>NW_027362765.1:200916620-201516620 GCF_046119375.1 Phyllobates terribilis
AACCCCAAGGTGCTTCACAGAAGTTTATAATATTGAGCTGTAAAAATAAAATTTTCACATTTTTCCCACAAAAACGTTTTTCATCCCTTAATTTTGCATTATCATAAGGGTAATAGGATAAATTGCACCATGAAATTTGTTGTGCAATTTCTCCTGAACACGCCGATACCCCATATGTGGAGGCAAACCACTGTTTGGGCGCACGGCAGGGTTTGGAAGGTAAGGAGCGCCATTTGACTTTTTGAATGTAAAATTTGTTTGAATAATTAGCGGATGCCATGTTGCATTTGGGGAGCCCCTGATGTGCCTAAACAGTGGAAACCCCCCACAAGTGACACCATTTTGGAAACTAGACCCCTTAGGGAACTTATCTACATGTGTGATGAGCACCTTGCACCCCCAGCCGCTTCACAGAAGTTTATAATATTGAGCCGTAAAAATAAAATTTTCACATTTTTCCCACAAAAAATGTTTTTCATTCCCTAATTTTGCATTATCATAAGGGTAACAGGATAAATTGCACCATGAAATTTGTTGTGCAATTTCTCTTGAGTACGCCGATACCCCATATGTGGGGGAAAACCACTGCTTTGGTGTACGGCAGGGTTCGGAAGAGAAAGGAGCGCTATGTTGGCTGGGATAGGTTGCAGACACCATGTCACATTTGAAGAGTCGCTGACATGCCGAAACAGCAGAAACCCCCACAAGTGACCCCATTTTGTAAACTACACCTCTCAAGGAATTCATCTAGGGAAGTAGTGAGTATTTTTTAATTTTTAAATTTATACCATTGGGCAGTGAAAAAAGCATGATTATATTTTTACCACAAAAAAATGTTTTACCCTCAGATTTTACATTTTCACACAGGGCAATGGGTAAAAATGGTGCCGAAATGTGTCACACAATTTCTTCTAAAAGTGTCAATACCTCATATGTGGCTGTATCGTACCGCTCAGCCATACGGCGAGATCTGGGAGGGACGGAGCGCTATTTGACAATTGGAGAACAAATTATTGTAGAATAGGCATTTGGATTTGGGAGCAAAAAATTTTCTGAATTTCTTTAGGGGGGCAAGGGCCATTTCGCTTTTCCAGAGCCTTTCTGCTACCAGTAACTTGGAAGTCCCTTATATTTTTAACAGATGACGGACCTGAGTGGGGACTAGCTTTTTTTGAGGACTGAGTTGAAGCTTTTATTGGGAACATTTTACATAACATTTATCCGGCGCTCTAGGCTGAGCACTTACATCGGGGTTTCCATCTAAATTTCCAAGTGATGTAATTCAGATGAAACCCCTGCGGGATCCATTCACTGTAATAAGGCAGCAGAGTTACTCTGGACTCCGTCTGGCCTCTGTTTAGCGGTGTCCTTTTTTTCAGAAGTGCACAAAACTGTGGCCAACCGCACTTTTATGCACGCCTAAAACAAATGACACCGTGGGATCCCTGGCCAGACGGCATCCACAGTGCCTATATCTGTCTCATTACAGGTAATCTTCCGTCATGGGTTCCGGCTGAATCACATATTTCAGAGATTTACACGGAAACTTTGGGGTAAGTGCTCAGCGCAGAGCGCAGGATAAATGTAAGGCTCTGCGCCTTACTACGATCTTTGGGAGACATAATAAACTAATCAGTAGCAGGTGAAGAATTGGTTTTATTTATTTTTTACGCCGTTCCTAGTGTGATATAACTGATTAGATTACTTTATTCTTCGGGTCGGTGCGATTACAGAGATACCAGATTTATATTGGGTTTTTATGACTGACAGCTGTCACACACTAAAAGACGCTTTTTTTTGCAAAATCTAGTTTTTGCATCGCCATATTTTGAGAGCTATAATTTTTCCAGATTTTGGCCGACAGAGTCATGTGACGGCTTGTTTTTTGCGGGACGAGTTGACATTTTTATTGGTACCATTTTTGGGTACGTGACATTTTTTGATCGCTTTCTATTCCGTTTTTTGGGAGGTAAAATTAACAAAAACCAACAATTCAGGAATTGTTTTTTGAGGTTTTTTTTTATGCCGTTCTGCGTGTGGTAAAAGTGATCAGGCAGCGTTATTCTTCGGGTCAGTACGTTTACAGCAATACTACACTTACTGTATATTTTTTTATGTTTTGGCGCTTTTACACAATAAAACCATTTTATAGAAAAAATATTTTTTTTGCATTGCTTTATTCTGAGAGGTATAACTTTTTTATTTTTTGGCTGATGGAGCTGTATGGCAGCTTGTTTTTTGCGGAACAAGATGACGTTTTCAGCGGTACCATTTTTATTTCCATTTTGCTTTTTGATCGCATTTTTTCCACTTTTTGTTTGGCGATATGAGGAAAAAGCATAGTTTTTTGCTCCGTTTTTTATTTATTTTTATTACGGTGTGCACAGAAGGAGTTAGTGTGACAGTTTTATAGCTTGGGTTGTTTCGGACACGGTGATACCAAATATGTGTACTTTTTTTATTTTTGCATAAATATACGGATTTATCGGTTTAATATTTTATTTATTTTTATTTATTTTGTAATTTTTTTTTAACAGTTTAAAAACATTTTTTTTACTTTTTTTTTACATTTTTACTTAGTCCCTGTATGGGACATTAATTTTTATTTTTCTGATCACTGATCTCATGTAATGTAATAGACATGTATTACATTACATGAGATCTTCCCTGACTGTTTCACAGTCAGTCTCCTGCCTGGCTTCAGCTGCAGGCTGAGCCAGGCAGAACACCATATATGGCAGATCTGGAGGCGGTCATGTGACCTCCAGCTGCCATAGCAACGTCAAGTCCTGGAAGGTATAAGGGGGCCGTCGGAGAGGTAAGTGGACGACCCCCTCTCCTTCTGCTGTCTTCTATATGCCGCGATCACTATAGATCGCGGCATATAGAAGACAGCAAAGGGTTAACATCACTGGGACCTGATCCAATCAGGTCCCGATGATGTTCCCTGTCAGAGCTATCGCTCTGCACCGCTCCCGCAGCGCTTGCAAGACCCTGGGGGTCCTGAGCGCTGCGGGACCACCCACCGTTTTTAAACGTCCGCGCTGCACAGAGCCCAGGCAGCGCGGACGTTTATCTACAGTGGGCGGTCGGGAAGCGGTTAAAAAGAAAAAAAGCTCTTCTACCCCTTAATAGCCAGGCCATCTCACTGTATTTCCCGGTCACCTATGAATACAGTAGATAACATAGAAGGAGAAATAAAACGACACCCACCGGTAAATGTATTTTTAACATTTTATTACCTTATCTGGACATGTGTGTGACATGGTCTGATACATCCTGTTTAATTTATGAAGGAGGGACTCTGAAACTTGCAAAGCCTATGCGGACAATGTAAGAACTGCCAAAAATTAGAAGGAAGAGGGACTCTGATACACCCTGTATTAGACATAAAGGAAGGCCTCATACACATGCTGTTAAAATTGTTAGGTAGAGGAACTCCTTGACTCATAAAGCCTATGCACGAAGTGCAAAGGCTATAAAAATTTGAAGGAGGAACTGCAATACTCCCTGGAAGACTGGGGAACACCTAACCCTTGGCCTGGGAAATTGATGCGTGTGGGTGCTCTGGGGAACAGTTGACCTCCTTCTCCCTCTGGCCATCTCACTGCCTGTTGTCGTGCTGCGGATCCCTCCCCCATTGCCATGCTGGTCTTGCTATGCATGGCACCTTCCCAGGCTGGGTTGGTGACTTCATCGTCCACCACCTTGTCTTCCACTTCCGCATGCTGGTCCTCCTGACTTGTTGATTTAACATCATTTGTTGGCAACTGTGTCTCATCATCATCTACCTCTTGAGACACCAATTGCCGTTATGTTGAAACATTCCAGAGTTATTGCCCCATAAAATGACACGTCAGATTTGAAAAATTTGGCCTGGTCACTGAAGGGTTAAGACTAAATATGAAGGCAGAGAAACTACTCTTACCTTCTTGATGCAACTTAAGTTTCTTAGTGGAAACCACTACAGGGGGAAAAAAACTCTCCAAAAGTACTTGCTAAACTCTACAAAACTGCTTCAAGAAATTAAAAACTCCCCAAAGTAAAAAGGTGTCCTGAAGCATTTTTTGCAGCCTTTTGATTAAGTGCCTAGTTTGGAGCATTTTCCAACATGCACTTTTCTTTTCTCTTGTCAGCTTTTCAAAACCTGAAGTGGAAAAAACACTCAAAAGACTGAACATACAGTATGAAATGTGTCTTTTTACAATTAAAATGAATAGTAAGAGTATTTCATAATTTTTTGAGCAAATTTTAAAGGTCTGCTCCAAGACTCGTAAAAAATTAACTTTACTCCTCACTTCTAGATGCCTGGACCTCAAGTTCGCTTGCCTGCTATAAAAGGTTGAAGTTTAACCTGTTTACGACCTTGGTCATATCCCTGCACTCCATGCGGGCTACGGCACTGAGCCCGCATGTTTTTGGACACCTGGCAGCTGATCTGTACAGCTGACACGTGCCCCTAACAGCTGCCGGTGGAGTCGCAACAATCCACCTGCAGCTCTTAACAAGTTAAATGCCGCTGTCAAAACTCTGACAGCGGTATTTAACATGCATGCGCTAGAAGCTCGTCATTATCTCCACCCATCGGTGCCTGTGTGACATGACGCGGGTTGTCGATGGGTTGGCATGACAACCCCGTGTCTGCAGGAGACCCCTGCGGTTGTTATTGCTGGGATGCTATGAGCACCGCCCAGCAGTCGGCGCTCATAGCAAGTGAGTATTTTTGCTTCACACAGCATGGCTTCAGCCCTGCTGTGTGTAGCACAGGCGATTGAATGATTGCAGCTTCTCGTCTCCTATGATGACTATTGAAGTGAAAAGTAAAAACCATGTATATTACTTACCAGTAATGTGTTTTTTATCAGTCGATCATGACAGCACCACGAGGACAGGAAACCTACATGCTTAAAAGGGGTGGCCCTCTCTTCTCGCCTCAGTTTGGTTTCCCATCCTTGATGGAGGGAACCTCTGACAGGCTTACCTGTGAAGACGTTTGGAAGAAGCGTGCTGTCCAGCTGCGCCCCTGTCTGGGATCAGCAGCTGCGGTACCGTCCTGTGCCCTGGGCTGTGGGAGCTGCGCCCGTCTGGGGTGGCAGCTCCAGCCAGATGAAGCGTGATGACTGAGGCTGCGCCCCTATCTGGGGATGGCAGCCCCAACTTGAGGTGGGCACAGCATTGGGGGCTGCGTCCCTGTCTGGGGTTGGCAGCCCCAAACCTGCTTGCAGGACGCTGGAGGGAGCGGCCGGGGTAGGGCCGCCCCTAGCAGCAGGTGAACGCTGGTGCTGCTTCCCTGTCTGGAGCAGGCAGCTGGAGGGAGAATGCGCCGATTGCAGGAGCTGCGCCTCTATGTTCAGCGCCCCATGCTTCTGGTCTTTTACTAGGCCGGGGGCGGGGCATGATGATGTCCGGGCAGTCATGTGACCAGACAGGAAGTCCAGTCCATGTGCATGTAGACGCCGGGGGAGCGCTGCAATCTTCCCTCCAACCAGCAGATGGCGATCAAAAAAAAAATTGGGGGAATTAAGGGGAAGTAGAAGCTCCTATTTAAGCGTCCAGATATCACTGCTCTAGGCTTCCCAACTACTTCAGGTTTCTATTGTTAATGGATTCTGAAGACGAGCAGCAGCAAATCCAGCGGCCGCCGCTTTCTCCATCTCATCAGGCGCCTGAGGAGCCCCAGGAGATAAGACCCCCCGAGTCACCATCAATTCTCGGACTTAAGGTAGACGAACCTGGTCCGGCCATCGTGACTCTAACAGGACAGACGAATCTGCAGTCCCTAGGGACGATCCCCTGGCTGAGAAAGGTCCTCCAGCTAAACCGGTACCGGCTATTTGAGCTCTGGGTAAGTGATCTTCAAGAAAGTTCACTTAGGTAATAAGGTGTCCCTTCTTCTTATCCGTTTAGGGGAAGAAGTGTACCTCCAAAGCCAAACACAAGCAATGTGCGTTATGCGAGGCCATATTGGCGGACTCATATTGCAAAAAGATAATTAGCTCATATCACCTGATACAGGAATCCCAGGCTCACGGATTAGTGTCCAGCATACACTTGCAAGGATATATAAAGAAGGTAAAATCCGGTGCCACATGCGATAAATCCTTTTATTCCAAAAATAAAAATCACAACGTGTCCCTAGGAGGGGAACAACTGGACGCGTTTCGAGGACACAGCCCCTAAATCGATACTGACGATTTAGGGGCTGTGTCCTCGAAACGCGTCCAGTTGTTCCCCTCCTAGGGACATCATGTGATTTTTATTTTTGGAATAAAAGGATTTATCGCATCTGGCACCGGATTTTACCTTCTTCATATTGCAAAAGACTGTGCTTGTCCTGCATAAACCAAATGGCGAATGAGACCCCTAGTTTCGCCTCAGGCTTAAAATCCCTAGTTAAGTCAGAGGTGAGCAAAGTCCTCTCTAAAAAGTCTAGGAGGAAGGAAGCTAACTATGAGGTCTCCCCAACTCCTGATTATTCTCTATCGTCAGCCGAGGAGGTGGGACTCTTGAGGATTCATCTTCTTCTTCATCCTCCTCATCCTCGGATAGTGGTTCAGGCCTGCACTGCTTTCCGTTAAATGAAGTTGATAGATTGGTTAAAGCGGTCCACTCAACCATGGGCATTACAGACCACAGACCAGAGAAGTCAGTCCAAGACGTCATGTTCAGAAGACTAGGGCAGAGGAAGAGAAAGTACCCCTTTGAGGACTCGGCCTCCTCCTCCTGGGAGAAGGCTCCAAAACTAGACGCAGCTATAAATAAAGCTTCTAAAATGTCATCTCTCCCCTTTGATGATATGGGGGGCCCTTAAAGATCCTCTGGACAGAAAAGCGGATGTGTTTCTCAAAGGCACCTGGGAGACAAACGCTGGGGCTTTAAAACCGGCAATTGCCGCGACTTGTACAGCTAGGTCTTTGATGATATGGCTAGATCAGCTGGAGTCGCATTTAGAAAACAATACATCCAGGAAAGAGATTTTGTCTAGTATCCCACTCAGGCAGGGGGCAGCTGCCTTCCTAGCGGATGTTTCCGCGGACTCGGTTGAGTAAGCTGCTAGATCGGCCGCCATGTCTAATGCAGCCCGCAGGGCTCTGTGGCTCAAGTGTTGGCCGGGTGACATCCAGGCTAAAACTAAACACTGTGCTATACATTGCAAAGGGGAATATCTCTTCGGTCCAGTCCTGGATGAAATCCTAGACAAAGCAAGCGACAGGAAGAAAGGTTTCCCTAGCCTGAGAAGATTTGTACGTAAAAGACCAGAGAGAGACCAGGATAAATGGGAAGACCATAAACCAAAAGATAGCGGTCTTCTGTTCAGTACGTCTTCTTCCACTCGGGAGCCCCGGAAATCGAGTCAATGACTCGTAGCTCAGGTAGGGGGGAGGTTGACTGGCTTCTTACCTGCCTGGACAAAGATTTCAGCCAGTAACTGGATCCTTAATCTGATAGGTTCGGGTCTGAGATTCCAGTTCCAAGCAGTTCCTCGTGGAAGGTTTATCTTGACTGCAGTCCGTTCCTCTATATCAGAACAGTTCGCTCTTCAGGAATAAGTACTGGACCTTGTTCATAAAGCAGTCCTGGTGGAGGTCCCGTCGTCCGAAAGAGGGTTGGGATTTTACTCCCCTCTCTTTCTGGCCTCTAAGCCGGACAGTTCTTTCAGGTGTATTATAAATTTAAAAGCACTGAATAAATTCCTGGTAAACCCCACCTTCAAAATGGAATTGATAAAGTCAGCAATAAAGTTGCTGTTTCCAGACTGTTACTGTTAGAACTCTCCTGTTTGTTTTTTCCATCTTGTGTTTTGCGGTCACGTGACCATCTGCCTTTATATTCCAGCTCCGCCTTTTTGGCTGTGCTGGACTTCAGTGTTGTTTGACTGTTTTGCTAGCCAGGTGCTTCTGTGCCTATCTCCTTTAGGGACCTCTAGTACCCTTTTGTCAGTTTATCTTTTGTGTTTTGCAACAACTTTCTCTGTTCAGGAGGTGTCCCATTTTTGTTCCAGTCCTTAGTTCTTTTAGGGACCCCTTCCCTTCATTCTATAGGTCTTCGTTCAGACTAGCCTAGGAATAAGGCGGGTCTGTTCGCTAGGAACAGGCAGCCCGCTACATCGTAGGGATTCAGCTTAGTCTTATTTTAGGGAAAACTTTCCCCTTCTTTCCTTAGTACTTGTTTGCAGATCATAACAGTAAGTCCAGCCCAAAAAAATAAGGAAATATTTATACGGGGATCAGTATGGCTTCCGTCCAGGATTTGGCTCAACGCTTGCAGAGGTTGACTCTGGGGGTGGCCAAGCTCCAGCAACACGTGTGAGTAGCTGTTCCGGAGCGCATTTTGTGGAACCCAATGTAGGACTGCCTGATGTTTTTTATGGTAAACAGCAAGATTTATTTTTCCTTTAAAAATGCTTGTTTGTTATATTTTCGTTTGAGACCAAGGTCCTCTGGGAATGAATTACATTGGTTTTATTATGTCACTTTTGCGCAATGAACCACAAGGGTGGGCCTTTTCTCTTCAACGTAATGATCCATGTTTGAGGTCGGTAGAAGAGTTTTTTTCTGCTATGTGTCTTTTATATGACGATCCTGATCGAATCTCATCTGCTGAGGCAGAACTCAGACGTTTGAATCAGGGGTCAGATGATGCTGAGATTTATTGCACACACTTTAGAAGGTGGGCTTCTGAAGTCAGATGGAATGATTCTGGTCTGAAATGTCTATTTCTTGCTGGTCTGAGTGAAAGGGTTAAGGATTTGCTAATTGCATTCCCTGCACCTGAGACTCTGCAGGATGCCATGCAATTAGCTGTTCGTGTGGATAGGAGGCTGAGATCTAGGCGGAATGAGGTAAAGACTCCTGTAATGCCAGGTCCTAGTCCCCAGAAAATCTACTCAGACGGCGGAGAACTGATGGAGGTTGGGGCAATGTCGCTCCGCTCTCAGGAAAGAGACCGGAGGTTCGCCGAGGGATTGTGTCTTTATTGTGGTAAAGCTGACCATTTGATTAAGTATTGTGAGCTTCGTTTAAGTAAACAAAAAAAAAAAGGTCATGTATGCCCGTATAGCTTGTTTATGCTCTGCAGGAATATTTCTTTCAGGGAGTACTACTTTGCAGGAAAATTTGATTGAATTTCAGGTATTTGTGGATTGTGGTTCAACACTTAATGTGATTGATAAAGGGTTTTTGGAAAAACTTAAATTGAAATCCAAACCTTTGTCATCACCTATTTCTGTGATTGCAATTGATAACACTCCCTTGAAATGTATTACTCACAAGGTTGCTGCATTTCCCCTCACTATCAATGGTCTTCACCAAGAAATTTTGGACTTAGTTGTATTAGATAATTTACCCTCTCTGGTCGTTCTAGGATTGCCTTGGTTAAAACTGCACAATCCTTTGCTGGACTCGTCTACTAATATGATAAAGTCTTAGAGTCCGAAATGCTATGATAAATGTTGTAATGGTCGCATTGCAGCTGTGGGAAAAGGGGAATTACCTGTACCTATTCAAGATTTTTGGAGGTTTTTTTCAGAGGAGGAGTCACAAGTTTTACCTCCTCATAGGGATTATGATTGCGCCATTGAGTTTGTTCCGGGAGCTACTCTTCCCAAGTGTCGCTTGTTCAATCTAACTATCCCTGAAAGAAAGGCCTTGGAGGAGTACATACAGACTAGCCTGGCTGCTGGTCACATTAGATCTTCTAAGTCGCCTGTGGCAGTTGGATTTTTCTTTGTTAAAAGGACGGGGGTTTGCGTCCATGTCTGGATTTTTCTGAAATTAATAAGATTACCGTACGCAATTCCTACCCATTGCCGTTAATTCCTGACTTGTTTAACCAGTTAGTGGGGGCCAAGTGGTTCTCTAAGATTGATCTCCGGGGGGCATACAATTTGTTGGAGGGTGATGAATGGAAAACTGCTTTTAACACTCCGGTAGGTCATTTTGAGAATCTGGTGATGCCTTTTGGTCTTACCAATGCACCTGCATTTTTTCAGAACCTTATTAATGACATTTTGAGACCTTTGATTGGTAAGAATGTGGTTGTGTATTTGGATGACATTTTGATTTATTTGCCATATCTGGAGTTCCATTGGCAGAGTGTACGTGAAGTTTTGCAGTTATTGAGTGATAATTCACTCTTTGCTAAGCTGGAGAAATGTGAGTTCGCTGTGCAGAAAATTAGTTTTTTGGGCTACATTGTCTCCAGCGAGGGCTTTGAGATGGACCCGGTGAAGGTTCAGGCTGTGCAGGAATGGCCTAGGCCTATTGGTTTGAAATCTATACAGAGATTTTTGGGTTTTGCCAATTATTACAGGAAATTCATTAAGAATTTTTCTGTAATTGTTAAACCTCTAACCGATCTCACCAGGAAAGGTGTGAATACGGTCCAATGGACTACTGAGGCTATTGAAGCGTTTAAGTATCTCAAAGAGAGGTTCAGTTCAGCCCCTATCCTTATGCAACCTGATGAGACCAAGCCTTTTTGGTTGAGGTCATGCTTCATCAGTGGGGGTCGGAGCAGTTTTGTCTCAGGAGAACAAGGATGGAGTACATCCTTGTGCCTTCTTTTCAAAAAAATTTCCGGAAACCAAATTGAATTATGATGTTGGAAATCGGGAATTTCTGACTTTTTAAACTCACATTTGAACATTGGCGTCATTTTTTGGAAGACGCTAGATTTCCTATTCAGGTTTTCACAGATCATAAGAATTTGATCTATCTGGATGCTGCCGAGCGCTTGAATGCCCGTCAAGCTAGGTGGGTGCTTTTTTTTTTCTTGGTTTCATTTTTCTGTTACCTATATCCCTGGTACTAAGAATGTTAAAGCTAATGCTTTATCTCGCAGCTTCTCTCCTGCGGTCGGTGCCGAGGAGGAGGAGAACATTTTACAGAAAGGAGTTGTGGTGGCAGCATTGGACTCCGTTTTTGAGAATGGGATTCTAAAAGCTCAAGATGATGCTCCATCTAACACTCCCCATGGGAGAGACTTGTTTGTGGTGTGTCATGAGTCTCGGTTGGCAGGTCATCCAGGAATTTCTGAGACTAAAGCCCCCGTCTCACATAGCGAGATCGCTAGCGAGATTGCTGCTGTGTCACGGTTTTGGTGACGCAACAGCGACCTCACCAGCGATGTCGCTATGTGTGACACTTTGCAACGATCAGGCCCCTGCTGTGAGGTCGCTGATCGCTGCAAAGTGTCCTGGACCATTTTTTGGTTGTTGCTGTCCCGCTGGTCAGCACACATCGCTGTGTGTGACCAGCGGGAGCAGCGATTAGGCTGGTAACTATGGTAAACATCGGGTTACTAGGGGCACACGCGCACTTAGTAACCCGCTGTTTATCATGGTTACGAGCCTGCTAAAGTGAGCGGTAACCTCCCGCTCACTGTAGCAGAGTGGTAACCATGATAAACAACGGGTTACTAGGAGCGCGTGTGCCTCTAGTAACCCGATGTTTACCATAGTTACCAGCCTGCTCCTGCTTCAGCAGGCTCGTAACCAGGAGCAGGACATCGTGGAAAGATTCTTTCCACGATGTCGCTGCTCCCCTGATCGTTGGTGAGCCTGCCTGTTTGACAGCTCACCAGCGACCACATAGCGACGCAGCAACGATCCCTGACAGGTCGTATCGTTGTCGGGATCGTTGCAGCGTCGCTAAGTGTGACGGGGCCTTAAGAGACTTATCTGTCGCAGTTTTTGGTGGCCTGGATGGCAGAAAGAAGTCATCAAGTGGGTGCGTCAATGTATGGTGTGTGCTAGGTCAAAGGCTTCACATACTCCTGCTGCCGGGTTGCTTTGCCCTCTGGAGGTTCCAAGTGCGCCTTGGACGCATCTCACAATGGATTTTATTACTGATCTACCACTGTCCAAGGGTTTTACTGTCATCTGGGTGGTCGTGGACCGTTTTAGTAAGATGTGTCATTTGGTTCCATTCATTAAGTTGCCCTGCGCCAAGACACTTGCTAAGGCGTTTGTTAAGGAGATTGTCAAGCTTCATGGCGTTCCCACGGATATTGTTTCTGATAGAGGACCTCAGTTTGTGGCTCGCTTTTGGCATGCTTTTTGTGACAGGTTGGGAGTCTATTTGTCATTTTCGTCTGGGTATCATTCTGAGTCTAATGGACAGACTGAAAGAAAGAACCAGGATGTGGAACATTTTTTGCGATGTTTTGTGGTGGACAATCAAGAGGTGTGGTCTGCGTTTCTGCCTCTCGCAGAATTTGCTCTTAACAATCATACATCCTCCTTAGCTTGGTGTTCTCCTTTTTTTTGTTGTAGTGGGAGACATCCGTCTTTTGGTTCGTTCTCCAACTTGGGGTCGGCGGTGCCGGAGGAGGAGAATTTTTCCAGTGATTTGGAGAGAGTTTGGACTAATGTACGTTGCAACCTTCAAGAGGCTAACAAGAAGTCCAAGAAGTATTTTGACAGGAAACGAAAGGAGGTTTTGTTTACTGTGGGTGACATGGTTTGGTTGTCCTCAAGGAACCCGCGGTTGAGGATTCCCTCTAAAAAACTGGGTCCTAAGTTTGTGGGTCCTTTTAAAGTGCTTCAGGTTGTTATCCCGTCTGCGGTTAAGTTGGATGTCCCTACTTCCTGGAAGATATCTGGTCTCCTGGAAGGGTTTCGGTCCCGAAGATAACTCCTGGGTAAGGGTGGATGATGTCTCTGCTCCTAGGCTTGTTAGAGCTTTCCACAAGAGGTTTCCGGATAGGCCTGGGCCTGGAGGATCCGGAGGATCCTCTTAAAAGAGGGGGTACTGTTAGAACTCTCCTTTTTGTTTTTTCCATCTTGTATTTTTTTTTTGCGGTCACGTGACCATCTGCCTTTATATTCCAGCTCCGCCTTTTTGGCTGTTCTGGACTTCAGTGTTGTTTGACTGTTTTGCTAGCCAGGTGCTTCTGTGCCTATCTCTCAGTTCGCTTGGTCCTTTAGGGACCTCTAGTACCCTTTTGTCAGTTTATCTTTTGTGTTTTGCAACAACTTTCTCTGTTCAGGAGGTGTCCCATTTTTGTTCCAGTCCTCAGTTCTTTTAGGGACCCCTTTCCTTCATTCTATAGGAGTTTTGTTCAGACTAGCCTAGGACTAAAGCCCCCGTCACACTAAGCGAGATCGCTAGCGAGATCGCTGCTGAGTCACAAGTTTTGTGACGCAACAGCGATTCCGCTAGCGATCTCGTTACGTCTGACAGGCAGCAACGATCAGGCCCCTGCTGTGAGATCGCTGATCGTTACAAAGCTTCCTGGACCATTCCTGGGTCGTTGCGCTCCCGCTGGGCAGTGTGCATCGCTGTATTTGACACCTAACCAACGACCTCGTTAGCGATTCAGAGCTGAGACACGTAGGCGTGCATAAATTGGACTTTTCCGCGCCCCTCGTCCCCGATTGGAGGTCGCTACAGCGTTCTCATTTCCGGCCGTGCATAAAGACGGCATCAAAATAGCGATTCCATCCTTTGTTTCTGACCTCGTGCTGGATTGCAGATCCTAGCAGAGGTCTCCGGGCTGTTCATATTTGTTCATTGGATTTTGCGGATCATTGTAGCGTTCTCCGGCTGTGACTCCACTTTGAAGAAATCAGGCATCTTTAGCGAGGTAGGTATTGTTTGGGGTCTCAAATGAGTTTCCATTTTTAATTCATTTATAGGACATCTACCAATTACCTGTTAGCATTGCTCTCCAGGGAGGGAGGTCTTGGCTTCTATATGTATGTATATGCTTTTGCATCGGCAGATATTTTAGGGGTCTCGCGCACACAGACCCACACAGCACGTTTTCTGACATGCTGTTCTGGCCAAGCGCTTGAGATTTTTTCTGTCACACTCACTAACGGAATGGAACATGGTTTTCCATGATATTTTGCATGTACAGTTTAAATACTTGCGTTAATTGTTTTGTTGAAAGAGTTCTCATCTTTTCATGTTATGTTTGCAGTTTGCACATCATGAACGACGGGCAGCGTGCTATTGTGGTTGCTGCATTGCTGGTTGAGGAAGCTCGGCGTATAGATGAGGCAAGGGAGCTACAGAGGCGTTCCAAACGAAAGCGTCGCATGTGGACCAGAGAGTGGCTGCAGAAGAGGTCTGAATTGTCCCACATGCAACTTGTAAGAGAGCTTCAGGAGAAGAATCCTCATGATTTCCGCAACTATCTGAGGATGTCAGAGGAATCATTTAAAGTGTTACTGGAAAGAGTTATGCCACGTATTCAACGGAAGGATACAGCGATGCGTGCTCCCATTCCGGCAGATGAAAGATTGGCAGTCACGCTACGATTCCTGGCCACTGGACGCTTACTGCAAGACTTGCATTTTTCTTCAGCCATTTCAAGGCCCATGCTCAGCGTTCTAATTCTGGAGACATGTGATGCAATTTTCCACAGTCTACGTAGCTACATAAAGTTTCCCAACACGGAGGAGGAATGGAAAAAGATTGCCTCTGATTTTGAGCAGCTGTGGCAGTTCCCTAACTGTGGTGGGGCTTTGGACGGGAAACATGTCCGGATCACTCAGCCACCAAATAGCGGATCCTATTTTTATAATTATAAGGGCTATTTCAGCATCATCCTGATGGCCCTTGTTAACGCCAACTACGAATTTATAAATGTAGATGTTGGCATGAACGGCAGGGTTTCTGATGGTGGTGTTTTAGAGCACACACTTTTTGGAGAGCGATTGGACAACTGTGACCTACACTTGCCTCCCAACTCTGAGACTACTGGTAACCTTAATTTTGTTTTTGTCAGCGATGAAGCCTTCCCACTTCATCCCAATCTTATTAAACCGTTCCCCCAAAAAAGTCTGACCCAGGAAAGAAGAGTTTTCAATTATCGTTTGTCAAGGGCACGTCGTGTTGTCGAAAATGCCTTCGGTATCATGGCCAACCGCTTCAGAATTTTTCATACGCCAATTAACATGAAGCTTACATCAATAGACTCTGTTGTTTTGGCCTGTTGCACGCTTCACAACTTTCTTCGTTGACGTGATGCAATTTCGTACTGTCCGCCTGGCTTCGTGGACTCTGTGGACCTAGCCAATGGGGAAGTGGAGCTTGGTGAATGGCGTGCAAACGATCCTGCAATTGCAGGCCTTCAACCAGTGGGATATGGCAGAAACACCCATGATGCGAAGACCTGCCGCGACAACTACTGCGAGTATTTCAATGGTCCTGGTGCTGTTACTTGGCAGCATCAGAACTTATAGTGGGCAACTGCTGACATTTATACACTTCTTTCACTTTTGTAATAATTTGTCTAATAAACTGTATGTTACTTTGCAAAAGCTTTGTTTCTCATTGTTTCAGTAGTAAGGGCCCGTATACACATACGTGTACTCCAGGGGCATACATAGGAATCATGGGGACCCATAGCAGAAGTTCTAATTGGGCCCCCCCCCCCAAAAAAAAAAAATTGTTAATAATTGTTGGGGCACAGAAGAGCAGATCTCACAACTTTCCAGCCTTTGCATAGCAATTTTCTTCCTTGCTGAACTCCTGGATTCCTCTTTCATAGCCCCATAAAATGTGATGCCAACAAAAGTGTCCCCCTTAACACAGTATGATACCTCGATGGTGAATTCCTCCTCATTAGCCTCCACATGCACAGTGTAATGACCCTACTGTCCGGGCTGTGGAGTCGGAGTCAGGGTGGTAGTTGGTATAAAATGTACCGACTCCTAAAAAATATAATAAATTGGGTACAATAGTTCAATGCAGTTTGTGGGGAATATTTTTTTCATAAGAATTTGAGAAAGTTATGAAATGTCCTATAAATGTCTGTCCTATACCTGATCTCAGGGTCTGGACTTTTAGCGGAGATGAATCTGTGCTACAGTAAATGTATCACTACACATGAGCCGTGTATGAGGTGCTCGCAGTCAGAGTCGGTGTCATGGAAATTGAGGAGTCTGAGGTTTGGCTTACTGACTCAAATACCCTGCTTACTGTACCCCACCTCAACTCCCAGGGCAAAGTATGGTGACCCCAACACAGTATAATCCATCTGTGACCCCCACACAGCCTTCCATGCAGTATAGTGGGCTTACATACAGTATAATGGCCCCCACACCTCTCCACACTCCACAGAGTATAATGCAGTCCCCATGGTCCTCCACACAGTCTAATGCACTCATCATGGTCCTCCACACAGTATAATGCAGCCCCCCATAAGGTAAAAGGCAGCCCCAATCCTCCAGTATTATCAGTACTGACTGATAAATATAAATATATATCCACACCTACCTACAGGTCTGTTCGCTAGGAACATCGTAGGGATTCAGCTTAGTCTTACTGTAGGGAAAGCTTTCCCCTTCTTTCCTTAGTGCTTGTTTGCAGATCATAACAGTTACATCGTAGTTTTGGATTTGAAAGACGCCTATTACCATGTACCTATCCATTCAGATTACCAGAAATATCTTAGAGTGGCCGTGGTTATAGATGGGGTCATCAAGCATTTTCAATATAGGGCCCTGCCGTTCGGTTTAGCCATAGCCCCCCAGGTATTTACCAAAATTGTGGCAGAGGTAATGGCTCATGTCAGAGAACATGACATATTAATTATCCCTTATCTGGATGATTTCCTGATAGTTGGTAATTCGACCCTTCAATATAGTAAGCATCTAAAAATAGTGATCTCCATCTTAGAGAATTTGGGCTGGGTGCTCAATTTGAATAAATCTAGGTTAACGACCACAAAAGTTCAGCAATTCTTAGGAGTTATGCTGGATTCAGATTCTCAAACATGTTACCTCCCTGAAACTAAAGATTAGGGATCAAGTAAGAAAGGCAGTGTCAAACCCAGTCATGTCCCTTAGAGCTGCGATGTCCCTGTTAGGTACCCTGACATCTTGCCTTCCTGGGGTTCTGTGGGCACAATATCACTCCAGGGTTTACAATGGGATGTACTGCATAACAAAGTTATGTTGAAGGGGCGCTTGGATGGGAGGTTTTCCTTGTCCCCCCGGTCAGTTGAATCCTTACACTGGTGGGATAATGAAGTGAACTTATCCAGAGGGGTCCCCTGGGTTTTTAGAACAACCAGAACAATTACTACCAATGCCAGTTCCAGTGGGTGGGGGGGCCAATCTAGGAGATATGGTAACCCAGGGGTCATGGTCTAGTTCGGAAAAGAGTCCTCCAACGCTAAAGAGTTGCTAGCGATAGACAGGGCAGTCAATTATTTTCTAGTCTTTCTTCAAAAACGTGACGTAAAGGTTTTCTCTGATAATAAAATTGCAGTAGCTTACGTGAACCACCAAGGGGGTACACGATCAAGATCTCTGATGAGAGTGGCGGATCATCTCTTTCAGGTCTCGGAATGCCATCTTCGTTCTCTAACAGCCCTTCATATAAAGGGAAAAGAAAAATCAAGGGCAGACTACTTAAGCCGCTATACCCTGAGACAGGGGGAATGGGAACTAAATCAGGGCATTTTCTCCCAAATTGTCCGAAGATGGGGGGCCTCCAGTAGTGGACTTGTTTGCTACAAGGTTAAATCGGAAAACTCGGTTTTTCTGTTCCCTGAATCCTGAAGAAAAACTCCTTGCAGTAGACGCTCTCCAAATACCTTGGGGGTTCAGCCTAGCCTATGCCTTTCCCCCGTTAACCCTTCTTCCTATGGTGATCAGGAAGATCAGGGAGGACAAGGCGAGAGTTCTGCTGGTCGCACCCTTTTGTCCCAGGAGGCCCTGGTTCTCATGCCTCAGGAGCATGTCTGTGTCAGATCCTTGGGTTCCGGATCTCCTCTTCCAGGGTCCAATAGTCCATCCTCAAGTGTCTGGCCTCCACTTGATGGTATGGAACTTGAGGGGGAGCTATTAAGAAAAGAGGGGTTCTCCCAAGGCCTAGTAACTACCTTAATGCGTAGCCATAAACCTGTTACAACCAGAATTTATGCGAGGACCTGAAAGAAGTTTTTACCTTTTTCCGGTTCCAGAGTCGGTGAGAAGGCTCCTATAAGTAAAATTCTAGAATTTCTGCAAAAAGGTCTTCAGGTAGGACTAGCCACTAGCACCCTGAAGGTTCAGGTGTCCACCTTACGCACCTTATATAGCTGTGATCTGGCGAGTAATTATTGGATTTCTCATTTCATTAACCCTCTGTCACATACAATAGGCCTGACAGGCACATCTCTTTTACTTTCATTTCTCCTTCCTCACCAGATTGTGAGGAAATCCCCTCCATCCAGGTAGTCTCCTGTCTCTAGCAGCTCTGTGAAACCTCATACCACAGTTGGATTGCAGAGCTTCAGGAGGACAGATATAACTACGCTAATCTCTCAGGCTCATTGTATGTGAACACGTCACACTCAATAAGGTTGGTATTTTTTGTTTTTATTCATCACAATTGTTTATTTAGCTTGTTTTATGAATGTATAGCACAAAGTGTGAGGATATTTCATAGAAATAAGGCAGATTAAAAAAGAAAGTGTGCTGCTCAGGCATATATAGTAGTTCCCTAACACATATTCCTTCTCTTGCTTCAGATTATCTGCTGAAATGGAGAGGAAAATGTACAATTTATCAAAAAACCTTGATGCTGAGGAAGTAACGAACATGCTGTTAGATGATGCAGACCCCACACTGAATGAGGATTTAGGAGAGGAAAGTGAGATTGATTCTCATGATGAGGTGGAAGATTGTGAAGTGGATTCTGAAACAGAGCAAGATGGTGACAGTGATGAGGATGAAGATGTAGAATCTTATTATATGGGAAAAGATAAAAAAAAAAACAATGGAACAAGAAGCCACTCCAGAAAAAACGTAGGGAACCTCAAAACATTATTACTCACCTTCCTGCAGTTATAGGAACTGCAAGTAATGCAAAAACTGCAGTTGAATGCTGGAATAGTTTATTCACAGATGACATTCTGGACTCTATTGTCACATATACCAACCAATATATAGACATTATAAAGGACAAGTTCATCTGCAACAGAACCATCAAGGCCACAGATGAAATAGAACTGCGTGCTGTTTTTGGATTATTATACCTTGCAGGAGCTTATAGGGCAAATAGACAAAGTTTGGAGGAACTTTGGAGTAAAGATGGGGATGGAGTTGAAAAATTTGGCCTGGTTATGTCCATAAACAGATTCAAGCTTCTAATTCGTTGCCTTCGGTTTGACGACAGAACTACCCGAACTGAACGTAAAACACATGACCGACTTGCTCCAATTTGTGATATATTCCAAAAATTTGTTGAAAACTGTAAAAAAAAGCTATTGCCCTGGGGAGAATCTCACTATTGACGAAATGCTCCCTGGTTTTCGTGTTAAATGTGCCTTTCGTCAATATATTCCATCAAAGCCTAACAAATATGGAATAAAAATGTATGCCCTTGTTGATGCCAGTAAGACCTACACTTCCAGGTTGTAAGTTTATGCAGGAAAACAACCAGAAGGTCCTTACTGTGTCAGCAGTGATGTTGTAAAAAGACTGGCTGAGCCCTTATTTGGATCGGGTCGCAATATAACAGCTGACAATTGGTTTTCAAATTGTGATCTGATTGATTATCTGAAAATGCAGAAGCTTTCATATGTCGGAACTGTAAGAAAAAATAAAAAAGAATTGCCTACACAGTTTGTAAGTGTGAAAGGGAGACAACAGTACAGCAGTATGTTTGCATTCCATAATGGAAAGGTTTTGGTTTCCTATGTACCACAAGCAAAAAAAATTGTACTTCTTCTATCAACACTTCATGATGATGATGCCATCGATCCTGGGACTGAGGCACAAAAAAACCCGGAGATAATTACATTTTATAATGCAACCAAAGGGGGTGTTGATACAGCTGATCAGATGTGCTCAACTTTCAACGTCAGCAGAAACACCAAACGCTGGCCAATGGTCATATTTTTTGCTATGTTGAATTTGGGTGGTATAAATTCACAAGTCATTTACCTTGAAAACAAGCTTAAACCACTCCGTAGACGATTCTATCTGAAAAAATTGGCCCATGAACTAGTGCTTGGAGAGCTACCCAGGAGAAGTATGAAAACAATCGGTATCCCCTCTCGCCTTCAAGTTCAGCTCAAAAGATTCCACCCAGAAGATGATAGTGAAAATTCACCACCTGCACCACCTCCCAAAAGAAGGAGATGCACCACCTGCACCACGGAAAGCGGAATCAGAAGGCTTTCTAATTATGAATGTCACAAATGTCATAATGCAATCTGCCTGACACATGCAAAAATGATGTGTAATTCTTGCTCTTTGCTCTGCAAGTGTAATTTTTCTGGGGAAACTTCAGGATCTAATTCTGATTGAATATGTGTTTAATAGTACTTAAGGTACCTTAAAATTAAGTTTGTTTCCATAAATTTTCTTTGTAGAGTTTTTTGACAGAGTCGAACTGGGGACTATTTGGCGGGAGTTTTGAAATGTTTGTATTTCAGAGTTATTAGTTTTATGTTAAGTAAATGGTGTTTTTTTGCACCAGATTATGTGTAGTCTGTTTTATTACATCCCTATGAAGGTCACTGATCACTTTTAGAGCACTGAAATTGCAAACATTAGATATTATAGGTATTTTTCTAGCCTGCGCCTGACAGTCACATTGTATGTGAACTCGTTAGAACCGATTTTGTATGTGACGGAGGGTTAAAGCCGCCTTTAGGTCCAGGCCCATTGTCAAAAGCAAATTGGTACCTTGGGATCTAAATTTGGTTCCTAAAGCCTTAACTGGTCCACCTTTTGATCCAATAGAGTTAGCCACTCTTAAATCCCTCTTCCTTAAAACAGCACTTCTGATAGCTTTAACATCTGCTAGGAGAATTAGTGAATGATATTCATGCCCTGTCTTCAGCCTTGCCCTTCACTCAGATCCTGGATGATAGAATAATTCTTAAACCTGATCCCGCTTATCTCCCTAAAGTAGCTTCCCGTTTTCAAAGACTCCAAGAAGTAGTCCTCCCCTCCTTCTGCCCTAATCCGGGTAACCGGAAAGAGGAAGAGTTTCATACGCTAGACGTAAGGAGATGTGTAATTAGGTACCTCTTGGTCACCAAAGAATTTAGAAAGGACAGTTCATTATTTATAACCTACCAAGGTGTTAGCAAAAGCTCTAAGGTCACAAAGTTCACCATAGCTATATGGATCAGGGAGGCTATTTCCCTAGCTTATATATGCAGCGGTGAGGAAATACCACAAGAGTTGAAGGCTCACTCCACCCTGGCAGGTGTCTCGATAGAAGACATATGTAAGGCTGCTACCTTGTCCTCTCAATTCACTTTCCATAGGCACTATAGGCTGGATTCGGGTGTTTCGTCTGATCTCACTTTCGGGAGAAGGGTGCTCCAAACTGTAGTCCCTCCCTAAACTTCTTCATCTCTGTAATTCTCTCTTGGTGCTGTCATGGTCGACTGATAAAGTCATAAGTTAGTTACTGGTAACGGGATTTTTCGGAGACCTTGACAGCACCCTTATATTCCCTCCCTTCACATTGGTGGGAGCACTCCTTGTTTATTAATTTCACTTTTAAGTTGGTGATTTATAGAAATGTTTGTTTATCATAATCCAAACTGAGGCGAGAAGAGAGGGCCGCCCCTTTTAAGCTTTTAGGTTTCCTGTCCTTGTTGGGCGGATCCCCTCTCTCGTGGTGCTGTCATGGTCTCCGAAAAATCCCGTTACCGGTAAGTAACTTTCGGAACCCATGACAGCAGCAACGAGAGAGGGGATCCGCCCTTCAAGGACAGGAAACCTTCAAGATAAAAAGGGCTGCGCCTCTCTCCGCATCAGTTGTTTACAGAGCATGAGAGGACATCCCAGCTAGTGTACACCAATCTTGTATAACCATTTATAACTCTCACCCAAGTGAATAACTCAAACACCCACCAACGGGAAGGTGATCACCTTAGTAAAGGGAGGAAAGATAAGGGTGCTGTCATGGGTTCCAAAAAAACACATTACTGGTAAGTAATATATGTTTTTTTTCTGTCACCCATGACAGGACCAACAAGAGAATTACAGAGAATTAATTGTATATTAGGGAGGGACCACAGCCTGCAGAACCCTTCTCCCAAACGTGAGATCAGAGGAGGCCAAAAGATCAAGTCTATAATGATTGTAAAAGGTGGACGGAGATGACCACGTGGCTGCCTTACATATTTGCTCGATGGGCACATCCGACCTTTCTGCCCAGGACGTTGTCATCGCTCTTGTAGAGTGGGCCTTCAGGTTGTCAGGAGCTGCTCTGCCCACCCCCACATAGGCCATCCTGATGGCTTCTCTTATCCACCTTGATAGAGTACCTTTTGAAACCCTTGTTCCTTTTCTGAGACCCTGAAAGGAGATAAATAGATCCCTATCTTTCCTCCAGGAGCTCGTGGATACCAAATAATGTAGAAGGCATCTTCTAACATCCAAGGTGTGATATTTTTCCTCCTTACTATTTTTAGGGTTAGGACAGAAGGACGGTATAGCTATCTCCTGTGGCATGTGAAATTTGGATACAACCTTAGGTAAGAAGGCTGGGTCAGGTTTCAAAACTACTCTATCTTCTAATATCAAAGTAAAGGAATCTGCAGACAGGGCCTGTAAGTCACTCACCCTACGTGTGTAACACCCCTGGCGGCGTGCTTGCATGGCTTACCATCTCCCACCATGCAAGACCGCAATGTTACCTATCAGGCCAGGCTGCACACTTTGCTCCAGTACCTGCTGTTTGTATGTCTCTTGTCTGCTGGCTTAGGGCGGCGGCGCTGTTACTTCCTGATTCTTAAAGCTACAGTGTGCGCAGTCCTAATGCGTCCCCAGCCTATTGCTGTGAGTCACTGGATACTTAAACCCCCTACACCCAGTAGGAGGTGCCTGAGCAACACTTTCATTCAGTGTGTTCTGTGCAAACTGAGTTGCCAGGTCCTGTCCTGTATCTTGTCTGTTCCGCCACCCTGGGGCTGTATACCCAGGCCTGTTGCCTGTATCTGTGACTTCTAGTCTGTTTCCGCCACCATGGGGGCTGAGTTCCCAGGCTCGTTCCTGTATCTTGTTCCTGGTTCAGTTCCTGTCTGAACAGTGTCCTAGCCCGTTACCTGTTTGTCTCTATGTCCGAACCTTCCCTTTTCCTGCAGTGTCTGAACCTGCACCTAACTCCAACTCGTTGTCTCTGTACTTCTGTTTGTGAGTTTTGTGTCCACTCGCTACTTCATTGTAAGTACCTTGTGTGTATCTGGTTCTGCTTGTCCCTTTTCCCTGCCTTTGTATCTACTTCCTGTGTTCTAACTATCTTCCTGTATTTTCCAGTCTGTTCCATGTGAACAGAGCCCTGTCCTGTCTGCCTGCACCTTCTGCTCTGTTCTGCTCTGCTTGTTCACCGCACCTGCGGTTCCGCTCTGCTCTGCTTGTTCACCGCACCTGCGGTTCCGCTCTGCTCTGCTTGTTCATCGCACCTGCGGTTCCGCTCTGCTCTGCTTGTTCATCGCACCTGCGGTTCCGCTCTGCTCTGCTTGTTCACCACACCTGCGGTTCTGCTCTGCTCTGCTTGTTCACCGGACCTGCGGTTCCGCTCTGCTCTGCTTGTTCACCACACCTGCGATTTCGCTCTGCTCTGCTTGTTCACCGCATCGGCGGTTTTGCTCTGCTCTGCTTGTTCACCGCATCTGCGGTTTCGCTGTGCTCTGCTTGTTCACCGCATCTGCGGTTTCGCTCTGCTGTCCACTGCACCTGCGGCTCCGTTCCTGTGTCCCAGTCTGTACTGGTCCCTATCCTGCCTGGGTTCCTACCTGCGAGTACCCGCCTGTCTGCATGCCAGTCGTGCCTGCCAGTGCCCACCTGTCTGCATACCAGCTGTGCCTGCCAATAGGCAACTGTCTGTATGCCAGCCTAACCTGCCTGTTCCTGCATTCCCCGGTGTGGGTCAACAGCTGTGACCGGGGTCTGACCTGGAGTAGCACCTGGTCCTTCTGCTCAGTTCCTCTCTGGTTCACGGAGTCGACTGAGCCGCCGTGTGACCTTGGTCGGACCGAGTTGATACTTCGTTACGCACCTCCCCCTCCAGGCACTCCTCGATTCATGGTCCAGTGGGATCACTAATCATGCTGACGCCAGTCAGTCCGGGCATGTGCGTAACAGTTTGCTCAGGCCATGGTCCCCGTTGAGTCCCACGGCCCTTCGCTCTCAGTGACATTTGAATCCTTGTCTGGCGAATACGTGCACCAAGGAAAAAATGTTTCTCAAGCTGAGGTCCAGGTGATTTACGCACCAGCCCAAATGGAGCTATCAGCACTCGTTCCTGCAGATCCAGCACAGTATTATGGGGACCCAAAACAAAGCCGTGCGTTTGTGGAGCAATGCATGCTACATTTCAAATTTAATGCTCACTATTTTCCCACTGATCTGGTTAAAGTAGCATTTCTGATGTCCTACCTAGCGGGTGATGCCTTGAAATGGATCACCCCCCTATGGGAAGCATGGGATCCTATCGTCTTGGACCTGCAGGCCTTCCTGGTGTCCTTTCTAATGGTCTTCGATGACCCTAATCCTGAAGCTTCTGCTAAAGCTTCCCTTCCCAATATCTTGGAGCAGCCCCGATGGGTAATGTGTGTAGGTAGCCTACCAGTTCTCCAGCCTGAAGAGACTGCTGCCCACACAGAATCCACACAGGATGACAATGCTCCACAGAATACTTCTCTTCCTAACCTCAAGAGGCAGTCCAGACGTGCAAGGCGTAGAGGTAAACCGTCACGCCAGGTTCTGTCCTCCCAAAGACCTCCTGTTCCCCAGCCTGTAGAGGCAGCTATCCACACAGAATCCATGAAGGATGATTATGTTCGTCAGGCAAAGCAGAGGCCAGAACTCAGTCACAAAATCGGATTGCGGTCCCGCTGCGGTTGTTTGGGACCCCCTGACGGTCTTTGTCCAGCAAAGGTTGGAGAATCCCAAGACATTAGGCCTGTAGGAGAGGCTGCCCTTGGCGTTAGTGTTTTCTCTCCACAGATGACCCTGACTGTCTCCGTGACAAGTGAAGGCCTCAGATTAACCGGAAGTTTCGGGCTTAAAGCCTTGAAGAGTCGGTGTCTGATTCCCGTCCGACAACTCCAGAAGCCGGTTTGGGCATTGTCAGCGGAAGGACGAGCCCTACTCAGAAACAGTCAAAATATTTCTGTACAAATTAAGCTCCAGATTGGAGCATTACACATGAAGGAGTTCACATTCCAGGTGCTGTCTGGTTTACCCACAGGTCGTCAAGAGCCGAGAGAACTAGTGCCCGCTCAGATAGATCCTGCATGGTGTTTCCTGGGGGACTGCTGAGGTGCAAGGGGTGTCCAGTCCCCATATCTTCAGGACAGTCAGCAGTTTCTTCTTCTTCTTCACCAGATCTGCTAGTCGCTGACTCGCTGTGCACTGAAGTCTCCGAAGGAAGGGAAGTGGAGGCAATGTCCCCACACAGTCACGACGATTGTACCAATGATCTGGCTTCAGGTACCGCCCCGCCTCGCAGACGTGTCATCTCAGAAACTAGACTGAAGTTGGTCCCTAAGCAAGGATCCTCTATCTCTAATAAATCTGGCAATAAATAAATCTAATAAATCTGCACCCCTCCAACCAGGCGGAGGACCTCCTGTTGTCTCCTGAATCCTCCGGGGTTCTACCTGATAACAAATGGAGTGAGACTTTTCTACATCCCGTACCTGGTACTTCGCCCACTTCATCCAGTAAGCTTGGCAAAGTGTACGTCAAAGCGGTGGTTAACCCTGAGTCTCTACACCCCTCCAACCCGGTGGAGGACCTCCAGATGTCCCGTGAATCCTTTGGGGTACTACCCGATATTAACAAATGGAGAGAGACTTTCCTGATACTTCACCCACTTCATCTGTTGCTGAGGATGGCTCGATGGGAGGAAGCATCCTAGTCACCAAAATGGTGCGATCTGTCCACTAGAGGGAACGAAACTGAAGAGGTAATCTTCTTGAAGAGAAGGATCGGCCTCCAAATTCTCTGCAGGAAATCCTTGCAGGCTTGAAGAAGAGGGGGCGTAAAGGGGGGGGGGGTACTGTAACATCCCTGGTGGCGTGCTTGCATGGCTTACCACCTCCCACCATGCAAGACCGCAATGTTACCTATCAGGCCAGGCTGCACACTTTGCTCCAGTACCTGCTGTTTGTATGTCTCTTGTCTGCTGGCTTAGGGCGGCGACGCTGTTACTTCTTGATTCTTAAAGCTACAGTGTGTGCAGTCCTAATGCGTCCCCAGCCTATTGCTGTGAGTCACTGGATACTTAAACCCCCTCCTCCCAGTCGGAGGTGCCTGAGCAACACTTTCATTCAGTGTGTTCTGTGCAACTGAGTTGCCAGGTCCTGTCCTGTATCTTGTTTGTTCCACCACCCTGGGGGCTGTATACACAGGCCTGTTTCCGCCACCCTAGGGGCTGAGTTCCCAGGCTCGTTCCTGTATCTTGTTCCTGTCTGAACAGTGTCCTAGCCCGTTACCTGTTTGTCTCTATGTCCGAACCTTCCCTTTTCCTGCAGTGTCTGAACCTGCACCTAACTCCAACTCGTTGTCTCTGTACTTCTGTTTGTGAGTTTTGTGTCCACTCGCTACTTCATTGTAAGTACCTTGTGTGTATCTGGTTCTGCTTGTCCCGTTTCCCTGCCTCCTTATCTACCTCCTGTATTCTAACTATCTTCCTGTATTTTCCAGTCTGTTTCATGTGAACAGAGCCCTGTCCTGTCTGCCTGCACCTCTGCTCTGTTCTGCTCTGCTTGTTAACCACACCTGCGGTTCCGCTCTGCTCTGCTTGTTCACAGCACCTGCAGTTCCGCTCTGCTCTGCTTGTTCACCGCATCGGCGGTTTCGCTCTGCTCTGCTTGTTCACCGCATCTGCGGTTTCGCTCTGCTCTGCTGTCCACCGCACCTGCGTCTCCGTTCCTGTGTCCCAGTCTGTACTGGCCCCTATCCCGCCTGCGTTCCTACCTGCCAGTACCCGCCTGTCTGCATGCCAGCCGTGCTTGCCAGTGCCACCTGTCTGCATACCAGCCGTGCCTGCCAATACCCACCTGTCTTACCAGCGGTGCCTGCCAGTACCCACCTGTCTGTATGCCAGCCTAACCTGCCTGTTCCTGCATTCCTCTGTGTGGGTCAACAGCTGTGACCGGGGTCTGACCTGGAGTAGCACCTGGTCCCTCTGCTCAGTTCCTCCCTGGTTCACGGAGTCGACTGAGCCGCCGTGTGACCTTGGTCAGACCGAATTGATACTTAGTTACGCCCCTCCAGGCACTCCTCGGTTCATGGTCCAGTGGGATCACTAATCATGCTCACGCCAGTCAGTCTGGGCGTGTGCGTAACAACGTGCTGATGTTAGGGCTACCAGAAGTATCGTGTTTAGGGTAAGCATCTTTATGATCCCCACACTAAGAGGCTCAAATGGTGACTCTGTTAATGCATTCAGCACTAAATTTAAATCCCAGGGAAGAATTCTTGTTATAGGGACTGGTCTGGCTCTACTGCATGCTTTAACTAATCTAGCCACCCATCTGTTTCCTGTGAGATTATATAAGGCTCCCAGGGCCGAAATCTGAACTTTAAAGGTGTTAACCACCATACCTTGCTCCAGCCCTCTCTGAAGAAATTCTAAGATGGCTTTTACGGGGACTTTCCCCCTCAGGGTGGACCATGTGGATGATAAGAATTTTCTCCAGGTTCTACCATAAATTTTGGTAGTGATCGGCTTTCTACTTCCAAGTAGGGTAGTAACCAGATTTGAGGAGAATCCCTGGCCCTCTAGTAATGACCTCTCAAGTTCCAGGCTGTTAAGTGTAGCCCCTTTACTTGAGGATAGAATATAGGACCTTTAGCAAGAAGGTCGAGGATCTCCGGAACAACCCAGGGATTCGTGACTGACATATTTTTCAGCCAAAAGGGGGCTATGAAGACTACCTGTGCCCTATTCTCCCTGATATTCCTCAGTACTGCTGGAATCAGACATGTCGGAGGAAAGACGTATGCCAGGCTGAAATCCTATTGGACCTGGAAGGCATCCACTTCGTGAGGGTTTTCCCTTGGGCTTAAGGAAAAGAACTTTTTTAACTTGCTGTTCTGATGGGTTGCAAAGAGGTCGTTCTCCAAATAACCCCACATAGCCACTAATTGATTGAATACTAAACTGTTTAGCGACCACTCCCCCTGTAACAGTGGTTTGCGGCTCAGGAAATTTGCCCTTGTGTTGTCCTTCCCCTTGATATGAAGAACAGCCAATGACAGGACTTTCCCCTCCGCCAGCGTAAAGATCCGCCCTGCAATCTGCATTAGGGTTTTTGAGCGAGTTCCCCCTGGTGGTTTATGTACGCCACCGTGACTTGATTGTCAGAGAGTATTTTTACTAGTGGCCTTGTAAGAGAGGTAATAGACTGACTAGTGCATTCTCTACTGCACGAAGTTCCCACATGTTCGAGGAGCCTATTTTTTCCATCTCAGACCATGTTCCCTGGATCAGGTAGCTGTCCAGATGCGCCCCCCATCCCTTGGGGCTGGCGTCTGTGGTGACTACCCTGATGATATGGGGAACCCAGGGTCGCCCTCCTAGACCGTGTCCACCCTTAACCACCAATGGAGCGAGTGTATCAGTTTCTAAGGGAGCGTCAGTTTGCCTTCTAGATATCCCTGGAGGGAACTTTCCTTTTTTAGGAAGTTCCATTGCATCTCCCTTGTGTGGAACTTTGCCCAATTTACTACCAGGATACCGGAGGTGAGGGAACCTAGTAGGGACATTGATTTTCTGAAAGTCATTACCGGATTTGCTATTGCCGCCGAAACAAGGTCTTTTATTTTCTCCTTTTTCTGGTCGGGTAGGCGACATTCTTGTCGAACAGAGTCCAGAGTGAGGCCTAAAAAGATTTGAGTCCTCTGTGGGTGTAACCTTGATTTTTCTAGGTTTAAACACCATCCTAACTTTTCCAAGATGGTGCATATATGTTCCACTTGACTCAGACAATGACCATATGAACTTCCAACTATTAAAAGGAGTTGTCCACTACTTTCACATTGATGCCCTATCCAAAGGATAGGGTATCAATATATGATCGCCCGAGGTCCCGCACACGGCAACACCCCGGATTAGCTGGTATCGGCGGCCGCAGTCTGGAAGTGCTTACCTGCGGTGCTTGTACGTCAAGTTGTAGTGGCCGGCGCTTGTTACTGCTCATCTGCCTCCTGTTCAATTGAATGGGAGGCGGATGTGCAGTACCCCACTGCGGCCACTACAACTTAACGACCAAGCACCGCAGGTAAGCACTTCTGGCCGGCGCCGCCGGCACTCATGACAGCTGATCGGTGGGGGTGCCGTGTGTGGGACCTCGGCCGATCACACATTGATGTTCTATCCTTGCAATGTGAAAGTAGTGGACAACTCCTTTAAGAATTTGTCTAGGTAGGGGATAATTAGCTTTTTTCCCTGAGGTGGGCCGTAACCTCCGCTATCAGCTTTGTAAATACGCGGGGTGCCACTGCTAGGCCAAAGGGGAGGGCCCTGTATTGAAAGTGCCTGATGACTCCCTATACTGTTATTGCCACTCTGAGGAATTTTTGAAAATCTGCATGTATTAGCACATGGTAATATGCATCCCTTAGATCTAGGACAGCCATGTAACACCTGGGAAAGGGCAATCTTGTCGTTGATTTTATTGATTCCATCTTGAAGGATGGGATGTTTAATTCTGAATTTGTTCAGGCTTTTCAGGTTGATTATCATCCTGTATGTGTCGTCCATTTTTTTTTTACAAGGAATAGGGGGGAGTAAAAGCCTTTCCTCCGTCCTCCGGTGGTACTTCACGTAAAATGTTCTTTTCTAGGAAGTTTAACGCCTCTCTCTCCAATGCCTGTTGTTCTGGCGGAGATGTTCGTATGGTGGCTATAATGAATCTCTCTGGTGGGTTGTTTAGAAACTCCAGCCTGGAGGAAATCCTTTCCCAGGCTGGAAGGAAGAGAGAGAGTCGCCCCCCCCCCCCCACCCCACCTGGGGTAAAGAGTCATTTTGGGGATTTTCTACTTTCTTGGGAAGGCCCGCCAAACAGGAATCCTTTGCCCTTTCTGGGATAATCATCCCACCTAGTTTGTTCTGTGGCCATTCTCATTCGGTTAAATATCTTTTTCCGAAAGGACTGCTTGGAAGATGAAAAGGGGGGTCTAGGGAATCTCTTCTTATTGTCCCCTGCCTTCTCAAGGATAGTATCCAGAATAGTACCAAATAAGAAATCTCCTTCACAAGGAAGAGAGCACAATTTCCCTTTTGTTTGCATATCTCCCGGGCAGCACTTCAACCAGACCGCTCTACGGCCTACATTAGATAGGGCTGCTGACCTGGCTGCCAATCTAGCCAAATCCGCAGAGGCATCGGACAAGAAGGCTGCTGCTCCTTTCAAGACTGGGAGTGTGGCCAGGATGGAGTCTCGGGGTCCATTGTCCTTTAACTGGACCTCTAACCTATCTAACCAAATCATGAGTGATTTGGCAGTACAGGTTGCCGCTATGGCTGGTTTTAGCGCCCCTTCAACGACTCCCATGTCCATCTAAGAAAGGTATCGGCTTACCTGTCCATTGGATCTTTTAGTAACCCTGCTTCCTCGAAGGGAAGGGATGATCTCTTTGAAGCTTTGGACACTGCCACATCCAACTTTGGGGCTTTATTCCAGGATGCCGTTGCTTCCACTTCAAACGGGTATTTCCTTTTGAAGGAAGATGGAAGGGGACCCTTCTTTTCAGGTTTTTCGCATTCCTTTTTGATGAGCCCCTGTACCTTGTCATTAAGAGGGAATGTCTTATGTTTTTTTAGGGTCTAAAGTCCCAAACATTATGTTTTGAACTGATTTTATTTTGCTTTCTGGTCAACTAATCCCATTGTGGACCTGACTGCTTTAACCAAATTGGCCACCCCTTCTAAGGGAAAACAATGGTCTGTGCCCGAGTCACTATCGGATGAGGATGACTTGGTGGATTTATGTAAAATCCCCTCGTCAGAATCTGAAACTGATAACGTGGGTGGCATTTTGAATCTATGAGATGCTTCCCCTGAGTGAGAGAGATCTCAGTGATTTTTCCACTTCAGTTCTAATGAGAGATTTTAAAGTGGAGGCAAAGTTCGGAGTTACCTCCGAAATTGCCTCCTCAATACAGGACTGGTATAACTTCCCATTCCAATCCCTAGCCAGCCCCTGTTCACATAGAGCACACACTCTGTGTTTCAATTTCTCTGTACACTTTCTAGGGGGCTCCTACCATGGAGGAAGGAGAGGGAGAGAGAAAGAAAGCCCTTGTTAATAAGCTGACTTTCATATAGATCACCACTCAGCAGACATAAGGGGTCCCGGAATGGGAGGCAGAATGTTATCAGACATCTCTCCTCTAGAGATCTTCAATCCTGCTTTAGCTGCACCAGCAGGATCTTGAACACATGGTGCTGCGTACTCCTCTCTGTCCGATTAATCCGATCGGTAAACGGTGTAACGACAAAAAAAAATCAAAATGCCAGAATTACGTTTTTTTGGTCACCGCAACATTGTAATAAAATGCAATAACAGGCGATCAAATATCTACGCCAAATGATATCAATAAAAACATCAGCTCGTAGGACAAAAAATAAGCCCTCACCTGGCCCCAGATCCCGGAAAATGAAGACTCTTTTTTTTCAAACCTTGGAATTTTTTTTTACCACTTAAATAAAAAAGAACCTATACATGTTTGGTATCTACGAACTTGTAGTGACCTGGGAAATCATAATAGCAGGTCAGTTTTAGCATTTAGTGAACATGGTAAACAAAATCCAAAAAAACAATTGTGGAATTGCACTTTTTTTTGCAATTTCACCGCACTTTGATTTTTTTTCCCCATTTTCCACTACACAACATGGTAAAACTAATAGTGTTATTCAAAAGTACAACTCATCCCACTAAAAAAAAAGCCCTTACATGGCCATATTGCCAGAAAAATAAAAAAAAGTTATGGCTCTGAAAAGACAGGGAGCAAAAACGGAAAAACCCAAGGTGGTAAAGGGGGTAAACTCAAAGTAAAAGAATACAGCAGCATTCTGTATGCAAACATTGAATATATGAAATGTGTACTGTATTACTGATATACAGAAAATACTTAAAATATAGAAGGTACTCTGAGCGCAAATTGACCAATTGATTTTCTTTGATGTTCTCTCCATAGGAAAGATAGACATCTTGGGTGGTGTCTTATCTTTCAGAGAATAAAATGATATGTAGTTTGAAATTGGGCAAATTGGATCCTTCTTTTTCTCAACATCATCTGTTGGAACAGTTGAGAGGTTCCTATACACATTATGCTGTCGACCAAACTCATAGTTTAATGTCTATGGCTATGGGGGCTTTAGGATTCCTTAGGACCTTTTTAAATCACTTTTATACTGATCGCTAGTTATCGACAACAAATGTTTATAAAATCTTAAATGGTGTGCCAGGCATATATTAGTTCTGTAAGATTACAGAACTTGGGTACTTTTCATGATGACCGATGCCACAGATGCTTCTCCCTGTGGGCTTCCTTCTGGCATATGATATGGGAGTTTGCATATATTTAGTCATTTTGAAGATAATAGATTTTTTCTCTGTGACAGCAACCCTCATCCCATTAGGCTGCTGTCACACACTGGTTTTGCCCCTATTTACCTGCACAATCTCTTTATGTTATAGGGAAACCGTTGTTTAACCTGCCAAACCGCAAGGTTATTACGATCGACCAAGTGATGTTGCAGATGAAGCTGCTATTCAAGATTGTGATTGTGCAGGGACAGGGCTGCCACCAGTAATTTCAGGGCCCCATACTGGCAACATTTTTGGGCCCCCTTGAGACTCTGCCCAGTCTCCACTCCAGCTCCGCCTCCATCCCTCGAACCTTCCACAGTCCCACCGCCCACTCTTGGAAAAACTCTACTTTCTGCACCACATCTTTCTTCACCAATCACACATTATCAGTTCCCATCGAACACCAGATCACATACATAGCCATCAGCTTTTGTTTTGGCCAAAAGATTTTTTAAGCCGCCACCACAACAATGAGACTCTTCTGGCCGGGCTCTACTCTAACCTCTTAAACATTTCTTATAATACCCAATATTCTTTTTAGGTATATTTTTATTTAAGGGAATGTGTCACACACATTTTTTAAAATGACCAAAAATAGTACATACAAGGGACAAATACCACCACACCGAGACTAGATCACATATTACCACCACATAGTGACCGAATAATACCACATACAAGGGACAAATACCGCCACACCATGACCAGACCACATATTGCCACCACATAGTGATTGAATAATACCACATACAAGGAACAAATACCGCCACACCATGACCAGATCACATATTACCACCACATAGTGACCGAATACTTGTCATGGGTGTGTCAGGTGTAATAGACAGTCGCTCTGGATCTGGCTGTCGAAGGTCACTGCGCTTGGTATTATAGATGCCTTCTTAATCCTTCTGCCTCTAGGACCCAGCGGCGACCTCCCTCCTGCTGCTGATTGACACACCCTTGCCTGGGAGTTAAAAACATTCAGTTTGCTCCAGGGAATCGCTGGTGATACTTCTATTGATATTTCTATGTACAGGCTTGGAGCACTAACAGTCGGCTAGCTTCTTATCTGGTGCCCTTGGAGGACAGTTGGCGTTACTCCTCTGGTGTCTGCTCAAGCCAAGTTGATCCCCTTTGTTTGTCTACCTTGTTGTCTTTAGGATTTCATCTTCACCCGTGGCGGCAGGGTTCTTCTTCGTGAAGATAAAAGATAGCTGTCTACATCCCTGTTTAAATTTCCGGGAATTAAATAAAATTACCATCCAAGATCCATACCCTCTTCCTCTGATTCCAGATTTGTTCAGCCAGGTTGTGGGAGCTAAGGTGTTCTCCAAGTTGGATTTAAGGGGAGCCTACAATTAGTGTTGAGCAAATTTGTTCGGCATTTCAAATTCGGGTTCCGGCTTGTTCGCGCCAAAAATCGGCTCTGCCCACGAACATCCCTGATTTGCCATGCTGTCACGAAGTTTTTCCCTCCACAGTTTGGCACTTTTAGTGGGGGAGGGGATTAGGGAGTTCTTGAGCAGGAATGTTTTTCTTCGTCGTGCTCCTCGGTGTGGTGGGCGGTTCTGAGTAATTTGAAGATCATGGAAGACAGGTACAAATGTATAGCTGACAGGAAACGCTCGCCAGGTCCGGACCTGTGTGTGTATGACTTTGTGTGGTTGTCTACCAGGAATATCAAGTTGAAGGTTCCTTCCTGGAAGCTGGGACCTAGATTTATTGGTCCCTATAAAATAACCGCCGTCATTAACCCAGCAGCGTTTCGTCTTAAGCTACCTCCGTCCCTTAAGATCCATAATGTCTTTCACAGGTCTCTGCTCAAGAAATATGTAATACCTCTTGAGTCTTCTCCCCTACCGCCTCCCTCAATTATGGTTGATGGTAATTTGGAATTTCAGATTTCGAGGATTGTAGATTCTCATCTCCAGCGTCGTTCCCTACAGTACTTGGTGCACTGGTAGGGTTATGGTCCAGAGGAAAGGATGTGGGTGTCAGCCTCAGAGGTGAATGCCCCTAAGTTGGTTCGTGCATTCCACACCGCTGATCCTGAGAAACCTGGTCCTGAGACCACCTGTAGAAGGGGGGAGTACTGTCACAGGTGTGTCAGGTGTAATAGACAGTCGCTCTGGATCTGGCTGTAGAAGGTCACTGCTCTTGCTATTACAGACTCCTTCTTAATCCTTCTGCCTCTAGGACTCAGCGGCGACCTCCCTCCTGCTGCTGATTGACACACCCTTGCCTGGGAGTTTAAAGCACTGAGTTTTCTCCAGGGAATCGCCGGTGATACTTCTATGTACAGGCTTGGAACACTAGCAGTCGGATAGCTTCTTGTCTGGTGTCCTTGAAGGACAGATGGCGTTACTCCTCTGGTGTCTGCTCAAGCTAAGTTGATCCCCTTTGCTTGTCTACCTTGTTGTCTTTAATTTGCAGTGGGGCCTGAACAGTTCTCACCCCTCCCTCTCTAGGGCCAAGCTCTAGGGTCACCCAGGGTTTAGGGTCCTGCTCGACGATGGGTGTGGAACCTATATATGGATGGTATGATAGGCAGGGTGATATTAGATCTGCCTAGGAGTCTCCACTTCCCCTTTCCTTAGTGTTTGGGCTTCCTCCCTCTCTTCCCTTCATGTTGCACTTAGTCTTTCCCACACTTTGCGTGACATTACTACAATACTGATCATTAATAAAAAACAGAATACTAATATTACCATAAGTGCAATTATACATAAGAGCTCTGTATATAGTATACAGTGTATAGTGTCAGTGTGGAAGTGAAGATGGATCCAGCTCAACACACCGGGCAATTAATTAAAATTCAACAATCTTTATTGGCAAATCCTTTTAAAAACTTGTAGAAAAGGCAAAAAATAGACATCTCAGACGACAAAGCATATATTATGTGGTGGTGTGTATATTCCATACGCGTTTCGAGTGAAAAACCCTTGAACACTGGCTAGCCAGTATGCTTTGTTGTCTGAGATGTCCATTTTTTGTCTTTTCTACAAGTTTTTAAAAGGATTTGACAATAAAGATTGTTGAATTTTAATTAATTGCCCAGTGTGTTGAGCTGGATCCATCTTCATCTGGATCCTCATTGACCCAGGCGCTGTGCAGCAGCGAGGACGCCGTGCTCCATGCCGGACTAGGATTACATCCCAGGGGTGAGCTGAAATTTTCTCTTTATTTATAGTGTCAGTGTACAGATAACACACTGACTCACCTGTGACTCTACTTGAAGTCCTTCATCTTCGCTTTTCCTCTTCCAGCCAGGACTCATCTCTGCATAAAATAACACAGTTATCTAGAGCAGCTTACAGAGCACATTCCCAAATTTTTCCAAACTTGTACACTGCACCAGATGAAGAAAAAAAAGTGACATAGTGCCGCCCTGCACAGTAACAGGAACCCCTCCCCACTGAAAACAGTATCTTCAAAAATAAAATGCATCACAGCAGTAATATCCTATAATTAGGCCCTACTGTAATAATGTCCTACATCCTGCCTTTATTGTCTCCATCCTGTCCCCATTGTCTCCATCCTGCCCCTAATATCTCCATCCTGCCCCCATTCTCTCCATTCTGCCTCCATGTTTCCATTCTGCCCCCATGTTTCCATTCTGCCCCAATGTCTCCCATTCTGTTCCCATGTCTCCATCCTGCCCTCCATGTCTCCATCCTGCCCTCCATGTCTCCACCCTGCCCCCATGTTTCCATTCTGCTCCCAAAGTCTCCCATTTTGCCCCTGTGTTTCTATTCTGCCCCCAAAGTCTCTCATTCTGCCCCCATGTTTCCATTCTGTCCCCATGTCTCCCAATCCTGCCCCCATGTGACCCCATGTTTCCATTTTGCCCTCATGTCTCCGATTCAGCCCCATGTCTCCACATCCTGCCCCCGTGTTTCCATCCTGCCCACACGGCTTTAATCACTTTACTCCAGAAGGTGGTTTGCACATTAATGACCAGGCCAATTTTTACAATTTTGGCCGCTGTCACTTTATGAGTTAATAACCTTGGGATGCTTCAACGGATCCCACTGATTCTGAGATAGTTTTTTTGTGACATATGGTACTTCATAATAGTAGTAAAATTTCTTCGATATTACTTGCATTTATTTGTGTAAAAGTCAGAAATATGGCAAAAATGTAGCAATTTTCAAAATTTGAATTCTCATGCCCTAAAATCAGAGAGATATGTCACACAAAATAGTTAATAAATAACATTTCTACTTTACATCAGCACAATTTTGGAATTAAAATTTTTTTTTGTTAGGAATTTATAAGGGTTAAAAGTTGACCAGCGATTTCTCATTTTTCCAACAAAATTTACAAAACCATTTTTTTAGGGACCACATGACGTTTGAAGTGACTTTGAGGGGCCTTTATGATAGAAAATACCCAAAAGTGACACCATTCCAAAAACTGCACCCCTCAAGATGCTCAAAACCACATTCAAGAAGTTTATTAACCCTTCAGGTTCTTCAAAGGTATTTTGTGAATATGGAAAAAAAAAAATAACATTTAACTTTTTTCACAAAAACATTACTTTAGACCCAAATCTTTTATGTTTGCAACGGTAACAGGAAAAAATGGACCCCAAAATTTGTTGTGCAATTTCTCCTAAGCACGCTGATAACCCATATGTGGGGGAAAACCACTGTTTGGGCACACGGCAGGATTCGGAAGGGAAGGAGCACCATTTGAATTTTTGAACGTAAAATTAGCTTGAATAATTAGCAGACGCCATGTCGTGTGTGGAGAGCCCTTGATGTGCCTAAACAGTGGAAAATCCCCACAAGTGACACCATTTTGGAAACTAGACCCCTCAAGGAACTTTTCCAGATGTTTGGTGAGCACCCTGAACCCGCAGGTGCTTCACAGAAGTTTATAACATGGAGCCGTGAAAATAAAAAAAATCAAACTTTTTCCACAAAAATGATTTTTTAGCCCCAAATTTTTTTATTTTCACAAGAGTAAGGGGAGAAAATGGACCCCAAAAACTGTTGTGCAATTTCTCCTGAGTACCTGATACCCCATATGTGGGTAAAATACACTGTTTGGGCGCATGGCAGGGTTCAGAAGGGAAGGCGCACTGTGTGACTTTTTGAACGTAAAATAGGCTGGAATCGAGGGCGGACGCCTGATGCGCCTAAACAGTGTAAGCTCCCCACAAGTGACCCAATTTTGGAAACTAGACCCCTTAAGAATTTTATCAAGGGGTAAAGTGAACATTTTGAACCCAGAAGTACGACACAGAATTTGATAACATTAGGTCATCTCATCATATTGAATAAGTTGTCATTAGTCTTGAGTGCAAGTGCTCGCTACTTGAGTTTGCATCGGGTACTCGGGTATGCACCATGTATTGCGGGTGCTCGAATGACTTGCTCTCGGTTGTTAAGACACCCAAAAAAAAACATGCGGGGAAAGCTCGTGCATGGCAGGCAATCCCTGCAAGTTTATTTTTGGCTGTATAACAGCCGTGAAACAAATGGGGCGGAGATTCGAGCATGTCACTCGAGCATCCGCGATACTTGGTGCATACCCGAGCACCCGATGCAAACTCAAGTAGCGAGCACTTGCGCATAATACTAGTCGCCATATTGTCATCATTTTTTTTCTTTACTTTTGAAAAAATCCCAACCCCAACACAACCCTAACCCTTACCCTAATACAACCCAAACTCTAATACAACACCAACCCTGGCACAACCTTAACCTTAGCACAACTCTAACCCTAGCACAACCCTAACTCTAGCACAATCCTAACCCTAGCACCACCTTAACCCTAGAACAACCCTAACCCTAGGGTTTATTTTTTATGCCTGTTACTCGTGCGTTATAAGTGATTAGATGACTTTATTCTTCGGTGCGATTACAGTGATACCAGATTCATATTGGGTTTTTTAATGTTTGGCAGCTGTCACACACTAAAAGACGCTTTTTTTTGCAAAGACTATTTTTTGCAATCATTTTTCCATATTTCGGCCGACAGTCATGTAAGGGCTTGTTTTTTGCGGGACGAGTTGACGTTTTTACTGGTACCATTTTTGGGCCCGTGACATTTTCTGATCGCTTTCTATTCCGATTTTTGGGAGGCAGAATAAACAAAAATCAACAATTCAGGAATTGTTTTTTTTTTTTTTTATTATGCCGTTCCGCGTGTCGTAAAATTGATAAGGCAGCGTTATTCTTCGTGTCAGTACGTTTACAGCGATACTACATTTATATTTTTTTATATGTTTTGGCGCTTTTACTTTAAAAAAGCTCTTTTATAGAAAAAACATTTTTTTTGTATTCTGAGAACTATAACTTTTTTATTTTTCGGCTGATGGAGCTGTATAGCGGCTTTTTTTTGCGGGACAAGTTGACGTTTTCAGCGGTACCATTTTTATTTCCATTCGTCTTTTTGATCGCGTTTTATTTAACTTTTTGTTTGGCGGTATGATGATAAAGCATCGTTTTTTGCTTCGTTTTTTTTTTTTTTACCGTGTTCATTGAAGGGGTTAACTAGTGAGACAATTTTATAGGTCAGGTCGTTCCGGACGCGGCGATACCAAATATGTGTACTTTTATTGTTTTTTTTTTTCATAATAATATTTGTTTATGGGTGCAGTATATTTTTATCTTTTTTTTGGATTATTTTTTCTTTCTTTTTTTATATTTTTACATTTTTAAATTTTTTTTCACTTTGACACTTTTTTTTACTTTTATACTTTGTCCAATTATGGGACTTTCATTTTTTTGCAGGCTGATCGCTTGCATAGCATAGAGATGCAGCATCATCTCTATGCTATGCAGCCTGTCAGCGCTGCACAGGCACAAGTTACTTTGATCGTGCACTGCTAGTATTGAGCATTCCGATACTGAAATATCGGGTATCGGCCGATATTCGCGGTATCGGAATTCCGATACTTAATTCCGATACTTTTACAATATCGAATACCGGAATCGGAAGTTCCCATAATGCCTGCGCTCTGCAGGGTCTCTGAAGGATGACAAGCTGGATGGCAGCGCTCAGCTGAGATCCAGCCTGTCATCAGAATGCCATCCCGGCGTGGGAGAATTCTCCTGATTGTTTAAAAGCCGGCGGGCGGTAAAAAGCCGCCGGCTTTTAAACAATCACACAGCCCCATACTGCTTCCCCGCAGCCTTCCACCCCGATCCTCCGCTCCCCTCTCCACCTCCCATCTCGATCGTAAGTTAGGACCGGGTGGGGAGCGCAGCACCAAGGAGAGGGGAGCGAAGGACCCGGGCGGGGAAGCCGGCAGTGAAAAGACTTCACCGCCGGCTTTCCCGTTCTGTGCTGCGCTTTCCCGCCGGTTATTTCAAATGAACAGCTGAGGTATCAGGTGATGCCGATCAGCTGTTCATTTGAAGTAGCCGCGGTGCCCTCAGAGGGTTCATGTGAGTTCATGCTTGACTGCATGAACTCACATGAACTTTCCCACGGTCGCACAGGTCAGCCTCACCTCCCAGACCCGTCATGATTGGTGTGTGTGGGTGTCTGTGCGATGTGTGCGGGTGTGCGCGATGTCTGTGCGATGTGTGCGGGTGTGTGCGGTGTCTGTGCGATGTCTGCAGGTGTGTGTGCGCGGTGTCTGTGTGATGTCTGGGGGTGTGTGCGGGTGTGCGCTGTGTCTGTGCGATGTGTGCGGGTGTGCGCGGTGTCTGTGCGATGTCTGCGGGTGTGTGTGCGCGGTGTCTGTACGATGTGTGCGGGTGTGTGTGCGTGGTGTCTGTGCGATGTCTGCGGGTGTGTGTGTGCGGTGTCTGTGCGTGCAGGCAGACATAGGCCGATGTGACACTACTACTCCCATCGGCCTATGTCTGTCCCCCGTCCACTCGTGCCAGCAGGATCAGCTTGATGGGAGCAGTAGTTCCCATCAGCCTGATCCTGCTATATAAATTTCCCTACTGTGTCCCCAATAAATTTTAAATACATGTCATTGGTGGCCAGTGGTTACCTACAATAAATTAGTTCATACATTACCTGTCCCCGCCGATTGCCACCTAAAATAAAGTAAAAAATAAAAAACTACACCTATACTCACCTAGACACCTAATTCCCCGAAGCCTTCGATCTCCTGTAATATAATATAAAATAATAAACCACAACCTTATCCTTACCCCTCCGTAGTAGTCCACGAGTGTCCCACGATGATCTCCAGTTCAGAGCAGCCACATAGAATGTGACCGCTCTGAACCGCTGCCGCCGCTAGAATGATGGGGCCGTAAAGCAGCCCCGTCATTGCATAAGCGGGTTCACCGGAGTTCAGGCAGCGCTGCTCCGGTCAACTCCTTTACGGCCCTGCTGTATCGTGAGAAATTCCCACGGTACAGCAGTGGCGTAAAGGAGGTCTCCGGAGCAGCGCTGACTGAATGCACTCCGGTGACCTCAGTCAGTGGCTCCCGCTGCCGGGAGCGGACGTGTTCCCGGCAGCGTGAGCTTACAGCAGCCATGCACAGCTGTCACCATCTCCAGATGTGACAGCTGTGCATGGGAGATCAGCGCAGGAACGTGGACAGGTAACTATTTTTTTTTTAGTAAACTAAGAATTAAATAAAATGGTGTGTTTTATTTCAAATAAATTATTTTTTTCTGGGTGTAGTGTGTTTTTTCTTTTTAACACTTTGTAGGTTAGTAATGGGGGTGTCTTATAGACGCCCATCATTACTAACCTGGGCTTCATGGCAGCTGGCGCTGACATGAACCCCAGCCCCATTACCCCCTGCCACCGCACCAGGGCAGCGTGGAAGAGCGAGGCTAAGTGCCAGAATTGGCGCATCCTATGGATGCGCCATTTCTGGGGCGGCTGACGGCTGGTGTTTCTAGCCTGGGAGGGGGCCAATATTCATGCCATCCTTCCTGGGCTATTAATATCAGCCCCCAGCTGTCTGCCTAGCCTTTGCTAGCTATTAAATTAGGGGGGACCCCACGTCATTTTTTTGGGGGGGTCCCCCATTTTAATAGCTAGTAAAGGCTAGGTATTCAGCTGGGGGCTGATATTAGTAGTCTGGGAAGATCCGTGGGTATTACCCCCTTCCCAGGCTTCAAACATCTTCCCCAGCCGTCTGCTTAACCTCCGCTAGAGACTAAAATTATGGGGGATCCCACGCCAATTTTTTTTTTAAATAAATCCTTTATTTTAACACTAAATGACATTTGAGGAGTTAATAAAGATGCAGTCCCTAAATTATTATTTATTTTTTAATTAATTTTTCCCAAAAATTTTGACGTGGGCTTTGCCATATTTTTGTATGCCAGCCAGGTACAGCATCCAGCTTCTATGAACGCGCCATTTTCTGGGGCGGCTGCGGACTGCAATTTGCAGCGGGGGGGGCCCAGAAAGCTTGGGCCTCCCTGCGCTGCGGATTCCAGCCCCCAGCTGCCTAGTTGTACCTGGCTGGACACAAAAATAGGGAGAAGCCCCACGTATTTTTTTTTTAAAATTATTTCATGAAATTCATGAAATAATAAAGAAAAAAAGGGCTTCCCTATATTGTTGTGTCCGGCCAGGTACAAATAGGCAGCTGGTGGTTGGGGGCAGCCCGTTCCTGCCTGCTGTACCTGGCTGAACACAAATATAGTGCGAAGCTCCACGTCAATTTTTTTTTAATTATTTCAGGAAATTCATGAAATAATTAAAAAAAAATTGATGTGGGGCTTCGTCCTATATTTGTGTCCAGCCAGATACAGCAGGCAGGAACGGGCTGCCCCCAACCACCAGCAGCCTATTTGTACCTGGCCGGACACAACAATATAGGGAAGCCCTTTTTTTAAAAAATTATTTCATGAAATAATTAAAAAAAAATTGACGTGGGGCTTCTCCCTATTTTTGTGTCCAGCTAGGTACAACTAGGCAGCTGGGGGCTGGAATCCGCAGCGCAGGGAGGCCCAAGCTTTCTGGGCCCCACCCGCTGCAAATTGCAGTCCGCAGCCGCCCCGGAAAATGGCGCCTTCATAGAAGCGCCATCTTCTGGCGCTGTACCCAACTCATCCAGGGCCCTGGTGCGGTGGCTCACTGGGTAATAAAGGGGTTAAGGCCAGCTTGGCATTATCAGCTGGCCCTAAGCCCGAAATTCATGGGGTCACGCCAATATTAGACATGACCACCATGAATTTCTAGTAAAGTATTTAAAAAAAACACAACACCCAGAATAAAGTCCTTTAATTGAAATAAAGACACAATTCTTTATTGTTCTAAATTAAACTATACTTACCATCACGCCCATTCCAGCTGAAGCCAACGATCTCCTGCAATAAAAGAAAAATAATAAACCAACCTCATCCTTACCTTCCCATGGATCCCACGACAGCTTCAGCTCTGCTACATCGAGATGACAGGCTGGACCGCAGCAGAACGCTGCCATCCAGCCTGTCATCCCGCAGACACTGAGAAGCGCAGGCATGCTTGCGCTCCTCAGTGTCTCTCTGTGACGGCATAAAGATGAGCCGAGTTCATGTCCAATGAACTCAGCTCACCTCATGCACGTCACTGACAGTGTGGGAAAATTCTCCTGCACTCAGCGCTTCAGCGTGAGAATTCTCCCACGCTGTCAGTGACGTACATGAAGTGAGCTGAGTTCATTGGACATGAGCTCACCTCATGCACGTCACTGACAGCGTGGGGAAATTCTCACGCTGAAGCGCTGAGTGCAGGAGAATTTTCCCACGCTGTCAGTGACGTGCATGAGGTGAGGTCATGTCCAATGAACTCGGCTCACCTCATGCACGTCACTGACAGCGTGGGAAAATTCTCCTGCACTCAGCGCTTCAGCGTGAGAATTCTCCCACGCTGTCAGTGACGTGCATGAGGTGAGCCGAGTTCATTGGACATGAACTCGTCTCATCTTTATGCCGTCACAGCCAGACACTGCAGAGCGCAAGCATGCCTGCGCTTCTCAGTGTCTGCGGGATGACAGGCTGGATGGCAGCGTTCTGCTGCGGTCCAGCCTGTCATCTCAATGTAGCAGAGCTGGAGCCGTCGTGGGAACCATGGAAAGGTGAGGATGAGGTTGCTTTATTATTTTTCTTTTATTGCAGGAGATCGTTGGCTTCAGCTGGAATGGGCGTGACGGTAAGTATGGTTTAATTTAGAACAATAAAGAATTGTGTGTTTATTTCAATTAAAGGACTTTATTCTGGGTGTTTGTGTTTTTTTTTTTAACTTTCACTATGGGGTTAGTAATGGGGGTGTCTTATAGACGCCTCTCCATTACTAACCTGGGCTTGATGTCAGCTGGCATTATAAGCTGACATCAACCCCAGCCCTATTACCCCACTGCCACCGCTACAGGGCAGTGGGAAGAGCGAGGCTAAGTGCCAGAATTGGCGCATCCTATGGATGCGCCATTTCTGGGGCGGCTGACGGCTGGTGTTTCTAGCCTGGGAGGGGGCCAATATTCATGGCTCCCTTCCTGGGCTATTAATATCAGCCCCCAGCTGTCTGCCTAGCCTTTGCTAGGTATTAAAATAGGGGGGACCCCACGTCATTTTTTGGGGGGGGTCCCCCATTTTAATAGCTAGTAAGGGCTAGGTATTCAGCTGGGGGCTGATATTAGTAGCCTGGGAAGCTCCGTGGGTATTACCCCCTTCCCAGGCTTCAAACATCTGCCCCAGCTGTCTGCTTAACCTCCGCTAGAGACTAAAATTACGGGGAACCCCACGCCAATTTTTTTTTAAATAAATCCTTTATTTTAACACTAAATGACAAGTACAGTAATCAACACTGTCACTGTACTTCTTATATATGTGACTGACATGTTTCTATCTATCTAATCTATGTGTGATCCTCTATTCTTTCTATTCTAAATTGTCGGGTACCACTGCTGAATTGCCGGCCGGCTTTCTTAAAGAGACGGTGCATGAAAACACTATTATTTTTTTAAATAAATCCTTTACACTAAATGACAAGTACAGTAAGCAACACTGTCACTGTACTTCATATATATGTGACTGACATGTTTCTATCTATCTAATCTATGTGTGAAGCTCTATTCTGTCTGTTATAAATTGTCGGGTACAGATGCTGAATTGCCGGCCGGCTTTTTTAAAGAGACGGTGCATGAAAACACTATTATTTTTTTAAATAAATCCTTTACACTAAATGACAAGTACAGTAAGCAACACTGTCACTGTACTTCATATATATGTGACTGACATGTTTCTATCTATCTAATCTATGTGTGAAGCTCTATTCTTTCTGTTGTAAATTGTCGGGTACCGGTGTATGCGCTGATGAATTGCCGGCTTTTCGCATAATACATTCTACATTATTCTTAGTTGTTTTACTTCATGTAGAATTAACCTACAAGGAAAGAAAGGGTTTATTTTCATTCCGATATTAGTGTCCCATTGACTTGCATTGGTTTCCGGTATCGGAATCGGCGATATCCGATACTTTTTGAGTATCGGTCCGATCCAATCCCATACGATATTTCCTGATATCGGAAGGTATCACTCAACACTATGCACTGCGCATGATCAAAGTAATTTCCTGATGCCTGGTGACCCGGATGTCGTCATGACGACATCGGGTCACCATGGCAACGACCGGGACCCAGCAGACACAGTTCCGGACCCTGGAAACAAGGAAAGAGGCGTGCGCTTACCTCCTCTTGCTCCCGCAATGCTGCGATTGACTTCGATCGCAGCATTTCGGGGGTTAATGTGCCGGGAGCAGTGTGGGACTGCTCCTGGCACATAGTAACGGGTGTCAGCTATGAGAATCAGCTGTCACCCGGCAGCGATCGCCCCGTACAGCTTCTGTGCGGGCGCGATCACATTGTGCGTAATAGTACGTACCTGGTCCAATGGGCCCAGGGCACAGGGACGTACTATCACTGACAATGTCAGTAAGGGTTTAAAAAAAAGTTTCTCCTTACCTTGCGGCACTCCAGTGGCGCCCGGCTCTCTCACCACCGGAAGCACGATCGTGGGCACATGACAGTGACATCATACGCTAGCGACATACGTGCTGATGCCATTTGCAGGCCTGTGATTGGCCAGCGGCTCTTAACTATTTCTGTGCGGGAAGCTTCCCGCACAGCAAAAGATTCAAAGTGAACGTGCGTCCGAGGACGCAGGTTCACAGTAAATGAACAGTCAGAATCCTGCCACTGGGGCTCGGTGAGCAGAAGAATGGGGGCCCCCTCTGGTCACCGGGCCCCATATGCCAGTAAAGGCAGTAATGCCCTAATGGCGGCCCTGTGCAGTGATAGTGGATAGACTATAGCGGTACATGGCTGCTGTTGTTTTCAGCCGCAGCATGAACGCTGTGTATGAACACAGCCAAAGAGCCACTGGCTTATCTATTTTGTATTCCAGATGAGGAATTGTGGCCCATTATATAAGTACTTTTCTTTCAGAAACACTTTTCATGGCACACAAAACTATAGCTTTGAAATGAATGGCTAGACTACTTGGAAAAAGAGGATTTTTTGGTACTGTAGAATCCCTTTCATGTAATCTTCATTGGGGACGCTGAACACCATTGGGTGTATGCTGCTGCCACCAGGAGACTGACACTAAGAATTACACTTAATGAAAAAGTCGCCTCCTCCCCTGCAGACACCGGACTAAACTAGTTAGTGAGAAAGGAGTAGGCAAAGCTATACAACATCTAAGAACAGTACAGTGGAACAGAGCGAGAAGTCATAGGCCACAATGGAAATAAAACATCCCAAAAAGCCATAAGGGTGGGTGCTGTGTCCCCCAATGAAGGCTACAAGAAAGGTATTTTACGATAAGTATCAAAAATCCTCTTTTCTCAGTCGCTTCTTTGGGGGACATGGAACGATGGGATGTCCCAAGGGTGGGAAACAGAAAAAAATGCCTGAACAACAAGGTAATGGGTTAGTACGGTAGCTAACTCAGACCATAACCCGTGTGACTGCCTCTTGCAGCAGCTTTCAACCCGGACTCAAGTCAGCCGACACCAAAGTAAAAACTCTGTTAAAGTTGAAAATGTGGATGGAAAGCCATATAACGACTAAGAATGGTACAGTAGAACAGAGCAAGACGCTCTATCCCAGGTGACTACAGCTTGCATTGTCCTTCAACCCAGACTGCCGTCAGCCAATATGAGTATTAATTCTGTAAAGTTTTAAGAACATGTGTATACAGGATTGAGTCGCAGCCTTACAGAGCTGCAGGACAGAAGCCTAATGGAGAATTGTGCAGGATGCCCCCACGCCCAGGCGGAGTAAGCTTAACCCAGCAGGAGGTTCTCTTTTCGTAACTGGATACACTTCCAGAATGACAGAACGTATAAAGTGAGAGATGGAGCCTTGGAGATGCAGAGACCTCAGCGAGAGGGTTCTGGAAGGACAAACAGTCTGAACATCTGAATGAGGCCGTCACCGACAGGTTGTGATACACCACTCTGGCAACATCCAACTTCAATAAAGATTAAACAAACGGATGAGAGAGGGACGGAAAGAAGGAAAAAGTGGAACACTCTCATTAAGGTTGAAGATTACCTTAGGGAGAAGGACGGTACTGGACAAAGAGCACCTTATCCTTGAAGATATGAGGAACGGAGAGCGACAGGAGAGAGCCCTTAGCTGGACACTGGTAAATGCTACTGAGAAAGTAACCTACCAGGAGATGTCCTCAATTGGATCAAAGGAGAGCCCTGTTAAGGCTTCAAGAACAGGATGAGATCCCATGGATCTGAGGGGGACCAGTTAAAAGTAACCAAGTGAGCGACACCCTGAAGGAAGGACCTGATTAAGGGCCTGGAAGCCAGATGCTTCTGAAATGGAGTGGACATGGTAGAATCCTGTCCCTAGAGGGAAGAAAGATCCCGACCGGACTTAAGACGGCCTGGAATGAGAAGGCATAAAGGCAAAAAGGTTGGATACACGCCAACTAAAAAAATGCCTTCCAAGTACAATCGTACCAAGTACAATCTTCACAATGTGCATCTTGTTGATGAATGGCATATATATTATTTGAATCCTGGGTGATGTAACCTCCACAGATCTATCTAGCCATTACCCTCCATATATGTTGACAGAACATTGGAAAAGGATGTAATCACTGGAGGGTAATCATCTAATCGTATTCTAACTAGGTTACTGTCCATTATTAAATTAAAGTCACCCAAAAATAAAACCTGGGCATCAGGGTAATTTAGTGCAAAACGTACAGCATGTTGAATAATTGTTAAATTACCAAGAGGTGGATTGTATACACCGTATTTTTCTGACTATAAGACAACACCGGACCATAAGACGCACCTAGGTTTTAGAGGAGGAAAATAGAAAAAAAATGTAAACAAAACATGTGGTCTTGATGCACTGTTAAGGGGGAGGGGGTCTGCTGCTGACACTGTTATAGGGGTAATGTCCCCCAATTCTGTTAATATCCCCCATCCTGGTATATATGCCCCCCCTCTTCCTTATTATACATGGCCCCCATCCCCATCCTAGTATGCATGGCATCCCAATCCCCCATCCTGGTATGCATGGCACCCCTCATCCCTATCCTGGTATGCATGGCACTCCTCATCCCTATCCTGGTATGCATGGCACCCCTGATCCCCATCCTGATGTGCATGGCACCCCTGATCTCCATCCTGGTATGCAAGGCACCCCTCATTCTGGTATGCATTTCACCCCTGATCTCCATCCTGGTATGCATGGCACCCCTCATCCCTATCCTGGTATGCAAGGCACCCCTCATCCCTATCCTGGTATGCATGGCCCCCTCATTCGTATCCTGGTATGCAAGGCACCAGTAAAAACATCAGTAAAAACAAAGCGCCCGCAACTGACGCAGATTGTGATATTTTAGTAAAAAAAATACTATAGTATAAGCGATTTACTACAGTATATTTTTACTGTGGATTTTTTTTTTTTTTTTTTTTTACACTTTACTATTTGACACTGCTCCTGACTAAATTCAGTAAAAAAAAAATACTGTAGTAGACAGATTTCTACAGTATATTTTTACTGTGCCTAATCTAGCCCTATCAACTAATCTAAATTATTATTTATTCGATTCTTTTTTCACACAAACAATAACTAGATGTCAATCAGTGATGTTAGTCACTGATCACTGCTCAACGACTTTAGGACACAGGCACGGATGTGTTACTGATCAGCAGCTGCAGGATGCACAAATGGAAGAAAAAATGAACAGGGCAAAAGGAAAAAAAAAAAAGTCCTGGAAAAAAGCAAGCAAGGGTGCCGATCAGTGATATGCGTCACTGATCAGCGCTCAGCGGCTGTAGAGAGTACACACAAGAAAAGAAAAAAACAGACAAAAATCAAGTGATCAACTACTGATCAGCACTTGGCAGCAGAAAGGGGGTGGGGAACGGGGTATTGGGGTGGAGTGAAAAAAAAACAGGGGACAGGAACAGGTCAGTAAAGGATCAGGAACTACTTCTTTCTGGAACAGCAGCAGCAGTGATGGCACAAGCAAAAATAGTTTGTGGTACCAGAAGTCCCAGAAGATCTAGCAGCAGAACAGCACAGTGACTGCCCTGCAAAGTCTCCAAGCTGGAATGAGGAAGTGCAGGGCAGTCATTGTGAGGTCAGACTGCATCTCAGCTCACTGATTGGTGCAATCGGACGATGAATGATCGCACCAATCAGTGCTGGCGCTACTGTCTCCTAGCACTTACAGTACCGATTATAGGCTGGACCTCATTGTTTCAGGCAATTTTATTGCCTGAAACACTGAAATTGCTGCGATTGGCTGTTCAGAATTGAACAGCCAATCACAGCAATTGTAGTTGTGGGGTGGGGCATCACCATCCCCCATGGCGAAGAGTCCCGGTGTCCTGCTCTCAGAAACAGCAGGCACCTTCATGCGATCATCGTGCATTTAGTTACGGTAGTCGCATGAACAACATGACGTACACTACCGTTCAAAAGTTTGGGGTCATTTAGAAATGGAATTATTTTTGAAAGAAAAGCACTTTGTTTTTTTTCAATGAAGCTAACATTAAATGAATCAGAAATACACTCTATATATTGTTAATGTGATAAATGACTATTCTAGCTGCAAAAGTCGTATTTTTATTCCAATATCTACATAGGTGTATTGAGGCCCATTTCCAACAACCACCACTCCAGTGTTTTAATGGTACATTGTGTTTGCTAACTGTGTAAGAAGGCTAATGGATCTTTAGAAAACCCTAGAAAACCCTTGCACAAGTATGTTAGCCCAGCTGAAAACGGTTTGGCTGATTTGAGAAGCTATAAAATTGACCTTCCTTTGAGCTAGTTGAGAATCTGGAGCATTACATTTGTTTGTTCTATGAAACTCTCAAAATGGCCAGAAAAGAGATTAGTTACTTACCGGTAACGGGATTTCTCGGAGACCATGACAGCACCACAAGAGAGGGAATCCGCCCACCAAGGACAGGAAACCTACAGGCTTAAAAGGGGGCGGCCCTCCCTCTCGCCTCAGTTTGGATTACAGAGCATTGAGAGGACCACCCGGTTAGTAGACATAGCAACATAATCATGAAACAAACAGTATATACATTTTCTTACAACACCAATGTGTGAGAATAAAGAATGAAAACAGATAAGAAGTGCTCCCAAAAAGGGGTGAAGGGAGGGAATATAAGGGTGCTGTCATGGTCTCCGAGAAATCCCGTTACCGGTAAGTAACTAATCTCTTTATCGGTCGACCATGACAGCACCACGAGAGAATTGCAGAGATGAAGATTCTAGGGAGGGACCACCGCTTGTAGCACCCTTCTCCCAAATGTGAGGTCAGACGAAGCACCCAGATCTAGTCTATAGTGCTTATAGAAGGTAGATGGAGAAGACCAGGTAGCTGCCTTACATATGTCCTCCATCGAGACGCCAGACCTCTCTGCCCATGAGGTTGCCACCGCCCGGGTAGAGTGAGCTTTCAGGCCACACGGTGCTTCCTCTCCGCTGGATACATAGGCTAGCGTAATGGCCTCCCTAATCCATCTAGCTATGGTGGATCTAGAGACCTTAAGCCCCTTCCTAACCCCCTGATAGGAGATAAACAAGGAACTATCTCTCCTAAAGGGCTGAGTGACAGCAAGGTACCTAACCACACACCTTCTCACATCTAAAGCATGGAAATCTGCTTCTCTCTGATTACTAGGGTTCGGGCAAAAAGAGGGTAACATTACTTCCTGAAGTCTATGAAACCGGGAAGCTACCTTAGGCAAGTATGCTGGATCTGCTCTAAGAATTATTCTGTCGTCCAGGACCTGGGTGAAGGGAGGGCCAGAGGACAGAGCCTGAATATCACCAATCCTCCTAGCAGATGTTAGGGCTACAAGAAGCGCTGTTTTGAGGGTAATAGATCTCAGGGATACAGAATCTATCGGCTCAAAGGGTGACCCAGCTAACGCTTTCAGAACCAGGTTTAGGTCCCATGGAACGACATTAGTTTTGGTAACCGGCCTGGATCTACCTACTGCTTTTATAATGCGGGAAATCCAATAGTTTTCTGTGAGGACACAGTTATAGAGAGCACCTAGTGCCAACACTTGGACCTTCAAGGTGCTCGTTGCTAACCCCAGCTCGAAACCCCTTTGTAGGAACTCTAAAATCTTCCCAATTGGCGCTCCCTTATCCACTGAAGATTTAGAAAAGGATAAAAACTTGTTCCAAATTTTTGCATAAATTTTGGTAGTGACAGGCTTTCTACTACGTAATAAAGTAGATACTAGACTCTGGGAAAACCCTTTTAGTTCTAGCAGGGACCTCTCAAATTCCACGCCGTCAAGTGGAGGCCCGGAGCTCGCGGATGGAGCACTGGACCCTGGCTGAGGAGATCCAGAACTTCGGGCAGGACCCAAGGGTCCGAGATGGACAAGTTCCTCAGGCATGAGAACCAGGGTCTTTTGGGCCATAAGGGGGCGATCAAGAGGACCCTTGCCTTGTCCTCTCTGATCTTTCTTAGCACCATAGGCAGAAGGTTTAACGGTGGGAAGGCATAGGCCAGACTGAAGTTCCAAGGGATTTGGAGAGCGTCTACTGTCAGGGGCCTTTCTCTCGGATCTAGGGAGCAAAAAACCTTTGTCTTCCGGTTTTGCTTTGTGGCGAATAGATCCACCACCGGAAGACCCCATTTCCGGACTAATAGGGAAAAAATGTCCTGTTTTAGTTCCCATTCGCCTTGCCTTAAAAAATGACGGCTTAAGAAGTCTGCCTTTGAATTTTCTTTCCCTTTGATGTGGAGGGCTGTCAAAGAGAGGAGATGGCGTTCCGAGATCTGAAAGAGATGATCCGCCACTCTCATTAGCGATCCAGCACGAGTACCCCCCTGATGGTTAATATAAGCTACTGCTATATTATTATCGGACAGGATCCTAATGTTCTTATTGTGAAGGAATGGTAAGAAATGATTAACAGCCCTATCAACTGCCAGTAGTTCCCTAGTATTAGAGGAAAGAGCTCTCTCAGCGTCCGACCAGAACCCCTTGGCAATCATATCCCCCAAGTGAGCTCCCCATCCATGTAGACTTGCGTCAGTTGTAATTATTTCAGATATTCTGACCACCCAGGGAACTCCTTGAGATAAGTTTTCTAAATTCACCCACCACTGTAGAGAGTCAATAGACCGAGGAGATAAGAACATCCGTCTCTCCAAGCGCCCACGTAACGAGACCTCATTCTGTAGGACGTCCCACTGTAAAACTCTGGAGTGGTATTGTGCCCACATTACCCCCGGCAGACAAGATATTAGGGTACCAAGTAAGGACACTGCAGCCCTAAGGGACATGACCGGGTTCGCAAGAGCTCCTTCCACCAGCCTTTTGACCTTCTGTTTTTTGGCTTCTGGAAGGAAACACATCTGGAGGTCTGAGTCTAGCATGATACCTAGGAACTGCTGTACTCTCGAAGGGACTACCCTGGATTTCTCCAGATTTAGAATCCAGCCCAGGCCTTCCAGAATAGAGGAGACCAATTTAAGATGGGAGACACATTGAGAGGCTGAGTCCCCAATGATCAAAAAATCATCTAAGTAAGGGATAATTAAAACATTATGTTCCCGTACATGAGCCATCACCTCTGCTATCACCTTCGTAAATACTCTAGGGGCTATAGCGAGACCGAATGGCAAGGCCGCAAATTGGAAATGTTTGATTTCATCCCCTATGACCAAGGCCACGCTAAGGTATTTTTGGAAGCTGTGTATAGGTATATGGTAATATGCGTCCTTTAGATCCAAAACTACCATGTGACAGCCTGAAAACAATAGTTTTATAGTAGACTTAATGGACTCCATTTTAAAGGTGGGAATTACCAAAAATTTATTCAGGGCCTTAAGGTTAATAATACACCTAAAGGATCCGTCAGGTTTAGTGACCAAAAATAACGGTGAGTAGAACCCCAGTCCCTTTTCTGCTATCGGGACCTCCACTAAGACGGCCTTATGGACCAGATTCAGGACCTCCACTTGTAGGGCCATCTGCTCCCGTGTTGAGGACCGGTTTGGGGTCAGGACGAACCTCCCACGAGGGACTCGCTGAAAGTCGAGTCTCAGGCCGGAACCTACCAGACCAAGGATCCAATTATTAGAAGAAATATTTGTCCAGGTAGATAAGAAGCCCAATAACCTCCCCCCCTTCCTGGGCTGCGAGTCATTGGCTCGGTTTTCAGGGGCCTTGGCTAGCAGAAGAGGATCCGAACAGGAGCCCTTTACCTTTCGGTCTACGGTCTTCCCATTTATCCTGACCCTTCTGGCGCTTATTACGTAGAAACCTTCTTTTCTGAAAAGGACGTTTGTACGTGGGGGCAGATAGGTTAGGAAAGCCTCTTTTTGTGTCACTTGCTCTATCCAGTAGCTCATCCAGAACCAACCCAAAAAGATGTCCCCCTTCACAAGGGATAGCGCAGAGTCTTGTCCTCGCATGAATGTCCCCCGGCCAACATTTTAGCCACAAGGCTCTCAGGGCCGAGTTAGACATGGCGGCCGACCTTGCTGCTAATCTGACAATCTGCCGATGCGTCCGCTAGAAAGGCTGCCGCCCCCTGAAGAAGAGACATGTCCGCCAAGATTTCCTTCCTGGGGGTATTGTTTTTAAGATGGGCTTCAAGCTGGTCCAGCCAGATCATTAGGGACCTGGTGGTACAGGTAGCTGCCACCGCGGGTTTTAGGGCTCCCGCCGAAGTCTCTCAGGTCCCTCTAAGGAAAGAATCAGCCTTTCTATCCAGGGGGTCTTTAAGAGCTCCCATATCATCAAACGGAAGGGAGGAACTCTTAGAGGCTTTGGAAATGGCCACATCTATCTTGGGGGCTTTTTCCCAGGAGGAAGAGGCCGATTCCTCAAAGGGGTACTTCCTTTTGAAGAATGGAGGTAGAGCGCCCTTCCTTTCCGCTTTTTTCCATTCACTAAGGATTAAGCCCTGAATCTTTTCGTTCAACGGAAAACTCCTTCTCTTCCTTTGACCCAGCCCCCCGAACATAACGTCCTGGACTGACTTCTCCTGCCTGGCCTCTGTGATGCCCATAGTAGACCGAACCATTTTAATCAATCCGTCCACTTCACCAAGGGGGAAGCAATTTTGTCCCACACCACTATCAGAGGAGGAAGCTGAGGAAAAGGCTGCACTATCTGAATCCGACTCATAGGGAGAGGATAGGGGGTCATCCAAGACTAAGGGGATCTCACAGTCCGAGTTCACTTTCTCTTTAACTCTCTTGGAGAGGATCTTGTGAATGTGTTTTAACTAAGGTTTTTAAACCAGAAGTTAGAGCAGGACCCTCTTCTGCCAGTGTCTGGTTTATGCATAACTGACATAGCTTTTTAGGGTATCCATCAGGAAGAAGAGGCTTGCATAGCGCACACTGTATATGCCTTGCCTTGGCGGTACATTTCGTCCCCTGTTAAAATTTAGAAGGGGAGAAGGGATACCATATTACTAAGTGAACTTACTCGAAGATCACTTACCCAGGCGGCTCAGGAAGAAAAAACAGCTGGTACCGGATTGGAGGAAGGACCCTTCTCAGCCGGGGGACCTTCCCTAGAGGCTGCAGATTCGTCCGTTCTACCGGAGGTATGGTGACCAGACCTACACCCCGAGCTCAGTTTTCCTGAAGACCGGCTACCAGAACCACATGCGCGATGCGTTTTTTGGGGCTCCCCAGACAGCCGCTGAGATGGTGAAGATGGTGGCTGCTCCACCTGCTGCTGCTGCAACTGGACACCTTCAGACTCCATAATGAAAGAATGAAGCTTTGGGAAGCACTGAGCCATGTTACCTGATAGTTTAAATAGGTATTGACTCCTCCCCTCTAGCAGCACATCAGCACACTTTTTCCATATTTATTTTTTATTTTTTTGAATTTCGCGCTCTTTTGACACTGGCACATGATCGCCGAGTCGCGGTGACGTCATCGGGCCGCAACTTACCGAAACCCGGAAGTACGCGCCGCACAAGCTTCGCGCGAGGACGCATGCTGTCAGCGCTCCCTCAGGTAAGCCGCGCTTTAGCGATACACCGCGCTGCATTCACCCAGGGCAGGGCGAGGGGACACAATCACCTTGGTCCTCGCCCCCCCTCCCCATACTTACGGAGGGTGATGGTGGGCTGTCACCCCCACTCGGGATGCAGATCCCACCGCACTTTTGGGGCTCAGCCAGGGCCTACACTCCCACGGAAGGCGCACCTGACTTGAGGCAGAAAAGGGGATGCCACCCCAGACAGGGGCGCAGCCCCACTGCAAAAGGAACCCCCAGTGCTCAGGATGCTGTGCCTCTCCCATATAGGGGCGCACGAGCATAGGCCAACGCTGGAGCTGCCGTCCCCAGACAGGGGCGCAGGATCGACAGCTGTTCTTTCGCCTGCGACCGGCTTCCTCCATCAAGGACAGGAAACCAAACTGAGGCGAGAGGGAGGGCCGTCCCCTTTTAAGCCTGTAGGTTTCCTGTCCTTGGTGGGCAGATTCCCTCTCTCGTGGTGCTGTCATGGTCGACCGATAAAAGAACTTTCATGTGAAACTCGACAGTCTATTCTTGTTCTTAGAAATGAAGGCTATTCCATGCGAGACATTGCCAAGAAACTGAAGATTTCCTACAACGGTGTGTTTACTCCCTTCAGAGGAGAGCACAAACAGGCTATAACCAGAGTAGAAAGAGAAGTGGGAGGATCCCTGCACATCTGAGCAACAAGACAAGTACATTAGAGTCTCTAGTTTGAGAAATCGACGCCTCACTGCTCCTCAACTGGCAGCTTCACTAAATAGTACACGCAAAACGCCAGTGTCAATGTCTACAGTGAAGAGGCGACTCCGGGATGCTGGCCTTAAGGGCAAAGTCGCAAAGAAAAAGCCATATGTGAAACTGGCTAATAAAAGGCAAAGATTAATATGGGCAAAAGAACACAGACATTGGAAGATTGGAAAAAAGTTTTATGGACAGACGAATCAAAGTTTGAGGTGTTTGGATCACACAGAAGAACATTTGTGAGACACAGAACAACTGAAAAGATGCTGGAAGAGTGCCTGACATCATCTGTCAAGCATGGTGGAGGTAATGTGATGGTCTGGGGTTGCTTTGGTGCTGGTAAGTGGGAGATTTGTACAAGGTAAACAGGATTTTGAATAAGGAAGGCTATCACTCAATTTTGCAACGCCATGCCATACCCTGTGGACAGCGCTTGATTGGAGCCAATTTCATCCTACAACAGGACAATGACCCAAAGCGCACCTCCAAATTATGCATGAACTATTTAGGGAAGAAGCAGGCAGCTGGTATTCTATCTGTAATGGAGGGGCCAGCGCAGTCACCAGATCTCAACCCCATTGAGCTGTTGTGGGAGCAGCTTGACCATATGGTACGCAAAAAGTGCCCATCAAGCCAATCTAACTTGTGGGAGGGGCTTCAGGAAGCATGGGGGGAAATTTCTCAAGATTACCTCAACAAATTAACAGCTAGAATGCCATGCCAAAGGTCTGCAATGCTGTAATTGCTGCAAAGGAAGCATTCTATGACGAAAGCAAAGTTTGAAGGAGAAAATTATTCTAATAAAAATCATTATTTCTAACCTTGTCAATGTCTGGACTATATTTTCTGTTCATTTTGCAACTCATTTGATAAATAAAAGTATGAGTTTTCATGGAAAACACAAAATTGTCTGGGTGACCCCAAACTTTTGAACGGTAGTGTATATATACTTCATTGGTCGGGAACTCCTTTCCTTCCATGAAGTATGGATACGTCTAATGTTGTGAAGGGGTTGATACACTTGTCTTTTTAATTGTATGTAATTATTTCAATAAAATGTCTACTTATACAGTATTTTTTTTCTGTATCATTCTTTGTAGGTTTTTCTGGCTTCTCAGGTGTTTTCAGCTTATCTTACGCTTCCGTGTGGTGCCTTCACTATTATTGACTTTTCAACTTTTTATTTTCAATTTACATGGGCACACCAACCACTTGATTGCTGCCCCTCTTGTTGACTAAAGGGGCCTAATTGCTCAGTGCCCTTAAAATAAGGCTATAGTAGCCACTGGTGAACAAAAATGTAGCATATGTCAGTTGAATATTATGGGCAGCATGCTGACTCAGTGGTTTGCACTGTAGTGCTGGATTCAAATCCCACTGAGAACATCTGCAAGGAGTTTGTATGTTCTCCCTGGGTTTGTGTGGGTTTTCTCCAGATATTCCGGTTTCCTCCCATACTCCACAGATATACTGATAGAGAATCTAGATTGTGAGCCCCAATAGGGACAGTGCTAATCATTTCTAAAGCGCTGTGAAATTAATGGCGATATATACAGTAAATGAGTAAACTAAATAATAGCTGACTACTGCATTATTCCCAATCATAGCAATTTAACCCTCTAGATGCTGCTCTCAATAGGCTCCCTCTTTAATCCCATTGGTACCCCACAATTGCAAGGTCCCTAAGGATGCCATGGCAACTTGAAGCCAAAGTCTGAAAGCTACATTGCCATGTTAGACCCTGCTTGTGGCAGTGCCCAACAGGCCAAAGGTCTGATACACTGCAATACATCTGTACTAGAGTGCATCAGTATAGTGATCAAAGAAACATATTCAAATCTCTTACTGGGACAAAGTAAAAAAAAAAAAAAAAAAAGTAACAAAAACAGTTCAGTAAAGTCTGTATTAAAAAAAATAAATAGAAATTGCACTAAAAGTCTAAAAATTAAATTTTTATGTAAACATGAACAAAAAAACCCCACCAATAATGTAGCCTTTTCATGATACTGACAAACAATTGGAATAAAAGGCAATCAAAAAGTCATGTTAAAAAAGTAACTAGTTATATCACCGAAAGCATCGGCTATTTGTGAAAAAATACAAAAAAACAACAAAAAAAGCCCTCAAAAGGCTCTGCCAATCACAGAACTCAATCTGGTGATTCAAGAGAAATATTTTGGCAAAATTTGCAAAAAAGACAGAGCACTGATAAAACGGAGACCAAACTGAGTCCAAAGTGACTCAGTCTGCCTAAGGCTAAGGTCACTCCGGCATATATTCTCTCATCCAACAGAATAGGGCCAATTATGCTAATCTGTGATCATATTGTGACCATGTTCTCTTGGATGAGGAGAAGATGGGAAAAAAAATTCTCCATCTTCTCCATTTTGTCAGTCCGTGGAATAATCAGACTGCACTCAGATGTCATTCTAGTGCAGTCCGATGTTTTCCACAGACTTGCATGGCCGAGTGCGATTCGAATATCAGATCAAACTCTGGCATGCTGCAATCTTTCCTCGTACAGACTCGGTCTGAGGAAAAAGACTGGACATTGTAGTCACAGAGTGACTGCAGACTTGTAGCCCAAGGCCGGACAACCCCTTCAAAGTTACTTCAAGCCCTAATAGGTCCATAAAAAATAAAATAAATAGGATTTGTAACTTTCCTTGAAAAAAAGATAATGCTGATGTAAAGTAGACATATAGTAAATGTAGACATATGGTAAATGTTATTTATTAACTTTTTCAGTGGCATGATCATCTGGTTTAAGAGTAGAAGCATTGAAAGTTTGAAAAGAGCCCAAATTTTGCAGATTTTCTCATAAAAAAAAAACCCCACACGTCTAAATTTACCACAAATGTAAAAGGTGTCACAAAAAAAAGTGTCAGAATCACTGGGCTATGTAGAATGATTCCAGAGGTATCAGTACAAAGTATCATGTCTGAATTGAAAAAAATGGGGCTTAATCACAAAAGGCTGAAATTGGCTCGGTCATTATTAAGGGAATAATTAATAAAGACTCATGTGTAAACTGAAGTGCAGATATTTATTGACTGGTGGCAGATTAACATCGAATTCCCATTCCAATTGCCATAAATGTTCCAAATGTGCCACCGCTTTGCATCATGGTCTTTCCAATGCCGCCCACAAGTTCACGTCCTCTCATCCCGAATCTGCAAAAGACAAGAGCTTAATTACATCTTACACCATGATTTTGTGTGACCACCTTGGCCACAGTATTTTTTACAGAGAAGTTCCTTTAGGACTCCTCAGTACATTTTTGAGGGTTGTATCTTTTGGTCCATATTTAATGTACAGAGAAAAGAACAGTAATATCACTTTTATTCAATGTTGCAGTAAAAAGTAACAAAACAGGAGCCTTTGGTCACGTCAATATATTTTGGTAAATAAAGGGAATCTGTCACCAGGTTTTTGCTACCTAATCTAAGTGCAATGCAGAAAAAAATACTCCAATTGCAGAGTACCAGCTTGATTGCTGGAGTTTTCATAAATTCACTGGTTTTATCAGCAGGAGATTATCACTAGAGGATTAGGAAACCTGCTGCCATGTAGTCCTCTATATTCATGAGCTCTATATAACCCCGCTCCAAGAATGGATTGTGCAGCTTTCTGCCTATGCACAGTGTACACAGAAAGCTGCCAGTCAGTGGTGGGGCTATATAGAGCTCAGCATTCAGAGAACTGCTAGATCTGCAGTATATAGAACTGTGATGTTAATAATAAAAAAAAAAAAAAAAAAAAAAAAAACACACAACACAACACAACACAACACAACACAACACAACACAACACAACACAACACACACACACAGCCCAGTAAGTGATACATCGCTGGAATAACGCAAAATCGTGGTGACTAGTGTTGAGCGAGTATGTTCTGTCCGAGTATGCTCGGGCCGAGCTCCGAGTATTTACAGCTGCTCGGTGATATAGTTGAATCGCTCCCGTGTGCATGATTTGCGACTGTTTGACAGTTTTATTACATGAGAGGAATGTGTAAGAAATAGACATTCCTCACATGTAATAAAACGGTCAAACAGTTGCAAATCATGCACACGGGAGCGATTCAAACGCATCACCGAGCAGCTGTAAATACTCCAAGCTCGGCCCGAGTATACTCGCTCAACACTAGTGGTGACCGATACCCTATAAACCTTAGGCATGGCTGAATGCAACCTTCCAGACTTGCCTATACCCTTTTATAATGAACACATAATTTGCACTGCAGATGGGAAACAGTTAAAAATATATGTAAAAGACAAGTATAGATATCAAACAATGAGGCAATGGATATAATGCAAATGATATAAAAGAAAAAAAAGAAAAGAAAAATATTATATGCTACATTACCAATGTTAATACTAAATCAAAGAAACATACATTCATGGTCACATATTATATTTTAGCAGAAAAAGAAACGGATATTACTCTGCCGTTAGTGGAATATTCTCTGGGTAACAGAGTGAGGATATGACACAATAAACTAGGATTTGTTTCCACTTAATGGCACATCGCTACTACTCTGCACATGGTGTGTACTGATACTAAAAATACACATTGGCAATTTTATTAAAGGGAACCTGTCACTAGGTTTTTGCCATTTAATCTGAGAGCAGCATGATGTAACAGCAGAGACCCTGATTCCAAAGATGTGTCACTTATTGGTTTGTGTGTCGTTATCAGCAGGAGGACTAGTTGTCTCAGGCCATGTAGTCCTGCTTCGCGCAATCCCAGCCCCAACAGTGATTAGCAGCTTTCTGCCTATGCACAGTGTATACAGTAAACTGCTAATCAGTGGTGTGGATGGGGTTATACAGAGAACTGGTTGATCGGCATCAGAGAAAACCGATTTTATCAAAATGACAGCAAGCAGCTCAGTAAATGATACATCGTTTGAATCGCTGCACCTACATCATGCTGCTCTCAGATTACATGGCGAAATCCTGGTGACAGATTCTCCATGTTTCCCAAACCCACCCCCCAGATCTTAATTCCACTCTCAATTCAGTTTCATACAAGACCCTTTTGGCGATTTCTTGCTTTATGAATAACCCTAAAATTATTTTTAGAATTTGACCAGTGATATGCTAATCTGTGCATTATTAGCCTTGGGGGCATTGTTTTTTCCCAGATTAGTAATCCCACTAATAATGTTATCATGTGCCTGTGGGCACAAGTACCGAGATGTGCAAGAGGAGCTTCCCCTCGGCTCTCTGCACATCTCTGCCTCCCTGGCAATGCGCATACCTAGGGAGGCGGCTGTGATGTACCACAGCCAGACTTGTAATTTGTTCATTGAAATCCCTGCGTCTAGAAGTTAAGCGGATGGTCCTACTCAGGGATCATCAATCATTCAGTAGGCCTTCCCTTTATGAGTGGTAGCTAACGGTATCAAAGAACGTTATTAATACTACTGAGGTTTGATGTTTGTTTTGCTGCTGTCCTGACATGGCTATTTTCCGCTTACGTTTTTTTTCCTCTCCTTCTTCCAAGAGCCATAACCTTTTTTTTTTTTCCCACCGCTACAGCTGGATGAGGGCTTTTTTTTCGTGGGACGAGTTATACTTTTGAATTACACCATTCCTTTTATCATGTGATGTAATGGAAAGCAAGAAAAAAAAATCCATGTGATTTCCCATCAATAGGATTCTCCAGGTCAGTTCGATTATGGTGATACCATATCTTCAGGTTAATAGCGTTATTTCTGGTGACAGGTTCCCTTTAGAGTAATAAACACACCAGGTACTCACCCTCCCTGCCATTGCTCCAGTCCTTGTGTTTTGGCTGCAGCGGTGAAGTCAAGTCAACAGCACTAGACACCGCACTAGCCAGTCACTGAACGGAGTGCTCGTGTACTGAGTTGCTCAATGAGGTATGCAGTCATCCTCAGCACAGCCGCTGAGTGCAGTGACTGGCTACAGCAGGGACTTGTGATTTTGATGTCACCGCTGCAGCCAAAACACTGGGACTGGAGCAGCAGCGGGGAACCTTCCCATAAAACCAACGTGTGCAATTACGCCACCTGCGTAGTATAGACAGGTCATGGAGGGAAGAGTGACCCGTTAATCAAACACTGGAGGTCGGCGATAAAGTACAGCAGAGCTGGAGAGTGAAGAGCCCACTCTGATGCACTTAAGAATAAAACTTCAAAAATATATTTCTCACCAATGCCCCAAAAACATTCTACTAGAAAGGTATGAATGTAATAAACATTTATGGGGCTTTCCACTTATAACTTTAGTTAGGGGGTCAAATATCCTGCTGACAGGTTCCCTTTAACCAACTTAAGAAAAAAAAAGCAGTACCATTACTATTCAGAGATTTCTACAGTTTATACCCCAATGACTGCAGGTTATATTTATTTTAACTTGCACTTTGATCATGAGGACAGATAAATGGTATTTGTTTGCTTACCTTAAACATGAGAAAGTGCCAAACAACGCCCCTGCTGCCATGCCTACAGAAAAGCCCATCATGAACCCCATCTTCACCTTGTCAAAACAAGAGGGCTGTGATTGCCCATAGGGCCCTCCAACTGCAACTGGCATCTGTAGGAGAAATGTACAATTATAGTTCTGTTATATCTGTGCCGTCTACCAACCACCTCTGCCAACTATAGACAAAAGGCAAAATGGAGGCTGGCTGCGTTTTTCCAACAATTACTTAGAACAAGGGTGATCAATCTACCACATAATGGACATCAGATGGGGCACCTCACGCCATCCCAGAATTCACATTACATTCTCCCTAAAAAATGCAGTCGCTTTGCATTATAGTGTATGAAATATTAGAAGCGGAGAAAACGTGCTTCCATATAAAGTTAGGTCCAGAAATATTCGGACAGTGACAAGTTTTGACATTTTAGCTGTTCACCAAAACATATTCAAGATACAATCAAATAATCAATATGGGCTTAAAGTGCAGACTCCGCTTTAATTTGAGGGTATTTGCATCCTAATTGGAGTAAGGCTGTGTGCACATGTTGCAGATTTGGTTCGTTTTTGTCACGTTTTTTCCTGCGCAGATTTGGGACAAAACCTGAAACAAAACCTGATGCCAAAGTGAATGAGAAACCTGAAGTCTCATGCACATGTTGAGTATTTCTGACTTGCAGATTTTGTGCAGAAAATAATCTGCAGCTTGTCAGTTCTCTGTGCATTTTTCACCATTGACTTCACTCAAATCAGCCAAAAATGTGCATATTTTCCGTTGCGTTTTTGCTGCCAATAAATTCCTAGAGATGCAGAAACGTTGCAGAAATTTCTGCAATCAAATACTCAACCTGTGCACGTACCCTTAGGGCAGAGACAGGCTGCCGTATTTCTTGTGCGAGGATCGTATCATAAACCTTGTACTGGACGGCATGTCTCATGACCTTGACAAATGCACAGAAACACATCACGCTGTCATGCTCAGTTCAGCGAGGTGCCGACCAGTTGGTTCAGTGTGATGCGATCATTGCGTGAGTTATATGGCAGTCTGTCTCTGCACTTAGGCTTTAGGAATTATAGTTCTCTAATATGTAACTGCCTTTGTAAAGTAACCAAAATTAATTAGATAAGCATCTCAAAATGGGCTGCATGGGCTATTCCCTCATTAATCCATCATCAATGAAGCATGAAAAAGGTCTGGAGCTGATTCCAGGTGTAGCATTTGCATTTGGAAACTGTTGCTGTGAACCTACAACACGCTGTCAAAGGAGTGTTGAATGGAAGAGAAACAGATCATTATTAGGCTGAAAAAAGAAGAAATCCATCATAGAGATAGCAGAAATGTTAGGAGTGGCCAAATCAACTGTTTGATACATATATAAAAAGCACACTGGTGAGTCTGGGAGCTCAAAATGTTCTGGTGGCTGTTCTGCACAGCGAGCTGTGAATGAATGGTCATGCCAGGGCAGAGCTCACAGAAGCTGCTGCTCAGTGTGTACTGACCGGTGACAGACCACTCCGGCTGTGCCTCTATGGCTGAAAGTCGGGGGCTTCTGGGTGGAATAAAGTTAATTTTCTCCCTGTAGCCGCACAGTCAGTAAGGTGGCCAGACAGCATTGTAGTGCTATTAACCCCGTATCTGCAGGTTATTAGCATCTGGGGACATGACGTGTTCACTTTTACCTGCTGATGTACAAAAACGGATGCCATACAAATGACAAATCATTTTTTTTTTTTTAAATGAAAAATCAAACAACATTATGTGCTTGTGTGAACTTAGCCGAACAATAGGGAGTGCGCCGCCATTCCTTACTCAGCGTTACGCTCCACACAACGACCATATGACAAAGACCAGGGACAGGTCAGAACGTCCTTTTTGGATTAGTCGCTCTATGGCCTGATAAGATCATCAAAACCTATTTCACAATAAAAACCTGCAATTGCACTGACCTGAGCGTGCGGTGAATACTTAGTCTATTCAAAAGGAAGAGTGGGCACCATGGGGTCACACAATGCCACATCAGAAGTATATGCGCTATGAGGGGCATTGTCCCACATAGCGGGCACCAGGGAGAACAAAGCTGTACACACATAGTAATGACGGGTGCAGGCCCGGTATCTGGCCACGTCCTCCTGCCCCTGTGACCCCGGGCTCCGCCGCCAACCCGGACAGCACTCACCTCTGCACCGTCCCCCGTGCTCCAGACCGCACTCACTGATGACGTCGGAGTCTCCGCCCTCCCCGGAAGCCGCCGGTGGCCGCTCTCCTCCTCTAGTACCCGGTGACGCCGCCCCCGGAGCCCGTTACACAACAACAAGCCAGGCTGCTGGCCCTTGAAGCATGCTGTGCAGAGCGGCACTGCGGAGTCTGCTGGCGGCGCGGACCTGCAGGAAAGTGTCCGTGCTCCGGGCCAGCCATGTGGAGCGAGCAGGTACGGCCACAAGGCCCGGGCGGCGGGCATGGCAGGACACTGTGGAGATGACATGCGACATTACATGGCAGAGACTCAACTGCCATCATACCAAGGGGTGGCACAAGATATGGCGCACACTGTACTGGCATAACTACTGTTGGTACCGGGCATGGCACAGCCACAGGTGGCATAACGCACTCTAAACGGGCAGACTGGGCAGGAATGTACAGCGCCAGGCGTTTACTGATCTGGCATAAAAAGGGTGGCACAAGGCCTGGTATATGGTGATCTGGCATAAGGGTGGCACAAGGCCCGGTATATGGTGATCTGGCATAAGGATGGCACAAGGCCCGGTATATGGTGATCTGGCATAAGGATGGCACAAGGCCCGGTATATGGTGATCTGGCATAATAAGGGTGGCGCAAGGCCTAGTATATGGTGATCTGGTTAATAAGGGTGGCGCAAGGCCCAGTATATGGTGATCTGGTTAATAAAGGATGGCACAAGGCCCGGTATATGGTGATCTGGTTAATAAAGGATGGCACAAGGCCCGGTATATGGTGATCTGGTTAATAAAGGATGGCACAAGGCCCGGTATATGGTGATCTGGTTAATAAAGGATGGCACAAGGCCCGGTGTATGTGGCTTAATCTGGGCTCGCATTAGTGTGGCATGTTCTAAACTGGCATAAGTGAAGGATCAAGGCCTGGTATTATTATTATTTATTTATATAGCGCCATTGATTCCATGCTGCTGTACATAAGAAGGGGTTACATACAAAATACAGATATCACTTACAGTAAATGAACTAACACTGATAGACTGGTACAGAGGGAAGAGGACCCTGCCCTTGCGGGCTTACATTCTACAGGATGGTGGGGAAGCAGAGCTCTGGTGGTGATGAGGCGCAGGTCTGGTGTTGGTTTGGTAAGGCAGCAGCTCCAGTGGTATAGATTAGACTAGCGTAATAAGGGGTGGTACAAAACCTGGTATATACTAAACGGCATAATGTAGGATGGCATACATTAAACTAGCAAATGAGTGATGGTACAAGGCATGTTATAAAATGATCTAGCATAGCAATACAGGATGGTACTGTGCATGCATGGCATATAGTAAACTGGCATAATAATGAGGGATAACACAAAGCATGGTATTGACAGAACTGGCATAAGGTGTTGGAAGGCTTGGTATATACTATACTGCCATAATGTGGGATGTCATCAGGATTGGCATAAACTAAGCTGGAATAATGTGGGATGGCATCAGGCTTGGCATATACAAAGTTGATAAAATAATGGACGACTTCAGGCTTGGCATATAGTAAGCAGGAATAATGGTTGGCACCAGGCATATAATATAATAAAGTAGGATGGCACGTACTAAAATGGGAGGGGGGCGGAAGTAGTGGTGCAAGACATGGTGTAAACTTTTTTTACATGTTGATTACTGTTCTGGAGTAAAACCTGATATTGATATTGATGTGTGGATATCAATGATGTTACATTTTTTTTATTCTTCAGATTTGTTTTTTACTTGATAAATGGGAAAAGGGCTGTTTTTAACATGTGTAAAATGCATGTTTTTTAAAGAAGCAATCAACCTTTTCCTCTTCTTAATATATTGAAGTCATCATATTACAGTATATATCACTATGTACTTACAATTGCTCATTTTGCCCTTCTACCCAGATAATTCTTCTGTTTTCCTTTAGGTCTTTGACATGACGTGATTAATAACTTACTAGCTGACTCCTTCTAAGCTCTATGTAGAAACAGGAGGTCAATTTTCTCTGCATGACTCATAAGTCACTGCAAAAGTCCCTAGCAGAGCAGAGGAGGGAGCTGTTGGGTCAGGAGTTGAAGAGGGGAATGATAAATGAAGGGACAACAGACTTCCTGTTTCTACATAGAGCAGAAAAGAGAAGAATTAGCTAGGTAGAAGGGCAAAATGAGCAATTGTAAGTACACGGTGCCTTATAATATGATGACTGCAATATATTAAGAGGATAAAAATTTTGATGGGAGGAATGCTTCTTTAATGTATTTTTTTTATAATGTTTAGTGGCTGAAACGTGCAATCACTTGTTTGCTGGTACACGACATTCAGTACTCCTAAGGACTTCCGTTCTGTCTAAGGCTGTGTGCCCACGATGCGTTTTTTAAGCGTTTCCGCAGCGGCAAAAACGCTTAAAAAACGCTTGGTAGAAGGTCTGCCATGTTCCCCAATGATAATCCGCATGTGCTGTGCACATGCTGTGGAAATTTCCGCTGTGGGTTATCATTGCGGGAAAATACGCAGCACTACCAATTATTTTGCGGAAGCGTGGCGTTTTCACCGCCATTGACTTGCATTGGAGCGCATGGAATCCGCATCACTGGATCTGTAGATGCGGATTCCAAGCGTTTCAATGTGCGGATGGTACCCGGGTGTGGAGGACAGGAGACTCTCCTCCGGACCCAGGTACCATGGAACCTGTAAAAAAAAAAAGAATAAAATAAAAAATAAATGTTATATTTACCTTCTGATGGCCCCCGGTCTCCTGGTCTTCGCTTGCTGGCAACTCACGGTAGTCATGTGACGGCAGGTCCTTCAGAGTAGTGCACCGCGAGCTGCCGGCAAGGGAGAATGGAGCAAAGCAAGACTGCGGGGGCCACCAGAAGGTAAGTATAGATTTATTTTTTTATTTTTTACCATTCTTTCGGTCACACTATATAAATCCATGCCAGTTCCATGGATTTATATAGTGTGACCAAGTTGTCAAGCACTTTCCAAGTGATGCTAAAATCGCTTGGAAAGCGCTTGTCAACCCGCATGCAGAAATGCATGTGAAGAACACTTCACATCCGCATGTCCCTGGCAGGAAAAACGCATGTACAATCTACACGCGTTTTTTCTGCCCGGGAGATGCAGAAACGCTCAGGAAAAAATCCTGAGCATTTCTGCATCGTGGGCACATAGCCTTACTACCAAGGCATTGATTCATCAAGAAGAGTTTGCTGGATACGTGCACCGTACACAACCATGCCGCTCCCGCTAAGTGCTGCCTACTTTAGAGAAAGTTGGTAGAGCTGGCTGCAGCTACGAGTTGTGCAAAAATATTGTGACATCTGAAACAGTTTTATGACAGAATTCTGATAAATTTGAGCGTAAAGATTCAGAGTTATCAACAATCTCTGCCAGTGTAACGCTGCTGTCACCAGACTCAAATTGAGCTGTTACAGTGGTTGTTGGGAAGGGGTTAATCAAGTTATATAACCACTAAGTGTTGTTTATTTACACTGATTTCCTGAAAACAAACTTTGTGTCACTTATGCTGACACTCCCCTATATACAGTATTAGCCCTCACATAGCCACCCTAAATATAGTATGAGCCCCTCATATACAGTATGGGCCCTCACATAGGCCCCTGTAGGGCTGTGGAGTCGGAGTCGGTGTCAATTTTGGTGGAGTCAGTCTGAATTGGAGTTGGTATAAAATGGACCGACTCCTAAAATATATAATAAATTGTGTACAGTACTACAATGCAGTATGTGCTGTAAATGTTTTCATAAGAATTTGGGAAGGTTATGAAATGTTCTATAAATGTCTGTTCTGTTCCTGATCTAAGAATCTCGGCTTTTAGTTGAGATGAATCTGTGCTGCACCTTATGTACACGCTCAGCAGTGAGGCAGGGCTGTAGAGTCAGTCGGTGGTTTGGCTTACCAACTCCACAGCCCTGGCCCCCTATGTACAGTATGGGCCCTCACATAGCCCCCTTATATACAGGCACACATCCTATACACATATACAAAAGTAAAAAAAACACACACACTCGCCTTGCTCCCGTTACCCTGGCACTCTGCTCCGGTGTCAGGAGCACTGGCTCTCCGTACAGCAGAAGTAAAGTAGTGACGTCATCGCGTCTGCCATCTCAGTCGCACACACTGATTGGTGGAGGAAGGAGCCAGCAGCTCCGCCCTCAACCAATGCATTCACTGCTATCTTCATCCTGAGGATGCAGATAGTGGTGATATTGGGACTCAGGCAGTGGGTGGCGGATGGCACTATTTTCAGCCCTTCGGCTGCCTCGGTCAGCAGACCAGACAGACAGATTTGGCCAGCTTTGCTACAGAGCTTTCTCAGACTTTAGATGGAGCTGTTTATTGCCTTGTCCGCCTTTGCTTGTAATGTGCTAAACTAGTATGATTAATTAAAGGGTTGTCCTGTCAAAAGTGATAAGGCTGCAGCCACTCTGTGTAACTGCAGACTTAGGAATCCCCCCAGCACAGGCACTTTGTGCTGTGGGGATTTGCCAGTATGAGACCCGGGACTGGAGGCTGTGTATGAGTTATACATACCCACGACCATTCAGCGCTGCCTCTCTCCATTCACTTGTATGGAGCGAGGCCCGCCCTGTCTAGTGATGTGGACGGACAGTGGGCGTGTCCAACTAGAAGGCATGGCCTCTCTCAATACAATGCTATTGGGCTTCAACGCTCTCACTTCAACACCTTGTCCAAGGTTCATGTGAGAGAAGGTTGGGCACAGCAACCACCTAATAGCGGCTGCTGATTGGCTGCAAGGCTCATGTGGCATAACAATGTCACACAAGTCCCGGCGCCAACAATACTGGAATGGCACCAGACACGAAGCGAGGATATGTTATTTTTGTTTTCCAAGGTACACTACTTATTTTAAAGCGCACCTGTCAGCAGGATTGTGCTCAGCAAACTACATACACTCTCAGGCGGGTGACATTACACTGATTAATATGATACCTCGGTTGATGAAATTCCTCCTGTGGTTATTATGTAATCTTTACTTTCAGTTTGGAGATAATGATATGCCCGTGCTCCAGGGCTGCCTGTGGTGGGCGCTCTATCTGGTGCTCTGCTTACATATTCATCTGTATGCTCTTATGACAGCTCACTATGCCTTCACTGACCTGCCTCCTATTTTACATAATGCATCTAGTAGTGCGGGGATAGGCAGGTCAGTGAAGGCACAGTAAACTGTCATAAGAGCATACAGATGAATATGTAAGCGGAGCACCAGATAGAGCCCACCCTACAGGCCGCCCCGGATCACGGGCATATCATTATCTCCAAACTGAAAGTAAAGATTACACAAGAACCACAGGATGGATTTCATCAACCAAGGTATCATATTAATCAGTGTAATGTCACCCACCTGACAGTGTATGTGGTTTACTGAGCACAATCCTGCTGACAGGTGCGCTTTAAAAAGAGTTTTTTTTTCAGGTAGTGGACAAGCCTTTAAATGGTTATTTCCATCTTCATAGATGGTTACTGTCAGAGTGCTGGTGAAAATAAGCAGTTTTGGAATCTAACTATTAAGATATTAAGTTTTTTTGTTTTCTTTATAGCTTGTTGCCTAGGAGACCGACCACTGCTGCCTAGATTGTAAGCACTACACTGATGCTGGTTGGGATTTGGGGATAACCGCATGCTGCAGCGATCCTGGCCAGCTTCAAAACAATGTTTATTTGCTCAATAGAAAACAGATTATAAGGCCTGCACACATCATATAATAATAATAATAATTTTTAGTTCTATAGCACCAACATATTCTGCAGCACTTTACATTTCAGGGTGGACTTGTACAGATAAAGACATAACAGAGTAAACCCATAATTCAACAGATACCAAGAGGCGTGAGGGCCTTGCTAGCAAGCTTACAATCTATGCAGAGGTGGTCGGTTTCCAAGGCAGCAAGTTATAAACAAAAGTGTTAATTTTTCAAGAACAGCAGAAAATTTTAATTCGCAGTCAATTGCATAACGTCTTGTTTTTACAAGCACTATCCAACAATAGCCATTTACGAAGGTGGGAATAACACTATAAAACAAGGCATATTATGTACTAAGCTGGCATAATGCTGAGAGATGTAGAAGGCAGAGCATTTATTAAACTTGGTTGCAGTTTTAGATGATACAGGTTATGAAATCGTAAGTTATTGGCAGGACATATATCTTGACATGACAATAGAAAATGAGGTTTATTGTGAAAGATGGCACAACATGTGACACTGATCTAATAAGAGTGTGCATGTTGTGAACTGCTGTGTACACTACACCGAGATAATATTTAGTAGTGAACTTCCTGACATTTAGCATCCAGCAAGTCTGACAGTCCATTATATAACTGCAGTAAAATGTAGGATTTCACCAAATCAAAAGTGGACTCAGTCAGTTAAGAAATTTCCTTGGTTCATGGCAGAACTCCACATTAATGATTAGCATGTGATAATCACACTGTGTGCATGATTACTAGGTAATTTGATTGTTGATGATTCATTTTATTATTGAACAACTACAGAGCCAGGGCTGTGGAGTCGGAGTCATGGCGTTGGAGCCCATTTTGGTGGAGTCGGTATAAAATGGACCAACTCCGACTCCTAAAATATATAATAAATTGGGTACAGTAGTTCAATGCAGTTTGTGGGGAATATTTTTTCATAAGAATTTGGGAAAGTTATGAAATGTCCTATAAATGTCTGTTCTATTCCTGATCTAAGGGTCTAGACTTTTAGCGGAGATGAATCTGTTCTACAGTAAATTTATCACTTAAACATGAGCCGTGTATGAGGGAGTCGGAGTCGTGGAAATTGAGGAGTCGGAGGTTTGGCTTACCGACTCCTCAGCCCTGTATAGGGCTGTCGGTCAATCCAAAAGGTTAATAAACCTGAATATTTAGGAAAGTAAAAGTGAGGTTTTGTGTTCCTTAGGAGAACATCTAGAAAGTTTACCGGAGAGGTTTCACATCCGGCAGTTGCACAAAACTTTGTTGTACAGTTGTGAATTTTTTTTTTTGTTAAAGAGGATGTCCACTACTTTGATATTGATGACAAATTCTTAGGACAGGCCATCAGAATAAGATTAATGAAAGGTGGATACCCGACATCCCCATCCATCAGCTGCTATTACCTCTGTCGGCAGCCAGATGTATACAGTGTATGGGAACAGAACAGCACAACGCCATATGGTGTTTAGTTGCCGCTGCAGGGTACTGCGGATCAGCTTTTAGTGAAAAAGAATAGGAGCTATTCTGCAGTACCAGCAGTGGCCACTAAATGCTGTATTCTGCTCCGTACACTATTTGCTCCTGGAAGGGATTACAGCTTCACTGCATGGGTCTCAGACCACCACCAATTTTATATTGATGACCTTTCCTATGTAATGGTTGATCAGTATAAAAGTAGTGGAATATCCATTTATACAATTGGGTAGGGAACACTAAATGCCGACTGCTCTCATTTTATAAAATGACACCGACAGCGTTGTCGGTAGTCACGTAACTCATGTAGCATAATTTGTAAATGATGGCATTTATTCTATTATGTGAATAACTTGTATTTCCTTACAGATTGGCAAAAAGAAAAGCTCTCCGAGAAGCCAGAGCACAGACCACTGTATATGGATGTACAAGCCACAAGTCCATTGGTAAGTTGCATCACGCCCTGCCTACAATCAATAGATGAATATTGTCCTAGGTTTGTTAAATATATAGTGAGCTATAATCTTAGCACTAGAGCATTTAAAGGGGATGAAGACATTTTGTCATGCTCACCACTGGCTCTTTCTACTCATGGCTGTAATATTTAAAATTATATATTTTTTTCTTTGATGATCTTGTTACTGAATTAGAAACCATTGTCCTACAGGTTGTGTTCAATATGTTTCCGTACTTATTTATTATAATAAAATATAGAATATTATTAATTAATAAGCAGATCAAACAAAACCTAGTCTGTTGATTGCTATAGTTTCTAACATTTCTGTTATCAGCCAGGACAGGTCTAATATACCGTGTGTTGCCTTGTATAGGGGCCCAGTTGGTTAGGGGGCGACGGCCACCTGCAAAGTAGCTTCCATCTGTCATTTAGATTGCTTGTAAGGGACTGAGATAATGAGTTTCATGGCTCACAATTATTAGGGAATTTCTGGAGATACAGAGGTGGGTGCTCTATAATGGGGTATTGGATAGTAAGAGGCCCATATTCTGTTCTTGCACATGGCCCTCTGCAGTTTGTGCTTGTCCCAGAGGTCTCCCTGTTACATTTCATCCATAAATTGTGATCAAAGCTGTCTGCTAGCTGCAAGGTCAGCACAACAAGCCATCATGACAGGCAATTTGCCCAAATATTCAGATCTTGTAAACTGTGGAGCAAGTTTAGGAAAGAGCTGTCGGAGGTGGTAGTCACATTAGTAAAATCAGATTTTCCAATTTCCAGACCTTATGTTAATATAATCTGTTGTTTATTGCATCATCTAATATTAGTGGCTGTTATTATATTCTGTATACCCTACCATGGTTTTAGCAGAAGGATGCGTTAGTCTTATGACCATTTTATATGCCACTTTCTCCTAAAGGATCCCAGAGTACTAGACCGTATGTTGCCTTATTTGGTGAATTATTATGGAAACCCTCACTCAAGAACTCATGCGTATGGTTGGGAGAGCGAGAAGGCGGTGGAAAAAGCAAGAGAGGTATTTGCTACAGCTGGTATAAGTAATCGGTTTAGGTTTTGTGAGTCATGCCTGCGGGAAAACAGATGATTTCCTTCTATTTCGATATTGATGAAGAAGTATCTTTAAGATAGGTGCTCATTGTCAGATTGGTGGGGTCTAGCACCCACATAACCAGTTGTTTGCAGCGGCAGCCGGACATGGCTCTTTATACTGTGTAGTGGCCTTTTTCAGGTACTTGCATCTCAGCTACTATTGAATTGAATGTAAGCTGCACTTTTCGAGGATGGCCGCAACACAGAGTTCGAGACATTGCATGGAATTATGCTTGCACACGGGAGGAAAAAAAGGACATAAAACCAACGTCCAAACTAAATACACCAGAAATTAATCTGGATGTATCCCTCCAAGTTTAAGAAAACTGCAACAAACAAGCTTATCACTTATCCTGAGGATAAGTGTTTAACTTATTGGTCGGTGGGAGTCCAACCGCTGGGACCCTCGCCAAACGGCAGATTGCTGAATTTTACTTCCAACGGGGCACTTTTATCCCTATTACAAAATGGAGCGGCAGATCAAATGCCCGACCACCACTCCATTCTATATGGGGCTGCCGTAAAAACTGGCAGCCCCTTAGGGAATGATTGGAGTAGAGGTCACACATGGTCTACTGCTGCTCCATTACAACGGGAATAAAGTTGCCTTGCACCGCAGGGGTTCAGCTCTCTGTAGGAGATCTGCAATTACACTATATACGGCTATACGGTATCATTGCGGTATATAGTGTACTCCATCAAATGGCCATAGCCTCAAGACCCCTGAGAAGACTAAAAAATAAAGTAAAAGGTAAAAAAAAAAATTTTTTTTTTTTAAATATATAAAAGTTTAAATCATCCCTTTTTTCTATACTCAAAAATAAAGAAATTAAAAATTTGGTATTGTCATGTCTGGAAAAAGTCCGATCTATCAAAATATAATTTTTTTTTAAACTGTATGTTAAACACGGAAAATAAAAAAAATAATCAATATGCTCTAACTGCCATTTTCCTAAAAAGATAATACAATAAAAAGCTATCAAAATGTTAATCTCATTGTGCAAAAACCAAGCCTTCATACAGCTCCATAGATGGAAAAATGAAAAAAAAAAGTTATGGGGATCAGAAAATCGCAGCACAATTATATATTAAGAAAAATCTTATAAGGTTGGTGCCACCAGTCGTACTAACCTTCAGAACTATATTGCCAGATCAATTTTACTGCACAATAAATGCTGTAAAAACTAAATACAAAAAACAATGGCGGAATTGCAATTTTTTTCACTATTTCACCCCACTTGGAATTGAAATGAATAATATGCTTCAAAAACGGCAACTTGTCAAACAAAAAATAAACAAGCTCTCATATGGCTACGTTGGCGGAAAATAAAAAAAAAAAGTTAAGGCTCTTGGAAATCGAGGAGGAAAAAAATTAAAGTGTAGAAACTAATAATATCTGAATGATTAAACGGTTAAAAAGTAATAATGTGCGTTAAAATTGCCAAAGAAACGTGGTGCAAGTAAAGTAAGCCAGCCATTAGGTAGAAGTTAAGACAAAACTTTCTTGCAAAATATACCAAATTTAACATATGGTGTGAACCACAGTGATAAATTTGGCACATTTGCAGACTGCCTGGCCATATTTATGCTGTCTAAATATTAGATAAAATTAGTAAATCTGCCACATTTTATTTTGTGGTTATTTAGTTCTTTCCTATATCACATTTTATAAGTATGTGAAATGAAATATATTGTTTCTTGTGCAGCAAGTGGCTTCCTTGATCGGAGCAGACCCCAGAGAGATCATTTTCACAAGTGGTGCAACTGAATCTAACAATCTGGCTCTCAAGGTAATTCTTCTTTTTGAGATGTAAGATGAGCAATACGCGATTAGTTTTATGTGTGTAGTCACAAGGGAAGGGGGGAGGCTTTTTTGATTGGAAATAGATATTGCACTTACATTTATCTTTTAAAACTAGATTAGATTTGGTATAAAAATAAAATGTCTGGTTGTATTTTTTATGATTTAAAGGGAATCTGTCAGTAGGATTAAATTATTGGCCCCATCATGATGCACCGAGTGCCTGTACTTGGTTTGAACAGTCATTCTGTGCTGACAGAGTCCCTTTAAAGGGAATCTGTCAGTATGATCAACCCTCCTAAGCCGTCTATATGGGCATGCAGGTGTTAGGAAGCTGAATAAAATGATACCTTGATATCTGTGATCCAATGTTTTATTCCAGAGAAATCCACATTTTTCTTAATATGTAAATGAACTGTTAAGATCTATTAGCCCGACATAGATCTTCCTGGGAATCTGCCTCCAGAGATTATTTTAAATGAAAGGAGGTGTTATCATTGTGAGACATGTAATGACTGACAATCCACTCTCCTGATCTCACTGCAAAGCTGTGTGTCATTATAACACAGTACACAGTGCCTGACTACAACTAACACTTTAGCTTTCCTGTCACACAGCTAGTGTGGTTCAAGAGACAGTACAGCAGAGCTAACAGCAACTACAGATGTGTTTGTAATGAGTCAAAGTTATGTTTTCCTCCCGCACTGTCTGCCTGTGAGATAGAAGCTGAAGAGGTGTTAGTTGAATCGGGCACTGTTCTGCAGCAGAGCTGACGGCACTATGAGCTGACAACTGCAGCTGTATATGTATTTGTAATGAGACACAGATTGGTTCTGCTGAGTATGATAACTGTCAGTCATTACATGTCTCACACTGACAATACCCTGTTTCTTTTAAAATAAGCTCTGGAGGCAGATTCTCACGGAGATCTATGTCTGGCCCATTGATCTTAACATCTCATTTATATTTTTAAAAAAACTCGGATTTCTCTGGAATAAGACATTGCATCGCAGATATCAAGGTATCATTTTGATCAGCTTCCTATCACCTGCATGCCCATATAGCATAGGAGTGTTGATCTTACTGACAGCTTCCTTTTAAAGGGACTCTGTCAGGACAGAATGACTGTTCAAACCAAGTACACTGCTCAAAAAAATAAAAATAAAGGGAACACTCAAATAACACATCCTAGATCTGATTGAATGAAATATTCTCATTGAATACTTTGTTCTGTACAAAGTTGAATGTGCTGACAAAATCAGATAAAAATCATCAATGGAAATCAAATTTATTAACCAATGGAGGGCTGGATTTGGAGTCACCCCCAAAATTAAAGTGGAAAAACACACTACAGGCTGATGCAACTTTGATGTAATGTCCTTAAAACAAGTCAAAATGAGGCTCAGTATTGTGTGTGGCCTCCACGTGCCTGTATGACCTCCCTACAATGTCTGGGCATGCTCCTGATGAGGTTGCGGATGGTCTCCTGTGGGATCTCCTCCCAGACCTGAACTAAAGCATCCGCCAACTCCTGGACAGTCTGTGATGCAACGTGACGTTGGTGGATGGAGCGAGACATATGTTCCAGATGTGCTCGGTCGGATTCAGGTCTGGGGAACGGGCGGGCCAGTCCATAGCTTCAATGCCTTCATATTGCAGGAACTGCTGACACACTCCAGCCACATGAGGTCTGGCATTGTCCTGCATTAGGAGGAGCCCAGGGCCAACCGCACCAGCATATGGTCTCACAAGGGGTCTGAGGATCTCATCTCTGTACCTAATGGCAGTCAGGCTACCTTTGGTGAGCATATGGAGGGCTGTGCGGCTCTCCAAAGAAATGCCACGCCACACTATTACTGACCCACTGCCAAACCAGTCATGCTGAAGGATGTTGCAGGCAGCAGATCACTCTCCACGGCGTCTCCAGACTCTGTAACATCTGTCACATGTGCTGAGTGTGAACCTGCTTTCATCTGTGAAGAGCAAAGTGCGCTAGTGGCGATTTTGCCAATCCTGGTGTTCTGTGGCAAATGCCAAGCGTCCTGCATGGTGTTGGGCTGTGAGCACAACCCCCATCTTTGGACGTCGGGCCCTCATACCACCCTCATGGAGTCGGTTTCTAACCGTTTGTGCAGACACATGCACATTTGTGACCTGCTGGAGGTCATTTTGCAAGGCTCTGGCAGTGCTCCTCCTGTTCCTCCTTGCACAAAGGAGGAGATAACGGTCCTGCTGCTGGGTTGTTGCCCTCCTATGGCTCCCTCCACATCTCCTGGTATCTGCTCCATGCTCTGGACACTGTGCTGACAGACACAGCTACCCTTCTTGCCACAGCTTGCACTGATGTGCCATCCTGGATGAACTGCACTACCTGAGCAACTTCTGTGGGTTGTACTGTAGACACAGCCTCATGCAACTGTACCTCTAGGGGTGAGAGCAATGGCAAAATGAAAAAGGGACCAGAACAACAGCCAAAAGGGATGAGAACAGAGAAATGGTCTGTGGTCACCACCTGCAGAACCGCTCCTTTATAGTGGTTGTCTTGCTAATTGCCTATCATTTCTACCAGTTGTCTGTTCCATTTGCACAACAGCAGGAGAAATTGATTCACATTCAGTGTTCCTTCATAACTGGACAGGTTGATTCCACAGAAGTGTTATTGACTTGGAGTTACATTGTGTTGTTTAAGTGTTCCCTTTATTTTTTTGAGCAGTGTACTTTGTGCTCCATGGTGAGGCCTATCATTTCAATACACCTTCACACCTGCTTGGTTTCCCTCAGTCTCCCCCCCCCCCCCCCCCCCCCCCTCTTCTTTAATTGACAGCTCTGGCTTCATAGGACCAGAAAAGGGTGGAGATAGATGGAATGTTTGGCCCCGTCGTGAAGCACCGAGTGGCTGTACTTGATTTCAACAGTCATTCTGTGCTGACAGTCCCATTAAGGTGCACTTATTTTTTTTAAACTGTGCATTTTTTGGCCGTGATTTGAAGGGTGTTGCCAGATTCTACAAGTCTCGCAAAAGACATATCATCACCACTCAGACTGAACATAAGTGTGTCCTGGATTCGTGCCGCTCGTTAGAAGCAGAAGGATTCCAAGTAACTTACCTTCCTGTCGAGAAGAATGGGCTCTTGGATTTAAAGGTGATCTTTGATTTACTTTTTTCCTGCATTTTATGCATTATAATTACAAATTGGATTCTCACTTAGGAGTAAACATAATCATTTTCTTAAGGTTCTAGAAGAAGCCATTCGGCCAGATACAAGCCTGGTGTCTGTCATGGCTGTGAACAATGAAATTGGAGTGAAGCAACCTATAGCTGACATAGGTAAATGTCAACATTCTGTAATTATGATCAAATAAATGGCAACAATGAACGCTTTATTCATTGTGACACCAAGAGCTAGTTAATATTAGCTCAGGTTTGTTCTTCAGGCCGCATGCTGTTTATTACATATGAATGTTTGTCTATAATGTGAACCTATGTAGATGAGATGTCATACAACCACATTTTCGTGATTGTTGAAATGACATTCAGGACTAAGTGTTTGTTTTTTTTTGTCTTCTCTATTCAAGAGCTATAACTTTTTTTATTTTTCCATCAATATAACTGCATGAGGGTTTGATTTAATAATAATAATAATTAATTTTTATTTCTATAGTGCCAACATATTCCGCAGCACTTTACATTTTAGAGAGGAATTGTAACAGACAATAAAAGACATTGCAGAAGAGCAATAGTTACCTAAATTAACAGATACCAGGAAGAGAGAGGGCCCTGCTCGCAAGCTTACAATCTATGAGGAAATAGGGGAGACATGAAAGGTGGATGCTAACCATTGCTTGTATTGTATGGTCAACCATCAATGTAATAGGGTATTCATTTTTGAGGGTCGTTTTGTACTTTTTTTTAGTGACTATTTCAGGTACATATAACTTATTGAATAACTTTCATTAACTTTTAGGCGGGTGAGTGATAAAAGGAAAAAGCAATTTCCCTATTATTTTTTCATATATTTTTTTTACACCATGGGTTGTGTGGTAAAAATAACATTAACTTTTTTCCATGAGTTGAAAAAGTTGTAGTGATACCAAATTTCACGCTGAAGACATCAGTTTACATGCACTTAGGATAAAGTCATACTCCAAATTATTCCCTCCGCAGATTCCATGTCACCAAACTATTATTTAATTTGTTTATGACACCACTGAACACCAAGTCACAAATGATGGCCAGTCACTCAAAAATGTCAAAATGACAAATATATACTCTATTAGTTTATCAATCTATAAAAGTGGGTCATACGAAAAAGAGGTGTCATACTCCACAGGAGAGAAATAGTATGAAGGAGACTCAACACAAAGCAGAACAGCCAAAAAGTGGTTCATTTTATTAATAGATTGTAGGCTCCACCAATACGATAGTATAGCTAAAAAAGTGAAGTAAAATATCAAATGGGAGAGCCTATACAAATATAACCCTGAAAGCTGGGACAGACAGCATTTACAGAGCAAGATGCTACTGTCCAGCCATCGAATGACTTGTATAGAGAAGTGCTGTTACATGTGTACTATACACGTAGTGTGCAAAGCTGGATGTAGCAGAGATGTGTCTGTCTGATGTAGCAAATTCACATCACACATCTGTCTCCGCTGTCAGTCAACCAGCAGAGCTGCACCAGGCAGAAAGAACAGCAGAGGAGACATGTACTGCAAGTGCACTGATACACCCACCAGTGCACTTGCAGCTGAATTTGTATAAATATAGAACAAAGATTTCTCAACAATGGTGCAACAAATCTGGGAATTGTGGCACACTGACCTATACAGCAGTACTTGACAAATTCCCTTTTAAAGCTTAGGTGCACATGGGTCTTCATAATGGACAATGACACCAAATTTACTTCCGAATTGTGGCAGAATGGCTTCAAGGGAACGCACTTGGGCTATGTGCCCATGATGCAGAAATGTTCCAGATTTTTCCTGAGCGTTTCTGCATCTCCCTGGCAGAAAAAACGCATGCGGATTGTACATGCGGATTTTACATGTGTTTTTCCTGCCAGGGACAAGCGTAAGTGAAGTGTTTTCTGCATGCGGGTTGTCAAGTGCTTTCAAAGCGATTTTAGCATCACTTGGAAAGTGCTTGACCACTTGGTCACACTATATAAATCCATGCAACCGGCATGGATTTATATAGTGTGACCGAAAGAATGGTAAAAAATAAATATTATACTTACCTTCTGATGGTCCCCGGTGCCCTTGTCTCGGCTCGCCGGCAGCTCGCGGTAGACTAAAGGACCTGCCGACGTCAGCGGTCACGTGACCCGTCGCATGACTAAATGATGTCACCGCAGATCCTTCTAGTCTACCACGAGCTGCCGGCAAGCCGAGACAAGGACACCGGGGGCCATCAGAAGGTAAGTATAATATTTATTTTTTATTTTATTCTTTTTTTTTACAAGTACTATGGTACCTGGGTCCGGAGGAGAGTCTCCTCTTCTCCAGACCCGGGTACCATCCGCACATTGAAACGCATGTAATCCGTATGTACAGATGCAGTGATGCGGATTCCATGCGTTCCAATGCAAGTCAATGGCGCCGAAAACGCCGCATTTACGCAAAATAATTGGTAGTGCTGCGGATTTTTCCGCAATGATAATCCGCAGCGGAAATTTCCGCAGCATGTGCACACCACATGCGGATTATCATTGGGGAACAAGGCAGACCTTCTACCATGCGTTTAAGCGTTTCTGCAGCATAATTGCTGCTGCGGAAATGCTTAAAAAACGCATAGTGGGCACACAGCCTTACTTGGTTTCTTGCTTTAGCCTTCATAAAATCCTTGCTTTATCTGCTGCAGATGTGCTAATCCTCTTGATGAGCTGTGAGTAACTCTGCCTACACCACTGATTTGACAGCTTTCTACCTACAATGTGCATAGACAGAAAGCTGACAATCAATGGGTGATTGTGGGAGCTCATAAATATGAAGGATTACATAGCAGGACCTCATCATTACGAAGGGGTAAAGGAGCTGCAGTGTTTTATTAGTGCTACAACAATATGCACAGAAAGTGACCCAGTGATTGAATCCTGATCTCTATTCTTACTTTATGCTGATTTCAGATGGGGCAGCTAAAACTTGGTGACAGATTCTTTAAGGATAATAAAATCGGGGTGGTCATCACAAAGCTTTGACCTCAATTCCCTAGAATATTTATGGACAGAAATGGTAAAATTGTATGCTGGCAAGGAAGTCTACAAATCTGACTCAGTCACACCAGTTCTGTCAGGAGGAATAGGCCAAAATTCCAGCAGCTTCTTGTGAGAAGCTTGTGGAAGGCTTCCCAAAACGTCTGGCCCAAGCTAGACGATTTAAAGGTAATGCTAAAACTTATGAGAGGGCAATGTGATGATATAAATAAAAGATGTAATAAATCATTATCTCTAGTATTATTCTTTACAAATAAGTAGGGACATGTACATACAATAAAAACAATACAATGAATCACATTTCAACAGTTACAGGAGGCGTGAGGGCCCTGCTCGCAAGCTTACAATCTATATGGAAATGGAGGGACATAATAGGTAGAACATGGTCATCAGCCAGGATCTGTCTAAGTGCCGTTACCATGTGCTATTTGGTGCATGGAGGATGTGGAGACAGATGAATAGGCAGGAGCAGATTAAGATTAACATTTAGGAGGGAACAGGGGAGAATTAGGTTAGTGAGTTGAGGTGATAGGCTTGTCTAAAAACATGGGGGCTAGATATTAGTCAGATAATTAGGGCTAGTGCATTCCAGAAAACTGGCGCAGCACGAGAGAAGTCTTGGAGACAGAGGTGTAAAAATAAACATTATTATTATTATTATTATGAGGATCGGATTAAGGAGGATGTTAGTCTTAGATCAGTTGCACAATGGAGTGCACAGGAGGGGCGATAGAAATGAGGAAAGAGATATAGGGCAGTGCAGAACTGTGGAGAGATTTGTGGGTGAGAGAGATGAGTTTGTATTGTATTCTGTATCCATATGGCTTTGTGAGGGCTTGTATATTTATTTTATCTACACAGCTGTGGGGTATATATCAAATTTGTTTTTTTTTTTCGTATTTTTTTTTATTGTTTTTACGTGTTTTTTTTTTTCACTTTATATACAATTTGTTTTAAGCAATGTATTTGTAGTTCCTATGAAACAACAATCTGTGATTCTTTGAATGCTTACACAATGCTTTGGAGTACATTGAAATTCCAAAGTATTATTGTCTAATATTACAAAAATGACAGGCAATATTAAGACTGTCTCGTGGTTATACTCAGGCATCCAGATGCCATGGTAGAGCATTGGCTCCAGTGGTCGAATTGCAAGTTGCTGATAGCCACAGAGAGAGTCTCCTCCCTCTGTTAACTCCTTATGTCGCAGTCATTAGTTAACCAAGCTGATCCAGGCCACACACAGTGCTCAGTCCCTTTCTGTTTTGTCCCTGCTTGCCGCAGTGTGTAGGCAAGATGAGCGAGGGAAAACCCCGGCATCACAATGCCCAAGATGTCTTTTCGTATCGTTAGGGAAGGCAGTACGTTCAGGACTTGAAAAGGTAGTGGAGTGACTTGAATGGATGAATATCTTTGTTCTTTTTCCTGGTGCCTACAAATGTGGCTCACGTATTTCATCCGAGTTTGTGTTGTCATACAGCATCAGATCACATTCTGACGTATATTTTTCAATACATCACTTTTGAACAAAGAGAGAACACTATATACAGTATATTACAGTTTTGATCACATGAGTTGATGACTGTGCTCTGGAAAGACTGGTTTATTGACATTTACTCTAAACTCCTCCCTCTCTACAGGTGTTTAATCACCCTAGCACTAAACATGGCTGATTAACCCCTCTCATCACTTTGTGTGCTGGAACATTTTTCCTATACTTTTTATTACTGGAGCTAACAATCTCCGTGCTACATATCTCCCCTCCAGTACTTTGCTAGTGACTTTGTCACAATATACACTGCTCAAAAAAATAAAGGGAACACTCAAATAACACATCCTAGATCTGAATGAATGAAATATTCTCATTGAATACTTTGTTCTGTACAAAGTTGAATGTGCTGACAACAAAATCAGATAAAAATCATCAATGGAAATCAAATTTATTAACCAATGGAGGCCTGGATTTGGCGTCACCCCCAAAATTAAAGTGGAAAAACACACTACAGGCTGATCCAACTTTGATGTAATGTCCTTAAAACAAGTCAAAATGAGGCTCAGTATTGTGTGTGGCCTCCACGTGCCCGTATGACCTCCCTACAACGCCTGGGCATGCTCCTGATGAGGTTGCGGATGGTGTCCTGTGGGATTTCCTCCCAGACCCGGACTAAAGCATCCGCCAACGCCTGGACAGTCTGTGGTGCAACGTGACGTTGGTGGATGGAGCAAGACATGATGTCCCAGATGTGCTCAATCGGATTCAGGTCTGGGGAACGGGCGGGCCAGTCCATAGCTTCAAAGCCTTCATCTTGCAGGAACTGCTGACACTCTTCAGCCACATGAGGTCTGGCATTGTCCTGCATTAGGAGGAACCCAGGGCCAACCGCACCAGCATATGGTCTCACAAGGGGTCTGAGGATCTCATCTCGGTACCTAATGGCAGTCAGGCTACCTCTGGCGAGCACATGGAGGGCTGTGCGGCCCTCCAAAGAAATGCCACCCCACACAATTACTGACCCACTGCCAAACCGGTCATGCTGAAGGATGTTGCAGGCAGCAGATCGCTCTCCACGGCGTCTCCAGACTCTGTCACGTCTGTCACATGTGCTCAGTGTGAACCTGCTTTCATCTGTGAAGAGCACAGGGCGCCAGTGGCGACTTTGCCAATCCTGGTGTTCTGTGGCAAATGCCAAGCGTCCTGCACGGTGTTGGGCTGTGAGCACAACCCCCATCTGTGGACGTCTGGCCCTCATACCACCCTCATGGAGTCGGTTTCTAACCGTTTGTGCAGACACATGCACATTTGTGACCTGCTGGAGGTCATTTTGCAGGGCTCTGGCAGTGCTCCTCCTGTTCCTCCTTGCACAAAGGCGGAGGTAGCGATCCTGCTGCTGGTTTGTTGCCCTCCTATGGCCCCCTCCACGTCTCCTGGTGTACTGGCCTGTCTCCTGGTAGCGCCTCCAGCTTCTGGACACTACACTGACAGACAGCAAACCTTCTTGCCACAGCTCGCATTGATGTGCCATCCTGGATGAGCTGCACTACCTGAGCAACGTCTGTGGGTTGTGGAGTCCGTCTCATGCTACCACGAGTGTGAAAGCACAACCAACATTCAAAAGTAACCAAAACATCATCCAGAAGGCATTGGTACTGAGATGTGGTCTGTGGTCCCCACCTGCAGAACCACTCCTTTACTGAGTGCGTCTTGATAATTGCCAATAATTTCCATCTATTGTCTATTCCATTTGCACAACAGCATATGAAATTGATTGTCAATCAGTGTTGCTTCCTAAGTGGACAGTTTGATTTCACAGAAGTTTGATTTACTTGGAGTTATATTCTGTTGTTTAAGTGTTCCCTTTTATTTTTTTGAGCAATGTATATATGTATATATTCAAGTCCAAAAGTTTTGGCACCCTTGAAATTGTTCTAGAAAATGAAGTATTTCTCCCAGAAAATTACTGTAATTACCATACAGTGGTGGCCAAAAGTATTGGCACCCCTGCAATTCTGTCAGATAATACTCAGTTTCTTCCTGAAAATGATTGCAATCACAAATTCTTTGGTCTTATTATCTTCATTTAATTTGCTTGCAAGGAAAAAACACAAAAGAGAATGAAGCAAAAATCAAATCCTTGATCATTTCACACAAAACTCCAAAAATGGTCCAGACAAAAGTATTGGCACCCTCAGCCTAATACTTGGTTGCACAACCTTTAGCCAAATCAACTGCGAACAACCGCTTCCGGTAACCATCAATGAGTTTCTTACAATGCTCTGCTGTAATTGTAGACCATTCTTCTTTGGCAAACTGCTCCAGGTCCCTGATATTTGAAGGGTGCCTTCTCCAAACTGCCATTTTGAGATCTCTCCACAGGTGTTCTATGGGATTCAGGTCTGGACTCATTGCTGGCCACCTTAGAAGTCTCCAGTGCTTTCTCTAAAACCATTTTATAGTGCTTTTGGAAGTGTGTTTTTGGTCATTGTCCTGCTGGAAGACCCATGACCTCTGAGGGAGACCCAGCTTTCTCACACTGGGCCCTACATTATGCTGCAAAATTTGTTGGTAGTCTTCAGACTTCATAATGCCATGCTCACGGTCAAGCCGTCCAGTGCCAGAGGCAGCAAAGCGACCCCAAAACATCATGGAACCTCCGCCATGTTTGACTGTAGGGACCGTGTTCTTTTCTTTGAATGCCTCTTTTTTTTTCCTGTACACTCTATGTTGATGCTTTTTCCCAAAAAGCTCTACTTTTGTCTCATCTGACCAGAGAACATTCTTCCAAAACGTTTTAGGCTTTCTCAGGTAAGTTTTGGCAAAATCCAGCCTGGCTTTTTTATGTCTCGGGGTAAGAAGTGGGGTCTTCCTGGGTATCCTACCATACAGTCCCTTTTCATTCATACGCCGACGGATAGTACGGGTTGACACTGTTGTACCCTCGGACTGCAGGGCAGCTTGAACTTGTTTGGATGTTAGTCGAGGTTCTTTATACACCATCCGCACAATCTTGCGTTGAAATCTCTCGTCAATTTTTCTTTTCCGTCCACATCTAGGGAGGTTAGCCACAGTGCCATGGGCTTTAAACTTCTTGATGACACTGCGCACGGAAGACACAGGAACATTCAGGTCTTTGGAGATGGACTTGTAGCCTTGAGATTGCTCATGCTTCCTGACAATTTGGTTTCTCAAGTCCTCAGACAGTTCTTTGGTCTTCTTTCTTTTCTCAATGCTCAATGTGGTACACACAAGGACACAGGACAGAGGTTGAGTCAACTTTAATCCATGTTAACTGGCTGCAAGTGTGATTTAGTTATTGCCAACACCTGTTAGGTGCCACAGGTAAGTTACAGGTGCTGTTAATTACACGAATTAGAGAAGCATCACATGATTTTTCAAACAGTGCCAATACTTTTGTCCACCCCCTTTTTTAGGTTTGGTATGGAATTATATCCAATTTGGCTTTAGGACAATTCTTTTTGTGATTTTTCATTGAAGACAAATTAAATGAAGATAATAATACCAAAGAATTTGTGATTGCAATCATTTTCAGGAAGAAACTGATTATTATCTGACAGAATTGCAGGGGTGCGAATACTTTTGGCCACCACTGTATTTTGTTATACACATGTGTTTCCTTTTGTGTGTATTGGAACAACACAAAAAAAACTGAGAAAAAAAGGCAAATTGTACATAGTTTAACACCGAACCCCAAAAATGAACCAGACATAATTGTTGGCATCCTTAACTTAATATTTGGTTGCACACCCTGTGGAATAAATAACTGCACTCACTTCCTATAGCCATCAACAAAGCTTCTTACACCTCTCAATTGAAATTTCGGACCACTCTTTTTTTGCAAACTACTCCAGGTCTCTCATATTTAAAGGGTGCCATCTCCCAACAGCAATTTTAAGAACACTCCACAGGTGTTCAATGGGATTTAGATCCAGACTCATTGCTGGTCACTTCAGAACTCTCCAGCGCTTTGTTTACATCCATTTTTGGGTCATTGTCCTGCTGGAAGACCCATGACCTAGGAAGCAAACCCATCTTTCTGACCAGGCTCTATGTTGCAACCCAAAATCGTTTGGTAATCAAATTTCATGATGCCTTGCACACAGTTAAGGCACCCAGTGCCAGAGGCTGCAAATCAACCCCAAAAAATCTTTGAACCTCCACCATATTTGACTGTAAGTACTGTGTTCTTTTCTTTGTAGACCTTATTCCGTCTTAAGTAAACAGTAGAATGATGTGTTTTACCTAAAAGCTCTTGGTCTCATCTGTCCACAAGACTCTTTCCAGAAGGATTTTGGCTTACTCGCGTACATTTTGGCAAACGGCAGTCTAGCTTTTTTATGTCTTTGTTAGCAGTTGGGTCCTCCTGGGTCTCCTGCCATAGCATTTAATTTCATTAAAATATTGATGGATAGTTTACTCTGATAATGATGTACCCTGAGCCTGCAGGACAGCTTGGATTTCTTTGGAACTTGATTGGGGCTGCTTATCCACCATCTGGACTATCTTGCAATTCAACTTTATCAATTTTCCTCTGCCATCCATGTCCAGGGGGATTAGCTAGAGTGTCATGGCTCGTAAACGTCTTGATTTATGTTGCTCAACGTGGACAAAGGAACATCAAGATCTTTGGAGATGGACTTGTAACCTTGAGATTGTTGATATTTTTCCTCAGATAGTTCTCTTCTCCTCTTCCTGTTCTCCATGCTTAGTCTTACACACACTGATGCACAATGCAACGATTGAGTCAACTTCTCCCATTTTTATCTGGTTTCAGGTGTGATTTTCATATTACCGACACCTGTTACTTGCCACAAGTGAGTTTGAACGAGCATCACATGCTTGAAACAAAGTTGTTTACCCACAATTTTGGAACGGTGCCAACAATTTTGTCCCTCCCATTTTTGGGGATTTTGTGTGAAATAATGTCCAATTTGCCATTTTTTCTCTATTATTTTGTGTTGTTCCAATACACACAGAAGAAATGCATGTATAGCAAAACATGTGTATTTGCAATAATTTTCTGGGAAGAATACTTCATTTTCTGGAACAATTTCAAGGATGCCTACATTTTCGGCCATGACTGTATGTATGTATACACTATCCACAAAAAGTTAAGGATATTTGGCTTTCGGACGAAAGGCACATTTAAGGGAGGTGAGAGGCACCCAAGTGTCACATCAGACCATTCGAAACAGTTTACATAAGTGTGGTCTGCCTGCTAGACGACCTGCAAGGTGTACCTGACCACACCACTAGGCACAGGCGTTATCGTCTGGCATGGACCAGGGAGCATCTAAGTAGGACAAGGGACCAGTGGGCTTCAGTGCTGTTCAGTGATGAAAGTTGATTCACGCTGAGCAGAAATGATGGCCGCCACTGATGTTGGAGACTTCAAAGAGAACGCTAAGCATGAGCCGCTGTTGTCACCAGAAGAGCCATTGGTGGTCACGGTGGTGGTGATAGTGTGGGCAGGTGTGTAGTCAATGCCGAACTACCCTACAGTTTTGTGAATGGTACAGTGACAAGCCACCACTTGAATAACCACATTAATCCAGTCATTGTGCCTCTGCATGAACAACACAGGCCTAATTTCATCTTCATGGACAACCATGCTCCAGCTCATTGAGGTCGCATCATTAGGGAACGGCTGCTGGAGACTGAGGTACCTCAAATGGAGTGGCCTGCACTTTCTCCAAACCGGAATCTCATAGAAAACCTATAGGATCAGCTGAGTCACTGTGTAGAGCCTCGTAACTCTGTAACCCAGAACCTCAATGACCTGAGGGCCTCCCTTCAAGAAGATTGGGATGCCATGCCTCAGCAGGCAATAACTCAATTTGTGAACAGCCTGAGATGTCGTTGTCAAGCTGTAATTGATGCTCAAGGCCACTTGACAAGTTATTGAGATATTGACATTTTTCTTGGTATACCCACCACTGTTGTTGGCTTTTTGTTTCAATAAATAGTTTGAGATGAGGAAATCACCACTGCATTCTTCCACTTAAATGCCCTACTTTCAACATAAATTCTCACTGTAGTGTGAGCCTTTTACTTTTTTTCCATAAATTTCGCCCGAAAGCCAAATATCCCTAACTTTTTGTGGGTAGTAAATTTTCTCTTTTTTTTCCCTTTCAATTAGCATTGTACTGTACTTAGAACATATGTACAGGTGCATCTCAATAAATTAGAATATCAAAAAATTTATTTATTTCAGTTCTTCAATACAAAAAGTGAAACTCATATATTATATAGAGTCATTACAAACAGTGACCTATTTCAAGTGTTTATTTCTGTTAATGTTGATGATTATGGCTTACAGCCAATGAAAATACAAAAGTCATTATCTCAGTAAATTAGAATACTTTATAACAGCTTGAAAAATGTTTTTAAATTCCAAAATGTTGGCCTACTGAAATGTATGTTCAGTAAATGCACTCAGTACTTGGTCGGGGCTCCTTTTGCATCAATTACTGCATCAATGCGGCGTGGCATGGAGGTGATCAGCCTGTGGCACTGCTGAGGTGTTATGGAAGCCCAGGTTGCTTTGATAGCAGCCTTCAGCTCTTCTACATTGTTGGGTCTGGTGTCTCTCATCTTCCTCTTGACAATACCCCATAGATTCTCTATGGGGTTAAGTTCAGGCGAGTTTGCTGGCCAATCAAGCACAGTGATACTGTTGTTTGTAAACCAGGTATTGGTACTTTTGGCAGTGTGGACAGGTGCCTAGTCCTGCTGGAGATTGACATTTCCAGCTCCAAAAAGCTTGTTGGCAGAGGGAAGCATGAAGTGCTCTAAAATTTCCTGGTAGACGGCTGCGCTGACTTTGGTCTTGATAAAACACAGTGGACCTACAGCAGCAGATGACATGGCTCCCCAAACCATCACTGATTGTGGAAACTTCACACTAGACCTCAAGCAGCTTGGATTGTGGCCTCTCCACTCTTCCTCCAGACTCTGGGATCTTGATTTCCAAATGAAAATTGGAACTCTGGAACCTTGTGGAGTGTGTCAATGACTGCCTTCTGGACATCTGTCAAGTCAGCAGTCTTCCCTATGATTGTGGAGCCTACTGAAACAGACTAAGGGACCTTTTTAAACGCTTAGGAGGTGTTTTTTGTTAATTATTTTAATTTACTGAGATAATGACTTTTGTGTTTTCATTGACTGTAAGCCACAATAGTCAACATTAACAGAAATGAACACTTGAAATAGATCACTCTGTTTGTAATGACTCTATATAATATGAGTTTCACTTTTTGTATTGAAGAACTGAAATAAATTAACTTTTTGATGATTTTCGAATTTAGTGAGATGCACCTGTACATAAATAGCGATCATCAACTCATCATGTATATAGCTGGGCGCTATTTACATTTTAGTGGGGTTAGTATTGTGGTATTTCCTAATCAAATTAATTGACTTAAAACCTAAAATCTCAACCTGGGCTACTTTTTTTTGTCTTTAGGTTATCTTTGCAGCTCCAGAAAAGTCTTCTTTCACACAGATGCTGCACAAGCTGTAGGCAAGGTACAACTGAATGTGAATCAAATGAAGATTGACCTAATGAGCATAAGTGCACATAAGATTTATGGTCCTAAAGGTATGCAGTTCTTGTGCTGTGTAATTATTAGCATAGATATCCTTTCTGACAAGGGACTCTAACTTTGCCACTTCGGTTACAACACCACTCCATGTAATAGTGTGTGTGGTGTGTGTGGGGGGGTGTTATTGAGGCTTTGATAATTAAAAATTGTCTTTTATTAAAGTATAAGTCCACACAAATTTATAATAAATTTTGACAGGTGTTAGTTGATCATCACCACTGAAACTCCAATTACATTTTATGGCAATTAAAGGGGAGCGATAATCACTTGCCAGACACATTGGGTTTAACTCATCGACAAGTAAAACTAGTCAGATAATAATTGAACCCATCTGTTTCTGGTGTTCCCCAATTAGCAACTCTCATAAACGTTGCAATCCACAGATACTATTAGAATTTATGTATTTATTTTATAGACATCCGATGTCCAGCTTAATTTTGGGTAAAATGCTGCCATTGTAATTTAAGTGACTTTTTATTTTTCGTGGAGTTGACTTTTTTGGCATCTGAAATTGAATCTATCAGCATGGTTTTGCTCTGTAATCCGATAGCAGCTTGTTGAAAGCATAGAGACCCTGATTCCAACGATGTATCACTTACTGGTCTGCATGTTGTCATATTAATAAAATCACTGTTTTCTCTGTTGCAGATCTAGCAGTTCTCTAAACACTGAGCCCTGTATAACTCCGCCCCCACCATTGAGTGGCAGCTTTCTGTATACACTGTGCATAGGCAGTGGGGGCGGAGTTACACAGCAGGAGGACTACATGGCATGTGAAAACTAGTCCTCCAGTGATAATCTCTTGATGATAAAACACTGATTTTATTGAAACTGCAACAAGCAGCCCAGTACGTCACACATTGCTGGAATCAGGGTTTCTGTATTTATATCATGCTGGTCTCTGATTACATAGGAAAAATCTGCTGACAGATTCCCCTTAACTCATGACATGTTAAGATACCTTTTTACCTAGATAATTAAGAATTGATATATATTTCTTATATTAACGCTTCAGGTATAGGGGCCATTTATGTTCGTCGGCGACCTAGAGTAAGATTGGAGCCCCTAATCAGTGGTGGAGGGCAGGAGAGAGGTCTGAGATCTGGGACAGTACCAGCTCCACTCACTGTTGGGTTTGGTGCAGCATGTGAAGTAGCTGAACAGGAGCTGGAGGTAACTGATCAGTAGTAATTTATGTGCAGTGTTTATATTTCTAGTTACAGCATATGATTGGTCATTAAAGTGGATCTGTCATTAGATTGTGACTTTTATGTTAGGGCAACATACTATGGCGATAGGTCTGCTCTCCTACTAGCTAAAGGACACACAACATCTTGTGCTGATTGGTAATAGGTGTGATCAGAGAATACAGCAGACACGTAGTTTGGTTGTGGTGTGGCCTCCCCAGCGGTGACTACCGGCTGCCTGCTGAGCGTATATACATAGCAGCGTGGCAATCACTGTGATGACGGGGTTCCACTCCTGAATACACCAGACTATAAACTCTGTGTTTGATGTGTTCTTTCATTGCTCTTATTAGCTACAAGGCTCAATATTCTTGTGCTGTTTGGCTAATAGGAGTGGGCTTGTCCCTATATTATGCTGCGCTTTATATTGGGCAGTCCAGTCTGATGACAGAACCTATTTAAAACTACAAGAAACAAGAGTGAAAAATAAAATGTGTAATTTACAAGAATGACAGAATAAAAGGTATTGTCCGCTACATCCAGATCATGCTTGGTACCGATATTTTTTAATTCTTTGTTTCTGTTAGCTTTTTATTATGGTAGTGTTGTCATTTGAGTATATCTGTATTCCCACAGTATGACCACAAGAGAATCAGCTATTTGTCTCAGAGGCTGGTTAAGAACATTATGAACAATGTGCCAGAAGTTGTCTTGAATGGTGATCCCGTGCAACGGTATCCAGGTATAAAGTTGGGACATGATTTGAGATATTATTTAATTAAAGGGAACCTGTCACATTCTTGTACATGCAGTCTGATCTGTGAACAGCATGGTGTAAAGAAGGTGAAGCTGAGCAGAAATATACCTTTATATAGGTTTGTTAGATAATTTTGTGTTTTATTTCTTGAAATCTTTGGTTGAATGCATACGAGTGCAGTGAGCAGTCCTACTAGTGATTTACAGCTACTTCTTCATGCACCATCGTACAGGAAAGCTTGCCACTCACTGAATAGTACCGTCCACTGGACTCGTATACAAATATCAGGGATTTCAATGAATAAAATACAAGTTTTACTGAAACTTTTCCCACAAAATGTGTAGTAACCTCTTAAACGGCTCTCTGACTTTGATGCCGGCAGATGATGGCTGGATTATTCAGTCACCATCCGCCTCTAACCTGTTAAATCTCGGGGAGCACACTGTTCTAATTGCCCATCCACACTGTCCCCATTGGGGCTCACACTCTAATTTCCCCATCGGTGTGTCTTTTTAGTGTGGGAGGAAACCATAGTACCCCAGGGAGCACATACAAACTACTTTGCAGACCCCATTGCTGGAAATCAACAGTGCTAACCACTGCGTAGAGCCATGCATCAGTGCACATGATCAGGTTTTTAAAGCACCACTCCACTTTTTTTTTTTTTAATTTTACTGCTGGAGTGGTGCTTTAAAGTAAACCATGAATGAAATAATTGTTGAATGTGGGTATGGTACCAATTGTGACCTAAAGCTGACTTAAATAGTACCTGTAGATTTTAATTTTTATCACGTATATCAATAGCACACATGAAGATAATAAACGCTGTAATGTATCTTCTCAAAGATATCTGCTTCTTTCTTCTTCTTGACTTATTATTTTCACAATTCTCAATTTACGGGTAAAATATGTCTCCAATGAATACAGACTTCCCCATTACTAAGATAGGAGATGACAGTTGGTGCTTATAAAGTTCTATGGAGAACTGTAACTGTCATTTCAGGAGAACTTGCAGCAGAGTTTGTGCCTCTCTAGCTCCTCTCTTCATTGAATGTTAAAAGCACCAATTGTCACCACCTATCTCAGTAATGTGAAAAACTGTCTTCACTTAATAAATATTTTACCTATAAATTGAGTGTGAAAGATTAATCCAGGAAGAGAAAGAAGCAGATTTCTATGATAATTCATGAGATATATTACAAAGGTGCTTATTTTCATGTGTACTATTGATTTATGAAATAAAGAATAAGTCATTTTAATTTTTAAGTCCTAAGTTTGCTTACATGCACGCACAGCCCCCAATAAAATAAAGCTTTACAACATATTTTTTTTGCATCTTGTGTTAAGATGCATGGTATATGATACATATATCTAACATACATTTCCTCTTTAGGTTGTATAAACCTTTCTTTTGCCTACGTCGAGGGTGAGAGTTTGCTGATGGCTTTAAAAGATGTTGCACTTTCATCTGGAAGGTACGGCAGAACATAGACAACATTCTCCCCCCAGGACAAATGGGCCTGGCTCAAATCCTTGGCAACAGGCGAAAGCTGCAGACGTATACACGTTTCATGCAATGCAGTATTACAAAGTGCCATTTTTAAATTGGGGATCTGTGTAGCATATGATTACGCCAAGTGTGCCAAAGGTGAAGTCACTCTTTGCAGTGGTCTTCGCTCTCATTATGTGCACACGGTATGTTTTTTATGCGTTTTTGATGCTGTAAATCCACGCAGAAATTGACCCAAAAACGCATTGCAAACCTTATCCCAACATTTTCTAAGAGATTTTGCAAGATCGGTGGATATCCATCACCACCTAGCAGCGTCTGTATATAAATGGTGTACGGAGCAGAACACCACAACGCCCGTCAAACTGTTTATTGGCCACTCTTGTGCGCTGAAGATTGGCTTAATTTATTTGATTAGGATAAGTATTGGTCATCAGTTTCTGTGGAAAACCCCTTTAACTACAGTCAATGGGGGAATGTGCATCAGCATACTGCGGTTAACGAATACATGAATTCCACTATTATGTATGTTAAAAACATGAGCTACTTGGTTGACCTTTTTCTTCATTTTTTTTTCAAAAAACTGTAAAATCCATCCAACCATGACAAGGTGACATCAATTTGGATGGCCCATAACTCTAGTGACTCACCTCTCCATGTGTCAGACAGGGAGAGATGGGAACCAGGCTTAGCTGCTAATGAAACTTCTGTAAGAAAGATAGGAGGTTAACGGTGCACAGCCCAGGAAGGGGCCCAATGTATACTACAAAAAAAAATACTCCCGCAAACCTTTAGTATTGAATTAACATGAACAAATACGGTGTGGCCAATATATAAACATATTTTTAAAAAATGAGTTTGTTTTTTTTTCCTACTGGGAACATTTATCATTGCATTTGTGAAACTTCCATACATAAAATTGTGCTCCAAATTTATCAATCGTTTATGATATTTTATATATCATTCTTTAGTGCCTATGATAAAGGGGGCACGGATAACCTTTCAGTTTGAAGTACGACATATTTATGAATGAATCTATATATTAAAGTCGCACATGCTAGACAGGGTCATAACTGTCTGCAAAAGATGTTTGCACAATAATTCAGCAGATCATCCGATATGTGACACATTGGCTTCTTGCTCTTATCTAACCTTAGAAAGTGTACTGCCATGCTCAAAATATTGCGCTACTGGAATCTGCTCCAAATTTATTATTAGGTGCAGCATTTGATAAATATGGAGTGGCATATAAGTATGTATGTATGTGTATTAATTATACACATGCATATTATATATACATATGTGTGTGTGTGTGTGTGTATATATATATATATATATATGTGTATATAATATGCATGTGTATAATTAATACACATACAGTACAGACCAAAAGTTTGGACACACCTCATTTAAAGATTTTTCTGTATTTTCATGACTATGAAAATTGTACATTCACACTGAAGGCATCAAAACTATGAATTAACACATGTGGAATTATAACTTAACAACTGAAAATATGTCTTATATTCTAGGTTCTTCAAAGTAGCCACCTTTTGCTTTGATGACTGCTTTGCACACTCTTGGCACTCTCTTGATGAGCTTCAAGAGGTAGTCACCGGAAATGGTCTTCCAACAATCTTGATGGAGTTCCCAGAGATGCTTAGCACTTGTTGGTCCTTTTGCCTTCACTCTGCGGTCCAGCTAACCCCACACCATCTCGATTGGGTTCAGATCTGGTGACTGTGGAGGCCAGGTCATCTGGCGTAGCACCCAATCACTCCCCTTCTTGGTCATGTAGCCCTTACACAGCCTGGAGGTGTGTTTGAGGTCATTGTCCTGTTGAAAAATAAATGATGGTCCAACTAAACGCAAACCGGATGGAATAGCATGCCGCTGCAAGATGCTGTGGTAGCCATGCTGGTTCAGTATGCCTTCAATTTTGAATAAATCCCCAACAGTGTCACCAGCAAAGCACCTCCACACCATCACACCTCCTCCTCCATGCTTCACGGTGGGAACCAGGCATGTAGAGTCCATCCGTTCACCTTTTCTGCGTCGCACAAAGACACTGTGGTTGGAACCAAAGATCTCAAATTTGGACTTATCAGACCAAAGCACAGATTTCCACTGGTCTAATGTCCATTCCTTGTGTTCTTTAGCCCAAACAAGTCTCTTCTGCTTGTTGCCTGTCCTTAGCAGTGGTTTCCTAGCAGTTATTTTACCATGAAGGCCTGCTGCACAAAGTCTCCTCTTAACAGTTGTTGTAGAGATGTGTCTGCTGCTAGAACTCTGTGTGACATTGACCTGGTCTCTAATCTGAGCTGCTGTTAACCTGCGATTTCTGAGGCTGATGACTCGGATAAACTTATCCTCAGAAGCAGAGGTGACTCTTGGTCTTCCTTTCCTGGGGCGGTACTCATGTGAGCCAGTTTCTTTGTAGCGCTTGATGGTTTTTGCAACTGCACTTGGGGACACTTTCAAAGTTTTCCCAATTTTTCGCCCTGACTGACCTTCATTTCTTAAAGTAATGATGGCCACTCGTTTTTCTTTACTTAGCTGCTTTTTTCCTGCCATAATACAAATTCTAACAGTCTATTCAGTAGGACTATCAGCTGTGTATCCACCAGACTTCTGCACAATACAACTGATGGTCCCCAACCCCATTTATAAGGCAAGAAATCCCACTTATTAAACCTGACAGGGCACACCTGTGAAGTGAAGACCGTTTCCAGTGACTACCTCTTGAAGCTCATCAAGAGAATGCCAAGAGTGTGCAAAGCAGTCATCAAAGCAAAAGGTGGCTACTTTGAAGAACCTAGAATATAAGACATATTTTCAGTTGTTTCACACTTTTTTGTTAAGTATATAATTCCACGTGTTAATTCATAGTTTTGATGCCTTCAGTGTGAATGTACAATTTTCAAAGTCATGAAAATAAAGAAAAATCTTTAAATGAGAAGGTGTGTCCAAACTTTTGGTCTGTATTGTACATACATACACACATACTTATATGCCACTCAATATATACCAATATATATACCATATATATAATATATATACACACATATATAATTTATGGGCTGGTATACGTACGTTACCTGTAACTGTGTGCATTGATTTGCAGTGCTTGCACATCTGCATCTCTGGAGCCCTCCTATGTACTGAGAGCGATTGGAGCAGATGAAGATTTAGCTCACTCGTCCATCAGGTTATTTTTTTTATATTTCTGTATTTTTTTAGGTCATGTATTTTGCCCTCTTCTCTTAGATTTCATTGCTGTGTATATTACAATCAGTAGATAATACATTTTAATTTCACTATTGTTTGACATCCCAGAAATCAATGTATCTTAGCACTGAGCAGTGCAGATTCACATGCTTTTCTGGGTCTCTGAAATGCTGGGTGCTATTGGCACTATATATATTATTAACTTATCTGGTTTGTTACACATTTGTGTTTCTTTTTTTTAAAGATTTGGTATTGGTCGTTTTACAACGGAAGAAGAGGTTGATTTTACTGTTAAAAAGTGCATTCAAGAGGTGAAAAGGCTCAGAGAAATGAGGTACAAGCAAAGGGATCATTTTGTGTTTTTTCATGATTTCTCCATGCATGTTTGTATTTACAGGGAACTGCTTGTCAGGATAAACTTGATATAACTGTCTGTTTCATTACAATATGTTCTGGGGGTTTTTTGTTTTGTTTTTTTAAGTAGCCGTCGTTTTAATTTTTATTTCTTAATTCAACACAGATTTTACCTCCAGAATTGAGAATTTTGATAATGACTAGTTTTATCAAAGAAAGAAGCAGATTTCTCTGATAAGATATATTACAAAGTTGCTTATTTTCACATGTACTATTGATTTATGAAATAAAAATTAAAACGACGGTTACTCTTTAAGCAATGTATTCAACCATTACAGTTGGGTAGGGTTAGAGGAAAAGCCAAGAGTCACCTGAATGATTAGGACTCTGTGCTTAGGACATCATTCAGGGTGAGAAGGGAAGGGTCTACTTTGAAGATCTTCCAACATACGCATTATTGTCCCATTGTAGTGAATTAACAATTCAGACTACAGACTCCTGGATATGGCTGGGGTCACACAAGCGATGATTCTCTCTCGTGAGAGAATCGGCTCAATTATGTAAATGACACTCAGCTTCACTCTGATCAGAGTTTGAGCCAAGTGTCAGTTTACTGTGATCCGATTCTCTCGCATGAGAGAATCATATCACAAGTATGGAGAACTTAATTTCTCCATCTTCTCCATTGTCTGAGTATGCAGATGTCGGACTGCACTCAGATAACATCTGAGTGCAGTACAGTGTTTCACACGCACTCATAGACTTGTATAGAGATAGCACTTTTCCGAGTTATACGCTCATGTGAGCGAGCCCTAAAAAAGTAACTGCAAGAAAAAATTCCTTGATTGAAAAATAAACAACCACAACTAACACAACCCTTGGAGGAGCACCATGGCCTTTTCATTCTTGGGATTGGTGGGGTTCACAGAGCACTTACCCTCACTAATGATATGTTTTGACATGTGGAAAAAAAAGTTGAAGCCAGAACTACAGCTTTGTTTTATTATGTTATTAATATTCCTGGCAATGGGCACTTTTTTCATAACTTGGAAAAACTCATTAATCGTCCTGTTTTTGAAACTATATGTTCCCAATGTCATAACTAAGTTGATTGGTATTGATCAGTGAAATTATTAATTCGGGGCTAAATATAGAGGCATAAAATCCACTATGAAGTTCTTGTTAAAGGGTCAGATTGTATACTCGTCACATTAAGCATTAATATACAGTGAGGAGCCATGTGGAATTACTCAGACAACAGCCGTTTCATGCCTGTTACATGCTTCTTCCTGGTCATGGACCAGGAAGAAGAGTGTATCAGGCGTGAAATGGTTTGTCCGTGTGCATGCACTGTATTTTAAAGCATTTTGTTATAAAGTTTGTTGAACTTTTATGTACTGGTGAGTGTCGCAATTTATCACTTATTACGGGATGGCAATTGTTTTCTGAATTTTCTATTATTTTTGCTGAGCACCACTGAAGTGTATGTGGAAGTGTTTTCTGTTGAGTACCGGTACTGTTTCTCAGGATTTGATTAAGGCTGTGTGCCCACGATGCGTTTTTCAAGCATTTATGCTGCGGAATTTCCGCAGCGTAAACGCTTCAAAAACGCTTGGTAATCCGCCCCCCATGGTCCCCAATGACAAGCTGCACTTTCAATGCCCATGCTGCGTTTTTATGTCCATTAATTTTGTGGAAGCGCGGCGTAATCGCCGCCATTGACTTGCATTGAGACGCATATAATCCGTGTCTGTACATTTGTACTCATGGATTATATGCGTTTCAATGTGCGGATGGTACCCAAGTCTGGAGGAGAGAAGACTCTCATCCAGACCTGGGTACCTTAGAAACTGTAAAAAAAAAAAAGAATTTAAAATAAAAAATAAAGTTTATACTCCCCTTCCAATGTCTTCCCGGTGTTTTGTCTGCTCACATGGCTCAATGACGTCACCGCAGGTCCTTCACACTACCGCGAGCAGTGCAAGACACTGGACGGAGCAGACAAAAAACCGGGAAGACATCGGAAGGTGAGTATAAACTTTTATTTTTTTTTATTTTTCACCATTCTTATTCTTTTTTTTAACTAACTTGGTCACACTACTATAAATCCATGCCGGTTGCATGGATTTATATAGTGTGAACAAGTTGTCAAGCACTTTTCCAAGTGATGCTAAAATCTCTTGGAAAAGCGGTTGATAACCCGCATGCAAAAACACTTGACAAACGCTTCTACCTGGCAGGAAAACCGCATTTAAAATCCGCATGCGTTTTTCCTGCCAAGGAGAAGCGTAAAAAATATGCAGCATTTCTGCATCGTGGGCACTTAGCCTAAGCCTTCCCATTAAGGTGCAACGTGCAATTTCGTTTTAGATTATTTCAGCCCACCCACCTCCCTCCCCTCTCCGTCATACTGCTGCATCACTTGGTGAAATAATACCTTTGCATTTTACAGCCCACTTTGGGAGATGGTGCAAGATGGGATCGATTTGAAGAGCATACAATGGACTCAACACTGATTGTCAAGGACTGGCTCCTAAGAAAAGTTTGAATGGCTTCTGTTACAATGGGATACTCCTCTGGCTGCCAACACTTATTTCAGTCTAACATCTGTGTGATCTCATCTCCATATTTTATGTAAAAAATTAAATATTTAACAGTTACAGGGAGATCCTCTGTGAGTTTCGTCTGTTGCAGAATTGATGCTGACACCATTGAAAACATATTACTCTTTGCATTTTGTCGCTTTAGAAGACCAACATTTTAGTTTCAGGAATATTTCTATAAAAGGAAGTCTTGTAGCAATTAGGAACCTTCAAAACTGCAGATAAATAGGAGATCTAAAATACAGTTGAAAGCATACATTTGTACATTGAGAAGTTTTAATCTGGTGGTTCCTAGCTTTGAAGTGTTTTCTGCAGTAAGCACCCAATCGCCCCTTTCCCTATTACTCAAGTGACAACTATAGAGAAATTGCACACTACAGCTATCCCCATAGAGCAAATTTGGGGGTATTGTGCAGTGCTCACTGCCAAGAGCACTTCAGCATTAGGGACCACCTTCAGAGCACCTGAGGAAGGTGGTGTATGCCTGATTAAAACTGCCTCCACATTGATACTGGTAATAAAACCATAACAAAGGTATGCTTAGACTGCACCCATCTAATTTCTTCAGTAGTTTTGCAGGATCAAAACTACTGACCAACCTGTTTTAAAGAAAATGATAATAATTGTGCTCTTTGGTGTGGCAGTGAGCATGATAGTGAAATGTACCATTTGTCTCTTCATGTTTCTATAGGACCCATAGCACTTATTCCTGCGGAAAAAAACACAGCATTTTACATTAACAGCAAAATGAATGAGATTTCTAAAATCTCATTCTCGCAGTGAGTTGTTTTTCCATGCACTTTAAAAACTGTTTGTTTTTTTCTGCATTTCTACTGCAGTTTTTTCCCATTTGACCTCAATGCACAAAAAAAAAAACCCTCATCAAAAACACTACATGTGAACCTTTTTTTGTAGTAAATATACTAGGCAGAAAATCGAAGTTAAGACGCGTACACTAGCCATTAGCTCTAGAGCTAAAAATGTAATCTCATTCATTAAAGGGAACCTGTCACATTGTACATGCAGCCCAATATGTGGAAGGCATGGTATAGAGAGGAAAGCTGAGCAGAATAATATACAGGTTTCTGGAACAGATTCATTATAACTTGTATTTTATTCATTGGAATCCCTGGTGTTCATATGCATGCAAGTCCAGTCGGCGGTCCTACTAGTGACTGACAGCTATCTCTGCATGCAGTCAAGACTGTCAATCACTGAACAGGACCGCCCACTGGACTCGTATCCATAAAAACACCAGGGATTTCAGTGAATAAAATGGAAGCCTTAGGGTAGATTCACTTGAGCGTATAAAAATCGTTCAGAGTTTCACCCATTTATTAACATTGGTCCCAAGTGCTGTCTTTTTTTTTTCACCGATAGCACTGACTGAAAATACGGTCGTGTGAACAAGCCCTTACTGAAACTTTTCCCACAAAAATATATAAACCTGATCAGCTCCTCATGCTCTATAACAGCCTGCAGATGAGATACCTTTTTCACCTCAACTGTTTTCTTTTAACATTGAGCGTGACCAGAATTTCTTGGAAGTTTTTTTTGTCAATAATATTCATTCTGGGATTTAGAATCCCCTCTATATTTCCCCGTGTTCACCCTGCCTAAGTTTGTCCAAATATTCTTGCATTCCTTTACAAGAGAAAAGTTTCCTATAAAGACAAAAACAAAATAGAACTAAACAAAGACGATTTAAAGGGAGTCTTGTTAGTAGTTTGGCTCCTCAAAGAAAAAAATCTGGCCAGCTTCAAAGCAGCACTTGCCAGCTCTATACAAAAGACCTAGTTAGCGCTGTGCTCCTTGCCTAGGAGACTGGCCTTCACTGATGGATTGCAGAAGTGGACGGTTACCTAGGCAACAAGCAGTAAGTAATATAATTCAAAATCAATCCATTCTAGAGAACGGAGAGGATATTTAATAACAGGTAAATTGCAAAGTTGCTTGTTTTTACAAGCATTTTGCAATTTCAATGTTTTTTCCACGTGCATGTTTTAATGTTCATACTCTGCAGCACACCATGATTCCTAGTATTTGACTGGTGTTTCCTAACTGTGAAGTGTCCTGGGCTCTCTTCCCTGTTTGATGTCTCTAGAATCCATCCAGGAGACCACCAAAGGCTTCCTTTAGTATGAAAGTGAATTTAAGTTTGTTTTTTCTACTTTAACATGTTCTTATTAACTTTTCTCTGTTTAGGCTATCTCCTCAACATTTGTCCTTTTTATATTATAAATTTTGTTAAATTGGGCTCTAGCATGACATTTGCAATGCTTTTGCCAAATACACATTTAAATGTAGGCCAAAAAAAGTGTAAAGGGTTCCTTTATACTTCTGTTTTCAGTGTCTGCTCCAATTGCAATGACCATGTTGATCAACATCCAGACCTGGTGGGCTTTCCTTGGATTCTGCACAAACTTGTGTACAGTACCATACCTATGGTTGGGGCTTTTCAGCTTAAACCCCATATGCAGATGGCATATAAAATCTGTGTGAAAATATGAACATGTTGCAGAATTTTTAATTTGCAGTGTACTGATTTGGTTATAGAAAGCTGGGGATTTTCAGCGCTGACTTGACCTTTTGCAATACACATGGTGAAATCACATGTGACTTGGCTATATGACTAATTTTTCAACACAGGTTTGCTGCAAATTAATGGTAAAATCCGTTGCAGAAATTCTCTTATGAGTTTGGACTTGCCCTTAACCACTCGCGATGTTAAATGAAACTTCTCCTTCTGTGATGGTCAATTGCAGCACTAATGTACACTAAAATCATTGGCAAAGCTTTGACCCTGTGGTCATCCGCACTGTGTGGCCTCACCCTTGGGCTTCGTTCACATGTTCGAGGCGTGGTGTGTTTTTGCTGCGATCGTAGCCTCGAGATGTGAATGCTGGGTATAGTGTATGTCCATTTTTTCTGCAGCAGATGGAACTTCAGGTTGCTGTCCTCACACTGCATACCACATTCACGTAACGCACAAGGACACACAGCTGTGTGTGCCAATTCTATTGTGCAATGTGGTAATGCGTGTTTTTCTAGGTTGTATGTCCTTTTTCTTGTTCCCAGCTTGTAACTTCTCACCATTATACAATACACAAGCATTGTATCCCTTTTTTTGCCTTATTTTTGCTCAGGTTTGTAAAAATGTGAGGCTAATGTACAGTACCATTGATATTTTGCATTTGGATGACTGTAAATCAATAAAAATTTCTTAGATTGTATTTGTGTTCTGATTTGTATTAGTGAACAAATAAAGTAGCACACTGTAACACTGAGTATATAGATATGAAATATGAATAGCATAACTGCTGTAGAAAATAGAAATAAATGAAAATTTTTTTTTTTTTTTTCTCGTGTGAGAAAAAAATAAGTCAATCAACTCTATATACAGCGGGTACGGAAAGTATTCAGATCCCTTTAAATTTTTCACTCTGTTTCATTGCAGCCATTTGGTAAATTCTAAAAAGTTCATTTTTTTTTCTCATTAAAGCACACTCTGCACCCCATCTTGACTGAAAAAAAACAGAAATGTAGCAATTTTTGCAAATTTATTTAAAAAAGAAAAACTGAAATATCACATGGTCATAAGTATTCAGACCCTTTGCTCAGACACTCATATTTAAGTCACATACTGACCATTTCCTTGTGATCCTTCTTGAGATGGTTCTACTCCTTCATTGGAGTCCAGCTATGTTTAATTAAACTGATAGGACTTGATTTGGAAAGACACACACCTGTCTATATAAGACCTCACAGCTCACAGTGCATGTCAGACCAAATGAGAATCATGAGCTCAAAGGAACTGCCCAAGGAGCTCAGAGACCAAATTGTGGCAAGGCACAGATCTGGCCAAGGTTACAAAAGAATTTCTGCAGTACTCAAGGTTCCTAAGAGCACAGTGGCCTCCATAATCCTTAAATAGAAGAAGTTTGGGACCACCAGAAGTCTTCCTAGACATGGCCGTCCAGCCAAACTGAGCAATCATAGAAGAGCCTTGGTGAGAGAGGTAAAGAAGAACCCCAAGATCACTGTGGCTGAGCTCCAGAGATGCAGTAGGGAGATGGGAGAAAGTTCCACAAAGTCAACTATCTCTGCAGCCCTCCACCAGTCAGGCCTTTATGGCAGAGTGGCCCGACGGAAGCCTCTCCTCGGTCCAAGACATATGAAAGCCCACATAGAGTTTGCTCAAAAACACATGAAGGACTCCCAGACTATGAGAAATAAGATTCTCTGATCTGATGAGACGAAGATGGAACTTTTTGGTGATTAATTCTAAGCGGTATGTGTGGAGAAAACCAGGCACTGCTCATCACCTGCCCAATACAATCCCAACAGTGAAACATGGTGGTGGCAGCATTCATTCTATGGGGTGTTTTTCTGCTGCAGGGTCAGTATGACTGGTTGCAATTGAAGGAAACATGAATGCGGACAAGTACAGAGATATCCTGGATGAAAACCTCTTCCACAGTGCTCTGGACCTCAGACTTGGCCGAAGGTTCACCTTCCAACAAGACAATGACCCTAAGCACACAGCTAAAATAGCAAAGGAGTGGCTTCAGAACAACTCTGTGACCATTCTTGACTGGCCCAGGGAGAGCCCTGACCTAAACCCAATTGAGCATCTCTGGAGAGTCCTGAAAATGGCTGTCCACCAACGTTCACCATCCAAACTGACGGAACTGGAGAGGATCTGCAAGGAAGAATGGCAGAGGATCCCCAAATCCAGGTGTGAAAAACTTGTTGCATCATTCCCAGGAAGACTCACGGCTGTACTAGCTCAAAAGGGTGCTTCTACTCAGTACTGAGCAAAGGGTCTGAATACTTATGACCATGTGATATTTCTGTTTTTCTTTTTAAATAAATTTGCAACATTTTCTACATTTCTGTTTTTTTCCGTTCAAGACAGGGTGCAGAGTGTACATTAATGAGAAAAAAATTAACTTTTTAGAATTTACCAAATGGCTGCAATGAAACAAAGAGTGAAAAATTTAAAGGAGTCTGAATGTTTTCTGCACCCACTGTAATAGTTGCCACTTCTTTTAACCTATTTCCATTTAAAAATGATTGGTTTGAAGAACCCAGACTCCTAGTTCATGTTTTACTGCAGAGCCTCTGTGATGAGATTTTATTCACAAATTTCATCAGCAGAGCTAGACCTACATGGAGAATAAGGCCACGACCCCACTATCAGCATTTGGTCAGTATTTGGTCAGTATTTTTTCTCAGGAGTGGGAGCCAAAACCAGGAGTGGGTGATAAATGCAGCATTGGTGACTTGTTTCTATTATACCTTTTCTCTGATTGTTTCTCACCTGGTTTTTGCTCACACTCCTGAGAAAAAAATACTGACCAAATACTGATAGTGGGACCATGGCTTAAAGGTGGCCACCTTACTCCGTAGACACTTGTTCGGCCAACAGCTTTTCTCCCATGCATATAATCATTGATTGAGGATGAGAAGAAAAGTTGCTTTTGCACAATTTGGAACTTCTGTCTGGGCTATCAGGGTCATGATTTCTATGCAGGGCTCTAAATTATAATGGGGGCAGTTTGGCAGGCTTGTGAGACTACAGTGGTTCTCTTTAAAAGGAGTTTATCACTACTGGAAAATTACAAGTGAATGGCACTAAGATGCTGCATTAAATAAAAAAAGTATACTTTATACAGGGCTATGAGCAGAGGCGCAGGTCCAGGACATGTACATTTTATGCAGCATCAAGCAGGGCTGTGGAGTCAGAGTCGTAGTCTGTGTCCATTTTGTTGGAGTCGGAATTGGTATAAAATGGACCGACTCCAACTCCTAAAATATACACTGCTCAAAAAAATAAAGGGAACACTTAAACAACAGAATATAACTCCAAGTAAATCAAACTTCTGTGAAATCAAACTGTCCACTTAGGAAGCAACACTGATTGACAATCAATTTCACTTGCTGTTGTGCAAATGGAATAGACAATAGATGGAAATTATTCGCAATTATCAAGACACCCTCAATAAAGGAATGGTTCTGCAGGTGGGGAACACAGACCACATCTCAGTACCAATGCTTTCTGGCTGATGTTTTGGTCACTTTTGAATGTTGGTTGTGCTTTCACACTGGTGGTAGCATGAGACAAACTCTACAACCCACAGAAGTTGCTCAGGTAGTGCAGCTCATCCAGGATGGCGCATCAATGCAAGATATGGCAAGAAGGTTTGCTGTGTCTGTCAGCGTAGTGTCCAAACGCGCTCCCAGGAGACAGGCCAGTACACCAGGAGATGTAGGAGGGCAACAACCCAGCAGCAGGACCGCTACCTCCACCTTTGTGCAAGGAGGAACAGGAGGAGCACTGCCAGAGCCCTGCAAAATGACCTCCAACAGGCCACAAATGTGCATGTGTCTGCACAAACGGTTAGAAAACAACTCTATGAGGGTGGTATGAGGGCCCGACGTCCACAGATAGGGGTTGTGCTCACAGCCCAACACCGTGCAGGATGCTTGGCATTTGCCACAGACCACCATGATTGGCAAAGTCGCCACTGGCGCCCTGTGCTCTTCACAGATGAAAGCAGGTTCACACTGAGCACATGTGACAGAGTCTGGAGACGCGATGGAGAGCGATCTGCTGCCTGCAACATGTCTCGCTCCATCCACCAACGTCACGTTGCACCACAGACTGTCCAGGAGTTGGCGGATGCTCTAGTCCAGGTCTGGGAGGAGATCCCACAGGAGACCATCCGCAACCTCAGCAGGAGCATGCCCAGGCATTGTAGGGAGGTCATACAGGCATGTGGAGGCCACACACAATACTGAGACTCATTTCGACTTGTTTTAAGGACATTACAAAGTTGGATCAGCCTGTAGTGTGTTTTTCCACATTAATTTTGGGGGTGACTCCAAATCCAGGCCTCCATTGGTTAATAAATTTGATTTCCATTGATGATTTTTGTGTGATTTTGTTGTCAGCACATTCAACTTTGTACAGAACAAAGTATTCAATGAGAATATTTCATTCATTCAGATCTAGGATGTGTTATTTGAGTGTTCCCTTTATTTTTTTGAGCGGTGTATAATAAATTGGGTACAGTAGTTCAATGCAGTTTGTGGGGAGTATTTTTTCATAAGAATTTGGGAAAGTTATGAAATGTCCTATAAATGTCTGTCCTATTCCTGATCTAAGGGTCTAGACTTTTAGCTGAGATGAATCTGTGCTACAGTAAATTTATCACTTAAACATGAGTCATGTATGAGGGAGTCGGAGTCGTGGAGTCAGTGTCATGGAAATTGAGGAGTCTGAGTCGGAGGTTTGGCTTACCGACTCCACAGCCCTGGCATCTAGGAGCCGTTTGAAAGAGTCGTGTAATTCAAATAACAAAGAAATTGGCTGCAATTAGCCTATAAGAATAGATATTTCTCTAGAGCAAGACATGATAGACTACTTCATTCAATTAATCTTTGTGATGGTGCAGGGCATATACGGTAAGTAAATCCACAATACCATACATAGAGAAAAGAAGACTGCAGCAGCCACCAGCGATGTAAATGCATCATCTTTCCTTTTAAACTTTTCTTTGTAGCATCTACTCTAATGGCAGTGACCGTGACTTATCTGCTGTGAAAACAACAAATGGCTCAGGCTTGTGCAAATTCATCTGCTATTAGGGGAGAGCAACAACATCCCCATACATGTGAGATGGTCAGCCGTTCCTGCAGTCAGTCCCACGTTCATTTAATTTCTATCACCACTTTAAAGTGCACCTGTCAGCAGGATTGTGCTCATTAAACTACATACACTGTCACGTGGGTGACATTACACTGATTAGAATGATACCTTGGTTGATGAAATCCATCCTGTGGTTGTTGTGTAATCTTTACTTTCAGATTGGAGATAATGATATGCTCATGCTTCGAGGTGGCCTCTGGGGAGGGGGCTCTATCTGGTGCTCTGCAGTAGTGCGGGGCTAGATAAAATAGGCAGGTCAGTGAAGGCACAGTGAGCCGTCATAAGAGCATACAGATGAATAAGTTAGCAGAGCACCAGATAGAGCGCCCACCACAGGCTGCCCCAGAGCACAAGCATATCATTATCTCCAAACTGAAAGTCAAGATTGCACAAGAACCACAGGACGGATTTAATCAACCAAGGTATCATATTAATCAGTGTAATGTCGCCCACCTGACAATGTATGGATACTGAGCATAATCCTGCTGACAGGTGCGCTTTAAAGGGATTTTCCGAAAACCTCAGATGCAGTTTGTTTTAAAAATAAAGCAAACCGCTTTACTCACCCTCTCTGGGTCCAGCACGGAACCTCTGCTGCTGTACCTGTTATTGGCCGTAGTGCTGATGTCTCCTCAAGAATACTGCACTGAAGCAGTGAGTTCAGTGCCTTGTGCTGTGTAATTGGGCAAAGCTGCTGAACTTACTAATTGGCTGCAACGTTGAAGGTGCAATCCTAGTGCTGCAGACAAAAACAGACACCAGAAGGAGTGATGAAGACTCAGCGCTGGATCCCGTGGAGGGTGGGTACAACACTTTCTTTTTTTTGTTTAATACAAGCTGCACTGCACCTAGAAGGGTTTCTGGTTTCGGAAAACTTGTCCCTAAGTACTAAAGCAGTAGATGCACTTTTATAGAATACAATTTTCAATGGGGCATATTTAAAGACAAAATATATATACTTGGAAAATTCCTTCACAACAGATAAGTTTGAACAGTGAAGTCAATTGAGGCCCCTCAAATGTTTGATGTGGAAACACTTTTGCCCCTATTCATCAAGCAGTTGTTGACCGAATTCTAAAACTGATGCATTGCAAAATTGTTGCACAAATCATAGATGAATAAAAGTTTTGTGAATTTTGACATTTTTTTTACTCCAGTCTTTGCCAGCTCTGACCACTTTTTGAAAGAAAAAATTATATACCTTAGACAGGAGATGGCAGGGCCGAGCACAGCCCACAAATTCATCATAATTTATGTCACAAGAGGCACGCATGTTTTTCCAGCGTGCAAAATACCAGTCTTGAATCTGGCCTTTTTAGTAAATTAATGATTAGTCTGTTCCCATTGTTTTTTTGGCCCATGTGAACAGGCCAGTAAACGAGCACAGAAAGACATGTACTTGCCAGGCCAATCTCAACCCGATATTGAATGCCTATCTAAATGAGCCATTAGTACTAAACAACTGTAGGATTTCCTGTGCCTTTCGTAATTTTAGGCATGTTGTCAACCCTGTACCCTGCACCAAAGCTCCAAATGGGGCTTCTAAATATGAACTGAAACAAATTCAGCATATTTTTGTAGCAGCTAAAATATAGGTAGCATTTTTGTTGAAAATTATTGCAGTCAAATCCTGGTATTAAGTTCCCACAATGAGTATTTTGTGGGTTTTTGATGTTGGAGATTTCTGCACTGTTGTAGAGAAAAATTAAAAATGCATTAAGACCTCTCCAGAGAGGGTACATATCACCCTTACATTGAACTTATGGAACTAATTATAACTAGGAAAGAGAAAAACTAATTAAAACAGGAGAGGTGAGAGAGATGACACTTTCATCTCCATTGAAGTAGGGGCCTCCCAGGTAATTACAACAGTGAGTTTTGCTTGGAAAAAGACATCAAGTCTGAGATTCGTTTTCACAGAGGCAGGGAAGTACGCTTCCAAATCAAATAACTTTTGTCAAAGGGACAAACATAACGCATTCACTCACATCACTGTAAGGCCATCATTCTAAACCCTCTAACTTAATAATGGTCCGATGGATGATGCCATCCAGGCCATGTTTCATCTCGATACAAAGGTAAAATCGTGATAAGAAACATGACGACAATATCTTACCGCCTGGGACCTCCAGGGGAAAAGATATCCTGTAAGTTGGGGATCTCATAAAATTCTGAAAGACCCAGCACATCCCACAACCAGCTCCCACATGAGCTCACCAAAGTGAGGTATGTGGGCGTAACTTTGATCTAATAAAAAGCAGAAATTGGGTTTGGTCAATTGTCTGTCCTGGAATGTACACCTTGCTGTAGTTCTTTCCGTTTTCCCTAGGAGTATCTCCCTCCGCTAAGCTCTGAGCAATTTCCATGACATCAGGTTTAGTTCTTTTCTTTTGTTATCCCTTTTATTATATGTAAATGTATATACAGTCTAGTTTTGTTCCCGTTAGGTTTCATCTTTGTAAATTTTTTATAAACACTGCCTACCTTTCTGGATTAAATATCTAAAATTTAATGGCTCTGTTCCTCTTGCTCTGTAAACCGCACCCTTGAAGCCATACGCTGCCTGTAATCGGTGTCCAATCCACCTGTATAAATGATTGGTGGTGGCAACTAGTAGTGATTCATTATTGTTATTGTGGAGTTGGCAGTGATCGTATTAGGGGAATATACAGTGCATTGTGTAAGTATTTGGCCCCCTTGAACTTTTCTACCTTTTGCCACATTTCTGGCTTCAAACATAAAGATATAAAATTCTAATTTTTTGGGGAAGAATCAACAACAAGTGGGACACAATCGTTTTTTGGGAAGAATCAACAACAAGTGGGACACAATCGTGAAGTGTAACGAAATTTATTGGATATTTTAAACTTTTTTAACAAATTCAAAACTGAAAAGTGGGGCGTGCAATATTATTCGGCCCCCTTGAGTTAATACTTTGTAGCGCCACCTTTTGCTGCGATTACAGCTGCAAGTCGCTTGGGGTATGTCTCTATCAGTCTTGCATAGCGAGAGGCTGAAATTCTTGCCCATTCTTCCTTGCAAAACAGCTCGCGCTCATTGAGGTTGGATGGAGGCGTTTGTGAACAGGAGTTTTCTGCTCTTTCCACAGATTCTCGATTGGATTCAGGTCTGGACTTTGACTTGGCCATTCTAACACCTGGATATGTTTATTTTTGAACCATTCCATTGTAGATTTGCTTTATGTTTGGGATCATTGTCTTTTTGGAAGATAAATCTCCATCCCAGTCTCAGGTCTTTTGCAGACTCCAACAGGTTTTCTTCCAGAATGGTCCTGTATTTGGCTCCGTCCATCTCCCCATCAATTTTAACCATCTTCCCTGTCCCTGCTGAAGAAAAGCAAGCCCAAACCATGATGCTGCCACCACCATGTTTGACAGTGGGGATGGTGTTTTGAGGGTGATGAGCTGTGTTGCTTTTACGCCAAACATATCGTTTTGCATTGTGGCCAAAAAGTTCGATTTTGGTTTCATCTGACTAGAGCATCTTATTCCACATGTTTGGTGTGTCTCACAGGTGGCTTGTGGCAAACTTCAAACGAGACTTTTTATGGTTATCTTTGAGAAATGGCTTCCTTCTTGCCACTCTTCCATAAAGGCCAGATTTGTGCAGTGTACGACTGATTGTTGTCCTATGGACAGACTCTCCCACCTCAGCTGTAGATCTCGGCAGTTCATCCAGAGTGATCATGGGCCTTTTGGCTGCATCTCTGATCAGTAGTGTTGAGCGATACCTTCCGATATCGGGAAATATTGGATCGGATTGGATCGGACCAATACCCAAAAAATATCGGATATCGCCGATTCCGATACCGGAAACCAATGCAAGTGTAACATACCTGGCGGCGTCCTTGCATGGTGGTCCATCTCCCACTGTGCAAGAGGGCGCACTTGATCTCCTGTCCAGAATGTCTCTCTGGCTTCCCTCCATGCTGTCTGTTTGTGTCTGTTTCTGCTGCTTAAGGGCGGCGCCCGATCACTTCCTGCCTTTTGTACCTGCTGTGGGTCACACCCCTTGTGCGTCCTCAGCCTATTGCTGTCTGTCACTTGGTATATAGCTCAGCAGCTCCCTTCTATCCCTGCCTGAGCATAGTGTTTCCTTCAGTGTGTGCTTGCACTCTGAAGGTGCCAGGTCCCGTCTCTTGTCTCCTGCTTTTTGTATCAGTTCCCGTGTCTGAACTGAGTCCTGTATGTCTCCTGCTTTGCGGTATCAGCTCCCGTGTCTGAACTGAGTCCTGTATGTCTCCTGCTTTGCGGTATCAGCTCCCGTGTCTGAACTGACTCCTTTCTGTGTTCTCTTGTCTGTCCTGTCTGAACACGCTCCTAGCCTGTTCCTCTCGCCTTCTAGTGGCCGATTTCCTAGACCCGCTCCTGTGTCTGGTCTGTCCTGTCTGAACACGCTCCTTGCCTGTTCGTTCCGCCTCTCTGGGGGCCGTATTCCCAGACCCGCTCCTGTATCCCTCTGCAGTGTCGGTCTCCTCCGTACACTCAGTTCCAGTCTGAACTCTCTCCTGTCCTTTACCTGTTTTGCCTCTATGTCTGTTCCCTTCCTTTTTCTGCAGAGTCTGAACTCGTACCTAACTCCTGCTTGTTGTCTCTGCAAGTACTGTGTGAGTATCTGGCTCTGTCTTTCCCTTCCTGTCTGTTCCGTGTGAACAGAGCCCTGTCCTCCCTGCTCAGCCTTGTCTGCACTCTAGCTGTGCTTGCCTGTAACCCTCTGCCTGTATTGTTCCTGAGTCCCGGTGTGTACTGGGTCCTATCCCGCCTGTGTTCCTACCTGCTAGTGCCTCCCTGTCTGCACTCTAGCTGTGCTTGCCTTTACCCCCCTGCCTGCATACCCGCCTGCCTGCATACCAGTCGTGCCTGCCTATACCCTCCAGTCTGTGTGCCAGCCTACCAGCCTGTTCCTGTATTTCCCTGTGTGGGTCAACAGCCGTGTCCGGGGTCTGTCCTGGAGTAGCACCTGGTCCCTCTGCTCGGTTCCTCCTTGGTGCACTGGCGTCGTATGCCGTCGTGCGACCCTGGTCGGATCGGGTGAATACTTAGTCACGCCCCTCCAGGCATTCACTCTCCGGCACGGTCCAGTGGAATCACTACCAATCACACGCACACGCCGCTTAGCCCGGGCGTGTGCATAACAGCATGCTCAGGCCATGGTTCCCGTTGAGCCCCACGGCCTTCGCTCTTTGAGAAGTTTTTCCAGCGAATACATGCATTAAAATAAATAAATAAATTTTTTTTCCCCCTTTAGCTGAGTTCCAGGCGAATTACGCACCCGTCCAGATGGATCTATCAGCTCTCGTTCCTGCGGATCCGCCACGTTACTATGGGGATCCAAGACAGTGTCGTGCATTTGTGGAGCAATGCATGCTACACTTTAAGGCCTACCCTCTCTATTTTCCTTCCGATTGGGCTAAAGTGGCCTTTATGATTGACTACCTAGCGGGTGATGCCTTGAAATGGGTCTCCCCCCTATGGGAAGCATGGGATCCTGTCATCCTTGACCTGCAGGCCTTCCTGGTGGCCTTTCGTATGGTCTTCGAGGACCCTAACTCTGAAGCCCCTGCTGAAGCTTCACTTCCCAATATCCCGGAGCAGCCCCGACGGGTAATGTGTGTGGGTAGCGCAATAGTCCTCCAGCCCATTGAGACTACTGCCCACCCAGAATCCTCACAGGGTGACTACGCTTTCCGGAATACTTCTCTCAACCTCAAGAGGCAGTCCAGACGTGCTAGACTTAGAGGCAAGCCGTCACGCCAGGGTCTGTCCTCCCTGAGACCTCCTGACCCCAGCCTTGGAGTCCCTACTGAAGCTTCATCTCCCTGTATCCCGGAGAAACCCCAATGGGTAATGTGCGTGGGTAGTGCACCAGTTCTCCTGGCCGAAGAGACTTCTGCCCATCCAGACTCCACACAGGAGAACTTCCTGCACCCGGCATCAGATGCTTCTTTCTCTTTAACCGGTGTGCATGTCCAAGGATGCTCCAAAGCTGTGGTTACCTCAGAGTCTGTGCACCTCTACTACCTGGCGGAGGATCCCCTGTTGCCTCCTGAACCCTCCGGGATACCACTCGATGACAAATGGAGAGAGACTTCTCTACACCCGGTACTCAATACTTTGTCCGCTTCATCCTGTGAGCCTGACAATGGGTACCCCAAAGTGGTAGTTACCTCCGAGTCTCTACACCCCTCCGACCAGGCGGAGGATCTCCAGTTGTCTCCTGAACCCTTCGGGGTGCTACCTGGTAGCGAAAGGACAGAGACTCTCCTATACTCTGTACCTGATACCTCGCTCGCTTCGTCCAGTGAGTCCAACTTAGTGTACTCCGAAGCAGAGGTTACTCCTGAGTCTCTACACCCCTCTGACCAGGCGGAGGACCGCCAGCTGTCTCCAGAACCCTTCGGGGTGCCACCTGGTGGTGAATGGACAGAGACTTTCCTATACTCGGTACCCGATACCTCGCCTGCTTCCTCCAGTGAGTCCGACCTAGTGTACTCTGAAGCAGAGGTTACCCGTGAGTCTCTACACCCCTCTGACCAGGCGGAGGACCGCCAGCTGTCTCCAGAACCCTTCGGGGTGCCACCTGGTGGTGAATGGACAGAGACTTTCCTATACTCGGTACCCGATACCTCGCCTGCTTCCTCCAGTGAGTCCGACCTAGTGTACTCTGAAGCAGTTGTTTTCTCTGAGCCTCTGCACTCTTCTGACCCGGCGGAGGACCTCCAGTTGTTTCCTGAATCCTCCGGGATACCACCAGATAACAAAGAGACAGTGACTTTTCCTCATTATGTACGTGATAACCCGTCTATTTCTTCCTGTGAGCTTGACAAGATGTACCTCGAAGCAGAGATTACCCTTAAGTCTCTGTCCCCCTCCAACCCAGTGAACGACTGGCCCTCGAATTCCCTGCGGAAGATTCTGGCAGGCCTGAAGAAGAGGGGGCGTAAGGGGGGAGGTACTGTAACATACCTGGCGGCGTCCTTGCATGGTGGTCCATCTCCCACTGTGCAAGAGGGCGCACTTGATCTCCTGTCCAGAATGTCTCTCTGGCTTCCCTCCATGCTGTCTGTTTGTGTCTGTTTCTGCTGCTTAAGGGCGGCGCCCGATCACTTCCTGCCTTTTGTACCTGCTGTGGGTCACACCCCTTGTGCGTCCTCAGCCTATTGCTGTCTGTCACTTGGTATATAGCTCAGCAGCTCCCTTCTATCCCTGCCTGAGCATAGTGTTTCCTTCAGTGTGTGCTTGCACTCTGAAGGTGCCAGGTCCCGTCTCTTGTCTCCTGCTTTTTGTATCAGTTCCCGTGTCTGAACTGAGTCCTGTATGTCTCCTGCTTTGCGGTATCAGCTCCCGTGTCTGAACTGAGTCCTGTATGTCTCCTGCTTTGCGGTATCAGCTCCCGTGTCTGAACTGACTCCTTTCTGTGTTCTCTTGTCTGTCCTGTCTGAACACGCTCCTAGCCTGTTCCTCTCGCCTTCTAGTGGCCGATTTCCTAGACCCGCTCCTGTGTCTGGTCTGTCCTGTCTGAACACGCTCCTTGCCTGTTCGTTCCGCCTCTCTGGGGGCCGTATTCCCAGACCCGCTCCTGTATCCCTCTGCAGTGTCGGTCTCCTCCGTACACTCAGTTCCAGTCTGAACTCTCTCCTGTCCTTTACCTGTTTTGCCTCTATGTCCGTTCCCTTCCTTTTTCTGCAGAGTCTGAACTCGTACCTAACTCCTGCTTGTTGTCTCTGCAAGTACTGTGTGAGTATCTGGCTCTGTCTTTCCCTTCCTGTCTGTTCCGTGTGAACAGAGCCCTGTCCTCCCTGCTCAGCCTTGTCTGCACTCTAGCTGTGCTTGCCTGTAACCCTCTGCCTGTATTGTTCCTGAGTCCCGGTGTGTACTGGGTCCTATCCCGCCTGTGTTCCTACCTGCTAGTGCCTCCCTGTCTGCACTCTAGCTGTGCTTGCCTTTACCCCCCTGCCTGCATACCCGCCTGCCTGCATACCAGTCGTGCCTGCCTATACCCTCCAGTCTGTGTGCCAGCCTACCAGCCTGTTCCTGTATTTCCCTGTGTGGGTCAACAGCCGTGTCCGGGGTCTGTCCTGGAGTAGCACCTGGTCCCTCTGCTCGGTTCCTCCTTGGTGCACTGGCGTCGTATGCCGTCGTGCGACCCTGGTCGGATCGGGTGAATACTTAGTCACGCCCCTCCAGGCATTCACTCTCCGGCACGGTCCAGTGGAATCACTACCAATCACACGCACACGCCGCTTAGCCCGGGCGTGTGCATAACAGCAAGTCAATGGGACACAAATATCGGAATGAAAATAAACCCTTTCTTTCCTTGTAGGTTAATTCTACATGAAGGAAAACAACTAAGAATAATGTAGAATGTATTACATGAAAAGCCGGCAATTTAGCAGCGGCATACACCGGTACCCGACAAATTAGAACAGAAAGAATAGAGCATCACACATAGATTAGATAGATAGAAACATGTCAGTCACATATATAAGAAGTACAGTGACAGTGTTGTTTACTGTACTTGTCATTTAGTGTTAAAGGATTTATTAAAAAAAATAATAGTGTTTTCATGCACCGTCTCTTTAAAAAAGCTGGCCGGCAATTCAGCATCGGTACCCGACAATTTAGAGCAGAAAGAATAGAGCATCACACATAGATTAGATACATAGAAACAAGTCAGTCACATATATAAGAAGTACAGTGATAGTGTTGATTACTGTACTTGTCATTTAGTGTTCAAATAAAGGATTTATTTAAAAAAAAATTGGCGTGGGGTTCCCCGTAATTTTAGTCTCTAGTGGAGGTTAAGCAGACGGCTGGGGCAGATGTTTGAAGCCTGGGAAGGGGGTAATACCCACGGAGCTTCCCAGGCTACTAATATCAGCCCCCAGCTGAATACCTAGCCTTTACTAGCTATTAAAATGGGGGACCCCCAAAAAAATGATGTGGGGTCTCCCCTATTTTAATAGCTAGCAAAGGCTAGGCAGACAGCCGGGGGCTGATATTAATAGCCCAGGAAGGGTGCCATGAATATTGGCCCCCTCCCAGGCTAGAAACACCAGCCGTCAGCCGCCCCAGAAATGGCGCATCCATAGGATGCGCCAATTCTGGCACTTAGCCTCGCTCTTCCCACTGCCTTGTAGCGGTGGCAGTGGGGTAATAGGGCTGGGGTTGATGTCAGCTTATAATGCCAGCTGACATCAAGCCCAGGTTAGTAATGGAGAGGCGTCTATAAGACACCCCCATTACTAACCCTATAGTCAAAGTTAAAAAAAAACACAACACTCAGAATAAAGTCCTTTAATTGAAATAAACACATTTATAGTTCTAAATTAAACCATACTTACCATCACGCCCATTCCAGCTGAAGCCAATGTCTTCTGCAATAAAAGTAAAAAAGAAAAATAAAGCAACCTCATCCTTACCTTTCCATGGTTCCCAGGACGGCTCCAGCTCTGCTACATTCACATGACAGGCTGGATCGCAGCCGAAAGCTGCCATTCAGCTTGCCATGCCGCAGACACTGAGAAGCGCAGGCATGCTTGCGCTCCTCAGTGTCTGGCTGTGACGGCATCCAGATGAGCCGAGATCATGTCGAATGAACTCAGCTCACCTCATGCACGTCACTGACAACATGGGAGAATTCTCCTGCGCATGCGGTGAGCGTGAGAGAATTCTCCTGCGCTCACGGCAAGCGCAAGCACAGGAGAATTTTCCCACGCTGTCAGTGACGTGCATGAGGTGAGCTGAGTTCATTGGACATGATCTCGGCTCATCTGGATGCCGTCACAGCCAGACACTGAGGAGCGCAAGCATGCCTGCGCTTCTCAGTGTCTGCGGCAGAAGTGCCAGGATGCGCCATTTCTGGGGCGGCTGACGGCTGGTGTTTCTAGCCTGGGAGGGGGCCAATATTCATGGCACCCTTCCTGGGCTATTAATATCAGCCCCCAGTTGTCTGCCTAGCCTTTGCTATTAAAATAGGGGGGACCCCACGTCATTTTTTTGGGGGATCCCCCATTTTAATAGCTAGTAAAGGCTAGGTATTCAGCTGGGGGCTGATATTAGTAGCCTGGGAAGCTCCATGGGTATTACCCCCTTCCCAGGCTTCAAACATCTTCCCTAGCCGTCTGCTTAACCTCCGCTAGAGACTAAAATTACGGGGAACCTGTTATGTTCTGCTACCAGAGCTAAGGAAAGAGAGGAGATCTGTCCCTACGATAGAACTCAGCTGAATCCCTACGATGTAACAGGGAACCTGATCCTGCGATCAGACCTGCTAAAGTCCTAAGCTAGTCTGTACGGAGACCTATAGATGTGGGGAAGGAAACCCTACAAGTACTAAGGACTGGGAGGAAAATGGGACACCTCCTAACAGAAATAGTAGCAGACAGACGAACAAACAAAATATATAGAACAGAGGTCCGTAGACCAAGCAAACTAACAGAGTTAGATACAGAGCACAGGCTAGCTAGAAAGTAGTTATACAATGAAGTCCAGCAAAGCCAGAAGGGCGGAGCAGGATTAAATAGGCCAACAAGGTCATGTGACCAGCAAAGGAAAAAACCTAAGAGCAAGGTTCTAACAGTACCCCCCCTTCTAAGAGGATCCTCCGGATCCCCTAGGACCAGGCTTATCAGGAAATCTCCTGTGAAACGCTCTGATAAGTCTGGACGCGGAAACATCATCTGACCTCACCCAAGAGTTATCCTCGGGTCCGAAACCTTTCCAGGCCACAAGATACTGCAAACTACCTCTATACCGTCTAGAGTTAAGGATGCGAGAAATTTCATATTCCCCGTCCTCCACCACCTGAGGAACAGAGGCAGAGGCGTCACCATCCGACACAACAGCTTTTTTTAACAGAGAGACATGAAATACCGGATTAATTCTCCAGGAGGAAGGAACCTCCAACCTAACAGCAGATTGGTTGACAACCTGAAGCACCTTAAAGGGCCCTACAAACTTGGGACCCAATTTCTTAGAAGGAATCCTCAACCGCAGATTCCTAGAGGACAACCAAACCATGTCACCAACAGCGAACAAAACCTCCTGTCGTTTCCTATCAAAGTAGTCTTTAGATTTTCTGTTGGCCTCCTGAAGATTACCACGCACATCCATCCAAACTCTCTCCAAATCACCGGAAAAATTCTCCTCCTCAGGCACGGCAGATCCCAACTTGGAGAACGACCCAAACGACGGATGTCTCCCAGAACAACAAAAAAAAGGCGAACAACTAGCAGAAGAAGATGTATGATTGTTCAGAGCAAATTCAGCAAGTGGCAGAAACTTAGACCACCCCTCTTGATTGTCTGCCACAAAACAACGCAAGAACTGCTCAACATCCTGGTTTTTCCTTTCTGTCTGGCCATTAGATTCAGGATGATATCCAGACGAGAACGACAAATGAACTCCCAATCTGTCACAAAAGGCACGCCAAAAACGAGCCACGAACTGAGGACCCCTATCAGAAACAATGTCAGTAGGAACGCCATGAAGTCTGACAATTTCCTTGACAAAGGCCTTAGCGAGAGTTTTAGCGCAGGGCAGTTTGACGAAGGGAACCAAGTGACACATCTTGCTAAAACGGTCCACGACCACCCAGATGACAGTAAAACCCTCAGAGGGGGGAAGGTCAGTTATAAAGTCCATAGCCAAATGTGTCCAAGGAGCACTGGGAACCTCCAAAGGACAAAGCAACCCCGCAGCAGGAGTATGTGAGGACTTAGATCTAGCACATATAGTACATTGATGCACCCACTTAATGACTTCCTTCTGCCATCCAGGCCACCAAAAACTGCGACCCACCAGTCTCTTGGTCTCAGAGATTCCGGGATGACCTGCCAACCGAGACTCGTGACACTCAACAAACAAATCTCTCCTAAAGGTCCCAGGCACAAACAACCTCCCATGAGGAGTGTTAGATGGGGCATTCTACTGTGCTTTAAGAATCTCATCTTCCAAAACGGAGTCCAAAGCAGCTATCACAACACCTTCTTGTAAAATGTTCTCCTCTTTCTCAGCACCGACTATGGGAGAAAAACTGCGAGACAAGGCATCCGCCTTAACATTCTTAGTACCAGGGATGTAAGTAACGGAGAAATTAAACCGCGAGAAAAACAGTGCCCACCTAGCCTGACGGGCATTCAGGCGCTTGGCAGCATCAAGATATATCAGATTTTTATGATCCGTAAGAACCTGAACGGGAAATTCCGCACCTTCCAAGAAGTGGCGCCAGTGTTCAAATGCGAGTTTAATAGCCAATAATTCCCGATTACCAATATCGTAATTCAGTTCAGTCTCTGAAAATTTTTTTGAAAAAAAGGCACAGGGATGTAATCCATCCCCGTTATCCTGAGACAATACTGCGGCAACCCCCACAGAGGAAGCATCAACCTCAACCAAAAACGGCTTAGTCACATCAGGCTGCATAAGGATGGGAGCAGAGGTGAACCTCTCCTTGAGATACACAAAAGCTTCAATGGCCTCAGAAGACCACTGAACCGCATCAGCACCTTTCCTGGTGAGATCGGTCAGAGGTTTGACAATACTAGAAAAATTTTTTATGAATTTTCTGTAATAATTGGCGAAACCTAAAAACCTCTGTATCGATTTCAAACCAATAGGCCTAGGCCATTCCTGTACAGCTTGAACTTTAACCGGGTCCATCTCAAAACCTTCGCTGGAGATAATGTAACCCAAACAACTAATTCTCTGTACAGCGAACTCACATTTCTCCAGCTTAGCAAAAAGCGAATTGTCCATTAATAACTGTAATACCTCACGTACGCTCCGCCAATGAGACTCCAGATCCGGCGAATAAATCAAAATGTCATCCAAATACACAACCACATTTTTGCCGATCACAGGTCTAAGGATGTCATTAATAAGATTCTGAAAAAATGCAGGAGCATTAGTAAGACCAAAAGGCATAACCAGATTCTCAAAATGACCCACAGGAGTGTTAAAAGCAGTCTTCCATTCGTCACCCTCCTTCATGCGCAACAGATTGTATGCCCCCTTAAGGTCAATTTTAGAGAACCACTTGGCCCCCATTAACTGGTTAAACAGATCAGGAATCAATGGCAGTGGGTAAGGATTGCGTACAGTAATTTTGTTAATCTCCCGAAAATCCAGACAAGGACGTAAACCGCCGTCCTTTTTTTTTTACAAAAAAAAATCCAACCGCCACAGGAGACTTAGAGGGCCTAATGTGACCGGCGGCCAAACTTGTCTGTATGTATTCCTCCAAAGCCTTCCTCTCAGGAATAGTAAGGTTAAATAAACGACTTTTAGGAAGAGTCGCTCCAGGGACAAATTCAATAGAACAATCATAGTCTCTATGGGGAGGCAAAACCTGTGATTCCTTCTCAGAAAAAACTCTCCAAAAATCCTGAATAGGAACAGGCAATTCTCCCCTATCCAAAGCTGCAATACGCCCGTTACAACACTTGTCATAACATTTATGGCTCCAGGATTTAATTTCACTGGTAGACCAATCCAGTACAGGATTGTGAAATTTTAACCAGGGCAATCCCAATATTACTGGAGAAGGCAAGTTATTCAAAACTACCAAATCCAATTTCTCATGGTGAACACCATTAATAGTGAGAGGAAATTCACAGACCTTGAGAGTAATATTCTTCAAAGGGGAACCATCCACAGAAACCACAGCAATGGGGGATGATAAAGGTTCGGGTTTTAAATTGAGTCTTTCCAAGAATCCCCCATCAATTACATTCAGAGTAGACCCACAATCAACAAACACCCGAAATTCCATTAATTTTTCCTGAGCAATCGTGGAAGCAGCTAAAAATACACCCTTGGAATTTAAACAGGCAATACGGGCATGACTGACCATTTTTTTTTCTTTCTTCATACGAAGCTCACAGCCTTTAATCAAATGACCAGATTTTCCGCAATAGAAACACAAGCCTTCAGAAAATCTACGGTCTTTTTCTTGAGAGCGAGGTGCCACCGATCCAATCTCCATCGGTTCACCACTGTTAGTACACACATTCTCATAACCAGAAACTGACATAGCAGAGGATTTGCTCTCATTAACCCTTGCACGCAGTCTCCTATCCACCCGTATAGCTAATTGCATAGCCTGTTGCAAATCTTCAGGTGTAGGATAAGCAATTAGCAGGTCTTTAACCCTTTCATTGAGCCCAGCAAGAAATAGACTTTTCAGAGCAGAATCGTTCCACCCTGTTTGAGTAGACCAACGACGGAAATGAGTACAATATTTTTCCACATTACCTGATCCTTGTTTCAAACGTCTCAACTCAGTCTCAGCTGATGCGACACGGTCAGGATCATCATATAATAGTCCCAAAGCAGAAAAAAACTATCCACTGATCTGAAGCATGTATCACTAGGTTGCAAAGAAAAGGCCCACTCCTGAGGCTCTTTGCGCAAAAGTGACATTATGAACCCTATGCGCTGGGATTCATCCCCAGAGGACTTGGGTCTCAAACGAAAATACAATAAGCAAGCATTTTTAAATGAAAAAAATTCTCGGTGTTCACCAAAAAATAAATCCGGCAAACATACCTTAGGCTCCAAGAAATGTGCTCCAGGACAGTTACTCACGTGCTGACGGAGCTCGGCCACCTCCAGAGAGAGTCCCTGCAGGCGATGAGCCAAATCCTGAACCGACACTATGATGGAACAGAAAAATCTTTCCTTAGAGAATTTGCAGGCTGGACTTACTGTTATGTTCTGCTACCAGAGCTAAGGAAAGAGAGGAGATCTGTCCCTACGATAGAACTCAGCTGAATCCCTACGAAGTAACAGGGAACCTGATCCTGCGATCAGACCTGCTAAAGTCCTAAGCTAGTCTGTACGGAGACCTATAGATGTGGGGAAGGAAACCCTACAAGTACTAAGGACTGGGAGGAAAATGGGACACCTCCTAACAGAAATAGTAGCAGACAGACGAACAAACAAAATATATAGAACATAGAGGTCCGTAGACCAAGCAAACTAACAGAGTTAGATACAGAGCACAGGCTAGCTAGAAAGTAGTTATACAATGAAGTCCAGCAAAGCCAGAAGGGCGGAGCAGGATTAAATAGGCCAACAAGGTCATGTGACCAGCAAAGGAAAAAACCTAAGAGCAAGGTTCTAACAGAACCCCACGCTAATTTTTTTTTTTAATAAATCCTTTATTTTAACACTAAATGACAAGTACAGTAATCAACACTATCACTGTACTTAGAAACATGTCAGTCACATATATAATATCTATCTAATCTATGTGTGATGCTTTATTCTTTCTGTTCTAAATTGTCGGGTACTGATGCTGAATTGCCAGCCGGCTTTTTTAAAGAGACGGTGCATGAAAACACTTATTTTTTTAAATAAATCCTTTAACACCAAATGACAAGTACAGTAACCAACACTGTCACTGTACTTCTTATATATGTGACTGACATGTTTCTATCTATGTAATCTATGTGTGATGCTCTATTCTTTCTGTTCTAAATTGTCGGGTACCGATGCTGAATTGCCGGCCGGCTTTTTTAAAGAGAGTGTCTTCTGAGCAGTTTGTCAGCTTTTGGACACCTTTGAAGGTGTTTTCTATGTGTTTTTATTTGCCTGCCATTGGTTTGAACGGTGTTCGACAGTGTTCTAAGGTGTTCGACGAACAGTTCCACGAACATCCCGGTGTTCGACGAACCGAACCAAATCCGAACACTACGGGGGTCACTCAACACTAGTCATGTCCAATGAACTCGGCTCACCTCATGCACGTCACTGACGCTTGCCGTGAGCGCAGGAGAATTCTCTCACGCTGGGATGGCATTCTCATGACAGGCTGGATCGCAGCTGAGCGCTGCCATCCAGCTTGTCATCCTTCAGAGACACTGCAGAGCGCAGGCATTATGGGAACTTCCGATTCCGGTATTCGATATTCTAAAAGTATCGGAACTCCGATACCGCGAATATCGGTCGATACCCGATATTTCAGTATCGGAATGCTTAACACTACTGATCAGTCTTCTCCTTGTTCAAGATGAAAGTTTAGAGGGATGGCCAGGTCTTGGTAGATTTGCAGTGGTCTGATACTCCTTCCATTTCAATATGATCGCTCGCACAGTGCTCCTTGAGATGTTTAAAACTTGGGAAATCTTTTTGTTTCCAAATCCGGCTTTAAAGTTCACCAAAACAGTATCTCGGACCTGCCTGGTGTGTTCCTTGGTCTTCATGATGCTCTCTGCACTTGAAACAGAACCCTGAGACTATCACAGAGCAGGTGCATTTATACGGAGACTTGATTACACACAGTAGTCAAGGCCGCGTTCAGACGAGTGTGCTTGATCTGTGAGGTGGCCGCGTGCACAACGGACTGCACGGACCAATTGGTGGCCAATGTGCTACAGCAAATGTGCATTTTTCTACACAGACAAGGCGTGCAAAGTCACATTCATAATATTGGCGAGTGCACGGGAGCTGTACACAAATCACGTCTGTGTTGTACGGATGTGACAGGCCTGTATTTGATACGTGTGACTCTGGCCTTATTTATTTTTTTTTTACCTCAGAACATAAAATGATGATTCACTACATTTTATTTCCTTGCATATACAATTTTTTTTCATCTAGTTTCTGAGTAAATAGACGTTTTATTACACACAAATGTTGAGCATGCTGCAGTCACAGTACATCTCCAAGAGTTATCAGAGAGGTTTGTGAAGAATGTGAGTGCAGCAAAGCCCTGACTGCACACACGAGCTGGACGCCATCTTTTGCCTCCTTCCTTCCCTCCCGCAGGCAGGCGGGACACAGGCTCCGCCCCCACGAGCTGAGATGGAAGCTAAGCCGTGCGTGACGTCACACCTCCATGCAGCCGCCATTTTGTGCGGCTGCTATTGCCGAAGAAAGAAACAAAGCGTGATAATAAAATATACCGCGTCACACGAAGAGACGAGACCGGGAGGGCGGACAGTGACGCGTCTCGCCTTACCTGTTGCGGTTTCTCTCATTTATTTTCCTTTCATAAAAAGATTTGAGCGGTAAGAGACGTCAGGGCGCGCTGAGGGGGGAGTGTGAGGGAAGGATGGACGCTTGGCCGGGAGGAGGCCTCGGCAGGGTGCGCGGTGCCATGTATTGTCCATGATGTGCTCCCTCATGTCCGGCCCTGGTGTGGCTGCTCGGCGTCTTCCAGGACACAGGGAGGCTGTGCTCAGAGAGCAGCCATGGTGTCCTGCTTGTGCACTTGTCCCTGTGTTCGTACATGGCGGCTTACTCCATCATCTTGCTGCATTTTGTGGTGGATTTCGTGCGGTTGTTACTTGTGATTTTCCTACATGACCATTTCTGTGAATCGTACTGACCGAGTAGGACTATACTGTGACATTATTATAGTTTTTTCCTGGTATAATGGGAGAGAGACTACTATTCCCAGATGCTGGGAGTTGTAGTTTTCAACAGCTGATGAAGTAATAGGCCCCTAATATCTTACTGCTCTCTAAGAAATATGGGGAGTAAAAATGATTACTAGCAAAACTCTTAAAGACCTAAACCACAGGCAGCCGTTGCTGGAGCCCAGCTATACGATTACGGACAAGTACATCTTTGGGCGACAGTTCCTTAAAGTGCTTATACCAGAAATCTGCCGTAAACTGCGACTTGGCGTCTATAAGCCAATCCTGCTCAGTTACAACAGTTTGGCTGTGGGATGGGGCTCACCTACTGAATTCATCATGTTACCCCACTATGTATGCCGGCGTCAGCGCATGCTAGGCACCATATGCGACTAAGTCATTAAAGAAGCACTCCCATCCCACATTCAATGGGTTGTTCGGTATAAAATGACATGTCTGCAGTCCCTTTATGAACCTGCCCAGCGCATGCACGGACTGCGCGCCCTGAGGAGTCACCGCTCAGCACTGAGGACAGAAGTCGCATGACCACAAATATGCGATATGCCCACTCCCAGCCAGAAACCAACAGACTGTTTCCACTTGACTGTTGTTCCTGGCTCTGACATCGGTGACTCTTCACATTTCCCAGTGCATGCACACGCTGGGAGGATTCACAAGTTTGCAGTCACAAAGTCTTTTTAAACACGGACACCCCCTTTACATGTGAACTAAATGTTCGACCCCGATAAAATACGAAAGCCTATACTCACCTGTCTGAAGATGTCCCCGCTGTAATCCATCTGACCGCTCATGCCGGGGAGAATGACTCACTACGGCGAGCAATCCCCTGCTCTGTGCTGAGCTCACCGAGCATTGTCCTGTCACTCAGTGAGCTCAGTGCAGGTCAGGGGCCCGCTTGCTGCAGCAGTCATTCTCCTCGGCTGGAGTGGTCACATAGATTACAGTGGGGGACAGGTGAGTGTAAGGTTTTTTTTATTCTTATTTTTACACCAGGACACAGTGGGCGCAGACTACTGCTCACAACATTGTCCCTTGCTAGCGCTGATCGCAGCATCGGCAGGGGTCAATGATGAGGGCAGCGTTCAGCACCTGGTGCTTGGGAACAGCGTGAACGGTACCGCTGATTCCCAGACGCTGGTACTTGTCACAGGGATGTCATCTGTGTGCGGGACTTTGCGGTCCATTCGGCTAGTAAAAAAACGGACATGTCAGCGTGTTTTTCCAACAGACACATGGTCCTTAGAAACACACTGACATGTCCACAGAGGTCTATGTGTGTCAGTGTCTTCAGTACGTGTGGATACGGTCACCACACTTACTGGAAACACGGACGTCTGAAAGACCCCTTACACTGTGAGCCTATGAAGCTTCGTTTTGACGCTCAGTGGATTTAAATTGTAAAACCGCTTCCAGGGTCACGCAGAGCGCGCAGTGTGATCTGGAGAGCTCCAGAGCTCTTACATCACTGAGAAACAGCATAATGATGCTGGATCCTGGAGAAGGCTGTGGTAGGTGTGCAGATGAATACACTCACACTACATCACATGCATATATATTCACTCACTTTTATGTAAAGGAGTTATAGAAAATAAGAAAAGCATGGCTATTTCTTCTGAAGACATTTGCCCACCACTGTACATGACTGGTATATGGTATTCCCCACAAACTGCATTGAACTACTGTACCCAATTTATTATATATTTTAGGAGTTAGTCGGTCCATTTTATTCCGACTCCACCAAAATGGACACAGACTCCACGACTCCGACTCCACAGCCCTGATTGCAGCACATGCCCAATTAAATGAAAATCTAGCAGAGCTGCAGTACCACACAGGACTCATGGATATGTGTGGTGCTGTCTCTGGAAGAAAAAGCCATGTATTTCTTATCCTGGACAAACCCTTAAGTCTGTGTTCCCACTGTGCGTTTTGTAAGCGTTTCCGCAGCGGCAATTCCGCTGCAGAAACGCTTAAAAAACGCTTGGTAGAAGGTCTGCCATGTTCCCCAATAATAATCCGCATGTGCTGTGCACATGCTGCGGAAATTTCCGCTGCGGATTATCATTGCGGAAAAATCCGCAGCACTACCAATTATTTGGCGTAATCGCAGCGTTTTCACCGCCATTGACTTGCATTGAATCGCTTAATATCCGCATGACTACATGTGCACATGCGGATATTAAGCGATTCAATGTGCTGATGGTACCCGGGTCTGGAGAAGAGGAGACTCTCCTCTAGACCCGGGTACCATAGTACCTGTAAAAAAAAAAAAAGAATTAAAATAAAAAAATAGATTATACTTACCTTCTGATGGCCCCCGGTCTTTTCTCCGCTGCTTCCAGTCTTTTGTACGGCTCGCGATGGTCTAAAAGGACCTGCCATGACGTAATTTAGTCGCGTGACCTGTCACATGACTAAATGATGTCATGGCAGATCCTTTCACACCACCTCGAGCCGTACAAGAGACCTGACGCAGCGGAGAAAAGACCGGGGGCCATATGAAGGTGAGTATAATGGTTTTTTATTTTTTACCATTTTTAATCTTTTTTTCAACTATTAACTTGGTAACACTATAGAAATCCATGCCGGTTGCATGGATTTATATAGTGTGACCAAGTTGTTAAGCACTTTTCCAAGTGATGCTAAAATCGTTTGGAAAGCGCTTGACAACCCGCATGCGGAAATGCATGTGAAGAACGCTTCACATCCGCATGTCCCTGGCAGGAAAAACGCATGTACAATCCGCATGCGTTTTTTTTTGCCAGGGAGATGCAGAAACGCTCAGGAAAAAATCCGGAGCATTTCTGCATCTTGGTCACTTAGCCTATGGCTATGTTCACACACGTTGTGTTTTGCTGCAGATTTTTATGCAAATTTTCAGCTGCTTTTTGCAGTACCAGCAAAGTCTATGAGAAACCAGAATTCTCTGTTCACACAACTTCTTTTTTTTTTTTTGCTTGTTTGGGTTTTTGGAAAATAGAGCATGTCACTTCTTTCAGTGTTTTTTCACCCATAGGAAGTAATGGGTGGTGAAAAAAATGCACCAAAACACGAAGGTAAATTTTTTCATTGTTTTTGATGGCAAAATAGAATGGGGTTCTTTTTTTCACCTTTATGTACATGGATAAATAGGACAGTGAAAAAACGCAGCAAAACCTGCAGATTTGACGCACCTGATTTCCTGCCAGAGATCAGTTTTGCTTCAGATTTCTGACTGAAAAGAAACAAGTGGGAACATAGCCTTAAGTGTTTATGTAAGGCGTTATTAACATGACAGAGGCCAAGTTAGTATTGATCAGCATACCTTTTAAACTTAAGGAGCCCCGCAGGCTGCAGTGTACTTGACTGTATATCTTCCATAAGCGCTTTAATATGTTGTAACCATTGAGTTATACATTTACAGATGTGTACTGCCAACTAAAGACTACACTGAGGCTGCGTGCCCACGTAGCGTTTTTCAAGCGTTTATGCTGCGGTATTTCCGCAGCATAAACGCTTGTGAAACGCTAGGTAATCCGCACCCCATGGTCCCCAAGGGGATTCCGAATGTTCTATGCACATGCTGCGGATTTTTCCGCAGCGTTTATGCTGCGTACAAAAATCCGCAGCATATCATTTAATTTTGCGGTAGCGCAGCGGAACTCCCGCCATTGACTTGCATTGAAACGCATAGAAACCGCGACTGTACATTTCTACAAGCGGCTTCTATGCGTTTCTATGTGCGGATGGTACCCAGTTCTGGAGGAGAGGAGACTCATCCAGACCTGGGTACCATAGAAACTGTAAAAAAAAGAATAAAATAACAAATAAAGTTATATTCACCTGTCCGGCGGCTTCTCTCTGAATGCCGGCATCGCTTGAGGACCTGCGGTGATGTCACAGTCATGTGACCGCAGGCCCTTCACCGCTCTGTCTCGCGATATGCCGGCAGCCGGGAACCAGACAGGAACGAGCGCTGCTGCACACATCGGGGGTAAGTATAGCTTTATTTGTTTTAATTTTTACGGTTCACACTGTATAAATCCATGCTGTTTGCATGGATTTATACAGTGTGACCTAGTTGTCAAGCACTTTCCAAGTGATGCTATCGCCTGGAAAGCGCTTGTCAATCTGCATGCGGAAACGCATGTGGATCCGCATGTATTCTGCAGGAAAAACGCATGCACAATCTGCATGCATTTTTTCCGCCAGGGAGATGCAGAAATTTTCTGCTTCATTTCTGCATCGTGGGCACATAGCCTGAGACTTGAGCTAAGTTCAAACGAGCGCTGAACCTCATGCACCACTTATGTCTCAAAATTGCGAATATGATGGCTCCATGTGTTTGGCCAAACAGCTGACATGTGCAGGAGCTGCTGACTATTTACATGCAGTAAGGCTATGTGCCCACGATGCAGAAATGAAGCAGAAAATTTCTGCATCTCCCTGGCAGAAAAAAACGCATGCGGATTGTACATGCGCGTTTCTTGCGTAATGCATGCAGATTCACATAAAGAATATACCACAGAAACGCCCGCATAATCATATCAATCAATCATGGCCCCAAATGAGAATAGAAAAAATATATAATTTTATTAAATACACAAGTCAAAAAAGTAATACATGAAAGAGCTTAAAGGCACAAAGTGCCACATATGTGATAAAAATGTGCAGATTCACATGCGTTTCCGCATGCGGATTGACAAGCGCTTTCCAAGTGATTTTAGCATCACTTGGAAAGTGCTTGACAACTAGGTCACACTATATAAATCCATGCAAACAGCATGGATTTATATAGTGTGACCGAAAGAATGGTAAAAAATAAAAAAATAAACCTGATACTTGCCTTCCGATGGCCCGGCGTGTGCTGCTGCTCTCGTTCCTGGCTGCCGGGATATCACGATGCTGTGTACTGAAGGACCTACCGTCACATGACTGTAACGTCACCGCAGGTACTACAGGCCAACGCGATGTGCCGGCAAAGGAGAAGGAGCGCAGCGCGGGCCATCAGAAGGTAAGTATAATCTTTATTTTTTATTTTATTCTTTTTTTTACAGTTTCTATGGTACCTGGGTGTGGAGGAGAATCTTCTCTCCTCTACACCCGGGTACCATCCGCACATTAGAACGCGCCAATAACGCAAGTACAGATGCAGTCTTTCGTTATTGGCGCGTTCTAGTGCAAGTCAATGGCGGCGAAAACGCTGCGCTTCCGCAAAATTAATGGACATGCTGCGGATTTTTGAGCGCAGCATAAACGCTGTGGAAGAATCCGCAGCATGGGCATTGAAAGTGCGGAATTGCATAGGGGACCATGGCAGAAGGCTTGCCATGCGTTTATCATGCGTTTACGCTGCGGAAATTTCCGCACCAAAAACGCATGAAATACGCATCGTAGGCACACAGCCTCAGTCTGGTTCATTAATCGTATCAGACTAGCACATGCTGCATTTTTTTTTCCTCACGCGGACCTAAGGTCTGTTTGGAAAATAGCAAATGTGCACCAGCTTGTGAATATACACTAAAGACACAAGTGCACGTTAGTGTGTCCAGTATGTAAGGCGGGATCCTTATTGCCATGTGGGATTCTAAAGGGAACCTGTCGAATCATGCTACACAATTGCAGCCAGGTATGTGTTTTTCTTTTTTTTTTCTGAAATGCAATGTTACAGAGAAAACAGTTTGAAGAACCATCCAGAGGAGATACCTGTCTAGTGCGACACTGCCCCAGGGTCTCTGCCATGTGTGTACATGAGGAGAGATCTGTCATTCACGTGGGGAGACACCGCTGGACCAGTTGGGTATCTCCCTATGGCTCCTGACCAGCTTTTCAAATTATCTTCCCTGAAACACTGGAGCTTTTAAGAGATAACATATCTCTTCTGCAATTGTACCCTTGTAAATATACACTTTTCTTAAAGCTGAACACTCATGGACTTGTGAGATATTTTATTCTGTAGCTGGGCTCGCAAAATGGTCATCTTAATTTCGGGATATTTCAACCATTCTGTCAAGGATATTTTTTTTAAAATACACGACTCTCATCATGTCTAAGACATCTGTTTAATAATGTACGTGGTTTGTATTGTGAAATTTGGTGACAGATCTGGTTTAAAATGTCTTATGATTTTCTTTTCTTGGATTGCAGAGCAGATTAGATAATGACTGATCTGTCTTGGTGATGGGGTGCATCCCTGACATATTTGCCTGCATTCGTTTTTGTGTATGAGACCTTTCATTTGCATTTTATGTAGTAAGTAGCAGGACGGAGATCAGTACTAAGTATTCATTTGTTTACTTGCCTTACATTCTTGTCTCCATTAAATGAGCAGTGCAGCAGTAAGAAATTATCATAAACGTTAATATTTTATGAGTGTTTCATTGATTTCTCTGGTACTTTATTTTATCTTGAGAATCTGAATAAGTAAACATTGTTGATCTGCTGAATGTCAGTCTGGTAAAAATGCGGATGATTTGGGTCTGTTGTACGGGTTGTAACTGGCTCATTTATGTTTTTCAATGGTGATAACAATATTTTATCTTTTAAAATAGTTGGTTGTATTCCGCTCAGAAAATGAGTCACTGTAACTTTCTATGTTTGAGATTCAAAACGGTTCTTAATTTATATATATTCCTGGTTTATTATTACTCTGCATTTAGCTTGTTTATAATGTGTTTTGGTTAGGCTCATGTCCTAATAACAGCATCTGAAATTTAAGGTTTTTTTTTGTTGTGGTTTTTATTTAAAGGGGTTGTCCGGGCTTTGGGCTCAAGTCTGTAGACACTTTGACTGCAGACTTGTGAATCCTCACAGTGCGCACTGCCAGGATACGCCGGGAGCAGGCGGGCATGTGACCTCAAGAATGCGATTTGCATACGTGCAGTCACGTGCTGACTAGATGTGTGTGGCCTTGGTCAGTAAGTGATTTGAGCGAGTCTGAAGACATCTAGTTGTAATGTGCCTGGAAGTATGCAAATCGCACGGTCACATGATTTCCCGCTCCCAGCACCAGACAATCCTGACAGCGCACACTGTGCCAGCTATGAGGACTCACAAGTCACTATGTGACTGCAGACTTGAACCGCAAGCCTGGTCAACAATTTTAACTTCCTAAGCACAAACACCTCAGTATATTAATATTGTTGGGTCTGCTTTTACATAAATTATTTTTGTTGGATGTAACACACCATTATGCTAGCAATTTTTGTTGCCCCTTTGAGTAGTTCAGTAAATTATGCAGCAATGTAATTTCTATTTGAAAAAGCAGTTGTTTGTATGCATTAACTTTAACCTGTCGGTTGAGTATGCTGCCCAAACCAAGGATAGCATGAATCAGCTTGGCTGCACTATTACACCAGGTGTGTTTTTAGTCTGAAACGCTTTGGTGTTTCTGAAAGGAAAAAAAAACTGCCGAAGAAGGTTGGATTCTCCCAGCCCTGTTATGGTATGTGCCCACGATCAGGAGCCCGCTGCTTGTTTATGCAGCGTCAAACCTGCAGCTTCCTGCTATTACAGCATAGTGGATGGGATTTCTAGAAATCCTATGTCCACTATACGTCTCTGCACCTGCGGAAACTGACATACTGCGCGTCTTTCAGACCCGCAGCATGTCAATTTCTCTTGCGGCTCCGCATGTGGACTTTCCCCATAGATTAAGGATATGTGCCCACGATAAGGAACTGCTGCGACCCCGCTGCTGCTGAACAGCCGCACGGCTCCCGCCCTCATTATGCAAATAAGCAGCTGCTTTTTTTTTTCACATGCGGACTTTCCTCATTGATGTTAGTCTATGGGGGAAGTCCACATGCGGAGCTGCAAGAGAAATTGACATGCTGTTTTCCTGAAAGACACGCCGCATGTCAGTTTCCACGGGTGATCTGCAGGAGCACAGAGACACATAGTGGCCATGGGATTTCTAGAAATCCCATCCACTATGCTGTAACATCTGTACGCTGCGGGTTTGACGCTGCATAAGTACGCAACTTCAAACCCGCAGCGGCTCCTGACACATACCCGAACATCAACAAGGAAAGTCCGCATATGAAAAAAAATTGTGGCCGCTCATTTGCATAATGAGGGCGGAAGCTGCGGGGATACTCTGTAGCGTTGGGGCCGCAGTGTCTCCGGATCGTGGGCTCATACCCTTACAGTTGACAGTTCTTTTATGTGTGTATGTAGAAAGAGACCTTTCAGTCACCGGGAGCAGGGCATGTAGGATCCAGGAGGAACCACATTGGATTCACCTTTCTATGGTCCCTTATGGCTTTTCAGACTATGGCCCCGATTCATCAAGACTGGCGATTTTCTCACTAGTCCTGATGAGGTGGCATGGTGGAGTCAGACACTCCTGATTCGTGAAGAAGTACATGGCTGTTCATAAATATGGAGCACCTGATGAGTGGTGTGTGCCCCTCCATGTACACCACGCCAGAAATCTGTGGAACGCCACAGTTCGTTGTGCAATAAACTAGCTGTGGCGTTACGCCCCTGTCCTGGCCCAGCTCCATCAATTTTGGCAGAGCTGGAAGAAACTGTGGTGAAATCACAAAGTGTTTATGCAACTCACAGTTGCGCTGAAATTTTGCAACTTTTCAAAGCAATTTATGCCAGAATTGTGAACTGAATGACAAGTTCCTTTTCTATTCAATCTGCTGCTCAGAGTGTACAGGTATGTCAATTTTGAATGTTTGTGCTTTTCCTCATTCTGCTACATTTTTTTCTTTCAACTTCTGTTTATAAACTACCTTTTTAAGTGCCCCTGCTAAAAACAAAAATCAAGCATGGTATAATTACTGGGCCATGCTTGTGATTGCTTGCAATAGTGTGAAACACTGCTTCTAAATGGATGTCTGGAAATGTGTCATAGGATTTGATGCTGACTAATACAGATGATTCTGTTCTTGGTACAAATAGAAAGTTTTTGTGCTGTGATTCAAAAACATTTCATGTGAGCATTGATTTTTATTTCCTTGATCTAGATTGCAGTTTGTGTTATAACTGCAGCTGTTGCATTTTGGGGATAGAGATGTTTCTCTTAAATTATGTAACCTTCATCTAGTGCATTTGTTTTGGAACAGGCAATGGACTATGTTTCAGGCAAACACTCTGGCTAGTGTTTGTCTGATAAAACTGAACTTGCACACATAGTTTGTGTGGAGAACGGTGTGTGAACCTTACTATACCATTACTCTTGTCGTCTATTCTTTTATGTTAAATGCAGCCATTTGTCATAAAACTAACATACTGTTGAACAACATAAATATTACCTGAAATGCTGATTTATCATTCAGGAGCTCACTTTAGTGGTTTCTGCAGCACATAGTGGGCTATTTGCCACGGATTGGCATTGGTTTGCTAATAAGGATGGGAAGTTATATGGGTTTTCTAAAGGTGATGTAATCTGCCACACGGAAAACTGTTAGAGAGATGGTGACACATGAAGTTTTTTTTTTTAGTTTTTTTTTCCCTTGTAAAGGAACAGAAGCATTTTTGCTCATACATATATTTGGAAATTGTAATTATCCTTCTAAGTGGATGTTGTAAGCATTTCTTCAGCTTTATTGTAAATATGAAATAGGCAACTGATGTTTTATGGAATTGCTTGAACATCACATCCAGTGAGCTCTGGCACAGTACAGCTGGATTGGACAGGTCCTAAAAGCCATGAATCCAATCTGCCAAATGTTTTTTAGCCTATCGTTTTGGATTTTTTATTTCTAGTTGAGGTCAATTTAAATTGTTAAAATCCTGTACTGATTCATAAATTTGCAGGTGTGTTTTGTGTCCCCCTGCAGTATAAAGCAAAACCTATAGAAATTAGATGTGTATATATCTGATGTCTGGAAAACCTGTTATTTTGCTCTTTCAAGTATAACAATGTTTGCCATAATCCATTTTTCACATTAACTACTTATTCCTACGTTGGCCCTGTGCACCTTATCCTGTAGAGTGTTGCCAGAAAGGCAGGGTGTATGTTGGTTTACTTACTGCACCTTCTATGAGATTGTTTTATTGTTTGATTTTCATGTGTGCCTTTAATTTCATTTTTTTTTGCAGTCATAAAGAATTTTTTTATTGATTGTCAACAGGATTCATTGGATTCTAAATAATAAAGAGAAAAAAAATCAAAATTTCTGCAGGTAAGCTGTTAGTTTAACCATTCACTATTAAAAATTCTGCAATTTGAGCACTTTATCCTCATTATCAGTAGCTTTGTGTTTTTTTTTTTTTTAAGAGAACCTATCATGGGACTTATGCTGCTCAAACTAAAGCATTCATCACACTGGGTGAATTATTGTTGGCGAGTACGTTTTACTGTGAAAGTCGGCATTTTGGAGAAAACATATTTTGAGAAGATGGCCAGGAACTATGTCTCTAAAGACAAGACCAAGGAACATCCTTGGCGGCATCTCCCTGCCCCGTACCACTACACTGATGGGTGTCTCTATATGCACATACATCGGAAGAGACTATTCCGTGTGGGGGAGAAAGATCCTTCCTTGGATAAGTCATCTGAGATGCTGGGTTTTCGGCCTTCTTTTCAAAGAATGTTTTATTCTGAAATGTTGCATCAATTCTGAGTAAAACATACATGGCATCATTGACGCTGATAGGATCTGATTTAGGCTAGGGTTACACAGCCACATGCAGCCCAACACTGAAATCTTAGCAACAAATTTCAACATTAGATGTGATTGGCTGGGGTCACATTGCAACCCTCGACAGTCGCATGTGGTTCCAAATGTGTTGGATTTTCTTTTGCATGTTGTAAGTGGCATTTGACACTTGCAATGGTCTTCAATGCAAATCACATGCAACGCACAAATTTTATTTACCGCAAAATCAGAGCTCTAACATAGTTGCGTGATAGATTTGTGTTTTATTTAACCCCTTAACGACCTTGGGTTTTTCCATTTTTGCGTTTTCATTTTTTGCTCCCTTCTTCCCACAGCCATAGCCTTTTTATTTTTCGGTCAATATGGCCATGTGAGGGCTTATTTTTTGCCGGACAAGTTGTACTTTTAAACGCCATCACTAGTTTTACCATATAGTGTACTGGAAAACGGGGAAAAAAATTCCAAGTGCGGTGAAATTGCAAAACAAAAAATGCAATTCCACGTTTTTTTTTACCACGTTCACTGAATGCTAAAACTGACCTGCGATTATTATTTTCCAGGTTATTACGAGTTCGTAGACACCAAACATGTATAGGTTCTTTTTTATTTAAGTAGTGAAAAAAAATCCAAAGTTTGCTAAAAAAAAAAAAAAAAAATGGCGCCATTTTCGAAGACCCATAGCTTCTCCATTTTTCGGGATCTGGGGCCGGGTGAGGGCTTATTTTTTGCTGACGTTTTTATTGATGCCATTTTGGGGTAGATGCGATGTTTTGATCGCCCGTTATTGCATTTTATTTCAATGTTGCAACGACCAAAAAAACGTAATTCTGGCGTTTTAGATTTTGTTTCTCATTACACCGTTTACCGATCGGATTAATTCTTTATATTGATAGATCGGGCGATTCTGAACGTGGCGATACCAAATATGTGTATGTGTTTTTTTTTTTTTATTTTATTTTGAATGGGGCAAAAGGGGGGTGATTAAAACTTTTTTATATATATATTTTTTTATATTTTTAAAAACTTTTTTTTCCACTTTCTGCATGCTTCAATAGTTTCCATAGGAGACTAGAAGCTGCAGTTATCTGATCGTTTCTGTTACACAGAGGCGATGAGCAGATCACCTCTGTGTAGCAGAAGTGCTCACTTGCTATGAGCGCCGACCACTGGTGGCGCTCATATCAAACTAGACATGACAACCACAGGGGTCTGTTGCAGACCACGGGTTGTCATGGCCACGCATCGGTGACACGCTATCACGTGACAGGGTCATCGATGGGCTAATGCCGCTCTTTTTGTGCGGCGCTGTTAAATGCAGCTGTCAGAGATTGACAGTGGCATTTAGCTGGTTAACAGCCGCGGGTGGATCGCAGTTCCACCCTCGGCTGTTGCGGGCACATGTCAGCTGTAAGAATCAGCTGACATGTGTCTGGTTCTGTGTGGGCTCAGCGCTGAAGCCCCCGCTGAACCGGGGGTGATGGCCTGGGGCGTACTAATATGCCTTAGGCCCTTAAGGGGTTAAACAAATGTGTTCACTTTAGTTGGGTATTGAAACCTACTTAAATACAGAGTAAATTGTAAATTGATAGCTTCTCAGTCTTGTTTGAAGCTTGGGACTTCTCCATGTGTCATGTGATTCATTTCTGGATATTTAGTACAGCACTTTTGCGTGTTTAAGGATTTTTTTCACACCTACCTTGGTAGTTATTAAAAAGGTATGCTCATGTTATGAAATTAGTATAGTTAGTATGAAAATAAGCAAGTTTTGTAATTGACTTACTTCTTCTATTTGTTTTAGTTCTCCTATGAGAGCTTTTCTTACATTTTCAGCTTGTTGCTCACTTTCCCCTCCCCCTCATTGTCAGCTCTTTATCCAGAGCTGCTATCGGCCCTGCAAAATCACAAGTCCTTAGCCTCAAGTTTGCAGTTTTCAGAGCAGTTTTATTTTCTGCTCACTTGATCTGTGCCCTTGTTCAAATGCACGGTTATCTTTATATGCCAATATATTGATAAGTGCTGACTTGAGAATAAGCCACTGACTCCCTTAATGTATCTGCTCAGCAGTAGGATGAAGCAACTAAACCAGAACTGTCTCTTGAGGCGTGCCCACCCCCCTCCCCCACTCTCCCTCAGTGACAAGGAAGTGAAGAGACTGGAGAGCTGTGAGCTGCTGAGGATACATTTTGAGAATAACCCTTTAGGTGTTAAAGAATTTTCATGGCTAAAAATGTGTAAAAATAATTCTCATCTCAGCTTTTCATGGTTGAAGCTGCAATATCTGAAGAGGTCAGGACTCTAAAAACAGGAGAGCAGGCTGCCTTGCGCTTGCCTTGCTACACTTTTTCTCCATAACTTCTATTAAGTTCTAGGAGTTAGTTTTCGCACAAACAAAAGTTCATTTTAAAAATTGTCTGTGTCTGACCGTGTACGAAACATACCACATCTCCTGGGCAGGGGAGGAAGCAAAATACGATACAGACATTACAGCAGGGGATCACAGAGGATTCATTTTGTGAGGTAAAATATTTCACTGTCTGTTTTTAAACGATATTTTACCTCACAAAATGAATCCTGTCTTTTGCTTCCTCCCCTGCCCAGGAGCTGTGGTATGTTCTGTACACGGTCAGACACAGACAATTTTTAAAATGAGCTTTTGTTCGTGGGAAAACCTCTTTAAGGAAACAGCGTAACAACCTGCTCGGCCTCGTGCGGCTGGCTGAAAATCATACAGAATCCTGTAGAGGAAGTAACTTTCTGTTTAGGGGATGTGATTTTCAGCTTTTTTCTCGGGGTCCTTTTTAACCGCTTCCCGGCCGCCCACTGTAGATAAACATCCGCGCTGCCTGGGCTCTGTGCAGCGCGGACGTTTAAAAGCGGTGGGTGGTCCCGCAGCGCTCAGGACCCGCAGGAGCGGTGCAGAGCGATAGCTCTGACAGGGAACACCATCGGGACCTGATTGGATCAGGTCCCAGTGATGTTAACCCTTTGCTGTCTTCTATATGCCGTGATCTATAGTGATCGCGGCATATAGAAGACAGCAGGAGGAGAGGGGGTCGTCCACTTACCTCTCCGACGACCCCTGATGCCTTCCAGGACCTGACGTTGCTATGGCAGCTGGAGGTCACATGACCGCCTTCAGCTCTGCCATATATGGTGTCCTGCCTGGCTCAGCCTGCAGCTGAAGCCAGGCAGGAGACTCTGACTGTGAAACAGTCAGTGAAGATCTCATGTAATGTAATATATGTCTATTACATTACATGAGATCAGGAATCAGAAAAATAAAAATTAATGTCCCATACAGGGACTAAGTAAAAATGTAAAAAAAAATGTTTTGAAACTGTTAAAAAAAAAATACAATATAAATTAAATTAAATAAATAAAATATTAAACCGATAAATCCGTATATTTATGCAAAAAATAAAAAAAGTACACATATTTGGTATTGCCGCGTCCGAAACAACCCGAGCTATAAAACTGTCACACTAATTAACTCCTTCTGTGCACACCGTAATAAAAATAAATAAAAAACGGAGCAAAAAACTATGCTTTTTCCTCATATCGCCAAACAAAAAGTGGAAAAAAATGTGATCAAAAAGCAAAATGGAAATAAAAATGGTACCACTGAAAACGTCATCTTGTTACGCAAAAAAAAAGCCGCCATACAGCTCCATCAGCCGAAAAATAAAAAAGTTATAGCGCTCAGAATAAAGCAATGCAAAAAAAATATTTTTTCTATAAAATTGTTTTATTGTGTAAAAGCGCCAAAACAAAAAAAATATACAGTAAGTGTAGTATCGCTGTAAACATACTGACCCGAAGAATAACGCTGCCTGATCACTTTTACCACACGCAGAACGGCATAAAAAAAAACCTCAAAAAACAATTCCTGAATTGTTGGTTTTTGTTAATTTTACCTCCCAAAAAACGGAATCGAAAGCGATCAAAAAATGTCCCGTACCCAAAAATGGTACCAATAAAAATGTCAACTCATTCCGCAAAAAACAAGCCGTCACATGACTGTCGGCCGAAATATGGAAAAATTATAGCTCTCAAAATATGGCGATGCAAAAACTAGATTTTGCAAAAAAAAAGCGTCTTAGTGTGTGACAGCTGTCAGTCATAAAAACCCGATATAAATCTGGTATCTCTGTAATCGCACCGACCCGAAGAATAAAGTAATCTAATCAGTTATATCACACTAGGAACGGCGTAAAAAAATAAATAAAACCAATTCTTCACCTGCTACTGATTTGTTTATTATGTCTCCCAAAGATCGCAGTATGGCTCGGCACACATTTATCCTGCGCTCTGCGCTGAGCACTTACGCCAGAGTTTCCGTGTAAATCTCTGAAATATGTGATTCAGCCGGAACCCATGACGGAAGATTCCCTGTAATGAGGCAGATATAGGCCACTGTGGATGCCGTCTGGGCTGTGATCCCACGGTGTCATTTGTTTTAGGCGTGCATAAAAGTGCAGTTGGCCACAGTTTTGTGCACTTCAGAAAAAAAGGACACCTCTAAACAGAGGCCAGACGGAGTCCAGAGTAACTCTGCTGCCTCATTACAGTGAATGGATCCCGCAGGGGTTTCATCTGAATTACATCACTTGGAAATTTAGATGGAAACCCCGATGTAAGTGCTCAGCCTAGAGCGCCGGATAAATGTTACGTAAAATGTTCCCAATAAAAGCTTCAACTCAGTCCTCAAAAAAAGCTAGTCCCCACTCAGGTCCGTCATCTGTTAAAAATATAAGGGACTTCCAAGTTACTGGTAGCAGAAAGGCTCTGGAAAAGCAAAATGGCCCTTGCCCCCCAAAAGAAATTCAGAAAATTTTGTGCTCCCAAATCCAAATGCCTATTCTACAATAATTTGTTCAAATAGCGCTCCGTCCCCCCTAGATCTCGCCGTATGGCTGAGCGGTACAATACAGCCACATATGGGGTATTGCCACTTTTAGAAGAAATTGTGTGACACATTTCGGCACCATTTTTACCCATTGCCCTGTGTGAAAATGTAAAATCTGAGGGTAAAACATTTTTTTGTGGTAAAAATATAATTATGCTTTTTTCACTGCCCAATGCCCAAATTTAAAAATTAAAAAATACTCACTACTTCCCTAGATGAATTCCTTGAGAGGTGTAGTTTACAAAATGGGGTCACTTGTGGGGGTTTCTGCTGTTTCGGCATGTCAGCGACTCTTCAAATGTGACATGGTGTCTGCTGCCTATCCCAGCCAACATAGCGCTCCTTTCTCTTCCGAACCCTGCCGTACACCAAAGCAGTGGTTTTCCCCCACATATGGGGTATCCGCGTACTCAGGAGAAATTGTACAACAAATTTCATGGTGCAATTTATCCTGTTACCCTTATGATAATTAGGGAATGAAAAAACATTTTTTGTGGGAAAAATGTGAAAATTTTATTTTTACGGCTCAATATTATAAACTTCTGAGAAGCAGCTGGGGGTGCAAGGTGCTCACCACACATCTAGATAAGTTCCCTAAGGGGTCTAGTTTCCAAAATGGTGTCACTTGTGGGGGGTTTCCACTGTTTAGGCACATCAGGGGCTCCCCAAATGCAACATGGCGCCCGCTAATTATTCAAACAAATTTTACATTAAAAAAGTCAAATGGCGCTCCTTCCCTTTCAAACCCTGCCGTGCTCCCAAACAGTGGTTTGCCTCCACATATGGGGTATCGGCGTGTTCAGGAGAAATTGCACAACAAATTTCATGGTGCAATTTATCCTATTACCCTTATGATAATGCAAAATTAAGGGATGAAAAACGTTTTTGTGGGTTTCCACTGTTTAGGCACATCAGGGGCTCTCCAAACGCAACATGGCATCTGCTAATTATTCAGACAAATTTTACATTCAAAAAGTCTAATGGCGCTCCTTCTCTTCCGAACCCTGCAGTGCGCCCAAACAGTGGTTTTCCCTCACATATGGGGTATCAGCGCGCTCAAGAGAAATTGCACAAAAAATTTTGGGGTCCATTTTTTCCTGTTACCCCTGTGAAAATAAAAAAAAAAATGGGTCTAAAGTAACATTTTTGTGAAAAAAGTTAAATGTTAATTTTTTTCTTCCACATTCCAAAAATTCCTGTGAAGCACCTGAAGGGTTAATAAAGTTCTTGAATGTGGTTTTGAGCACCTTGAGGGGTGCAGTTTTTAGAATGGTGTCACTTTTGGGTATTTTCTGTCATAAAGACCCCTCAAAGTGACTTCAAATTTGATGCGGTCCCTAAAATAATGTTTTAGTAAATTTTGTTGGGAAAATGAGAAATCGCTGGTCAACTTTTAACCCTTATAGCTCCCTAACAAAAAAAATTTTGGTTCCAAAATTGTGCTGATGTAAAGTAGACATGTGGGAAATGTTATTTATTAACTCTTTTGTGTGACATATCTCTCTGATTTAAGGGCATGAAAATTCAAAGTTTGAAAATTGCAAAATTTTCAAAATTTCGCCAAATTTCCGATTTTTTCACAAATAAACGCAAGTGATATCAAAGAAATTTTACCACTATCATGAAGTACAATATGTCACGAAAAAACAATCTCAGAATCAGGGGGATCCGTTGAAGCGTTCCAGAGTAATTACCTCATAAAGTGACAGTGGTCAGAATTGAAAAAATTGGCCCGGTCACGAAGGCAAAAACAGGCTCTGGTGCGAAGTGGTTAAATATTAAAATTTTATAATCACTTTTACTTTTTATTGATGTATTTATATGGCAGTGAAGGGTAATGAAGAGAAATATGAAAGTACCTAATATGTTATGCCAAATTTATGACACATGTCCCATTTTGCAGGAAACATGTCACCTTTCATGTTACCAATTGCTAGTTTCAATGCTAAAGTGGTTTTCCATTCTTATGACATTGATGACCTATCGGTATTGCACCCCTACTAATCTGATTTGGATTCCTTTGGATATCCTTTGTATGAATAAGTAAAGGTCAGCAGTATAAGACTGGGGGATAGTGTACGGCAATACCAAAGATTAGCTGTTTTCCTCAATCAAAATGGTGCCCGCACATACGCAGTGGCATCTCTCGGCAACCGAAAGATGCTATTGCGCTAGTGCCGGCGGCCACTTTGGGGGATGCACATTTTCACTTTGCTACAGAAATTGCAAAGGCAATATTTAAAATAGGCAGGTCACTGAAAGTACTGTGACCTGTCAGAGGCCAGAGATAGGCATACATAATGAGAGCACCAGTTACAGCCCCTCCCTAAAGTCCCACCCCAGAGCAAGAGCATATCATTATGGCAGAACGATTAGAAAAAAACCACTGGACGGATTTCATCATCAAAGGTATCATTTTACTCAGCATAACGGCCCACCTGACAGTGTATGTGGTTTACTAAGCACAATCCTGCTGACAGGTGCACTTTAAATATTGCCAATTTACTTCTTGTTTTTTTTGCCACATCTGCTGGGCTGCAACACAAGGAGGAAAATTGTGAAAAGCCTGTGTTTAAAACTGGACTGAAGCTGACAATCCACCCAATCCAATATCTTTTGTGCCTGTCTAATTTCATAAACTCATTTAATAATTAAAATGTTATTGATTATGGATTTGCATATGTTCCCTTATCTTGTTTATATTTTGTGCTCTGTTAACTGAATCTGTATTAATTTGGGCAAAACATTGCTGAAGATAAAAACAAGATGGGAGGGGGTGGGGAAACAAATTGATGGAATCCTTGTTCAAATTCTAAATCTGATGTAGACGTTGCTTTTTTCATCTGCAGGTGATTGTTTTTTTCAACGCAGCATGGCTGTGGTCATCCGCTTGCAAGGTCTGCCTATAGTGGCAGGAACCATGGACATTCGGCACTTCTTCTCTGGATTAACCATTCCTGATGGTGGCGTGCATATTGTAGGGGGTGAGCAGGGTGAGGCTTTCATCGTTTTTGCCACCGATGAAGATGCACGACTTGGTATGATGCGCACAGGTGGTACAATCAAAGGGTCAAAAGTGTCACTGCTGTTGAGCAGTAAGACTGAAATGCAGAACATGATTGAACTTAGTCGCAGACGCTTTGAGACTGCAAATGTTGATATCCCACCAGCAAACTCTAACCGCCCTGGGCCTCCACCAAATCCAGCAATGAGCACTACCGCTGTAATGAGCAGAGTTAGCATGCCTACAACTGTTCCCAATTATAGCAGTCCCCCTACTAGCACAGTCTCTACAGTTCCCTCTGTAGTTGATAGTAAGAATGTCACAACTTTCTCAACAGCCAGTGTTGGAAATGCTCCACCAAGTCTAGGTGCAGCCTTCTGCAATCCAACATTTACTTCCCCTATGCCCAGTGTTGCTCCTCAGCTGCCTTCTGTGCCACCACCGCCAATCCCTCCAATGCCAACAATACCGACCCTACCACCAATGCCGTCCATACCTCCTATACCTGTTCCTCCTCCTGTGTCTTCCTTGCCTCCTGTTCCCCCCATACCGCCAGTGCCACCAGTACCACCATTGTCTTCTCTTCCTCCTTTGACTGGAATGCCACCTTTAAGTGCACCGCCTGTCGGTCCCTTGCCTACAGGGATGAATGGTTCTGGGTCCCAAATGAATAGTAATATCAACCCATTGTTTCTTGGTCCTATAAATCCAATACCATTGAGCTCTCAAAATGCAATGAAACCACCACCACCTCCTCTTAACCATGATGACCCATATGTGGCTCTTCATGGTTTGTCTATCCCTGTGTCAGAGAATGACGTAAAGGAATTTCTTCATGGTTTGCGTATAGATGGGCTGGTTATTTTGAAAGATCATATGGGTCGCCCCACTGGTGGGGTATTGGTGAAGCTTCTGACGCCACATGATACATATGAAGCTTTGCAACGGAATAGGATGCTATTGGGACAACGTTTTATTGAAGTTGCCCCAGCCAGTGAAAGACAGTGGGTGATGTCTGGTGGACATGTGGGAAAACATGGTGCAGCGCACCATGGGCCCGCGCTCCATGGGCCCGCGCTCCATGGGCCCGCGCTCCATGGGCCCGCGCTCCATGGGCCCGCGCTCCATGGGCCCGCGCACCATGGACCAGCGCACCATGGACCAGCGCACCATGGACCAGCGCACCATGGACCAGCGCACCATGGACCAGCGCACCATGGACCAGCGCACCATGGACCAGCGCACCACGGGCCAGCACACCATGGGCCACTGCGTATGATAACACCGTCAATGGGCAGGTCTAAATCGCCTAGTGCTCGGCGACGTTCCCGGTCTAGGTCCCCACATGAGCGAGGTTTCTGCATTTATTTGAAAGGCCTTCCTTATGAGGCAGAAAACAAACATGTGATAGATTTTTTTAAGAAACTGGACATTGTTGAAGACAGCATATATATAGTTTATGCTCCCAATGGTAAAGCAACTGGAGAAGGTTTTCTCGAATTTAGCAATGAGGCAGATTATAAAACAGCACTAAATCGACATAAGCAGTATATGGGCAATCGATTTATTCAAGTACACCCCGTTTCCAAAAGTCAAATGATAGAAAAGATAGAAACAATTCGGAAAAAAATGCAGAGTTTTAATTATGGTGACCATAAAGATTCTGCCCTTGACTTGGAGTTGGATAAGCATAGCCCCAGACTCTGGGGTCATCTTTCAAATTTGCCATACAGCATATGTAGAAAAGATGTATTTATGTTCTTTAATCTGGAAGGTGTTGATGTGGAGGAGAGCAGTGTACATGTCTTGACAGATAATAATGGCCAAGGTTTGGGACAGGCACTTGTTCAATATAGGAGTGAAGATGATGCTCGTAAATCAGAGCGCCTAAATCGCAAAAAGTTAAATGGGAGAGATGCTTTTTTACGTGTGGTGAATAATGAAGAACGGAAAGAAATTGAGGTCAATCCTCCAATGCTAGGAAGGAAGGGTTTCAAAATGCAACACTTTAGTAATATAGCAGAGTCAATTCGTACCAGTGGTGAAGAATTTTCCTTTATGAACAATAACATAAATGACAACAATGGTCAGAACTTTCTTATGCCTAGTAAATTTGGTGGACCAAGTAGTAGTACCTTTGCTCCCCCTGTTCCACCACCTGCAATAGGAATTGGATTTGTAGATCCAAGACCACCACCACCTGGAACATCAAATGTGAAAAACCCTCCAGTTGATCCCCCAGAATTTGTAAGTGGCCCAAGTCATTTTAATGTGCCCCCCGCAGGATTTGGTGCCGGTCCTCCACCCTTTGCAAGCGGACCTTCTAATGCAAATCCCCCCCCTAACTTTAACCCAACACCACCAAATATACCAGGTAGCCCCAGTGGTATGAATCCCCCTCCTGGTTTTGGTCCAGCAAATCTGCCAGTTAGTGGACCTCCTGGTTTTGGAAATGGGTCTGGAAAACCAGGGCCAACAGTAATTAGGATCCAAAATATGCCTTTCACAGTTACTGTAGATGAAATATTAGATTTCTTTTATGGTTATCAGTTAATACCCGGTTCTGTGTGCTTAAAGTTTAGCGAGAAGGGTATGCCTACCGGAGAAGCTATGGTTGCGTTTGAATCCCGTGATGAGGCAATGGCAGCTGTGGTTGATTTAAATGACCGGCCAATGGGCTCAAGAAAAGTAAAACTTGTTTTAGGTTAACACATCGCTACATTTATGTTTGAACACACTATATTTTGTACTGTGACTGACGTACATTTACTGGGCAAAGCATCTACATTTTGCAAGTCTGTTTAATGATGACTAAGGTAAAATGTATAATGTATTTGCAGAATAAATCAATGTTTAGGACAAGCTTTGGTTACTTCAAACCTGGTAAGACAACTGTATTGGTTGTTTTTTTTTTTGTTGTTTTTTTACTTGTCTTTCTGCCAGTGTTATTTCTGATTTAAGAATATTTTCTTTTACGTTCAAATGTATTGTTTGCCGAACATTTTGCGGGAACAAAAGCGAATATTATAATTTTGAGAAATGTATGGATAATATTGATTTATAATTGTTTTTTTTGTTATACATGCAATAATGCTCGTTACCAAAATGCTGCCTAAAATGTTGCAAATCAGGTTTCTGTACAGTAGAAATGACTTTCTGTATTCCGGAATACAAACTTTGCCACAAGCTTCTCAGTGTGAATACATAAGCATTTTTTTTTCTTTTAATGTTCTGTAACTGCTAAGTAGTGGAGCCCTTATACTATATTGAGCCTGTTAATGTTGTTCTGATGAGTAGAGCACTTTGTAAAAAGAACAATCTGCTTTTCTAATTTGTGATCAGTCTTGCCTTTTGAATGCTGAATGGGCAAGACATAAGCGAATGAGTCGGTGGCAAAACTTTTATTCCATTGGTTTGCAAAATGAACCTCTTAAAGGGAACCTGACATGTACATGCAGTTCTAGCTGTGGATATCATGTTATGGAGCAGGAAGAGCTGAGCAGATTAATGTGTATGTTTGTGGGAAAAGATTCATTGTAACTTGGAATTTTAGATCCCTAAGCTATCATCAGAAAATGACATTGTTTAAATCAGGTTTTTGTGATTTAAATGTATTCTATTTAAAAACCGGCAATGAGTTTTATATTGTTTTTTTACGCATTACACCGGCTCCTGGAGCTTTTTTTTTTAGACTAACGTTTGGTTGCTTCAGGAAACAGCACATAGCCACAATGGTCAGACCCCGACCTCATGTTTTGTATTGACATATCTATTGAACCTGTGAGTAGGACATTAAAGGGACTCTGTCAACACAGAATGACTGTTCAAACTAAGTCCAACTACTAGGTGCTTCACAGCAGAGGCCAATCTCCTCCCCTCTTTTCTTTGACAGTCCTGGCATCATAGAGCCAGAGGAGGGTGGAGATAGATGGAAACCAAGCAGATGGGAAGGTGTATATAAATGATTGGCCTCGCTGTGAATCACCGAGCGTCTGTACTTGGTTTGAACAGTCATTCTGTGCTGACAGAGTCCCTTTAAGAGAGAGGGAGCAGTGTCAGTTGTGACACTGCCAATTGTGAATTTTGGCATGTATCGAAAAAAAGGCTAATTTTTAAAATACATGTAACAAATCTTATTTAAACAGGTTATTTTGTGATCACTTCCTTTTAAATATATATACAGTATATCTATTGTGACAGTCCAACTCGGTGACTGCTATCTGTATGCATAGTCATAAATGCAAGACTGTCAATCACTGAATTGTGCTTCCCACTAAATTTCTGTGCATAGCCAGAGCAGGGATGTAAATTTAATAAAGTTGGTGAATGTTTCTACAAAACTATACATGACTATGTTCAGCTGCTCTTGCTCTATAATATGGTGCCCATAGATCAGAGATCATGTTCAACTTGACAAGTTCCTGTAAGATTTGTATTTTCTTTGGTGAAGGTTTGAGTACAAGGTGGAGCCTGCTTTGGTTTTCTATTGAGAAGATTGTACAGATTGAAGGAAGAGAGGCTTATCAATTTTCCTTTATACCGCTCACGTGATGCTTTACAACATATCAAGTGGATTTGCTCCCCAAAAGTTGACATCTGAATGAGAAATGCACATAATGATCAAAATTGTACCTGGTTTAATAAATGTTATTTCTTTAAGTTGCCCAGCATGGCTGTTCAGGATGTTTACTGTTTAGACCTCTCATGTGCTGTGTCGTTCATTCTGGAGTAACATCTTGATTTGTTAAGCAACCATCGTAATCTTCATGATTTCAATTATTTCATTTTTCAAAGGTGACATTTTATGGCTTGTAGAAGTAGTTACAAAAAGTGCTAGTTTTAACTGTCCATTTTAAAGATCAAAATGCGTAACTGTTTTCTTTTCTTGCTGTTTCAGAGCTAAAAGTGTAATATATCTGTATTTAAAAGGTTGCATATGTGGAATTGGACACCTAGAAATGTTTTGTTTTGAATCCTCAATAATGCGTCATTTTACTTTTAGTATCTTACACTCAAATATGAAATATATCTGCTTCATACTTCAGTACTGGTTTAATCCTGGATATTAAGGAAATATTGTGGATTCTGTAAATATATAAAATGTGAAATAAAGTGTTTTGGTTTTTTTTTTTTTTTTTCTTGGGCTCCTCAGGGGAGTGTGGTTCTGCTTGACATGCAGATGAGTATAAAATGCTTGATTTGTTTGGTGTTCTTTAACCATCAGCATGAAACATTTAAATAAAAGTATGATGGGTGTGGGGTTTTGTTTTCCCTTTTATTTTAAATTTAGAAAAAACTTGCAAAATATGCCTTTTATAAAATTGTCATTTTGCTTTATTTTGTGTTGGAATGATTTCCAGATGGATTTAATTGAATTTTTGTTTCACATGTATAAAAACTGGATACATAAATATTGATTTCTTAGGATGCAATGTTCAGGTTCTCAACCTTTATGTACAGATGTGCGTTTTTTTTTTTTTAATGTATGTATTAGGCTCCTGGTCAGGATATTGCAGCGTTTTGGAAGCAGCCTATTTTTGCTTGTAAAGTAGAATGCAGCTATTTTGGATGCAGTGCAGGTGAGCGGCGTCCAAAACGCTGCTATTCCTGATCATGGGTGCGCAGCCTTTTAGGAAATTGAAAAAGTTATTTTGACCTTTTTAAAGGATTATTTTGGTAATAACAAATAATCACCTACCTTCTTACTACCTTCTATGTTCGTACTATCTTAATAAAGTCTTACTGTTTTACTATAACTTCTATATCGCTGAGGGTCCAGCTGGACTTTTGGCGATTTCCAGCAGTCTCAGAATTTCAACATCTAGCTTTGCACTGACGAGGGGCAGTACCCCAAAACAGTGTCTGCAAATTGAGATTTTGGTTATGGCGATTATCCTTAACCATGTGACTCGGCTGGTTAAAGGGTCACTATTGACTTTTAGGATTGCTACTTCCAATAGGTGGCACTAGAGTTCTAATTCTCTTCCTCTCTGAAGAGACAATTTGCATATTTCCCAGAGGAGCATTGCGGCTTAAAAATCTCCTCATCTTAACATGTCACTCTCCGCCAGGAGAAATGTTGCTCCTTGAACAGCTAGGAGAAAAAGTTGTAGAATTATGAAAATCACAGGATTGATAGACAGACATGTTAATGATAAGCAAATAATAATAAAATGCAAGCAACAAACATCTTGATTTATGGAGTATGAGTGCCACACGCTGAAATACACGCACCTACACGCCTTGGCATGTTATCAATGATTAATGGGTGTCTAAAGAATCCTCTGCCATGTTGAGTACACTTAGGCACTTAAATCATTACAATCTGCTGCTGGCAACTCCCTTGTGCTCCATGTTAGACAAGACCAGAGATGCTGCAGGTCCTAAGTTTAGCATCAAAACTGGATATCCATATGCAAAAAATGGCACTTCAAACAAATTCTTAATTCACCAGTCCTGCGCTAAATTACAAGTTCAGAGAAACGAAGAGATCCATAAGTATAAAATAATGTTATTTCATCAATCAATAAAAGATAGGAAACACAATATTAAAAATATACAGTACAGACCAAAAGTTTGGACACACCTCATTTAAAGATTTTTCTGTATTTTCATGACTGAAAATTGTACATTCACACTGAAGGCATCAAAACTATGAATTAACACGTGGAATTATATACTTAACAAAAAAGTGTGAAACAACTGAAAATATGTCTTATATTCTAGGTTCTTCAAAGTAGCCACCTTTTGCTTTGATGACTGCTTTGCACACTCTTGGCATTCTCTCGATGAGCTTCAAGAGGTAGTCACCGGAAATGGTTTTCACTTCACAGGTGTGCCTTGTCAGGTTTAATAAGTTCTTGCCTTATAAATGGGGTTGGGACTATCAGTTGTGTTGTGCAGAAGTCTGGTGGATACACAGCTGATAGTCCTACTGAATAGAATGTTAGCTGCTTTTTTCTTGCCATAATACAAATTCTAAGTAAAGAAAAACGAGTGGCCATCATTACTTTAAGAAATGAAGGTCAGTCAGACCGAAAAATTGGGCAAACTTTGAAAGTGTCCCCAAGTGCAGTTGCAAAAACCATCAAGCGCTACAAAGAAACTGGCTCACATGAGGACCACCCCAGGAAATGAAGACCAAGAGTCACCTCTGCTTCTGAGGATAAGTTTATCCGAGTCACCAGCCTCAGAAATCGCAGGTTAACAGCAGCTCAGATTAGAGACCAGGTCAATGCCACACAGAGTTCTAGCAGCAGACACATCTCTTCAACAACTGTTAAGAGGAGACTTTGTGCAGCAGGCCTTCATGGTAAAATAGCTGCTAGGAAACCACTGCTAAGGACAGGCAACAAGCAGAAGAGACTTGTTTGGGCTAAAGAACACAAGGAATGGACATTAGACCAGTAGAAATCTGCTTTGGTCTAATGAGTCCAAATTTGAGATCTTTGGTTCCAACCACCGTGTCTTTGTGCGACGCAGAAAAGGTGAACGGATGGACTCTACGTGCCTGGTTCCCACCGTGAAGCATGGAGGAGGAGGTGTGATGGTGTGGGGGTGCTTTGCTTGTGACACTGTTGGGGATTTATTCAAAATTGAAGGCATGCTGAACCAGCATGACTACCACAGCATCTTGCAGCGGCATGCTATTCTATCCGGGTTGTGTTTAGTTGGACCATCATTTATTTTTCAACAGGACAATGACCCTAAACACACCTCCAGGCTGTGTAAGGGCTATTTGACCAAGAGGGAGAGTGATGGGGTGCTACGTCACATGACCTGGCCGCCAAAGTCACCAGACCTGAACCCAATTGAGATGGTTTGGGGTGAGCTGGACCGCAGAGTGAAGGCAAAAGGGCCAACAAGAGCTAAGCATCTCTGGGAACGCCTTCAAGATTGTTGGAAGACCATTTCCGGTGACTACCTCTTGAAGCTCATCAAGAGAATGCCAAGAGTGTACAAAGCAGTCATCAAAGCAAAAAGAGGCTACTTTGAAGAACCTAGAATATAAGACATATTTTCAGTTGTTTCACACTTTTTTGTTAAGTATATAATTCCACATGTGTTAATTCATAGTTTTGATGCCTTCAGTGTGAATGTACAACTTTCATAGTCTTGAAAATGCAGAAATTTCTTTAAATGGTGTGTCCAAACTTTTGGTCTGTACTCTATATGGTTAAAAAAAGAGTGCCCAGTATGAAGGACTAGCTCCTGACCAGGAATACAATTATAATTAAGGCTCATAAGTTATTAAGCTATCATAGTACAATAAATCAGCATTTATCAAAAAAACTCCCTAAGAACAAGTTTATCAGCATAGCATCTTTTTCTATCCCCGTAGGCTTCCGGGAGCGCTCTAATCTGACAGCATGGGGGCCAGTGAGCGCATCTGCCGGAAGCCTCCTTTCACCTAGGGGAGGAGCGGATGCGTCGTGCGCCGATAAGGTCCGGTGGGTATTTTCTTATTTTTTTCTTCTTTTTCCATCTTCTCTGAGCATTCTGATAGACTATGTTGCTTTTTAAAAAGGCGTCCTCCCTTCACCCTGACACGCCTCTGGAAGAAGCAAGCGGGCGAAACGCGCATCAGGGTGAAGAGGGACAGAGTCCTGTACTGGGTCCTGGTTATTTCTTACTTTGGCTCCTTTCCTGGCACCATCCTTACCAGGTATACGACTTTTAACACCAAAAGCCCTTCTGTTCAGTGTTTCTAACCACCACCATGGCTTCCTTTAATGTTGGGGCATTATTTATTTGGATCTAAACATAGGGTTAATTTATGTCCCATTATAAAATCCTATATTGCACCTGCTATACTATAGATAGCCATTAATCATATATACTATGCTGATAAACTTGTTGTTAGGGAGTTTGTGTTTTTTTATAAATGCTGATTTATTGTACTATGATAGTTTAATAACTTATGAGCCTTCATTATAATTTTATTCCTGGTCAGGAGCTAGTCCCTCATACTGGGCACTCTATTTTTTAACCATATCTATTTTTAATATTGTTTCCTATCTTTTATTTATTGATTAAATAAAATTATTTTATACTTATGGATCTCTTCTTTTCTCTGCACTAGTAATGTAGAGTAGGATTGGTGAGTTAGGTCATAAGTTTAGTCCATGCAGGCTGCTCACAGTGGCTCAAGCATCTTGTGGCCTGGTGTGGTGTTTTTTTTGTTTGTTAGTTTTTTTTTTACAAAACTTCCCCGGGACACTTTGAAGGAGCCGAGAAACCAGGGGTATGGCAATTTCTCCAATGTAATGCTGGGCTGTATGTGTGTCTGGAATGAAGACTAGAGGGGGTCTGTCTCGTACATTATGCCATCCCACACCATCATCCTGAGAGTAGGACAAGTATGATGTGGCCTCGTGAAGGTCTGTTTATTTATCCTGTTACCCAGTTGGACTACACCATTCTCCAGCTATCCTTGCGTCCAAGACAAAAGCAGGACTCCATGCTGAATATCAGGCTTCCGTTGCAGTCTTGCTCTGTATCATAATAGTCTTTAACAAGGGTGGCGTGAGGTCAATGAAGAGGCCTTCACAAGAGAACGTAACACTGGTCCTACTCCTGGAATTATGTGAGGTGGCATAATGTGTAGTAGCCTGTTTCCCTTCTAGCCTTCAGTCTGGGTATATTAACAGCTTGGCGTTAAAATGATTTGGTACAACCATTCATACAAAATTTAGCAAGGGCTGTTTATTCAATAGGACAACAAAAGGCTACAGATTGCTTGTGCTACTGTGAGCTGACTGCGTGGTCTAAACGTGCTACCATGGCCTACAGCATCTCCAGACTTGTCTCCTATTGAGCACATCTGAGTTGTCATTGGTCAGCAATTACAAAGGGAGTTGCCACTTGCGGATCTTGATGACCGCGCGCGTTGAGGCTTCTCTGATGCCGGTGGTTTTGGACACATTCTGACTATACTTGTGCGGCCTCACTCAGTACAAGTGAATTGAGCAAGGCCACGCTTGTCTAATCTAAATACTTGCGGTCACATGACTGCCCGGTCTTTCCTCCATTACCGGAGAATCTTCTGAGCACACGCTGCATATTCTGGGGGTTCGCAAGTCTGCAGTCACTGTGACAGCAGACTTTTGTAAAAAAAAAAAAAAAAAACATGGACAACCTCTTTAATAACCTTAATAATAGCGTGCCAAGGTATGTACAGTGGTGGCCAAAAGTATTGGCACCACTGCAATTCTGTCAGATAATACTCAGTTTCTTCCTGAAAATGATTGCAATCACAAATTCTTTGGTATTATTATCTTCATTTAATTTGTCTTCAATGAAAAAACACAAAAAGAATTGTCCTAAAGCCAAATTGGATACAATTCCACACCAAACCTAAAAAAGGGGGTAGACAAAAGTATTGGCACTGTTTGAAAAATCATGTGATGCTTCTCTAATTCGTGTAATTAACAGCACCTGTAACTTACCTGTGGCACCTAACAGGTGTTGGCAATAACTAAATCACACTTGCAGCCAGTTAACATGGATTAAAGTTGACTCAACCTCTGTCCTGTGTCCTTGTGTGTACCACGTTGAGCATGGAGAAAAGAAAGAAGACCAAAGAACTGTCTGAGGACTTGAGAAACCAAATTGTGAGGAAGCATGAGCAATCTCAAGGCTACAAGTCCATCTCCAAAGACCTGAATGTTCCTGTGTCTTCCGTGCGCAGTGTCATCAAGAAGTTTAAAGCCCATGGCACTGTGGCTAACCTCCCTAGATGTGGACGGAAAAGAAAAATTGACGAGAGATTTCAACGCAAGATTGTGCGAATGGTGGATAAAGAACCTCGACTAACATCCAAACAAGTTCAAGCTGCCCTGCAGTCCGAGGGTACAACAGTGTCAACCCGTACTATCCGTTGGCGTCTGAATGAAAAGGGACTGTATGGTAGGATACCCAGGAAGACCCCACTTCTTATCCCGAGACATAAAAAAGCCAGGCTGGAGTTTGCCAAAACTTACCTGAGAAAGCCTAAAACGTTTTGGAAGAATATTCTCTGGTCAGATGAGACAAAAGTAGAGCTTTTTGGGAAAAAGCATCAACATAGAGTGTACAGGAAAAAAAAAGAGGCATTCAAAGAAAATAACACGGTCCCTACAGTCAAACATGGCGGAGGTTCCCTGATGTTTTGGGGTTGCATTGCTGCCTCTGGCACTGGACTGCTTGACCGTGTGCATGGCATTATGAAGTCTGAAGACTACCAACAAATTTTGCAGCATAATGTAGGGCCCAGTGTGAGAAAGCTGGGTCTCCCTCAGAGGTCATGGGTCTTCCAACAGGACAATGACCCAAAACACACTTCCAAAAGCACTATAAAATGGTTTGAGAGAAAGCACTGGAGACTTCTAAGGTGGCCAGCAATGAGTCCAGACCTGAATCCCATAGAACACCTGTGGAGAGATCTCAAAATGGCAGTTTGGAGAAGGCACCCTTCAAATATCAGGGACCTGGAGCAGTTTGCCAAAGAAGAATGGTCTACAATTCCAGCAGAGCATTGTAAGAAACTCATTGATGGTTACCGGAAGCGGTTGTTGGCAGTTATTTTGGCTAAAGGTTGTGCAACCAAGTATTAGGCTGAGAGTGCCAATACTTTTGTCTGGCCCATTTTTGGAGTTTTGTGTGAAATGATCAATGATTTGATTTTTGCTTCATTCTCTTGTGTTTTTTCCTTGCAAGCAAATTAAATGAAGATAATAATACCAAAGAATTTGTGATTGCAATCATTTTCAGGAAGAAACTGAGTATTATCAGACAGAATTGCAGGGGTGCCATTACTTTTGGCCACCACTGTAAGTGTGTGTATTCCTGCATGTTGCATTTTTTCATCATTTACCTATCATTAACATGTCTGTCAATCCTGTGATTTCTATGAGGCCACGGCCCCACTATCAGTATTTGGTCAGTGTTCGGTCAGTATTTTTTCTCAGGAGTGGGAGCCAATACCAGGTGAGTAACAATCAGAGAAAAGGTATAATAGAAATAAGTCACCAATTCTGAATTTGTCACCCACTCCCGGTTTTGTTCCAACTCCTGACAAAAAATACTGACTGAATACTGATCGTGGGGTCGTGGCCTAACTGCAAGACTTCTTGATATTGCAAATTCTTTGTTGCGTGTTGAATGAATGGATCAGTGGTAGTGTTGAGCGAGTATGTTCTGTTAACCCTTTCACCGAGTACACTCGGGCCGAGCTCGGAGTATTTACAGCTGCTCGGTGATATGCTTGAATCACTCCCGTGTGCATGATTTGCGACTGTTTGACAGTTTTATTACATGTGATGAATGTCTATTTCTTACACATTCCTCACATGTAATAAAGCTGCCAAACAGTTGCAAATCATGCACACGGGAGGGATTCAAGCATATCACTGAGCAGCTATAAATGCTTGGAGCTCGGCCTGAGCCTACTCGGACAGAACATACTCGCTCAACACTAATCAGTGGTTGAATATGCACAATGCCACTCCATTCCAACAGGGAACTAAAGTCCCCCAATCTCGTGAAAGATAGGGTGTCATAGCAGTTCTATGTATAGATGATACTTTTTAAATACTGGAAGGCCCCTTTAACCAGTTCAAGACTGGGCCATTTACCCCCGTTCCAGACCAGTCACATTACTATTATTACTTTTGATACTAACAGTTTTGAACTTTTTTTTGTGATACATGGGTTTAATTTTTTGTTTTCCTACTGATATCAGGTGATATTGGTAGGTATATTTTTTTTATTTTCCTATCGCCTTTTTAACTTTTTTCCTTTTTATAATTTTTTTTTTCATCACCACTAAAATATATTTTGAATTTTGTTCTCCTTTCTGTAATTATTTTTATATATTAGACACTTTTTTTTTTTTGTACTGGAGCAAGGCTTGTAACAACAATTTGAATTGGCAGTGGCAGAGATGATTATATATGTGTATATATCTGTGTGTGTGTGTGTGTGTGTGTGTGTGTGTGTGTATATATATATATGTACAGTATAGACCAAAAGTTTGGACACACTTTCTCATTTAAAGATTTTTCTGTATTTTCATGACTTTGAAAATTGTACATTCACACTGAAGGCATCAAAACTATGAATTAACACATGTGGAATTATATACTTAACAAAAAAGTGTGAACAACTGAAAATATGTCTTATATTCTAGGTTCTTCAAAGTAGCCACCTTTTGCTTTGATGACTGCTTTGCACACTCTTGGCATTCTCTTTATAAGCTTCAAGAGGTAGTCACCGGAAATGGTCTTCCAACAATCTTGAAGAAGTTCCCAGAGATGCTTAGCACTTGTTGGCCCTTTTGCCTTCACTCTGCGGTCCAGCTCACCCCAAACCATCTCGATTGGGTTCAGGTCTGGTGACTGTGGAGGCCAGGTCATCTTGCGTAGCACCCCATCACTCTCCTTCTTGGTCAAATAGCCCTTACACAGCCTGGAGGTGTGTTTGGGGTCATTGTCCTGTTGAAAAATAAATGATGGTCCAACTAAACGCAAACCAGATGGAATAGCATGCCGCTGCAAGATGCTGTGGTAGCCATGCTGATCCAGTATGCCTTCAATTTTGAATAAATCCCCAACAGTGTCACCAGCAAAGCACCCCCACACCATCACACCTCCTCCTCCATGCTTCACGGTGGGAACAAGGCATGTAGAGTCCATCCGTTCACCTTTTCTGTGTCGCACAAAGACACGGTGGTTGGAACCAAAGATCTCAAATTTGGACTCATCAGACCAAAGCACAGATTTCTACTGGTCTAATGTCCATTCCTTGTGTTCTTTAGCCCAAACAAGTCTCTTCTGCTTGTTGCCTGTCCTTAGCAGTGGTTTCCTAGCAGCTATTTTACCATGAAGGCCTGCTGCACAAAGTCTCCTCTTAACAGTTGTTGAAGAGATGTGTCTGCTGCTAGAACTCTGTGTTGCATTGACGTCTCTAATCTGAGCTGCTTTTAACCTGTGATTTCTCAGGCTGGTGACTCGGATAAACTTATCCTCAGAAGCAGAGGTGACTCTTGGTCTTCTTTCCTGGGGCGGTCCTCATGTGAGCCAGTTTCTTTGTATGGTTTTTGCAACTGCACTTGGGGACACTTTCAAAGTTTGCCCAATTTTTCGCACTGACTGACCTTCATTTCTTAAAGTAATGATGGCCACTCGCTTTTCTTTACTTAGCTGCTTTTTTTCTTGCCATAATACAAATTCTAACAGTCTATTCAGTAGGACTATCAGCTGTGTATCCACCAGACTTCTGCACAACACAACTGATGGTCCCAACCCCATTTATAAGGCAAGAAATCCCACTTATTAAACCTGACTGGGCACACCTGTGAAATGAAAACCATTTCCGGTGACTACCTCTTGAAGCTCATCAAGAGAATGCCAAGAGTGGGCTTTCATAAAATGTCAGCGGTGGGTGGAGTCCCTTTACCATTGATTTCCCTACGGTGTTCTCTGGGAAAATGGCTGCCAGATGCGGCACTTGCGCAGATTGAGATCTCTGAAGCCGCCGGCCTCCTGAGACCCGCTCAACCTCAGCTACTTCACCCCTCCCCCCACAGTAAGCTACAGTAAAATCTGACTATAAGATGGACCACCATTTTATACCTAATTTCCTCCCCAAATTTTGGGGTGCGTTTTATGGTCCGCAAATACAGTAAATGTAATTTCTAATCCTAACTGCTAAAGCCTGGCATTCTTGAATTGGTTGTCCTCTTTTTAAATGTCCATGTACCCGAGTCAAATAGGAAAAGCTTATACACCCCACTGCCATTCCAGTGATGTCTGCATCAGGACTCCTAGTGCTTGCGTGACATTGTTACTTGAACGCTGCAGCCAAGCAGCAGTAGCTGATTGGCTGCTGCTCATCAGTATTTCTTGAGATGAAACTAAAGGTACCAGTCGGTCAGCAACAGTTGATTCACTGCAGCGTTCATGTGTCAAAATCTGGGAGGTGCTTTTATTTTAATGTGGGGGTGGTATTTAAAAAGAACTTGACCAAGTAGACGACCAACCCTTTAAAGAGTAAACTTTTTAGTTTTTTATTTTTTATAAATCTTACAAGCTTCTTTTGACTGCCAGTCAGCCACGATCCATACTTTAGTTACAAACTCTGCTCTTCAGCCCTTACTCAGCAAGGGAATTTCACCTACTCTGGACACTCCTTTCAATTGCCACTCAGCCAAGCTACACTCCATTTTCAAAGGAGTTTGAACTGGCCATATGAAACAGCGCTGCAAGATGGTGTTTAGGAAGCAATTAAGTTTATCTCAAAGTTTATAACTTTGCAATGGAGAATAATATTAATCAAAAGTTAGATACTCTGATTATTAAAACTTTTATATGTATTTGGGATACTACAAATGCACATACAGGTGCATCTCACTAAATTAGAATATCATCAAAGTTTATTTCAGTTCTTCAATACAAAAAGTGAAACTCATATTATATAGTCATTGCAAACCGAGTGATCTGTTTCAAGTGTTTTATTTATGTTAATGTTGATGATTATGGCTTACAGCCAATAAAAGCACAAACGTCATTATCTCAGTAAATTAAAATAATTAACAAAAAACACCCGCAAAGGCTTCCTAAGCATTTAAAAAGGTCCCTTAGTCTGTTTCAGTAGGCTCCACAATCATGGGCAAGATTGCTGACTTGACAGATGTCCAGAAGGCAGTCATTGATACACTCCACAAAGTCCCAGAGTGTGAAGGAAGAGTGAAGAGGCACACAATCCAAGCTGCTTGAGGTCTAGTGTGAAGTTTCCATAATCAGTGATGGTTTTGGGAGCCACGTCATCTGTTGGTGTAGGTCCACTGTGTTTTATCAAGACCAAAGTCAGCGCAACCGTCTACCAGGAAATTTTAAAACACTTCATGCTTCCCTCTGCCGACAAGCTTTTTGGAGATGGAAATTTCATTCTCCAGCATGACCTGCCACCTGTCCCCACTGCCAAAAGTTCCAATACCTGGTTTAAAAACAACAGTATCACTGTGCTTGATTGGCCAGCAAGAGAAAGATGAGAGACACCAGACCCAACAATGCAAACGAGCTCACAGGCATCACTTTACCCCCGACCCTGACATCCGCTGATGTCACGTCAAGTTCCGACTGCATCTGGCGTGACCCAGTGCTGCGCTCCCCCGTGAGTGATGGGCTGTGAGTGGGGTTACCCCACGAGTCACAGCTCAGCATTCACCGCGCTTTCCCAATGAATGCAGGAGAGGGAAGCGTGCGGTGGATGCTGGGCTGTGACGTACGGGGAAACCCCACCCACAGCCCAGCATCCACCGCGGGAGCGCATCACTGAGTCACGCCTCGACGTGACATCAGTGGAAGCAAGAGCCGGCTCCAGCCGTGGGTCATGTGATGCCTATTTTTTTAGATGGCGCTGCTCACAGGCAATAAACACAACGCTAGTTAATTACAAAAAATATTCTCTCCACAGGTTAAATACATTGGGGGCATTATAAAAAGTAGTGGACAACTTCTTGAATGCTCCTCCACCCCCAACCCCCCCTCCCTCAATAAAAAGCCAGAATTGCTGTTTCATGATCATTTCGATTAATATAGAATAATAAGTGATTGTCTCTTGAACCCCAAAATCGTCCCAATAAACATTACCATTTATCATAAGTACAAGGAATCTGAGGCACCAAAAATAACTTTTTATTATTTCTAGATTTCAGACCAAATATAGCGTAAACGTTGCCTTGTCTATCTTGTTTTAATGTTGCTATGCTGTTTTTTTAAAGATTGAATAAAAGTTGTTGTTTTTTTCATAAGTTATTTTTGGTGTCACGGATTGCTTGGAACTTTTGCTGTTTTCTGGTTCCTGTGGGAGATTACACCAAGTTAGCACAGAATCAACCGATGGTGCATGAGATTTGCTCACTTGATCAACTACTATTCATTATGTAAAAAATTAAACCCTCACACACTATTAATAGGGAAAAAAATACGGCTCTTACAATATGGCAGTGCATAAAACCTTTAAAATAAATTGAATTTTATTATAAAAAAAAAAAGTGTTAAAATATGAATGAACTATACAAATTTATGACTGTAACAAACACAATTTATTCCGTCTTTTGAACACCATAAAAAGAAAAATGTCATAATCGCTACTTTTAATTCATTGTTTAAAAAAAATGCAAAAAACCACACTGTCCAAAATGATACTAATAAAAACTACATAAAAGGTCTAATTTATCAAAATTATAATTAATAAACCCATATGATAGACACTGTAAAAAGAAAAAAAAAATCATCGAACTGCCAGAGTTGCTGTTCTGTCGCCGTAACAAAAAGATGTAATACAAAGCAGTCAAAATGTATCTATCCCAAAATGGTATTAATCAAAACGTAAGTGCAGGATGCCAAAAACAAGTCCTTGCACAGCTCCATCGACCGAAAAATGAAAATATAAGTGAGTAAAATAAATCTCAGAACATGGCGACACACACTTTTTTTTTTCTACGAATTTCTTCATTTTTTTCCCACCACTTTGAAAAAAAAATAATAAAACAGACAACATATGCTAAAACTTATTAATTACATCAGAAGCTCTGCAAGTGCAGTATGGCGATGGGAAATCATTCCATCAAAATTTGATATCCACATAGTGCTCCTTCCCTGATGAGCTAGGCCATGCACCCGAGCAGTAGTGTATGACTATATATTTCTATTTTTGGAAGAAATTGTGTAAAAACTTAGGTGTGTTTTGTCCTGTTTTTGAAAATTATAAACTTTGGACTAAGACTATATTTTAATAAAAAAAAAAATAGAATTTTACTTATTCCAATTTGCGTTACATTATGTTAAACCATTGAAGGATTAACAAGATTTCTAAATATTATTTTGAATAATATAAGGCATATGTTTATATTTTTTAATGGTGTAACTTTGTGTGAGGTTTTTTTTTTTTTTAGCATCTGGGCCTCGTGAGGCACCTAGGGACCAGCTTGGTTCTCAACAAATAGGTTTCTAAACGTTCGTTGAAAATTTTAAAAATTGCTGCTAAACCTCCAAGCTGTTTAATGTAAAAAATGATGACACCATAAAGTAGACAAGGGGAATGTCAATTAAGGCTAGGCAAATTGAAAAGTTTGGAAATGTTATTTTGACCTTAGAACACAAAAAACGATCAACCTAAATTTACTACTAACTTAAAGAGAACACAAAGGCGTTGCAAAGTTAGTCTAAAGTGACACATGCCTGAATTTGAATTTTCCAGCGTTAAAACAGATTTTTTTTTTGTTTCCAGTTCTGATTTAGTGAAACATTTACTTTAAGGACCTGTGGCAAAACTAATAATTTTGTTTGGGCCATACTTTAGCCACTAATATCAATTTTTATGCATTTTAACAAAATTTCACTTTCATTCAAAAATTGTATAAAGGTGTCTGCATGTATAAAGTGCTGAGTGGCATTTTGACAATATGCCAGGATTCTACTTTCAGAAAATATATATATATAGGTATTGGGGGTTTAATATCAATTTATTATTTATCAATTTAGATTTTATTTTTTGCAAAAGTGTGAAAACTATTCTGACTACCAAAGGTGCAAAATATTAAAAACCAGTGACAGCTAAAAATGTAAGGGACAAATGGTTATCTTTAATTTTTTAAGAGTGATCTTAGGCAAATTGCCTTGTGTTTTTAGGGTCATTGTCCTCAGTGCATAGACATTCCTGTAGAATTTGTTGCATTGTCTGTGTTGAATTGATGCTTTAATTCAAGATCTGAGCTATTCTAGACCTGTTATCTAGTCGGCCATAACCGAGAGGTTTCATTCCAACATAAGAATTTCATATCCTGTAAGTCCGTCACATTTATTCTAACAATCTGGTGTTATAGGTTGCCAGGCAATGTTTTATTGGGGTGTAGTGGTTTCTTGCTTGCTATCATTCCTTGCCCATATTAAGGGTTTGCCTGACGAATTCATTTGTTGCCGTTATTCCTTTCTTGTGCTCAACTTTTATGCTTTGCTATTGAATCGATTTATTGGATATCCACTCATGAGTATTAACGATTAATGACCGTGAATTGTTGAAGACCAAACTTGAGAATTGAGCATTGACGCACTTGCTCAAGGTGACTTAGGAGCATATGGAGAAGACCAGACTTTCATACTGAAGGCTCCGGTTTTAATAAGCAAGATCACCCAATGGCTTAGGAATTTTAAGGTAATGGCGCAAAATGGATCTTGGAGAAGTAGACAAAGTAAGTATCTGAAGAACACATGAATTTATTCTTTAAGTTACTTGAAAGTAAACAAGTGTTCCTGTGTACATACGTGAGGATTAACACTTTCTGCTCATTTTACGACACATACTGCAGTTTCACCAGTTTTCCCTCTTGCAGGCTCTACACACTGAGCTGGGGGAGCACAATAGCTGCTATGATTTCTCTCATACACACTACACAGGGATGGATTTCTGCTCTCCTTTCCTTTTTTAGCTTATGAGATGATCAGCAGCAGCACGAAGTACTGAGCTGCCTGGATGTTATTCATGCTCAGGGGTGCAGTAAAAGACTTATTACAAAGCTCAGCACGATCAGTCTGGGACTTGCTCTGCCTGTTTCCTATGTCCTGCCTCCAGTGTTCATTTGCGTACCAACCCCCTCCCATAAGCATCACAGTGCCATGTGACATGCAGCTGTGGCGCCGGAATCCCGCGCCTGCGCCCTGCAATAGTGCGATTATGCTTACCTTTTTCTGCCCTTCTATGGGCATTGGCTTCATGGTTCTTATGCGCAGGCGAGTCACTGCTACCTTTAATGGCAGTAGGGGGGCTTTTGGGATAGGATAAAAAAGTAACCTATTTGGAAGAAGATGAATGCAACATACACTAATAAAAAAACCTTTGTAGTGAAATATGCCAGTGGCTTGATAATACTCTGGGGCTGCTATGCTTACTCGGGCACTGGAGAAACATACTGCAAGATGGATTCAATACAATTTTAGGAAATCCTAGGAGAAAATATCCTTTCTATCAGCAAGCTGAAGCTTGGGCTTCAATAAGCCTTCCAACACGAACAATGATCCCAAGCATACCTCAAATGCTCCAAGACTTATTTTAAGAAGTCCTGGAAAATTTTGCAGTGACTGTCAGTCTTCAAACTTGAACGAGCACAAGTGAGCTGCAAGCCAATGCCCGTGAGTAATAGGCTAAGATTCTTCACCAGTGCTGCCAGGAACTGCTGTTTGTCTATGATGCTGGTCATCCAAAGGGTGCTCTACAAAGTACTAATGCTTGTCATGAGCTGTCATTAGGAGTGGCTTTTTGTGTTGAATTTGGAGAAACCACTTGTGTTATTAGTTGTGTAGATCTGAATTGTTCTTTTTTGATTTATTGGAAACAATTTTTGTAAATGTTAACTATGGTTGAATAATTTTGATAGCAACAGCTCTGCTAGTTAATAATGAGCTCCTGTTATGTAATTAGGCTCTTGCTATATTGCCAATCTCCCCCACTATACCCACCATGTGTACACACACAATATTGATTAGCAGCATCCTACCTAAGCTCAGTGTAGATTGAAAGCTGTAATTTAGTGGTGTGGCTGAGGTTAGAGCTTATAATTAAAGGAAATCTGTCAATAGTATCTCTACCCTCCTAAGCAGTCTATATGGGCATACAGGTCCGAGAATGTGTAATAAAAGGATACCTTAATATCTGAAATCTGGGTGTATCCTACTGACAGATTACCTTTCAGCAGACTAGCAGGTCTGCTGCAGTTAACAATGATTAAAAGCCTAATAAGTGACCCAGCACTAGAATCAGTCTCTGGTAACTATTTTTTATTCTGCTCTCAGCCAGCATGGAAGGCATAAAACTGGTGACAGATCCCCTTTAATTTCTAGAGTTAAGTACACAGTGTACTTAAGATTCCATGTTCTAATCTAAGTTTAAAGGGATTTCTGTTCCAAATGCACTGCACAGGCTGACAGCACCTTAAGGGTATGTGCACACGATGCAGAAATGAAGCAGAAAATTTCTGCATCATTTCTGCATCTCCCTGGCAGAAAAAACGCATGCGGATTGTGCATGCGTTTTTCCTGCGGATTTACATGCGTTTCCGCATGTGGATTGACGAGCGCTTTCCAGGCGATTTTAGCATCACCTGGAAAGTGCTTGACAACTAGGTCACACTATATAAATCCATGTAAACAGCATGGATTTATATAGTGTGACCCGAGAGGGTGTATATACTTACCTCCGATGGCCCGCGCTGTCCTGCTTTACACTCCGTTCTCCCGGCTGCCGGCAACTTTGAATTGAAAGACCTGCCGACGTAAGCGTCACGTGACCCATCACATGACTCTGACGTCAGCGCAGGTCCTTCAACTCACTGCAAGTGCCGGGAACCAAGCAGGAGCGTTGCGCGGGCCGACAGAAGGTAAGTATACATTTATTTTTTATTTTATTCTTGTTTTACAGCTTTTTTAATGGTACCTGGGTGTGGATGAGAGTCTCCTCTTCTCTACACCCGGGTACCATCCGCACATTAGAACGCGCCAATAACGCAAGTACAAATGCAGTCTTGCGGAATTGGCGCGTTCTAATGCAAGTCAATGGCGGCAAAAACGCCGCGTTTACGCAAGAGTAATTGACATGCTGCGGAAAAATCCGCATCATGGGCACAGCACATGCGGATTTCAATTGGGGAACATTGCTGCCCTTCTACCATGCGTTTTTAATGCGTTTCCGCGGCATTTACGCAACTGCAAAAACGCCGCGGAAACGCATTAAATACGCATCGTGTGAACTCAGCCGCTGGGTATGTGCACACGATGCAGAAATGAAGCAGAAAATTTCTGCATCATTTCTGCATCTCCCTGGCAGAAAAAACGCATGCAGATTGTGCATGCGTTTTTCCTGCGGATTACATGCGGATTCACATGCGTTTCCGCATGTGGATTGACAAGCGCTTTCCAGGCGATTTTAGCATCACCTGGAAAGCGCTTGACAACTAGGTCACACTATATAAATCCATGCAAACAGCATGGATTTATATAGTGTGACCCGAGAGAGTGTATATACTTACCTCCGATGGCCCGCGCTGTCCTGCTCACTCCGTTCTCCCAGCTGCCGGCAACTTTGAATTGAAAGACCTGCCGACGTCAGCATCACGTGACCCGTCACATGACTCTGACGTCAGCGCAGGTCCTACAACTCACTGCAAGTGTCGGGAACCAAGCAGGAGCGCAGAGCGGGCCGACAGAAGGTAAGTATATATATATTTTTTATTTTATTCTTGGGTGTGGATGAGAGTCTCCTCTTCTCTACACCCGGGTACCATCCGCACATTAGAACGCGCCAATAACGCAAGTACAAATGCAGTCTTGCGGAATTGGCGCGTTCTAATGCAAGTCAATGGCGGCGAAAACGCCGCGTTTACGCAAGATTAATTGACATGCTGCGGATTTTTGAGCGCAGCGTTTACGCTGCGGAAAAATCCGCATCATGTGCACAGCACAAGCGGATTTCTATTGGGGAACATTGCTGCCCTTCTACCATGCGTTTTTAATGCATTTCCGCGGCGTTTACGCAACTGCAAAAACGCCGCGGAAACGCATTAAATACGCATCGTGTGAACTCAGCCTAAATATGTCTTTAGTTTATCTCTCACAACTTCATACATTTTAAAAGTGGAGTGGGGAGACAGCCACTGTTAGAAACCTGATGGGGACTTCTTTCACCTGAGAATAACCTGACTCCCAACATCTGTCTGGTGAAAGTCCGTAACACCACTCCCCTGTGAACCTTAGATTGGCCTTGTACACATCACAATTCCCAGATTAACAAGAGAGAACTAAAGCATTAAATTGTGTATCTCAATCAGTTAAAGGGGTAATCCGGGGAGATAAAACATTTTCATACTGCACTCATACACTAAAAAGATGAGATGGTCAGTGCAGTTATATGATCTTTTTAACCCTTGTAATTCCATGTGACAGAATCTGCTCCCCCCTCCCATGTGGGTCATTACATCATACACTAGGCGCTGCTCCCCCCTGAGGAGAGGGGGCTGTACTCTGCAGAGAAACCGCTATCAGACTGGCTGATAACAAGCAGGGGAGTTGCACATTGCAATAAAACAAACTGCTGGAGTGGTGCTTTAAAGGGAATCTTGACACCAGGCTTTTGCTGCCCTATCTAAGAGCATAATGCAGAGGTAGAGCGCCTTGAGTCCAGCGATTTTACTTGCTGTGGCTTCTTGCTGTAGTTATATAAGCATTTATGTGCTACAGCTCTGTTAGCTCTAAACGATGGGCTCTCTATAAACTCCCAACATTGGCAGCTGTATGCACATGCAGTGTAGATATTAAGCTGTCAATTAGTGGTGGCACAAGAAAATAGAGCACATGAATATTGAGGACTACATTACTGAGGTTTGCTAGTCATCTTGCTGATAAACCAGATTTTTTTATATTTTATTTATTTATTTTTTTTACTTTTATTAGCTGTAAGTGACACAGCCCTGAAATCGGGATCACTGCCTCTATATTAATCTGCTCTCAGATGAGGTTGGAAAAACCTGATGGTAGTCTCTTTAATCAGAGTACACATTCCCTCTCTTAGGTCTGTTAGGATCACTTCTACATTTCATGTATGTGAAATGTCAGAATACTAAAGACCTTTATTTAACCAGTTAAATCTTCTGTCACGTTACCTGTAATTCAAAAGTTTGCCTACACCTGGTTAGTATTTTCTAGCATTTACCTTTTAAATTGTCTAATTTGGGATACATTTTTAAAAACAAGTTGCCAGAGCTTTGGCCCATCCTCTTAACAGAACTGTTGTAACTGAGTATTGCCTTGCTTGCACACACTTTGAGTTCTGCCCAAAACCTTTATATAAGGGGCTGAGGTCAGGGCTTTGTGATTGACTCTGTCTTCATTACTTTCTCTTTGTTGTTGTGAAACCATTGAACCACAACTTTAAAAGTATTCTTGGAAATCACTATCAATTTAAAATAACCATTTGAATACAGGCATTAACATCCTGGCTGATGTTTTCAGATGTTGCTTCAATACATCCACATTATATATCTTCCTCAAAATGTTACATTTTTTTATGAAGCCCTCCCCACAACATTATGGTGCCAACCCCTGCTCGCTTAAGATGGCTTTCTACTGGCTAGCAAACCTTGCCCCTTTTCCTCCATTTGTAATGATGGTCATTAGGTCCAAAATGTGACTAGCCTTCACGCAACGTCATGAAGCAGAGATGACCAGATTGCCGACACAAGTTAACATTGCCCAGGGCTGGATACCAATGAAAGACCAAACTGGACTCCGAATTCTTTTTGCTCATGTCTACTCTCCAGCTATGCACTACCAGTAGCTTGGAGTTTAAGAAGCGCAGCTCTAGAGGGATAGTTGCACTTAGTAACCTCTCTCTGAGGATAATGGAAAGGGGAAGGTCGTTTTATGTTCATATGCATTGATAGAATATATTCAAATAGATTGCAAATCTGACCCAGACATTTGTTCCCTTTAAGAAAAGACACATAGCTGATTCATATTCATTCTGCTCAAACCATGAACAGCCTAAATCAGAGAATGGCTGAACAATTGTAGCCAGGTATGCTTTTCTCTAAAACACTCTGGTGTTCTTTAATTTACAAGTGTATTTTTTTTTATTATTGCACAGGCAATATAAAAATTTGGTCAGCGGTTTTTAACACTGGGTCCAACTTATTTGTGGAGGTGTTTTTAAGTCATTTTTCCTCTTTTCAGCATGTGGTATGTTTTTGTTTTTTTTTTAATTACAAAAAATATTGCAGGTTCTGTTAACCCCTGTCTGACATGTGTCGTACTATTACGACACATGTCGGGTCCCTCCCTTTGGTGCGGGCTCCAGGGCTCCAGCACCTAACAGCCGCGGGTGGAATCGCGATCCACCCACAGCTGATAACTAGTTAAATGCTGCTGTTAATCTCTTAACAGCGGCATTTAACTCGCACTTACAGGAAGCTCGTTGCTGGCTCCACCCTTCGGCAGCCTCATCGCATGATCGCAGGTCAGATGGATTGGCATGACAACCCAGGGTCTGCAAGAGACCCCTGCATTTGTCATTGCCAGATTTCTATGATCGCCGCCCAGTGGTCGTCGCTCATAGCAAGTGAGCATTTCTGCTACACACAGTCGATCTGATCATCGCCTGTGTGTAGCAGAGGCGATCAGACAATTGCAGCTTCTAGTCTCCCATGAAGACACTTGAAGCATGCATAAAGTAAAAAAAAATGTTTTTAAAAAAGAAAAGTTTAAATCACCCCCTTTTCGCTGCATTCAAAATAAAATAAAAAAATCACATATACACACATTTGCTATCGCCGCGTTCAGAATCGCCCGATCTATCAACATAAAAAAAGAATTAATCCGATCGGTTAACGGCGTAATGGGGAAAAAAAATCAAACCGCCAGAATTACGATTTTTGGTCGCTGCTACATTGCAATAAAATGCAATAACGGGCTAACAAAACATCATATGTACCACAAAATTATATCAATAAAGTCAGCTCGGAGTGCAAAAATAAGCCCTCACCCAGCTCAAGAGACGCTACGGGTCTCGGAAAATGGCGCCATTTTTTTTCTTTAATAAACTGGATTTTTTTTTAACCACTTAAATAAAAAAGAACCTATACATGTTTGGTATCTACAAACTATAAATGACCTGGAGAATCATAATTTCAATGTTAGCATTTAGTGAACGTGGTAAAAAAAAAAAAAAAACATGTGGAATTGCAATTTCACCGCACTTGGAATTTTTTCCCATTTTCCAGTACACGATATGGTAAATCCTGCCATAACGAAGCCCTCACATGGCCATATTGACCGAAAAATAGAAAAGTTATGGCTCTGGGAAGAAGGGGAGCAAAAACGGAAAAAGGCCTGGTCATGAAGGGGTTAAAATGTCAATTGCAACTTTTTACTACATAATTTCTGCTTTATGAAAAAATTATTCCAGTGGGTTTATCCTCATGCAGAGTGATATGCCAAGCCTGGCATGCCAATGTTCGAAGGCTTAAAAGCCATGCATTGCTCTTATGGGAAATTTAAATATGAAAATTGGCTCTTCAGAAAGGAAGACTAGAACTCTAGTGTCACTTATTGGAAGTAGCAATCCTAAAAGTCGATATCGACCTTTTAACAAGCCTTGCCACATGACAAACCAGGATCTCAATTTGCAGACATTCAAACATAAAAACTCACCCTGCAAAAAAAAAAAAACAGGCCTCATAAGCTAAGTTGATGGAAAAAGTTATGGCTCTTGGAAGACGAAAAAAATGAAAACGCAAATATAATTGGTTACATTTTTAAGTGGTTAAAGGTTGCAGCATTTTCTGAACACAATGTGGAAATAAGGACCACTACCCAATATCTTTTAGCCAAAATAGAGGCAAAATATGATGTAAACATCCTCAACATACGATAATTGTTTTTCAGTCCCACTGTGCCAGACACTTCTATAAGTAGTTTTTATTCTGATTGTTTCCTTTGTTGCCTGTCATGATGGTATTGGATGGCCTAATGCATATAAAGGTAGCTGTTGGCTAAACATTTGTTTGGCTGAGAACTCTTGAAACATCCATATTCTCTTTCCATCGACAGCCCAAGAGTAGAATACGCCACAGCCAGACACCTTTGGCAGTAGCCTCTCTTGCTTGAGAACAAAGTTTTTAGCATGTTGAAATCCAATTTATCCAGAGGAGTCAAGAATGAGTCCCTCCCCTAACCTCCACAATGCATTAGATGGTATGCCTATCACGCTGAAAGTGACATGTGTTGCCATCGGAATCAGCTGACATCAAATTTTAATTTATTTTTTACTTTATTTTTTTTTTAAATCTTTTTTTTGATCCAATAAATCAGTAAGTAAGATGTGACGTAAAAAGTTTGTACCAAGAGTGGAAGTTATCCCTTATCCAACTTTGTGATTACTGGGAGTCTGGCTGCAGAAAGCCCCACAGATTCCAACCGTAGGTTGAGCATTTGTACCTCCACTTCACTTCTCAATGGGAGCAAAGGAAAATCATACTAAATAATGCTGTCAGGTCATTTTTCCTCACAATGAATGCCATAAAAACAAAAGACAATGGTGGAATTGCGTTGTTTTTTTGCATTTTTTTTTACTATTTTGCTCTACTTGGAATTTCTTTCTTCTGTTTTAGTTCATCATTATAATAACATAAATAGTGTATTTAAAAAATGCTGGTCATTCCGTAAAAAAAAGCCATCATATGGCTCTTGTTAGAAAGCTAGGAAAAAACGAAAGCGTACAAAAGAAAATTTGCATGGGAGTTAATTATTTTTTTTTTTTAAGTTCATTTTGAATAACCAACAAAAATGTTTAAGGGAACCAGTCATCTAATTCATGCGGTCTGTGTGTATAGTGTCAGTCTTGGCAAGCGTGGTAGGGGACAATCTATTGGGACCGACATCGGACTAGTCATCTGAGACACATTGATAAGCCAGCTCGTGGACAAAGTAGGTTTTTCTGAAACTCCGCGGTGTTTGAGTAAAATATATATGATAGCATTAACAAAGCCTATGTCTGGTTCATGCTAACTGTGATTCAGGCAGTATGAATTTCTTTTTACATTCATATAGACAAGGCATATATGAAGTTAAAAACAATAGAGGACTGAGGGTGAAAATTAACTCATTATTAAGCAAGATATACCACATATGAGGTTAGTCTATTAGCTATATTAGGTTATTTAAAGTTGATTGGGTTTGAGAACTGGGGAGATTCTTGGCCATGAATCCAAAATTTCAATATTTTGTTAACTGAACCAATTAGTTATCTCCTTTGCCTTGTGACATGGTCTCCAGCATGCCAGAAAAAAAAATGTCATCACCAAATTGCTCCTGGATCATTGGGAGAAGTTGCTCTTGGAGGATGTTTAGGTCCCATTCTTCATTCATAGCCATGGTCTTAGGGAAAATTATGAGTGAACCCATTTCCTTGGATTTAAAGCAACCCCATACATTGTCTCAGGTTGATTTACTGATGACATAACTGAACTCATGGTAGCTCTCACCTTTTCTTCTGCAATCATCCTTTCAATTGTCTCAATATGAAGGAGGATTCAACAGAGAAAATAACATTACCCCAGTTCTCTGCAGTCCAATCCCTTTACTTCCTGCAGAATTTCTGTCCTTTTGGGGTTTTTTTTGCTGCCCTTCCTGACACCAGTACAGGTACAGTTGGTTTTTACACTTGACAAAGACGTCAGTCTTGCGTGGAAATGCATTGTGAAATAAAAACTGCTTCCTTGCATATTGGATCAAGGATCATCATTTCGGTTAGCACAGCCCAAAACCGTGAATTGTCTTTTCCTTCAATCATCCTTGTGGAGTTCATCCCCCAGCCGCAAGGAAGCAGCAACTGTTAGCTTTCACAGGTGAGCAGATTACCTGGTTTTAATATCTCTTCATAAAGGTATCACACTATGGTCTGGTGTGCTCTGTTTCCCTACAATGTTTGTCCCTTCTGAACACCAGGGCAGCTTCCAAAAGCCTTCACCTCACTGTGCATGCAGATGCACTTACACCTGCCTATTGCTGTTCCTGAGCAGAGGATTTTGTAGCTGAATCCTCTTTCAGAGATGTTCCTGGGACTTGTTGGACTTTCTTGGGCACCCAAAAGCCATCTTTACACCAATTGAACCTTTCTTTGAAGTTCATGACGATCAGGTGAATGGTTGACATTGGGGCAATAGTAGAAACCGCAAACCCTTTTGATGCAAAGTAATGATTGTACATTTTATCTTGGAGATAACCATGGTTAACAGAAGAAGGCACCAGCCCTTTTTTTTAACGCAACCAGTCTATAATTCAATCAGCATGACTGTGATATCAAATGCCTTGTCTTCGTTAACATTTTCTCCTGAGCTAAAAAAAGATCACTGAAATGATTTAAAGGGTCATGTAAAAGAAATAACGCTATTAAAGAGGTTGTCCACTACTTTAGCATTGATGACCTATCCTTAGGATAGGTTCATTAATGTCTGATCGGTTGGGGTCTGACACTGTTATCAGCTGATCAGCTGTTATTGGTGGCAGCGGTCACCTGGAAATACTTGCAAAGCTGGGCATCTTCTGATTGTGCAGTAACCTGCCTTGGCCACTATATTGAGCTGACATTTTTACTGATATTATTTTGGGATAGATGCGATGTTTTGATAGCCTTTTATTGCAATGTTGCAGTGGCCAAACCTAATTCTGATGTCTTTCTTTTTTTTTTCTCGTTACGCCGTTTACTGATCGGATTAATTTACTTAATATTTTAATCGGACTTTTACGATGCAGCGGTACTAAATATGTGCATTTTCTTATTTTGAATAGGGCAAAAGAGGGGTGATTTGAACTTTTTGTGTTTTTAAATTTTTTTTTTCATATTTTTAAAAAACTTTTTTTTTACTTGAATATGTGATGATCTGATCGCTTGTACTGTATATAGCTGGCTTTCATAGGAAAAGCCAGGGCTGGCTTTCATAGGAGGATTGTAATGACAAGTACGAGAGTCTTCAGCATAACCTTGGCTGTCATGAGAACCCATCGGTGCTACGCGATCACGTCGTGGGCTCGTCAATGGGAGCATGGTATGACGTGTTGCTCTGCCAGCGCGTGTTAAAGGGGTTGTCCGGTCAAAAGTGATAAGTCTGCAGGCACTCTTTGTGACTGCAGACTTATGAATCCCCCCAGTGCAGGCACTGTATGCTGCGGGGATTCGCCGGTATGAGACCCGGTATCGGAGGGTATTTATGTGTTATACATACCCCCAGCCAGTGGATGTGGCATCACTCTCCATACACTTGTATTGAGCGAGGCTATGCCTTCTAGTCGGACTCGCCCACTGGCCGTCCACGTCACTAGACGGGACGTGGCCTTGCTCCATACAAGTGTATTCAGCGAGATGGCGCTGAATGGCCGGGGGTATGTATAACGTATACATAGCCTCCGGTCCTGGGTCTCATACCGGCGAATCCCTGCAGCGCACAGTGTGTGGGGGGGAGTTATAAATCTGCAGTCACACAGAGTGACTGCAGACTTATCACTTTTGACCGGACAACCCCTTTAAATGCCGCTGTCAGAGATTGACAGCGGGATTTAACAGGTTAACAGAGGCGGACGGAGCTCCACTCTACCCGCAGCTGATTAAATCAGCCGTCATGTGCAGGGAAAGATGGGGGCTCAGGATTAGGGAGCTACCGGTACGTCATATGTCGGTAAGCGGTTAAAATCCTTAAAAGTTAAATTTCTTTATGTATATTTTATTTCAAATCAAACCTAAAAAAGTTTCTGCATTTTTAGTGTTAACTATTTTCAGTATATTCTGCTTCTTATGTTTGGCATATTTCTGTATTAGTGTCCGTTTTATCCACACATTAAAATCAGAGTTGTTTTAATATATTTGCTTAGTACAGATGAGCAAAAATTTTCAAACAAACCAAATCGTAGCTCAAAAATGGACTTGCACAGGATGTACGAATGTCATACTGCTAAGGCTCTATACACCTTGATTATGTGCATTGAAAACTGGATTGAAAAGATTAAAATGTAAACAACATTTCCTGTAAAATTTGACAGAGTTAAAGTATAAAATGACCACAATTACATTTTGCCTATGACTTTTTCAATAGGGGTATACAGGGAATTGGAACTTTGTACCTAATAGATTAATGATATCATGAAACCATGCACCTTAAGATCTATATTGCAAGTCTATTCTATTTTGACAGGCAACAAAAATTGCTTTGTTGTCACTGAAAATTCTCTAAGCAGGTTTCTGTAAATTTATATAATGCTTTTGCCAATTAAACGTCTCTTCTCCACTTTGCAGTCGGCTGGAGTTTGCACACTGCACATGACATGCATTCTGCTGTACGGATCACATGCGCCGACCCTCCAGTGTATTTTTCAGTACATTTGTAGCCCTGGAGCTTACTGCTCATTATTTATAATAATCTGTGTAACTTTGGGAAATTTCCCATTTACACATCACCCAATTTCATGAATGGGCAAGGAATCATGGGACTTGTGACCAGAACAATTTTCTGCATTCATAACCAGATGAAGACAGATGCTGACTTTCATTTCTGAAAAGTTAAAAGATTATCCGATAGGAAATTAGAAAAATGATGGTATACTCCCATGTAGCAAATATGCCGTGGCTTATCTACACTGGATTTGTGGGCAGAAAACTCACAACAACTGTGTTTCACATTTGAGTTTTATTTTTACAGCGGACTTCACCTATTGCAGTGCACACAACATAAAACAATAAAATATTGTGGATCTTTCTTGTTAATTGTGTTCTATTTGACCTTTGGTAGAAGATATGTGTTCCACTTTTCATAGGCAGCTGCCACAGCAAGTTAAGCTGCCTTTACATTGAAAAATTGTTGTGAACGCTTGTTTCACAATAATCTTTCAATGTAAACATGCTGCCAATCACCCGATGAATGGTCCAAACGCTTATTCATCAGGTGAAATGATCACTGTTCTTGGCGGTGCAACATCCTGTGTAAACAGGTCTCATATTGCTGAGAATTACAGTTGAAACCAGAAGTTTACATACACTATAAAAAGACACATATGCATGTTTTTCTCAATATCTGACATGAAATCAGAATAAACCGTTCCCGTTTTAGGTCAATTAGGATTCACATAATTTTTAATATTTGGCAAATGTCAGAATAATGAGAGAGAGAATATTTTAAGGCATTTTTATTACTTACTGCAAAGTCAAAAGTTTACATAAATTTCATTAGTATTTGATACCATTGCCCTTAAACTGAATGACTTGGGTCAAATGTTTGGGATATCCTTCCACAAGCTTCTCACAATAGTTGGTCGGAATTTGGGCCCATTCTTCCCAACAAAACTGGTGTAACTGATCCAGGTTTGTAGGTAGCCTTACTCGCACCTGCCTTTTCAGCTTTGCCCATAAATTTTCAATAGGCTTGAGATCAGGGCTTTGTGATGGCCACTCCAAAACATTGACTTTGTTATCCATAAGCCACTTGGTTACCATTTTGGCAGTATGCTTCTAGTCATTGTTCATTTGGAAGACCCATTTCCGCCTAAGCTTTAACTTTCTGGCTGATGTCTTCAGATGTTGCTTCAGTATTGCCACATACTTTTCTTTTCTCATGATGACATCTATTTTGTGAAGTGCACCAGTCCATCCTGCAGCAAAACAACCCCACAACATGATGCTGCCACCCCCGTGTTTAACAGTTGGGATGGTGTTTTTAGTCTTCCAAGCTTCTCCCTTTTTCCTCCAAATGTAACGATGGTCATTATGCCCAAAAAGTTCAGTTTTAGTTTCATCAGACCACATGAGATGTCTCCAAAAATTAAGTTGTGCATTTGCAAACATTAATCTGGCTTTTTTGTGTTTCTTTTGGAGTAATGGCTTCTTCCTGGCAGAGTGGCCTTTCAGCCCATGTTGATACAGTACTCCTTTCACTGTGGATATTGGCACAATGTTACCACCTTCCGCCATCATCTTCACAAGGTCTTTTGCTTATGTCCTTGGGTTGATATGCACATGTTGGACCAAAGCACGTTCATCTCTGGGACACAGAATCCGTCTCCTTCCTGAGCAGTATGATGGCTGGACATTCCCATCTTGTTTGTACTTGCATATAATTGTTTGTACAGATGAACGAGGCACCTTCAGGTATCTTGAAATTGTACCCAAGGATGAGCCAGACTTTTGCAAGTCCACAATTCTCTTCCTGATATGTTGGCTGATTTCTTTAGACTTTCCCATGATGCTACACAAAGAAGCAGTGTGTTTCAGGTGTTAATTAAAATACATCCACATGTGTGTCTCTAATTAACTCAGAAGCTTCCAAATACATGACATCATCATATGGGCAGTCCATAATTGTTTAAAGGCATAGTAATCTTAGTGTGTATGTAAACTTTTGACTTTGCAGTAGGTAATAAAAATGCCTTAAAACGTTCTCTCTCCCTTATTATTCTGGCATTTGGCAAATATTAAAAATTATGGTAATCCTAATTGACCTAAAACGGGAAAGGTTTATTCTGATTTCATGTCAGATATTGAGAAAAACATGCATATGTGTCTTTTTATATAGTGTATGTAAACTTCTAGATTCCGCTGTATATGTCAGTCTATGTGCACTGAGCAACCTATTACAGATTGCGCATTGTTTATCGCTGTCTGCTTTAAACAGACTTTTAATCGACTGCCGATCAGCAGTCGTTTAATGCCTCCAATCAGTCCGTGACAACTTTTGTCTGTTTCAGCAGAATATAGAAAACTGATTTGGGCTACTTTAATGGTGATGATGACTTGTCGAAATGTTTGTGGCCCAAAAGTTTCTGATGGTAACAATAAGTTGTGATGCAACTGTATCTCACTAAAGTGAATGCTTATTTTTATATGTTCATGTACACACATGGTCAACATTGTTGGTACCCCTCATTTAATGAAAGGAAAAAAACACAATGGTCACAGAAATAACTTGAATCTGACAAATATAATAATAAATTAAAAATCTATGAAAATGAACAAATGAAAGTCAGACATTGCTTTTCAACCCTGCTTCCACAGAATTAATAAAAAATATATACTCATGAAATAGGCCTGGACAGAATTGATATGCTTGTGTGCACAGTGTTTAAAGATTGTAATACACATGTAGCTGAAGTTGAACAAAACACTCTTTCAACCAAAATAATAATTGAGCTGGAAAAATGTAACAAAGAATGATTGTTTTAGCCAAATGCTAACAGACTGACATGATCTGCAAACAAATCTGACGTAATAAAAAAAAAAAATTTTCAGGCCACAAATTATCATTTTGTGAAGAAACGTTTCTAGGAAGATAATTTGTCCTTCATGTTGTTATTGACAGTGTATGGCTGGTCAGTTTACTTGACTAATATTCAGTATGAACTAAAATGTGAATGGCTGCATCAGCCAAAACTTTGCAATGGTGCAGGACGTGCCTGCGTTACTACACATTACTTCTCAGCTGAACGGATTACATCCAGTACTCAATCATACAAGTCTATGCCTCCATACTCTGCATTTATGTGATTCAGATATTCTGCGACCTTTGATAAAGACCCTGGATGGGTCAAAATGTTATTATTTTTGTCTCCTATTGTCTCATCTGATTCACCTTACCTTAATGTGTATAGGTTATTGATGAAAATCATTCTGAAGAAAATCATCTTGTAAAATAGATTTTTGAGAGTGCTGTGGATTCTGCTTCTCAGCCAAAACTTCAGCACCCAATGATCATGTCTTAGCAATTGTTCAACCAAATTACTGCTAATTTAAAAGATTGGTTTAAGATGCAAGAACTGAATGAGCCAGACAGGCAGTTAAATATTGATTGAAAGACACTAGACACTGCAAACAGTCTATGAAATGATGGGTTTATGTTGGTTTGATTTGTATGTTACTAAAAGCTTGCTTGCTACGTTTGTCTTTTTAGTGTGGTAATTAGTTTTCGAAATTTGACATCAAATCTGATAAAAGGACAAATAACATTACTTTGATCTCTATATTTGTTATGGCCATTATGTGGTATAATGTAAAAAAATTATGAAATGTTTTGAGAGTAACTTCTAAAAAGTTACTTGGATATTTAACATGACTTCACGGCTTCATAACTTCACGGTTCAGAGAAAATGAAGGCATGCTGAGCATCATCATATTATATACGTTTTAGCTTCTGTATATTACGTTTGTTTCCATGTATCTTGCTGATTTTTGTGATCATACTTGTATCTTTATTCTACAATATATGCATCTCTTGCACCTCTTTTGTATGGGTAGATAATATTGCATTCCAGACGAGTGCCCTGTTTTATCCCAGTTGTCTTATGTATGTGCACAACTGGCTGTGGTGACAACTGTTCTGTTGCAGCTTTGTGTAGTATGTTAATTAGCAGGTAAATTATGTATTACGGTAATTGTTACATGCCTTTTGGGGCTTTTACAAATGAATCTTTTTTGCATATAATGTGTGAACAGAGATGAGGTTATAGTCACATCTAGTATTATTTGTGCTTTCTTTTTTTATACTATATTACACAAATGACTTGTGCAATTCCTATATATACATTATAATGAAAGTATATTGGTAGATATGCATTTATAGACAATGCCTAAAAACGGTAATGTATTTATGTTCTGGATGTGATGAAATTTTAATGCCTGGAAAATTGTATAAATGGCATATTGGTTTTATATGGTTGCTGTTACCTTGTATCTGTAGCTATTTTAAATGTTTTTTATTTGTTTTCTCATTTATACTTTGAAATTGCTTTAGGATTTTATGCTTATCCATTTTGATAATTTTTAAAGAGGTTATTCCAAAAATAGGGGAAAAATACTACGATGTAATGCTTACCTTTATTTTAAAGTGAATCTGTTACTACTTTGGAGTTATCAGACCTCCACAATGGGCATACAGGGTATAGAAAAGTAAATCTATAGTTACCTGTATGGCCCATAGTAGAGGTTTGATTGCAGAGAAAAGCTCTTTAATCAATTCTATTCTGTACAGGCTTGGCGTCCTGGGGACGCCAAACAATCCCCGCTCATCTGTTTATTATTCCCCCCCCTAAATCCCCGCCTATATGCTTAATTATCATATTCCCCTCCCCTGCATGTCACAGGGCCCTGTGACAGGCCCTGTGACGGGGACTGTGCTCCCTGGCTTCCTGGGCATGCTCAAAGCGCCGTTCACATAGAGCTCGCTTTGCTTCATCCTTGCCCCATCTGCCTGTGCACTGCGCTGCAGGGTTCTATTGCGCAGGTGCCGGGAAGTGACAGTGACTCACCGGCACCTGCGCAATAGACCCTGCGGCGCAGTGCACAGAGAGACGGGCCAGGAGAAAGCAAAGCGGCGCTTTGCACATGCCCCGGAGGTCAGGGAGCACAGTGCACGTCACTTAAGCATATAGGCAGGGATTTGGGGGAATAATAAGCACATAGTCGGGGATTGCTTGATTAAAGCGCTTTTCTCTGCAATCAAGCCTCTACTATAGGCCATACAGGAATCACTTTTCTATACCCTGTATGGCCATAGTAGAGGTCTGATAACTCCAAAGTGGTGACAGATTCCCTTTAATTAAGCCCTTTATCACCTTGAACGTATGAGTATTTCCAAGGTCATATCTCTGCACTCCATTCGGGCTTCAGTGCTGAGCCTGCATGTTTTCTGATCAGCTGTCATATGCCCCTAACAGCCGATAGTAGTTAAATGCCGCTGTCAATCTCTGACAGCGGCATTTAACTCGCGCTTACCGGAAGCGCGCCACTAACCCTGCATGTCAGCACCCGTGTCACATGACTGCGGGTCGCCGATGGTTTGGCATGACAACCCAGAGTCTGCAGGAGACCCCTGCGGTTGTCATTGCCGGGATGTTATGAGCGCTGCCCAGCGGTCGGCGCTCATAGCAAGTGAGCACTTTTGCTACACACTGCAGGGCTGAAGTCCTGCAGTGTGTAGCGCAGGCGATCGGATGATCCAAGTGTCCCTTGGAGACTATTGAAAGCAGTGTAAAGTTTACAAAAAAAAGTTTTTTAAAAATCTAAACGTTCAAATCATCCCCTTTCGCCCCATTCAAAATAAAACAATAAAAAAAATCAAATATACACGTATTTGTATCTCGCTGCATTCAGAATCGCCCAGTTTATCAATATAAAAAAAAGAATTAATCCCATCGATAAACGGCGTAACTATAAAAAAAAATCAACGCCATAATTACGTTTTTTTGGTCGCTGCAACATTGCAATAACGGGCTATCAAAACATCGGATCTAACCCAAAACGGTATCAATAAAAATGTCAGCTTGGCTCTCAAAAAATAAGCCCTCACCCAACCACAGATCCCGATAAATGGAGACGCTACGGGACTCGGAAAATGGCTCCATTTTTATTCTTTTTTGCAAACTTTGGATTTTTTCTTTCTACCACTTAAATAAAAAAGAACCTGTACATGTTTGGTATCTACGGAATCGTAATGACTTGGGGAACCATAACAGCAGGCCAGTTTCAGCCATTCAGTGGATATGGTAAAAAAAAAAAAAAATTGTGGAATTGCACTTCTTTGCAATTTCATTGCACTTTGAATTTTTTCCCATTTTCCTGCTATGGTCTTTTCTTCACTTCCTGGTCACATAGGATGTTGCTGCCCACAGGAGTGGCAAAATCTGCCAGGAGTGCACTGCTGTCAACATCTGCCAACGCCTCATCTGTCATTATGACCTGACGGAAAAAAAATAATCCCTCCGCAATATCCCACCAGTAGACCACTAATGTCCAAACTATATCTACCACATATCTATCTCTCTCCTGATCTATCTAAATCATCAGCGCTCTCATCTCTACTTGTTAGATCTGCTTGAGCAGATGCTCCATTTCTTATCATATTAATACATAGTATTGACCTTGTCACTGTCAGATCACTATACAGCATGTAAGAGTGTGGCAGAGCAGGTAATCAATTGAGCATGCCCTAGCTCCCCTGAAGGTGGACTAAGGTTTCTGCAAAGGAGAAACCACGTGGGGCAGCTTTATAGACAAAAATATCATGCACATGCAAAACTGCATGCTATGCTTAATGTATAATGCAAATACACTTTTGACGTTCCGTTTTGAGTTCTTAATAATACTGAGCTCTGGTTCATCTTTTTTTAATTCGTGAGAAGGTAAAAAAAAAAATACACAGGTCCATCACATCCAACTTGTTATCCTAATTTGTTAATTTTTTTCCTACCAAAGACATGAGGAATTCTTTCCAACAAAGGGAAAAAAAAAATCAATACATTTCTAAAAATCCAATACCTACAACCTGTACAATAAATATTAAATTATACAATTTTATGACATATAAAAATGTGGTGGAAAATGTCAGTGGCATGTGTCAATAGAAAGTTGTGAGAATTAAAAGCATTACCTTGATAAAAATGTAAATTACTCCAAGTTTTCAATTTTAAAGGGGTTTCCAGGCTTAAAATTTTGATAACATCATTTAGTATAGGTTCTCTATTAAAATGTTGAGGGGGGGGTGTGGCAAGGGCTGGGGAAACAGTCAGTCAAACTTTTGATTCCTCTATTTTTCTACACTCCATTTTCAAGGCTGACTCCTTCATACATGATCAATAATTAGTAGGTAAAAAAATGTCTGAATAACATTTGTGGAAAGGACCTTAGAGCAGCTTGAATATGCCTAGTGTAAGGGACTGGAGAGGTGACTGATTTACTATCTGCACTAGAACAGCTTGATTATCACTATCTTTCTTTTTTATAAATAGGGGTGTTATAATTTATGTTCCATCAATCTTTCATAAAATTAAATTCATATGAAAGTTAAAAAGTATTGTTAATATTGTAAAATGAATTTATGTAAATAGGTGCTGAGCTGCAGTACCCAACAATGACCACCACAAAGTGAATGTTTGGCTCTGTTTGCATCTAGTTGCTAACATCACTGAAGAGCCAGTTTTAGACCCCCAATGAATCTGTCAGTAGGATCAACCCTCTTAAGCAGTCTACATGAGCATGAAAGTTGAACAAAATGATAAGTTGATATCTGTGATCTGATGTCATTCCAGAGAAATCCACATTTTTCTTAACATAAATAAGCTGTTGAGGTCTATGGGCGGGATTCAGAGCTCCTAGAGAATCTCTCTCCAGAGCTTATTTTAAATGAAAGAGGGCATTACCAGTGAGACGTGTAATTGCTGACAACCCACTCTCCTGATCTACGTGTCTCACACTGGTAACGCCCCCTATTGTTTAAATCAAGCTTTGGAGGCAAATTCTCACGCAGATCAGTGTCCGGCCCAAAGATCTTAACAGCTCATTGGATTTCTTTTGAATAAAACAGCGGATCGCAGATATCACTGCATCATTTTATTCAATGATCTATGACCTGCATGACCATATAGACAGCTTAGCAGGATTGGTCCTACTGACAGAGGCCATTTTAAATTTTGAAAAAGCCCTTTAGGCTGTGTGCCCACGATGCGTTTTTTTTTAAGCGTTCCCGCAGCGGCAAAAATGCTGCAGAAACGCTTAAAAACGCATGGTAGAAGGCCTGCCATATTCCCCAATGATAAGTCGCATGTGCTGTGCACATGCTGTGGAAATTTCCGCTGCGGATTATCATTGCGGAAAAATACGCAGCATGTCCATTAATTTTGCGGACACGCAGCGTAATTGCCGCCATTGACTTGCGGAATCCAAGCGTTTCAATGTGCGGATGGTACCCGGGTGTGGAGGAGAGGAGACTCTCCTCCGGACCCGGGTACCATAGAACCTGTGAAAAAAAGAATAAAAAAATAAATATTATATTTACCTTCTGAAGGCCCCCCGGTGCGCTTGTCTTCACTTGCCGGCAGATCGCGGTGGACTGATGGACCTGCGCTGACGTCCTAGTCGTGACCGCAGGTCCTTCAGTGTAGTGTACCGTGAGCTGCCGGCAAGCCAGGACGGAGCGAAGCAAGACTGTGGGGGCCATCGGAAGGTAAGTATAGATTTATTTATTTATTTTTTTAACCATTCTTTGGGGTCACACTATATAAATCCATGCTGTTTGCATGGATTTATATAGTGTGACCAAGTTGACTAGCACTTTCCAAGTGATGCTAAAATCGCTTTGAAAGCGCTTGTCAACCCGCATGCGGAACGCTTCACTTCCGCATGTCCCTGGCAGGAAAACGCATGTACAATCCCCATGTGTTTTTTTCTGCCAGGGAGATGCAGAAACACTCAGGAAAAAATCCTGAGCATTTTTGCATCGTGGGCACATAGCCTTAACGCAGCTTCAGCACCTACAGCTTGGATTTAATGCTCATTGATTTTTTTTAATTTATGTATTTACAGGTTGTCTATCGGTATTTTATGGCTGTTCAATATTTGGCAGTTCATCATTGAATGGAATATTTAAAGAAGGAGGGCAGCAAACGTACCTGCTGGTTTTAGCCTTTCGTCAGTGAGTAAGATGGGTCGTTCCAGACATTGTACCGAAGAAGAAAGAATTTTGATAAAGAAGTTGATTGGAGAGGGGAAAACATATAAAGAAGTGCAGAAAATGATTTGCTGCTCAGCTAAAATGATTTCCAATGCTTTAAAATGGCAAACAACACCTGAAACACGTGGTAGAAAAAGAAATACTACCACCCGCATAGATCATACAATAACAAGAATGGCAAAGAAGCATCCAATGATCAGCTCCAGGGAGATTAAAGATGATCTTCAGCTACCTGTGAGTACTGCAACCATCAGAAGACGCCTGCGTGAAGCCAAACTATTTGCAAGAAACCCTCGTAAAGTACCATTGCTGAAAAATACACATGTGTTGAAAAGGTTGCAGTTTGCGAAAGAACACATTAACTGGCCTAAACAGAAGTGGCGCAACATTCTATGGACAGATGAGAGCAAGATTGCTCTTATTGGGTCTAAAACCTGCAGACAGTTTGTGACACAGCCCATAAACCCTGGATTCAAGCCACAGTACACTGTGAAGACTGTAAAACATGGAGGAGTAAGCATACTGGTTTGGGGATGTTTCTCATATTATGGTGTTGGGCCCATTTATCACATACCCAGTACCATGGCCCAGTTTGAATATATCAAAATACTGGAAGAGATCATGTTGCCTTATGCTGAAGAAGAAATGCCCTTGAAATGGGTATTTCAGCAGGACAATGACCATAAAGAAACCAGCAAGCGGGCAAAATCCTGGTTCCAGACCAAAAACATTGCTGTTATGAAGTGGCCAGCGCAATCCCCAGACCTCAATCCAATTGAGAATTTGTGGAGTGACATCAATAATGCTGTTTTTGATACAAAACCTAAGAATACAAAAGAACTGTGGAATGTAGTCCAGTCAGCTTGGGCTGGAATATCTGTTCGCAGGTGTCAGATGTTAGTTGACTCCATGCCACACAGATGTAAAGCAGTTATTAGAAGTAAGGGTTATACAACTAAATATTAATTCCGTGATCAACAGAAAAGCCAAGTCTGTAAACAAATTTCAGTTTATACTGTAAATATTTGAGTTTATAAATGAATATGCAGACATTTTTTTTTAAGACTATTATTCTTTTTTCTTCATTTTTATTTTAAATATTGATATTTTGTTCACTTTTTCATTTGAAATTGAAGGTGTGGTGCTCCCAGTGCCTTTGTGTATATGGAAATAAATGCTATTATGAGGACTGAGCTTTTTCTCAGTTGTTTTAACTGGTTCCCGACCGCTCACTGTACATAAACGTCCACTCTTGCTGGGCTCTGTGCAGTGCGAACGTTCATGAACAGCCGGCGGTCTCGCAGCGCTCAGGACCTGGGGGTCCTGAAAGCGCTGCGATTCTGGTGTACAGTGACAGGAATGACAGGTGACATCATTGGGACCTGATTGCATGAGGTCCCCATGGTGTTAACCCATTCCTATCTTTTGTCGTTCTTTTCATTCCAAAAGTCAAATGGTGCTCCTTCTCTTCTGAGCTCTGCCATGCTCCCAGACAGTAACTTTCCACCACATATGTACACATATTTGTGTACTCAGGAGAAATTGCACAACAAATTTTGGGGTCCATTTTTTTCTTGCTTCCCCTGTAAAAATTGAAAATTTGGGGCTAATATAGCAGCTTTGTGGTAAAAATGTGTTTTTTCATTTTCACAGCTGAACATTATAAACTTCTGTGAAGCCCCTGGGGGTTCAAGGTGCTCACCACACATCTAGATAAATTACTTGAGGGGTTTAGTTTCCAAGATGGGGTCACTTATTGGGGTTTTCCACTGTTTAGGCACATCAGGGGCTCTCCAAATGTGACATGGCGTCCGTTATCGATTCCAGCCAATTTTGCATTCCAAAAATCAAATGGTGCTCTTTCCCTTCCGAGCCGTGCCGTGCTCCCAGACAGTAGTTTTCCACCACATTTGGGGAATCAGCGTACTCAGGAGAAATTGCATAACAAATTTTGGGTTCATTTTTTCTTGCTACCCTTGTGAAAATAAAAAATTTGGGGCTAAAGTAAAATTTTTGTGAAAAAAGTAAAATGTTTATGTCCTTTCACATTCCATTAACTCCTGTGAAGCGCTTGAAGAGTTAATAAACTTCTAGAATGTGTTTTTGAGCACCTTGAGGGGTGCAGTTTTTAGAATGGTGTCAATTTTGGGTATTTTCTGTCATATAGGCCCCTCAAAGTCACTTCAAATGTGATGTGGTCCCTAAAAAAATGGTTTTGTAAATTTTGTTGGAAAAATGAGAAATTGCTGATCACCTTTTAACCCTTCTAACTTCCTAACAAAAAAAAAGTTTCAAAAATTGTGCTGACTTAAAGTAGACATGTGGGATTTATTTAGTAACTATTTTGTGTGACATAACTCTCTGATTTATGGGCATAAAAATTTGAAAATTGTGAATTTTGTCAAATTTCCAATATTTTCAGAAATAAACACAAGTTATATTGAACAAATGTTACCACTAACATGAAATACGGTATTTCACGAAAAAAAACAATGCCAGAATCAGTGGGATCCGTTGAAGCGTTCCAGAATGATTACCAAATAAAGTAACACTGGTCAGAATCGAAAAAATTGGCCCAGTCAGAAAGGCGAAAACAGGCTCTGGCACGAAAGGGTTAAACACACTGCTATTATTTTGCCCATAACTGTATAGGCAGCTGCTCATTTAGGCCTTCAGCAGAGCACATGGAGGGTTTTGTTTGGAGATGCAGTAAGTATTCTGCTTTCATATCTAAAAGTGGATTTTCATCGGTTGCATTTAATACAGTGCATATTTACTTTATTTTTTACTGTAATTTTTTTTACAATTTGGATAAGTTTAATTATGTAATTGAAGTAATAAAGTTTAATATTTTTTTTGTATCTGATTCTTTTCTTGACACCTGTATATCTTTTTACAGGGAGTCTGTCACATCAAATATCACTTATAACTAGTGTTGAGCATTCCGATACTGAAATATCGGGTATCGGCCGATATTCGCGGTATCGGAATTCCGATACTTTTGCAATATCGTATACCGGAATCGGAAGTTCCCATAATGCAATGAGCCATTTTCATTTTATTCAGCCAATGAGGATCCTAAGAAGTGTGGGCACATTCTGTTAGGCATGTAGGCATCTTAACTAATGGCATGGCTGTGATTGGCTGCTGAAATGATGTCATGATGCACTATAAAAGCCGCCGCCGCCATTTTGAGCTCACTCTGCTGTGAATTCAGTTAGGGATAGGACGCTGTTGTTCTGAGGGACAGTTTTAGCTACCTATTTGGTCTATTCTGCTTTACCCAAGCTACTGTATGAATCGCTGTGCCTTGCAGTGCTAGTGCACAGTTCTCTGTGCTGTTCACCGCTTTCTGCAAGGTCTCTGTGTGTGAGTGCAGCTCACCCTGTAGTGTGTGCTTCAACCACGTCTGGTTGTAGTGCACTCAGTGTGTGTCACTGCCTCATACATTGTCCTTTTTTGCCAATTCATAATTTTTCCTGATATCTCCTATTAGTGTGGTGGTTCCATCCGTATTCAGCTAAATTGGTTCCAAACACACTATATAGGAGTAGATAGAGAATTTTTTTTGGTCTTGCAGCGCTAGTGCACAGTGCTCTGCATCTGTACTGTTCACCGCTGTCTGCAAGGTCTGGTGTGTGAGTGCAGCTCACCCTGTAGTGTGTGCTTCAACCACGTCTGGTTGTAGTGCACTCAGTGTGTGTCACTGCCTCATACATTGTCCTTTTTTGCCAATTCATAATTTTTCCTGATTTCTCCTATTAGTGTGGTGGTTCCATCCGTATTCAGCTAAATTGGTTCCAAACACACTATATAGGAGTAGTTAGAGGAGCCTTTCTGCAGCATTGGGCCCTGCAGCCCCAGCCAGATTAGTATTAGCCTATTTTTTTGCAGCCTCATCTATTGCATTGTAGGTTACCTTCCTACATTGTAATAGCTACAAAAATCCAGTGTCTTTTTGTGACAAAAAAAACCTAAATAAAGTTCACCAAACACTCCACTTTACAGTTGTGTAGGCCACATTAGCTCATATTAAAGTCTAGTCCACACTTTATAAAATTAGTGTTTCTTATACCTGTTAGCAGCTGTTCAGGAATAAGCACACTAAGCCCTTAGTACTTTTCTGCCTATCTTTATCAGTCTACCAAGATGAAGAAGGCAGGGAGTAAGGCATGTGGTCGTGGGCGTGGAGTTTCTGCAGGGAGAGGACGTGAGGATTCTGTGCCTGCAGGGAGAGGACGTGGGGATTCTGTGCCTGCTGCGGGCACCAGTGACTCAGCATCCCCCAGTTTTACCAGGGAACAGTCCTTTATGCGCAGCTTTGTAGGAGCTAGCCGTACCCCACTGCTGCGCGAGGACCAAATTGAAGCTGTTGTCGCATGGATGGCAGCTAACGCATCGACTTCAATTAGTTCCAGATCCTCTCAGGTCCTGAGCACTGAAGAGCACCCATCTGTCTCTTCACCACCTGCCAAATTGCCCAGGCAGTCAGAGAGCCCTGGATAGGAGCCATCTCTACTTCTGTTCTCTGAATCTCTTGGCTTGGAAAGAGGGGGCCAGCCAAGCAGAATTCGAGAATTTGAAGAAGAGGTAGTATGCAGTGATGCGCAACCGTTTTGTCTCTCTGAATCTGAAGAGGCGGGTGGGCCAGTGCCTATGGTCAGCAGCACACCTCAGTACGCATCTGATGATGAGACTCAGGTGCCACTTTCTGGTGCGTACTGTGCTGTCGAGACTACCCAGGAGAAGCAGTTGTTTGAAGAGGGTGGTGTAGATGATGAGGTCCTTGACCCATCATGGTGTGAGGGACAGGAAGGTGGTGGGAGCAGCTCTGAGGAAGAGATTCCCCGAACAGCCCAAAAAGGAGGGAGAGGGAGGGGGCAGACTTGGTTGCCTGTAGCCTCCACTTCGGCACCCATTAGGAGCATGGCTCTTCCAAAATCCAAAGCGGGCGCTCCCAAGACTTGCAGTGCCTGGTCCTTTTTTGACACAGTTGCAGATGACATTTGCTTTGTCAAATGCAAGCTGTGTAATCAGAAGGTGAAAAGAGGGAAAAGTGTCAGCAACCTCAATACCACAAATATGTGTAAACATGTGCGGACCAAGCACGTGGTGGAGTTACAAAAACACACTGAAGACCTAGGCCAACCTACAGCGCCACCTACCACCTCTTCAGCTCGTGTTGTAGCCTCTTCCTCCAGCTCACACACAGCTGGTTCGGCTTCCTCACAGGATCGCCATGGAAGAATCTCTGGCACTGTTGTACAGAGACACAGTGTAATTCCACCCACAGCACCACTTTCCCAGTCATCCTCACACTCCCAGGCCAGTCTACAGCCATCGTTAGCACAGGCATGGGAGAAAAGGCGCCCATACTCGGCAAACCACCCCCGAGCACAGGCTCTGAATGCTGGCATTGCTAAACTACTGGCCCTTGAAATGCTATCATTCAGGCTGGTGGAGACTGACACATTCCGTAACTTTATGGCATTGGCAGTCCCACAATACAACGTGCCCAGCCGATTTTATTTCAGCAGGCAAGCCGTCCCTGCCCTGCAACATCATGAGGGAAAAATTAAACATGCGCTACAAAACGCCGTCAGTAGCAAGGTCCACCTGACCACCGCTGCGTGGACCAGTAAGCATGGACAGGGACGATACCTTTCCCTCACTGTCCATTGGGTAAATGTTGTGGAGCCGGGTACAGATCTTGAGAGTGGCGCTGTACGTGTTCTACCAACTTCAAGGATTGCAGGAATCTAGTCTGTACACATTGACTCCTCCTCATACTCCAGTTCCTCTGAATCAGCGCTGCAGGAGCCGTCACGGTCTACCTCCACATCGACCCGTGAACGGTTACCTGTTATGGTGACCAATATGAGCACAGCCGTGGCCAAACGTCAACAGGCCGTATTAAAATTAATTTCTTTGGGGAATCGAAGCCACACAGCGCAGGAGCTCTGGAATGCCATCAAGCAGCAGAGCGACGTGTGGTTTGTGCCAGCGAATCTCCAGCCAGGCATGGTAGTGTGTGACAATGGCCGAAATCTGGTGGCAGCTCTGGGCCTAGGCAACCTCACTCACATCCCATGTCTGGCACATGTGCTCAACTTGGTCGTGCAGAGTTTTTTGAGGGACTATCCGGATCTTGATGCACTGCTTCACAAGGTCCGCATAGAGTGCGCTCACTTGCGGCGTTCCAGCAATGCAAGATCACGCATTGCAGCTCTGCAGCGCCGATTACGTCTTCCGGAACATCGCATCATATGTGACCTACCCACCAGGTGGAATTCAACGTTACATATGTTGGAGAGGTTGTGTGAGAAGCAGGCAGCAGTAATGGAGTACCAGCTGCAGCAGGCGCAAACAAGTCGCAGTGCGCGCCGTTCACACTTCACCACCACTGAGTGGGCCTCTATGAAGGACATTTGCCATGTTTTGCATGCCTTCGATTATTCCACGCGGATGGCGAGTGCAGATGATGCACTAGTCAGCATGACTATCCCCCTTATCTGCCTGCTTGAAAAAACACTGCAAGCACTAAGGGACGAGGTTTTGGAAGAGGTGGAGGATGAGGCGTCACAAATGCAATCTGCTTCTCTACAGTCTGCGCAACGTGGTTCCTCACAAAGGCCTAGGCAGGGGACACTTTGTGAGGAGGATGAGGAGGAGTCAATGGATGAGGAAGACATCTGTCCAGAGGAGGGAGGTACACAATGCTCTAGTAGTCAGTATCTAGAGCGAGGGTGGGGTGATGCAGAGCAGGCAGAGATCACGCCTCAAGCAGGGGACAGCGTTTCTTGGCCAGCTGGCAGTCTGCAGCACATGGTTGATTTCATGCTGCAGTGCCTGAGAAACGACCGCCGCATCGCCCACATTCTCAACACGGCTGATTATTGGGTGTCCACCCTCCTAGATCCTCGCTACCGGGACAACTTACAAAGCCTCATAACACCGTTGAACCGGGAGCGTAAAATGCGGGAGTACCAAGACGCACTGGTGCATTCCATCATGTTCTCTATTCCAACCGAGAGCAGTGCTGCTAGTGATTTACAAAGCAGCTCAGTGCGTCGAGGCAGTGGAGGAAGCTCTGCACAAAGAGGGAGCAGAAGCAGCGCCTCAGCACAAGGCAAGACCAGTATGGCCGAAATGTGGCAAAGTTTTGTGTCCCCGCCGCCACAAATGTCTGCACCATCACAGACGACTCCAGTCAGCAGGAGGCAACGTTTCCGTCAGATGGTGACAGACTACATGTCTTGCCCTCTTAGTGTACTCCCCGACGGCTCTTCTCCCTTCAAGTTTTGGGTCTGTAAGCTGGATACATGGCCAGAGCTTAGTCAGTATGCATTGGAGGTGCTAGCTTGCCTCTCCTGCTTTGTCCACATCCACTGTACTACGGATCTAAAAACCTCCTCCAAATACACCTCTGGCTCCTCTGTTTTTAGTATTTACCCTGGGCTCCAATACCACTAGTTGCTGCTCAGAAGTGCCGTCTGCACAGTCAACGCTTGCTCCAGTGTTATTGGGGTTCAGTAACGTCAGCTGATCCCCAGCTGTGTGTCCGGCAAATTCTCCTGCTTTGTCCACATCCACTGTACTACGGATTTAAAACCTCCTCCAAATACACCTCTGGCTCCTCTGTTTTTAGTATTTACCCTGGGCTCCAATACCGCTAGTTGCTGCTCAGAAGTGCCGTCTGCACAGTCAACGCTTGCTCCAGTGTTATTGGGGTTCAGTAACGTCACTTTGCCTCCAATGCGTTGTCCTGTCGTGTTGCGGTCAGGTTAGCCGACTCTATGGTGCCTGCAGTTTAGGTGACTCCTATGTGGGCTGCGGGATCTGGCAATGAAGGCTGGTTCCATAGTGCCAATAGGACAAGCACCCCCTGTAGGACTGTGGGTTTTGGTAACTGCGGCCGGCTCGCGGCCTTGAACTTTTTTTTACATGGGTACCTTCTGCTACCCATCCGGGTTCCAGTACCGTCAGCTGGTTCTCGGCAGTGCCTTTGGATTAGGTGCCTCCTTCTCGGTATCCAAGTTCCACCAACGTCTGCTGGTCCTTGGTAGTGCTTTCTGGCACAGGTACCTCCTGCTTAGTAACCGAGTTCCAGTACTGTCAGCTGGTCTTCGGCAGTTCCATTGGCTCTTGTACCTTCTGCTACCCATCCGGGTTCCAGTACCGTCAGCTGGTCCTCGGTAGTTCCTCAGCTTTCTTGTACCTTCTGCTACATTTCCAAGTTCAAGCTTTTTGAAATGGTTCTTGGTAATCACTCTAGATCTCCCTGACGAGGACCCTGAAGACCAACCCTAAGAAGACGAGGACCCCGAAGACGAGGACCCTGAAGACGAGGACCCTGAAGACCACCCCGAAGACGACGAGGACCCTGAAGACCACCCCGAAGACGACGAGGACCCTGAAGACCACCCCGAAGAAGACGAGGACCCTGAAGACCACCCCGAAGAAGACGAGGACCCTGAAGACCACCCCGAAGACGACGAGGACCCTGAAGACCACCCCGAAGAAGACGAGGACCCCGAAGACGAGGACCCAGAAGACCAACCCGAAGAAGACGAGGACCCCCGAAGACGACGACCCTGAAGACCACCCCGAAGAAGACCAAGAAGATGACCCTGAAGAAGTTGACCAAGAGGACAAAGAAGAGAAGACAAGCACCAAGATACAGAAGAACAAGAGACAGAAAACCAAGAAGCAGAAATACAAGAAGCTGCAGAACAAAAAGCGGAAGAACATTAAGCATAAGACTAAAAATCAGAGCAAAAGATAATATCTAAATTATAAGCAGAAGATGACTAAGCAGTGTATGGGGGTGAGTCCGTTCCGCCTCGTGGTGCCCCTGGAAAAGACCTGCTGCTGCAGGCCAAACTGAACGCGGACAAATCCTGTTGTAAATCTTTTGTGACGGGCAGAACGAAAGGTGTAATGTCCAACCTTTTATAGATAACAACTACAGGAATGCCTGCCACAAATAAGAATATGATGAAGAAGAAGAAGATGAAGAAGTAGAATATGAAGAATGTAAAAAAAAAAGAATAATACGAAGAAGGTGAAGAAGAAGAAGATGAAGAAGGTGAAGAAGAAGTGGATGAAAAAGATGCTGAGGATGATGAAGGAGAAAGTGTGGGAGAAGTAAAAAAGAAGGTGAAGAGCATGGAAGTAGTGAAACATAAATATCTGACAAAATATAAAAATACTTAACATAGTCAATATTTCCGTAACTCAGAACGTCTTAAAAAAAAAAAATAAATTCCTGCTATTCCATTTGATTGGGCTAAACCTCTATGCCTTTATTGTCTCCCCCACCTCCCCCAATACATTCTACATTATTCTTAGTTGTTTTCCTTCATGTAGAATAAACCCTTTCTTTCCTTGTAGGTTAATTTTCATTCCGATATTTCTGTCCCATTGACTTGCATTGGTTTCCGGTATCGGAATCGGCGATATCCGATACTTTTTCGGTATCGGTCCGATCCAATCCGATCCAATCCGATCCGATATTTCCCGATATCGGAAGGTATCGCTCAACACTACTTATAACTAATCAGATAGCCTTGTAGGAGATGGAGCAACAATAAAAATCATTATTTTTAGGTTTAAATCTGCCCCTCCGTTGCCCCTAAAAAACAACTTTATTGTAATATGCAAATAATGGTGCTCAGTGCATCCTTGTTACACCACTCTACACACTTATTTAGATTACAGCTGTTCCTTTTATGTTGATTGGCATCATTGATTTGCCTAGAGCCAGCACTGCCTGAAGATAAACCTCCAATATCTGATCGCTATCCCTGTGCAGGAGAGAACACACAAATCACTCTTCTTGCTTCGGTCTCCTCTGCTATTATTATTTATTGGATGTGGTGAGGCACAGAATTCCAGAGGATGGGGGTTGCTTGGAGCTGACTGGGTGAGGAACGTATGAGTATGGAGGAGAGAAGGAAGTCTTGGAAGGACTGGAGGTTGCGTGTTGAATGATATCAGGGGATTAGTTCGGAGATATACGGTGGAGACAGATTATGAACGGCTTTGTAGGTCAGCGTTAGCAGTTTGAAATTGATGCATTGGAGAATTGGGAGCCAATTAGGTGATTTGCAGAGGAGTAGCGTGGAGAGAGGTTGATTAGTTGGGCAGCGGAGTTAAGGACATACCGGAGAGGTACAAGAGTGTTAGCAGGGAGGCCACAGAGGAGGATATTACAGTAGTCAAGAAGAGAGATAAGGGCATGCACTAACATTTTAGTAGATTAGGGGTTGAGGAAAGTCTTAGTTACTTACGGTAACGTGATTTTTCGGAGCCCATGACAGCACCACGAGAGAGAGGGGATCCATCCACCGAGGACAGGAAACCTACAGGCTTAAAAGGGGCGGGCCTCCCTCTCGCCTCAGTTTGGTTAACAGAGCATGAGAGAACCACCAAGGTTAGTAAGTACAAAATAAAACATCATAAGGTATACAAAACAAAATAACACCTACTCTTTTTTTTAACTTATTCAAGAAAAAAGAGGCAACAACCAAATACCTATATGTCCATACAGTCACCCACTCCAAAACACCTTATAACAGTGAGTGAATATCCAACTGAAAGGGAGTGCTCCCACAAACTTTGAAGGGAGGGAATATAAGGGTGCTGCCATGGGCCCTGAAAAATCACGTTACCGGTAAGTAACTAAGTCTTTATTCGTTCCCCCATGATAGCACCACAAGATAATTACAGAGAATGGAGATTCTAGGGGGGGGGGGGGCCACAGCCTGGTTTGAAAAAGGTATTTGGAGAGGACCAGGTAGCGGCCTTACATATCTCCTCTATGGAGACGCCCGTCTTCTCCGCCCGGGAGATTGCCATGGCCCGAGTAGAATGGGCCCTCAGACCCTCTGGTATTTCTCACTTGATGAATAGGCCAGAGCAATGGCGTCCCTAATCTAATGAGCAATGGTGGGTTTTCGAGGCACTACAACCTTTTTTAACCCCCTGGTGACAAACAATAATGGATCTCCTTCCTAAAACCTTCAGTGACAGACAGATATTTGATTATGCACCTTCTAACATCTAAGGCAGGGGTCTCAAACTCGGCTGGGTATATGGGCCGCACATGGAAAAAATTTGAATTTGGGGGGCCACATTCTTTGCAGGTCAAAGTGACAATTTTAGTGATACCATTTTTTTTTTGTATACACCGTCTGAACGTTTTTGCTGTGTTTATTTTATTTATAGCTTGGGTCGCTACGGATGTGGCGATAATAAACATGCACTTCTTGTGTTTAGTTTATATATAAAACAGCATTTTTAGTGGCAAAATATTTTTCATGCTTTTATTTATTTATTTTTTAATTCTTACAATTTTGTTTCCTCCAATTTGCCACATACAGTAATATTGTTTTACCATTATCACCATATAGTAATTCTGGCAAACATCTAGTAATGTGCCCCATCCTGGTGGTACAATCTTATAGTAATGTGTCCCATCCTGGTGGTCCCCATCTTGTAGTAATGTGCCCCATCCTGGTCCCTTCCTTGTAGTAATGTGCCCCATCCGGTAGTAATGCCCCATCCAGGTCCCCATCTGGTAGAATTGTCCCCTGCGCTGTTCTTCACACACACACAAAAAAAAAAAAAGATTCCTCTCATCTGTCCTCCATTCCCTCGGCGTCCATTGTGCACATGTGGCCCGCAGGCACAGACCCCTTGACTATCCTGACCTGGTCCAGGAGGGGCTGCTGACAGCAGCGCTGCATTGCCGCGCACTGCGCAGAGACCGCTCTCTGCACAGCATTTCCAATGCCATCCGCCGACCAATCAGAGGACAGCAGCTGATATCTGCATCCCAGTGCAGCGGCGTATGACGTCACTGCCATGCACAGATGTCAGCTGCTGGCCTCTGATTGGCCGGCGGCTGGAATTGGAAATGCTGTGCAGAAAGTTGGTCAACTGCGCGGTAATACAGTCCTACTGTCGGGAGATCCTCCTGGACCAGGTCGGGATCGTCAATGGTTCTGTGCCTGCGGGCCGCATTAGGCAGCCTCAGGGGCCACATGTGGCCCGCGGGCCGCGTGTTTGAGACCTCTGATCTAAGGTGTATATCTTGTTCTCTACAGGATTTTGGGGGTTTGGGGCAAAAGGATGGTAGAATAATTTTCTGGGTTCTGTGAAAGCGGGTAGCAACCTTAGGGAGGTATGCCAGATCTGGTTTGAAGACTGCTCTATCCTCCAGAATTTGAGTATAGGGTGGAACCGAGGCGAGGCTCTGGATATCACTTACTCTCCTACCCGAGGTCAGTGTGACTAGAAGAGCTGTTTTGAAGGAAATGTCTTTTGGGGAGGCAGAATTTAAGGGCTCGAAGGCTGGGCCAGTTAATGCTGTTAAAACCAAATTTAGGTCCCAAGGCATCAAGTTAGATCAGTGTTTCCCAAACCCCATCCTCACGGCCCCCCACAGGTCATGTTTTCAGGATCTCCTTAGTATTGCACATGTGAGAGAATTCCTGATGCCTTGATACTTCAGTCACCTGTGTAATACTAAGGAGATCCTGAAAACATGACCTGTGGGGGGCTGTGAGGATGGGGTTTGGGAAACACTGAGTTAGATCCTGAGATGGGTCTAAACCTAAAAGATGCCCTAATAAACCGAGAAATCCAAAAAATTGTTGCTAGATCACAGCTAAATAAGGCCCCGAGCGATGACACCTGTACATTTAGGGTACTTGTGGATAAACCCAGCTCTAGCCCCTTCTGAAGGAATTACAGAATCCCTCCTACAAGGGGCCCCATCCTCCACATTAGCCCCTGAGAAGGTTAAGAATTGTTTCCAGGTTCTCGCATAAATGCACGTGGTGACCGCTTTTCTGCTACGTAAGAGAGTGTCTACTAAATTTAATGAGAAACCTCGTCAATAATGCCCTCTCAAATTCCACGCCATCAGGTGTAAATTCGGAGCGTGAGGATGGAAAACCGGCCCCTGTGAGAGGAGATCAGAAATCTCCAGAAGGACCCAAGGATCTGAAATTGACATCTGCCTCAGGCAGGAGAACCAAGGCTTCTTGGGCCAGAAAGGGGGGGCTATCAGTACCACTCTGGCTCTGTCGGCCATGATTTTCCTGATGACAGCTGGAAGAAGGGATAACGGAGGGAAGGCATAACCCAGGCTGAAGTTCCACGGGATTAGTAGGGAGTCTACTACTAGAGGATCTTTCCTCGGGTTCAGGGAACAAAAAACTTCTAGTTTTCGATTCTGTCTTGTGGCGAACAGATCCACCACAAGGAGTTCCCAACTCTGGGCAATCCGAATAAAAGCCTTTGATTGAGAACCAATTCTCCTTTTAGCGTGTTTCAACTCAAAGTCCACCTTCGCATTCTCTCTTCCCTTTATATGCAAGGCGGTAAGGGAGAGGAGATGTCTTTCTGCCAACTGTAGCAACCGGTCTGAAACCTTCATTAGTTTTTGATCTGGTGCCCACTTGGTGGTTTAAGTACGCCACAGCAACCTGGTTGTCCGACAAAACCTTGACATCCTGGCCCTGCAAAGACACAAGGAAGCCGCTTACAGCTCGTTCCACAGCTAACAACTCTTTAACAGAGGAAAGATTTCTTTCATCCCTTGACCAGACACCCTGGATTATATCTTCCCCTAGATGGGCTCCCCAACCTGTGGGTGTTATGAACTGCTACAAACACTAAGGAAAGAAAGGAAAACTGTCCCTACAATAGGACTAAGCTGATTCCCTACGATGCAGCGGGGGACCTGTTCCTTGTGAACAGACCCGCATAAGTCCTCAGCTAGTCTGAACGCAGACCTATAGATATAAGGGAGGGGTCCCTACAAGAGCTAAGGACTGGGATATAGTTGGACACCTCCTAGCAGAAATTGTAGCAGAGCAAAGACAAACAAACAGAAGTACTAGTGGTCAAAAGACCAAGCAAACTACAGAGTAAGGTACAAGGCACCTGGCTAGCTTAAGAGTAAATGTAACCCTGAAGTCCAGGAAGGCCAGGAGGGCGGAGCTGGATTAAATAGGCAAAAAGTCATGTGACCAGCAAAATAGAAAAAACTAACAGGAGGGTTCTAACAGTACCCCCTCTTCTATGAGGATCCTCCGGATCCTCCAGGACCAGGTCTATCAGGAAACCTCCTGTGAAACGCTCCGACAAGTCTAGGAGCAGAAACATCATCCGCCCTTATCCATGAGTTATCCTCGGGACCGAAACCTTTCCAAGCGACGAGATACTGCAATCTCCCTCTAAGCCATCTAGAATTAAGAATGCGAGAAATTTCATATTCACCGTCATCCTCCACCAGAGGAACAGAGACAGTGGCGTCCCTATCAGAAACATCAGCTTTTTTCAATAAGGAAACATGAAACACCGGATTAATCTTCCAGGAGGTAGGAACCTCCAACCAAACAGCAGATTGATTAACTACCTGAAGCACCTTAAACGGACCCACAAACTTCGGGCCCAATTTCTTAGAAGGAATCCTTAACCGCAGATTCCTAGAGGACAACCAAACCATGTCAACAACAGTAAACAAAACCTCTTGACGTTTCCTGTCAAAGTACCTCTTGGATTTTTTGTTAGCCTCTTGAAGGTTACGACGTACATCAGTCCAAACTCTTTCCAAATCGCCGGAAAAATTCTCCTCCGGCACAACCAATATCAATTTGGAGAATTACCCAAACGACGGATGTCTCCCAGTACAACAAAAAAAAGGAGAACACCCAGCCGAAGAGGATGTATGGTTGTTAAGAGCAAATTCAGCCAGTGGCAGAAACTCAGACCACCCCTCTTGATTGTCAGCCACAAAACAACGCAAAATCTGTTCAACATCCTGGTTCTTTCTTTCTGTCTGTCCATTAGACTCAGGATGATAACCAGATGAAAATGACAAATGGACTCCCAACCTGTCACAAAAGGCACGCCAAAAACGAGCCACGAACTGAGGTTCCCTATCAGAAACAATTTCGGTAGGAACGCCATGGAGCCTGACAATTTCTTTAACAAAAGCCTTAGCGAGTGTCTTGGCGCAGGGCAGTTTGATGAAGGGAACCAAGTGACACATCTTGCTAAAACGGTCCACGACCACCCAGATAACAGTGAAACCCTCAGAGGCAGGAAGGTCAGTAATAAAATCCATAGCAAGATGTGTCCAAGGAGCGCTAGTAACCTCCAGAGGGCAAAGCAACCCCGCAGCAGGAGCATGTGAAGACTTAGATCTAGCACACACAGTACATTGATGCACCCACTTAATGACTTCCTTCTGCCACCCAGGCCACCAAAAACTGCGACCTACAAGTCTCTTAGTCTCCGAAATTCCTGGATCACCTGCCAACCGAGACTCATGACACTCCACAAGCAAATCTCTCCTAAAGTTCCTAGGCACAAACAACCTCAAATGGGGAGTGTTAGATGGGGCATCCTCCTGGGCTTTCAGAATCCCATCTTCCAAAACGGAGTCCAATGCTGCGATCACAACACCTTCCTGTAAAATGCTCTCCTCCTCCTCGGTACCAACCATGGGAGAAAAGCTGCGAGATAAAGCATCAGCTTTTACATTCTTGGTACCCGGAATGTAAGTAACAGAAAAATTAAACCGCAAAAAAAAAAGTGCCCACCTAGCTTGACGGGCATTCAAGCACTTGGCAGCATCAAGATAGATCAGATTCTTATGATCAGTAAAAACCTGAATGGGAAATTTAGCACCTTCCAAGAGATGACGCCAATGTTCAAATGCGAGTTTAATCGCCAGCAATTCCTGATTACCGACATCGTAATTTAAGTTCGGTCTCAGAAAATTTTTTTGAAAAAAAAGCACAGGGATGTACTCCATCCTTGTTTTCCTGAGACAAAACCGCACCGACCCCACCGAAGAAGCATCAACCTCGACCAAAAAGGGCTTGGTCTCATCAGGCTGCATAAGGATGGGGGCAGAACTGAACCTCTCCTTGAGATACACAAAAGCTTCAATGGCCTCATTAGTCCTCTGGACCGTATTCGCACCTTTCCTGGTGCGATCGGTCAGCGGCTTAACAATTATAGAAAAATTCTTAATGAATTTTCTGTAATAATTGGCGAAACCCAAAAATCTCTGTATTGGTTTCAAACCAATAGGCCTAGGCCATTCCTGAACCGCCTGAACCTTCACCGGGTCCATCTCAAAGCCCTCGCTGGAGATAATGTAGCCCAAAAAACTAGTTCTCTGCACAGCGAACTCACATTTCTCCAGCTTAGCAAAAACTGAATTGTCGCTTTACAACTGCAATACCTCACGTACGCTCTGCCAATGAGACTCCAGATCTGGCGCAAAAATCAAAATGTCATCCAAATACACCACCACATTCTTACTGATCAACGGTCTTAAGATGTCATTAATAAGGTTCTGAAAAAACGCTGGTGCGTTGGTAAGACCAAAGGGCATAACCAGATTCTCAAAATGACCCCCTGGAGTGTTGAAAGCAGTTTTCCACTCATCACCTTCCTTCATACGTAACAAATTGTATGCCCCCCGGAGATCAATTTTAGAGAACCACTTGGCCCCCACTAACTGGTTGAACAAGTCAGGAATTAATGGCAGTGGGTAGGAATTGCGTACTGTAATTTTATTAATTTCGCGAAAGTCCAGACATGGACGTAAACCGCCGTCCTTTTTTTTTTACAAAAAAGAATCCAACAGCCACAGGTGACTTAGAAGGTCTAATGTGACCGGCGGCCAAGCTTGTCTGTATGTATTCCTCCAAAGCCTTTCTCTCAGGGATAGTAAGATTAAATAAGCGACTCTTGGGAAGAGTTGCTCCAGGGACAAACTCAATAGTACAATCATAGTCCCTATGAGGAGGCAAAACTTGCGACTCCTCCTCAGAAAAAAACTTCCAAAAATCCTGAATAGGTACAGGTAATTCCCCTCTTTCCACAGCAGCAATGCGACCGTTGCAACATCTATCATAACACTTAGGACTCCAAGACTTAATTTCATTGGTAGACCAGTCCAGTACAGGATTGTGCAATTTTAACCAAGGTAACCCCAAAACCACTGGAGCAGGCAAATTATTTAATACCGCCAAATTCTCTTGGTGGATACCATTAATGGTGAGGGGAAATTCAAAAACCTTGTGAGTAATACCTTTCAAGGGAGAGCCATCAACAGCAACCACAGAAATAGGAGATGACAAAAGTTTGGATTCTAATTTAAATTTTTCCAAAAAACCCTCATCAATCACATTGAGTGTAGAACCACAATCCACAAATACCCGAAATTCAATCAACTCCTCCTGGAATGAGGTGCTTCCAGAAAGAAATACTCCTTTTGAGTTTAAACAAGCTATGCGAGCGTAACTGACCTCTTTTTTTTTTTTCTTTGTTCAAACGAAGCACACAGTTCTTAATAAAGTGGTCAGATTTACCGCAATAAAAACACAATCCTTTAGCAAACCTGCGGTCTTTTTCCTGAGAGTGGGGTGACATCGCCCCAATCTCCATCGGTTCTCCACCCTCCGAACAGACCCTCTGAAAACTAGGAGCTGCCATAGTAGTAGATTTCTCTTCATTACATCTAGCACGCAGTCTCCTGTCCACACGTATGGCTAATTGCATTGCCTCCTGCAAGGTTCCAGGTTTTGGGAAGGCAATCAGCAGATCCTTAACCCTTTCACCTAGACCATCAAGAAACACATTTTAATGCTGAGTCATTCCATTCCACTTCAGCCGACCATCTTCTGAAGTATGTACAATAATTTTCCACATCACCTGATCCCTGCTTCAAACGTCTTAATTCAGTTTCAGCAGATGAGACTCGATCAGGATCATCATACAACAACCCCATAGCAGAAAAAAATCTTCCACAGATCTAAAACACGGATCATTAGGTTGTAGAGAAAAGGCCCATCCCTGTGGTTCTTTGCGCAAAAGTGACATTATAAACCTAATGCGCTGTGATTCATTCCCCGAGGATCTGGGTCTTAAACGAAAATATAATAAACAAGCGTTTTTAAAGGAAAAAAAATCTTGCCGTTTACCATAAAAAAAAATCTGGCAGTTCTACCTTCGGTTCGACAAAATGCGCTCCAGGACAGCTACTCACGTGTTGCTGGAGCTCGGCCACCTCCAAAGACAGTCCCTGCAGGCGTTGAGCCAACTCCTGAACCGACACCATGCTGAAATTAGGATTTCTTTCCTTAGAGAGTTTTATTTTTTGGCTGGACTTACTGTTATGAACTGCTACAAACACTAAGGAAAGAAAGGAAAACTGTCCCTACAATAGGACTAAGCTGATTCCCTACGATGCAGCGGGGGACCTGTTCCTTGTGAACAGACCCGCATAAGTCCTCAGCTAGTCTGAACGCAGACCTATAGATATAAGGGAGGGGTCCCTACAAGAACTAAGGACTGTGATATAGTTGGACACCTCCTAGCAGAAATTGTAGCAGAGCAAAGACAAACAGAAGTACTAGTGGTCAAAAGACCAAGCAAACTACAGAGTAAGGTACAAGGCACCTGGCTAGCTTAAGAGTAAATGTAACACTGAAGTCCAGCAAGGCCAGGAGGGCGGAGCTGGATTAAATAGGCAAAAAGTCATGTGACTAGCAAAATAGAAAAAACTAACAGGAGGGTTCTAACAGTGGGACTTGCATCCGTGGTGATTACACATGATGGATATATCAGCCATGGGACACCTCTGGACAGGTTCCGGACATCCATCCACCACAACGAGATAATATTGATCGGGGGGAATCAGGTTGAAATACCCTCCAGATGCCCCCTCAGGACAAACTCATTGTGCAGAACCTCCCACTGCAGGGACCTAGAATGGTACTGTGCCCATAAAACTGCCGGGAAACATGAGGTTAAAGTTCCTAACAGGGACATTGCCCTTCTGAGAGACATGGAGGGGTTCTGAATAGCCGCCTCCACCTGGAACTGGATCTTCCTAATCTTTGAGTCTGGAAGATGGGACTCCTGCAGCTCTGAGTCCAGCACGACACCCAAATACTGCTGGGTCTTCATGGGCACAAGTCTAGATTTTTCTAAATTTAGTAACAATCCAAGGTCTTTCAGAGCGACCATTACTTGCTCCAAATGCGTACTACAATGAAGGAAGGAATTTCCCACCACTAGGAAATCATCCAGGTAGGGAATGATGAGCACATCTTTCTCCCGAAGATGAGCCATAACCTCGGCCATAACCTTGGTAAAAATTCTAGGAGCAACCGTCAGACCAAAAGGAAGGGCCGCATACTGGAAGTGTCTTATCACCTCCTGTAATCTAACTGCCACCCTGAGGTATTTTTGATATCCCTCATGAATGGGTATGTGGTAATATGCATCCTTAAGGTCCAGGACCGCCATGTAACACTCAGGAAAAAGAAGTTTTATTGTGAAATTTAAACACTACATTTTAAACGAAGGCACTCTCAAATACTTATTTAGGGCTTTCAAGTTTATAATTGTTCTAAAGGAACCATCTGGCTTTTGGATCAGTAAGAGAGGGGAGTAGAACCCTTTTTCTGGACACGGAACCTCCCGCAGGACAGCCTTCTGTATGAGTTCCTGGACTTCCGATTCCAGTGCTAACTGCTGCATGGGGGAGGAACGAGAGGGGGTTACCATAAATCTCTGAGGGAGTGCATTTTGGAAATCCAATCTTAACCCCGAATTGACCAGACCTAGGATCCAACTACTGTTGGAAATGCGTTCGCAGGCGGGAAAAAAGGATGACCGCCTTCCCCCCAACTGGGGAACGAGTCATTGTCCTTTCTTCCGGGATCCCTGGAAGGAGGAACCAAATAATAGCCCTCTACCTTTTCCCCTGCGGGGTTCGTATCTATCCTGTTCTTTAGCTGACTTTCTCTTTACAAACTTTTTCCAGAAAGAACGCTTAAATTATGCTATGGAAACTGAAGGAAAGCTTTTTTTAGTGTCCCCTGCCTTCTCCAGTATCTTGTCCATTGATGTGCCAAAAAGATATCCCCCCTCAAAAGGGATGGAGCAAAGTCTTGCCTTAGCTTGGAGATCCCCTCGCCATCATTTCAGCCATAAGGCCCTGCGAACCGCGTTGGACAAGGCCGCTGACCTGGCCGCTAACCTCACCGCATCTGCAGAGGCACCTGCCAAGAAGGCCGCTGTGCCCTCGATTAAAGGGAAGTTAGATAGGATGTCCTTCTTAGAAACCTTAGTCTTTAGCTGGGTCTCCAGCTGTTGCAACCAGACCATGAGAGATCTGGAAGTACATGTTGATGCTACCACCGGTCTTAGGGTTCCTGCCGCCGTCTCCCAAGCCCCCTTGAGGAAGGCATCCGCCTTTCTATTAAGCGGGTCCTTTAGAGCCTCTATATCAGTGTTTCCCAAACCCCATCCTCACGGCCCCCCACAGATCATGTTTTCAGGATCTCCTTAGTATTGCACAGGTAAGAGAATTCCTGGTGCCTTGATGATACTTCAATCACCTGTGTAATACTAAGGAGATCCTGAAAACATGACCTGTGGGGGCGGTGAGGATGAGGTTTGGGAAACACTGCTCTATATCATCAAATGGTAAAGAGGATGACTTAGAGGCCTTGGCAATGGCAGCGTCCAGCTTTGGGGCTTTATCCCACGAGGAGGAGGATGATTCGTCAAAGAGATGAAGGTGGAAGGTTTCTTTTAAGCGAAGGTGGAAGGGAACCCTTTTTCTCTGGCCTTCTCCACGCCTTCTGCACTAACCCCTGGACTTTATCAACCAATGGAAAGCATCTCCTCTTTCTCTGGTTCAGACCCCTAAGCATCAGGTCCTGTACCGATCTCTCCATCCTCGTATCCACCATGCCCATTGTAGAGCGGACTGCTTTCACTAAGGCGTCCACCTCATTCAGGGGAAAGCAATGGCGACTTGAGCCTTTGTCTGAAGAGGATGCTGACTCAGGTGAACCCCTGAGATAACCTCACCCTCCGAAGCCGGGGAACTGTCTGATGGGGAGTCCACCGGACTTTCTGCTTGCGAGGGCTTTGGAGATTTCCGACTTAACCAGGGATTTTAACTCTGCTGAGAGGTTGGGGGTCTCTTCAGTCACCATTTGTTTAATACATGACTAACAGAGCCTCTTGGGGTAGGCGTCTGGTAATGGGGCTATTCATAAAACGCACTCCTTGTGTTTTACTTTTGAGACGCACTTCTTCCCCTGAAAGATAGGAAAAGAAGGGGGCACTATTACCCAGTGAACTTTCCCGAAGATCACTTACCCCACCAACAGGTTAGTACCAGCATGGACGAAGGATCTTTCACAGCCAAGGGTTCTTCCCTAGAGGCTGCCAAATCATCCCGTCTGCTGGAGCTCTGCTGGCTGCCCCCAGGCATGACTCCAGACTTGTCGCTCTGACTGCCAGAGCGAGAGCAACGGTTTGCTGAGCTCTCGTGGTGCTTCCCAGAAAGCAGCTGATGCCGGAGCTGCTCTTGTTGCTCGTGCTCCTGCTGTATGTGCTCTGCCTGCACATCCATACTAATGGCAGATGATCAGGAAGTACTCCCACAGTGGACCCGGCTCATCATAAACTGGGCACTGAAGATTTCCGGGTCACGTGACCGCGTCCCAAGCCCCGCCCCTCTGCCCCTGTCGACGCGCTCATGGAGCTTCCCCTGGTATACTGCCGCAGACATACCTCCGGAGGTGCCTAAGACAAAGCCACGCCTCTGGACCTGCGCCCCGCGATACCGGCCTGTAAGCCACGCCCCCACGCCGCGCACCACGTGGGGGGAAGTCAAGGAGAACACAGACAGGCTCGCGGCGAGCTCATGGGCAGCACGGGTGGCTGGACTGCGCTGGAGTTTCTCCTCCCAGGCAGGGAGAACTGCTCTTCAGGTGCGCGCACATGGTGCAGACCCCCTTGAGTCCACTGTGGCACTAAATACCTGAACCAGCCGGAATGGAGAAGGCATCCCCACTAGAACCCGTCCAGCCAGGCAAGGCATCATGGTCTTCAGGTAAGCCTGAAAGGTTATTCCCATCAAGAACAGGAAACCAAACTGAGGTGAGAGGAAGGACTGCCCTTTTAAGCCTGTAGGTTTCCTGTCCTTGGTGGGCGGATCCCCTCATAGTGCTGTCATGGGGGAACGAATAAAGGATGGATTCTGGAAATATTTGAGTTGGTGGTAAGAGCTTGGATGTGCGGTTTGAAGAGGAGTTTAGTTTTGTCCACATTGAGCTTTAGGAAGCGAGAGGAGAAGGATATGGCTGTCAGAGGTTGGGTCCAGGGACGGTTTCTGCAGGATAGATGTGGCCGTGACATGTTTAAAAGCAGAAGGGATGGTACCAGAAATTAGCGATAGATTGAAGAAATCAGTTAGGGCTGGGACTAATGTGGTGGTGAGGTTGGGGAGGAGGTGGAATGGCATGAGGGTCCAGTTGTGAAGTCTGATTTGGAAAGGAGATGAGAAAGCTTTCCTTCAGTGATGGTATTAAGTAAGGTTATGGGGGAGGTGAAGTTGTCTGTTGTACATAGGGGTTGTGGTGGATGTGCAGTAAAGACTTGTCTTGTTTGGTCTATCTTATCTTCTAGCATCTGAAACAACGGATACTGGAACCCTGTGCTAGCATTTCTTCTGCGGTGTTGCTATAAGTGTGTCAAGAGTGGGAGAAGAGGGTTGCATTGACAATCCAACACAATGGGCAGCACTTTGAACACATTTTATAAGTGTTCGTAAACTTGTAAAAAACTCATGAAATAATAAAGTTACATTAAAACCAAGCACACCATTGTTTTTCTTATGAAATTCTCAATAAGTTTTATGTGTCACATGACCCTCTTCCCATTGAAAAAAATAAAGTTGGATCCAAAATGACCGACTTCAAAATTGCCGCCATGGTCATCACCCATCTGGAAAAGTTTTCCCCCTCCCATATACTAATGTGCCACAAACAGGAAGTTGATATCACCAACCATTCTCATTTAATTTAGGTGTATCCATATAAATGGCCCTCCCTGTAGAATAGTCAGTGTGTGTGAATGTCTAGATGTGTGAGGTTTCTGCGGGTGAGTAGAGGTGGTCACAGGGAGAGGTGAGGTCAGATGGGGAGCATAGGCAGCTAAAAATAGTCTAATGTATGTCCATCTGTGGAGGAACACTGCGTAAAACCAAAGAAAGAAGTGAGGGACAGGAGTTGGAGGCTGCTGACTGGCCGGTGTCAATGCGGATTTTGAAGTCACCCATGATGACGGTGGGAATGTCTGCAGAGAGAAAATGTAGGAGCCAGGTGGGTAAGAGGCAGTGGCTGGGCCATGGGGTTGGTATACGACGGCCACATGGAGGTTAAAGGGAGAGTAGACACAAACAGAATGTACTTCAAAAGAAGGGAGGGCGAGAGAGGGTAGAGGGGGTATGAGGTTGAAGGTGCAGTTGGAAATTAAAGACCGACTCCACCATGTCTATTGCCAGGGCGACGAGTGTGGGTGAGTTGAAGGCCACCCTAACACATAGCATCATCGGAGGCCATGTCGTAGGGTGTCAGCCATGTTTCGGTGAGGCCCAGGAAGGATAGATTGAAAGAGGTTGTGGATGACATGGAGTTTGTAGATGGACAGGCGTTCCAACGTGCTGCAGAAAAAAGAAGAAGCGGAATGGGGGTCAAAGCAATGGCTTTTATGTTGCAGGATTACAGTAGTTTCTAATAGGTGGGGAGTAATGAGAAGGAGAATTAATGTGGGGTATCAGTTGTGGAGGCCCAGGATTGAGAGTTATCTCGCCAGCATTGAGGAGAAGCTGAGTGTCCGGCTTGTTTTGTGTTTTAGTAGAAGGGATGTGAGGTTGAGGAGCAGGTCTGCAGATGAGGTCAGGTGGGGAAGGTGAAATAATTATTTGTTTGGAGAGTGATTGGGGTTTGTGGAAAGCGAAATAGAGTAAGGATTAGTGGAGTAAAAACTGTAAGAGCATATGTAAGCATGGTGAAAGGATAAGCATGGGTAAATAAAAAGGCAAGTACAAAAGGTAATAACAGTGGTAGCTCTTACCATCTGGTCACTTTAGTGACATTTGTGGCATATTTCTGCTGCGCACTAAAAATCTGCACTTGAGAAGATGCACAGAGAGACCTAGGTCATAGACCTGTTATATTTATACACTTTTAATTGCACATGAAAGATACCAGATGACAACAGGAGGGAGGAGCTGGAGGAAGACAGGTCAGACAATTAGAAATGGGATGAATAAACACAAGAGGTGATAAAAGTTTGCCAGTTACACAGCAGGGGAGGAAATCCTGAACCTACCAGAATAGACTGATAAACTGTAGGTGTGATCAGGGGTGGATTAAAGCCCCCGTCTCACATAGCGATATCGCTAGCGAGATCGCTGCTGTGTCACGGTTTTGGTGACTCACCAGCGATGTCGCTATGTGTGACACTTTGCAACGATCAGGCCCCTGCTGTGAGGTCGCTGATCGCTGCAAAGTGTCCTGGACCATTTTTTCAGGCTGGTATCCATGGTAAACATCGGGTTACTAGGGGCACGCGCGCACTTAGTAACCCGCTGTTTACCATGGATACCACTCTGCTACGGTGCGCGGAGGCTACCGTTCACCTTAGCAGAGTCGTATCCATGATAAACATCGGGTTTCTAAGTGCGCGCGTGCCCCTAGTAACCCGATGTTTATCATGGATACGACTCTGCTAAGGTGAACGGTAGCCTCCGCGCACCATAGCAGAGTGGTATCCATGGTAAACAGCGGGTTACTAGGGGCACACGCGCACTTAGTAACCCGATGTTTACCATAGTTACCAGCATGCTCCTGCTTAAGCAGCAGGCTGGTAACGGGAGCAGGACATCGTGGAACGATTCTTTCCACGATATCGCTGCTCCCCTGATCGTTGTTGAGCCTGCCTGTTTGACAGCTCACCAGCGATGTATTAGCGATGCAGCAACGATCCCTGACAGGTCGTATCGTTGTCGGGATCGCTGCTGCATCGCTTAGTGTGACGGGGCCTTATGAGTAGCAAAGACCCTGGGCAGTTTAGAAGGCGTGGTCAGGGCCAGCACAAGCACACAGGGAAGTTAACAGGTGCAGTGCTGGCCCGGCCGAAGAAGAACCAGGGGCGCTGCGCAGCTGCTGGGGGAGCGGTCCAGGGCCCCCCCCCGCCTCTGCTTGCCGGTGTGTGCCGCATTGGCGCCGCACATATTATAATGAGGGCAATCTGGCCACGGGCCCCGGGCGGTAGCCCAGATTGCCCTCATTATAATCCGCCTATGGGTGTGATTTAGGATCAATGTACAGTGGGGTTAAAGTGTTTGCCCCCTTCCTGATTTATTATTCTTTTGCATGCTTGTCACACTTAAATGTTTCAGATCACAAAGCAAACTGAAATATTAGACAAAGATAACACAAGTAAACACAAAATCCAGTTTTTAAATGAAGGTCTTTATTAAGGCAAAAATAAATCCAAACCTACAGGGCCCTAAAGGGGAATATTTAGTGACTTAGTGTAGTTGTCATAAGTTGACCAATTTCTTCAGTACTACTCAGAAGTAAACTTGACACTGACAGAGCTGCTGAGAAGCACGAATTGTGATTGCTTAGCGTATAACTGAACAACAGTATAAACGACTTCCAGTAAATATGATGAGCAAATGCCTTAGACTTTTTGACACATTAAAAAAGTGCTACAGAAAATAAAAAATATACAAAGAATTTAAACGCCAAAGATCAAAAAAAAAATTTTTAGAATTGATCATTTCAGAGTTTTTATATCACTCAAACACCTTTACATTAGTGGCCCTGTAGGTAACAGGCCAACCAATACAATCTACTAATTGGTACCAGGTTTTAGGTATGTAGATGTTTAGAATTGCCTAGGCAGTTTATAATTTCATGGCAAATAATTACAAGTGTATTGTTAGTGACATAAGGGTGGGTTCTTATAAGCTATTATAGAGCAAAGGAACAATTTACTGTCTCTGCAGTCTGTGTCCACCACTGAGCCCTGTTGTTGTTCCATTGGTTTGGGATTTCATAAGGAAATTTTTTTTTCTGTTTAATGTCATAGTATTGTGTTGTATGGAGCAGGGGCGTACATAGAAATCATGGGGCCCCTTAGCAAAAGTTCTAAATGGGCCCCCACCTAAAAAAAATGCTAATAATTGTCGGGGATTACAGAAGAGCAGATCTCACAACTTTCCAGCCTTTACATAGTAATTTTCCTGCCGCTGAAGTCCTAGATTCCTCTTTCATTGCCCCCATAAGGTATGATGCCAACAAAAGTGCCCCCCATACACAGTATGTTACCCCCATGGTGAATTCCTCCACATTAGCATCCACATGCACAGTATAATAACCCTACTGTACCTCACCTCAACTGCCAAGGCAAAGTATGGTGATCCCAACACAGCCCTCCATGCAGTATAATGGCCCCACACTGTATAGTAGCCCTCCAAACAGTATGATGGACCCCACACAAACCTTCACACTGTATAATTGCTTGCATACAGTATAATGCACCCCACTATGGTCTTCCATACAATATAATGCTCCCCCATGGTCCTATATTCAGTATATACAGTATAATGCGCTCCCCATGGTCCTGTATACAGTTTAATGCTCCCACCATGGTCCTGTATACAGTACAATGCCCCCCCCATGGTCCTGTATACAATATCATGCACACCCATCCTCTATTACAGAGGTCCCCAACCGCCGGTCCGCGGACCAGGACCGGGCCGTTGGGGTTTTTCAGCCGGTCCGCGGGGAGAGGGGGCCCCTCCAGCCTCCAGCAGGGCCGCCATCAGGGCATGACTGCCCTGACTCCAGTATGGGGCCCGGCCGGTAGGAGCCCCCTCGGAGCCCCCCTCTTGTGCGTCTCTCTCCTCATGGGGCCCCCGGCCCCATGCTAAGCGCCGGGTCCGGGACATCTTAGCGCTGCGCTGCTGCGGCAGCACCTTCATGATTCCCCTGACTTCCGGTCATGTGACGGCGCCGTCACATGGCCGGAAGTCAGGAGAACCTGGTGTCAGCGATTTGGACGAGCGCCAGGATTCTGCAGGGATCGCATGGGGGTAAGTATAACAAGTTTTATTTTTTTTTAAATACAATTAACTAGGAGTGGGGGGAATGGGAGATGCACATGGGGGGAGGGGAGAGATGAGAGATGCACATGGGGGAGGGGAGAGATGAGAGATCCACATGGGGGGGGAGGGGAGAGATGAGAGATGCACATGGGGGAGGGGAGAGATGAGAGATCCACATGGGGGAGGGGAGAGATGAGAGATCCACATGGGGGGGAGGGGAGAGATGAGAGATGCACATGGGGGAGGGGAGAGATGAGAGATCCACATGGGGGGGAGGGGAGAGATGAGAGATGCACATGGGGGGAGGGGAGAGATGAGAGATGCACATGGGGGGAGGGGAGAGATGAGAGATGCACATAGGAGGGAGGGGAGAGATGAGAGATGCACGGGGGGGGATGAGAGATGCACGGGGGGGGATGAGAGATGCACGGGGGGTGGATGAGAGATGCACGGGGGAGATGAGAGATGCACGGGGGAGATGAGAGATGCACGGGGGGGTGAGAGATGCACGGGGGGGTGAGAGATGCACGGGGGGGTGAGAGATGCACGGGGGGTGGATGAGAGATGCACGGGGGGGTGAGAGATGCACGGGGGGGGATGAGAGATGTACGGGGGGTGGATGAGAGATGCACGGGGGGGTGAGAGATGCACGGGGGGGATGAGAGATGCACGGGGGGGTGAGAGATGCACGGGGGGTGGATGAGAGATGCATGGGGGGGATGAGAGATGCACGGAGGGGATGAGAGATGCACGGGGGGTGGATGAGAGATGCACGGAGGGGGATGAGAGATGCACGGAGGGGGATGAGAGATGCACGGAGGGGGATGAGAGATGCACATGGGGGGGTGAGAGATGCACATGGGGGGGTTATGTTTACATAACTTTGTTGCCTTATGAAGGGCGGGGGGGGGCCCCCAAAAATTTCTTGCACAGGGGCCCACTACAGTCTGTGTCCGCCCCTGGGATGAAGTAAATGCAGCTGAACAGCAGCTGTCAGGACAGCTGCCCTGTCCTGCTGCAGGGCGTGATGGGGCCTCAGTGATGCGGCTCCTGGCACAGCACATTATGTGGGGCTCCTGGCATAGCTCCTGGCGGGGACCTGGTCTACACTATATGATAAGTATGCACTAAACTCCAAATCCCTCCATTACCCCGCCCCCATATGACCAAAGCCCCGCCCACCCCACCCCCTCCTTGCTGGGCCATGGAAAAATGATCTTGCTTCAAGCCGGTCCCTGGTGCAAAAAAGGTTGGGGACCACTGCTCTATTATGTCCACCAATCACTGATTTAAATAAATACAATACTCCCCTCTCCTGGTTCCACCAGATGCTCCGGTCTGCTGAGCCTGTGGTGGGAAGCGTTGCACTTCTCAGAGCAGCGGGCACCTTATAATGATGTCATCGCGCCCGCTGCTATGAGACGTCAGACGCCGAGGAAGGATGATGGGGGTGGAGGCGTCTGCTGACGCTCTCTACTCCATCATCGCTTGCGCTGACAGCCGGATCTCCCCTCCAGTGGTTAGCGCAAGCAATGATGATGGAGGAGGGAGCGTCAGCTTCCACCACCATCATTCTGAGTGCACGCCAGACTGGCGGTGTGAGTGCTGACGGGCGGAGGTGGGGGCAGATGCGAGATTCCCCACTGGCTCGCGGGCCCCATAGCAGTGGCGTGGCCTGCATACACCACTGGTATGGAGCATCGTGTGACAACACAGGCGCTGTATTAGGGTACTGTAACTACGGACAAAATGGTTCTGTGCCTGTGCACCTACTGGTCCGTATGACTTAGCCATAGATGGCCAGTGCCTCTAGAAGGGTTCCCATATTCTACCCTAGAAGTAATGTTTTTCTGAGAAACTAAAATTCTTTAAAGCTTTGTGGAAAATTAGGTATAATATGTGCCCCATATTAGAAGTAGAGCTACAATTGTCCTTGATTATTCTGCTTTGGGACCATCCATACATTACAATTTTATTAAAATTGCAACAAAATAGCAACTTAATCTCTTTAGGCTGGATTTTCAAAATATTTTTGTAGCACAGTTTCATCATAAAAGTGATAGACTATAAGTAGTTCAGTTCAAGTTCACTAAGTTAAAGGGAACCTGTCACCCAGGTTTTTTCCCATATAACCTACGGCCACTAACTTTCATCCCCATGTGACAGTAGTCTATAATCCTGTATATATGATTCCATTTCGCCATGTAAGGCAAAAAAAACCCACCTTTTATTATACTCACCTATTGGGCAGTCTGGTCCAATGGGTGTTATTGGTCTTCCTCCTCTCTTCTTGCGATGCCATCCACCTTCTCTGCTTCGGGTGGATGACGTGTCCTAAGTCATCCACACAGGGTTCTCTCATGCTTCTATGCAGGTGCACTTCTCTCTGCCCTGTCGAGGGCAGAGCAAAGTACTGTTTTGTGCATGTGTGGGGAAAGTCCAGAGTGTGCCAGCGCATGCACCTTACAGTACTTTGCTCTGCCTTGGCAGGGCAGAAAGATGTGCGCCTACGTAGAAGCGTGAAAGGGAAAACTGTGTAAGTAACGTAGAACGTGTCATCCACACAAAGCAGATGAGGATGGCATCGCAAGAAGAGAGGAGGCGCTGGATCAAGACCAGCGACGCTTATTGAACTGGACCTCCCCATAGGTGAGTATAATAACAAGTCTTTTTTTTGCCTTACAGGGCGAATTGGAGTCATATATACATCATTATAGACTGCTGTCACATTGGGCTGAAAGGTGGTAGCCATAGGTTATATGGAATAAACCTGGTGCCAGGTTCTCTTTAAATTCTATGCGATAGAGCAGTGGTGAGAAACCTGTGCTTATACTGCTGGAGTTGAAACATGCTGGGAGCTGTAGTTAAAATTAGAACAACCATGCCACTGTTCTGTAGCTAGTCCAAAAGCTGAAAGTTATGATGTAAATACAATGAAAAATATGGACTTTACGTCTGTTGTATCACTTTCTTTTTCTGATTCAGTCTTCTGAAGTGTTATTTATTGTTTTTCTACTCAAAAGTCTCAGAAAGCAATTCAAGGGTCGCATCAATCTTATTAATGGAGCAGTGGTCATGACCATTGACACAAGAAACATGATTGTTGAGTGTTCCACCAGTTAGACCCCTAACTAACAATTATACACTTATCACCTATACCTTGAACAGTTGATAAATTATGTTCACACAACAAAGTAATTTAAAGGGACTCAGTTTGAACAGTCATTCTGTGCTGACAAAGTCCCACCGCTCGGTGCTTCACGGCGGAGCCAATCTTTAAAAATACCTTCCCACTTGTTTGTTTTCCCATCAATTTTTACCCCCCTCTTCTTTGACAGCCTGGCTTCATAGAGTCTGAGAAGGGAGGAGATAGATGGAAAACAGGTGGGAAGGTGTATTTAAATGATTGGTTCCGCCATGAAGCTCGGAACGCATAGGTATGATTAAGAACCCCTGTTTGGTTCGAAACACGTAAGGTCTGCCTTACATATGGCGCTTTTTTAATGGAACTAATAAAATGGACGTTTTAACTTTACATCTCTTGTGATGGATATGGAGAAGGTGCTGGAGTTTTTCTAATCTACTTCTGTAAGAGAAAACAAAGGTAAACCAACTACATATTATTAAGCATCAACAGTTACAACAGCGCCATCTGCTGACACTGCAATGTAACTCCTCCAACGTATAGTAAGTCTGTCGTTTGTTGCATGTATTTCAACACCCTTTCTCAACACACTGACAACACTTGAAGCATTAAAGGAGAAAACCAATAATGAAAAGATTATGGTAATACCCGATGAGCAAATGGTTGAAATAACTGCAAACCCAAATACACAAAGTGTACAAATACTACTGCACAACAAATACAGAATCAAGACGGTCAATAAGAGAAAACAGGTAAACCGCTAGTAGTACGTCTCTCATATAAAGTGAGCACAACTAGAGCAAATGAACCCACATCATGGGAGTATATATCTTGACTCAAAAAAGGAAAGCAATAAATGGATGAAGGCAGTAGAAACAGAAATGAAATCTATGCATGGTTCAAGAACATGGACATTAACAGAAACTGTCCAACTGATGACCGCAGATATATTTACAAAGGCTCTAACTGCTGAAAGGCATCAAAGGCTGATAAAGAAGTTAAGACGGATCGAATAAGTCTTCACTGTTCAAAAAGGGTGTTGAAATACATGGAACATTACACAGACTTATTATACGTTGGAGAAGCTACATTGCAATGTCAGCAAATGGCACTGTTGGATCTGTTGATGCTTAATAATATGTAGTGTATCTAAGGCTATGTGCCCACGATGCAGAAATGCTCCAGATTTTTCCTGAGAGTTTCTGCATCTCCCTGGCAGAAAAAACGCATGCGGATTTTACATGCTTTTTTTCTGCCAGGGACAAGCATATGTCACGCGTTTTGCACATGGGATTTTGCATGCGGGTTGTCAAGCGCTTTTCCAAGCGATTTTAGCATCACATGGAAAGTGCTTGACAACTTGGTCACGCTATATAAATCCATGCAACCGGCATGGATTTATATAGTGTGACCAAGTTAATAGTTAAAAAAAGAATAAAAATGGTATAAAATAAAAATAAAAAAACATTATACTCACCTTCCTATGGCCCCCGGTCTCCTTCTCCAGTGCGTCCAGTGTCTTGGGCGGCTCGCGGTGGTGTAAAAGGACTTTCCATTTAGTCATGTGACAGGTCATGCGACCGCCGACGTCAGCGGTCGCGTGACCTGTCACATGACTAAATTACGTCATGAAAGTTCCTTTTACACCACCTGGAGCCACCGGAGAGCCAGGACGCACAGGAGAGAAGACTGCGGGCCATCAGAAGGTGAGTATAATGTTTATTTTAAATTCTTTTTTTTTTACAGGTACTATGGTACCCGGATCTGGATGAGAGTCTCCTCTTCTCCAGATCCGGGTACCATCCGCACATTGAATTGCAGAATATCCGCATGTGCACATGTAGTCATGCGGATATTAAGCGATTCAATGCAAGTCAATGGCGGTGAACATGCCGCAATTACGCAAAATTAATGGTAATGCTGCGGATTTTTCTGCAATGATAATCCGCAGTGGAAACTTCCGCAGCATGTGCACAGCACATGCAGATTATCATTGGGGAACATTGCAGACCTTCTACCAAGCGTTTTTTAAGCGTTTCCGCAGCGGAATTGCCGCTGCGGAAACGCTTAAAAAACGCATCGTGGGCACGCAGCCTCACTGTTTCCTCTTGTTTAAACTGTTACTCCTTTGTATAGCAGCCATCTTAGGATAAGTCTCGTTTTTTTCCTCTCTGTTGATGATTTGTATAGTTCCTGTATGTGTCAAGTAAACTGGTTTCTCCCACAAATGTCTGATTGCTGATACTTCTGCTGAAGTTGAACAAATCTGCAACACTAGCCTAAGTGACTTATCGAGACTATTTTTGTAATTTTTTCCCATCCTGTGAGCCACAGTTAAGCGAACTGTATTAGAAAAAAATGGATAGGAATTAAGGGTGCTGTTGTGGTTCACGAAACACAATTACCGTCCGATAATTATAATTACCGATTTACCCCTTACCACAACAGCACCAACCGAGAGATTTATCACAAAAAAGAATCAGGGTGTGTTAAAATAATGGTTCAGTACCAACATTGCCTTTAAGAAATCTATTACCTCTCTGAGTTTTTGCTCTATTCAGCTCATCTTGTTTTTGCCGAAAATTACAAAATTGACCTGTATACACACTTAGGAGTTGGCTGACAGAGCCTACCATTATCATACTTGTCCTAAATCTGTCCACAAGGAACATAATACCTATTTTTCCTTCATATCAATTCCAGGAAATTCCCTAGACATCCCTTAACCTGGATTATACCCAAGGTTAGTGGTAAGCGGAACACTGTGTGAAAGGATGTTAGCTATATCATACATCATGAACATCCTCCAGAAGAATTGACAAGTAATTGTTTTTCACTTTCTGTGTGCCAAAGATCGCATATTATCTACGTAATCCTTTACATTTTACATAGTCCTACCCTCTTTTACTAAGGGTAAATAATATGATGACATCTAATAATAAACAACTATTCTCTTGAGACAGTCTGTAGTGAGTGTCTTATTTGAAAGCACCGATACAAGAGATCTCTTTAGAGAATCTATTTTCTGCCTGAGAGAAGTCAGATCCCCACTCGTCTTCAACAGCTGGAGGCCCCAGCGAGATCTATTTTCCCTTTAACTTCATCTGAGACTGAACAACAGGTTTACCTCTATCCCAAACAGAAACAAACCCCGGCCAGGTAAGTGAGTGGCTTTCACACTCTAAGTGAATTTTCTCTCCGGGAGAGGTGGGGTCGACCTAGGTCAGTCTCCGGGGATCTTGAACGGAAAATCCTCAGGTAGAAAAAATTATTTCCTCTTTATTATATAATTTCTAATATAAATATAGTGTTACTAATATAGATATTATATTGCATTTTTGCATTCATTAACCACTCCGCATATTCCATATATACTACCTCATTTATTTTTAATTCCTAATTATTGCTGTTTCCATCTTAACTAACGGTCATATTATGTATAACTGTGTTAAGTACATGCTACGTAGTGATGAGGTACAAGATATAAATAATTAGATGACGTGTGCTGAATGCGTGTGTAGTACTCTGGCTAGCAAATACAACAATGGAGCTGTCACACATCTTAGGTAGCTGCGAGATTAGTGTGGAATCTGAAGGGTGAGGGCTACGGGAGGATGATAATACATTCCTTACGTTAGTATACATGAATATTAACAGTCACTCTTTTGTAGAACCTTATACCATTTATGAATATTGTGATATTGATCTAGCTGGAGTAATAAATAGAATCCAGGATTCACAGGATGTAACATTATTTTGCCCAGTGGCACTAGAAAATTTCAATAGGAATTGGGGTGTGAGAAATGCTGTGGTGGAAGATGAGGATGTGCTAATGATTGATGTGGTGATTGACATAGATGAGGAATAATTGGTAGGCTGGAATACGTCATATATGATTTGTGAAAAGTGTTTGTGCTCGGTTACTGTGGTGAGAAAGCGAAAGCCTCATCGTAGGGACACTGCTTGGTTTCTGGAAAGAATACATTTGTACCCTGTAAGTGCACACCAGTATAGGAGAAGTAACGTTACATACTGAGTTTTTACCTTGCCATATTGTACCACATCCACACGCTATAGGTAAAGAGTGGCAGTATATTATAGAAAGCAGATGGTATATGCCTGTGTGGCTGGATATTATTATTCATAATAATTATCTTGCCAATATTGGCACAGACTCAGGAATAGACGTAGGATATTTTTCAAGTGGGGACTCTGAGCCAGATGTATGAAGAATATATAGCGATTGCTTTTGGAACAGTTTTGTTTGTAATACTCTACATTTATTTGTTTAGATGAGTTTGTCTCAGCATCAGAGCATAACAAAGAGTTGCAATTCAGCTAAGTGCCCTTGAGTCAGGGATAACTGGTTCACATAACAGACCAGTAGATCCAGCTGATTGTGTAGCAGAATACTGAAGATAGGGGTCGCGACCTTTGACAGGTTCTGTTATGAGTGCTCGAATCTCCAGATCAAGGAATAAGGACCCGAGGTGCACCATATGTGATCTGGTGAGAATGGAGCACGGTAGGGCAGCTGTAAGGGATGCAGCAAAGATATTAAAAAGGGCTGGTATGCCAGCCAAAGGATGCCTGGATGCTGAGAGATGGAAGCGGTTCAGTCAGGAACATTCAGCATAGATTGAAAAGCATGAGTAGCAGGTCGCCGCTTGGTTGAGGACTAGTGAGAAACATGATCCCCTTTTAATTTCTGATGATGACGATGAAACTGATCAGGTAGTGATCAGAAGTAGATCTCATACGAGACAACTCCTAACACCTAGACAGGAACGAAGTCCAGTAGAGGCGGCTGCACCCTCTGCTCCATCAGAGGCTAGGTCAGAGTCAAGCGTAAGTGTTGAGAAGAAAGAGTCACTGTCTAAGGTCTCTACATCCCCAACAACCACACATAGTGCCAGCACTATACCATATATGAATGAGTCAACTAATCAAATCCTTCTGTCTCCCCCCCCACCCATGGTGTATCCGACTATACCATCACAGTTCCCACAATACGCACCTCATTACCCTTACGCACAACAACCTACCATGATGCCACCGTACCAGTGTTATCAGCATCCCTGTCAGTATCCAGCACTCCCAATCAGTCCTGGTACACCTGAGAATCCTCCAGCCTATGCTATAGGAAATCATTACCCAGAGATCCCATCTGGATCTACTGACAGCTTCTCAACCCCAATAGAGGCGAAACATAGTACCCCTGAGAACAGAACCTATCAACTCTCTCCCACACACACCCTCACGCCCAGTACAGGCACTGACCCATCACGCCACCTGCACATAACACCATCCCCATCCATCCCTTCACGCCAGATGAATAAGATGAAATTGAAGAGAGGTAAAAAAGGGAGTTGGGAGATCAGGCACGAAGAGGAAGACAGGGATAATCATGATACAAGCTCAGTGACAAGCGAGGAGAGAAGTGGAGAGGAGAATGCAGGCACACACACGCAGCCACAGCCCTCCCCCACACACACCAGCTAAAGGGAAATATAGCATTACGCTCTAAAACATGGATTTGTCCAGGATGTCAGGATAGTAATAGTAACGAAATATTTCAGTGTGGAAACTGCAAACATGACAGGAAGGGTAATTCAGGGAATAGGAGCTAGAGGTACAATAGACCCCCTAAAGGAAACTGAACTGTAAATGTTAAAATAGCGCATACTATTGACTTATGTACCCACCTACTTGTCTCAGATAAATGTCCTAGAAACTTAATAGGTGCACACATTCTTAATGCAATGAATGCAATTATTGAATTTGGAAAGAAAGGTGTTACCGTTACAGGTCCATTATCTGAAACAACAATAACGACAATGATGTCAATAATTCAACTTGAGGAGGAGGTGGATACAAGTCTCGATGACGACATACAGGAGATGCTTTGTAAGGTACCAACCGCACTATGGGTACAGGATAAAACAGATGTTGGACTGGTAAAAATAACTCCAGTGTCCAGTGAAAAAGAAGCAAATCGCGGACCAGCCGATAGGCTACCGCATGGTCTATGATTTGCGAGAGGTTAACAAATTAATGGTCATAGACACTCCCATAGTACCAAATCCACATACCCTATTGAATCAAATTCCATGTAATGCAAAATTTTTCACAGTGATTGACCTTAGTAATGCCTTCTTCTCGGTGCCAATAGATGATGAGAGCCAGCTGCTGTTTGCCTTCACTCACGGAGGAAAGCAGTACTGCTGGAACCGGTTGCCTCAGGGGGGAGCAGCTTCTCCCTCCGTGTTCTCAGAGGCAATGGCAGGAGTACTTCTCTCTTGGCATCCTGAGAATCAAGATATTCAGCTACTTCAGTATGTGGATGATCTACTGTTGTGTACCCCAGATAAGGATGTATGTATGAAAGAGACATTGTCTCTGCTAATCTTCTTGTACCACGAAGGTTGCAAGGTATCCAGAGAGAAATTACAGACTGCAAAACAAAGAGCAATATTCTTAGGACATTGTATTTCCTTCCAACTAAAACATATCACCCCAGAAAGAAAGAAGGCAATCAGCCAGGCTGTAGAACCAACAACTTCCAGCGCTCTAAGAGCATTCCTGGGGCTGGTCAGCTACTGTAGAGAGTGGATTCCTTCTGCATCTGCCATGATGCAGCCCCTATTTGACGTGCTCTCTGCATGCAATAAGGGTCAGCTTTATTTGCTGACCCTAGAAGCAAAACAGGGGTTTCAAATGCTCAAGGACGCCATTCTCTCAGCACCAGCACTAGGAATCCCCAAATACAGCCTACCATTTTTCCTTTTCTGTCATGAATCTTGGGAGCATTCTAAAGGTATGCTCACTCAAAAACATGGAGGAAAACATCGTCCTCTAGGATACTACTCTGCTCAACTCGACGTTGTGGCAAAGGGGGCACCCTCATGTATCAGAGCGGTAGCCGCCTGTGCCATTTTGATGGAGAAAGTGGCAGATCTAGTGCTGGAAAATGCACTAGAAATCCAAGCTCCCCACTCTGTGCAGGAGCTGCTGCTCCAGGCCACAACAAAACACCTGTCCATGAGCAGATTGACAAAGTACGAAATGGCATTACTAACTCCCCCAAATGTTACTATCAGGAGATGTACAATTCTCAATCCTGCCACACTATTACCCGAGACAACTGATGATGAGACATTACACCTTGAGCATAACTGCTTTGAGATAATGGATGCAGAAACTAAACCACTGGCTTGTGTACAGTCATGGCCAAAAGTTTTGAGAATGACACCAAAATTATATTTTTACATGATCTGCTGGCCTCTGGTTTTTATTAGTGTTTGTCTGATGTTTATATCACATACAGAAATATAATTGCAATCATATTATGAGTACCAATAGGTTATATTGACAGTTAGAATGAGTTAATGCAGCAAGTCAATATTTGCAGTGTTGCCCCTTCTTCTTCAAGACCTCTGTAATTCTCCCTGGCATGCTCTCAATCAACTTTTGGACCAAATCCTGACTGATAGCAGTCCATTCTTGCATAATCAATGCTTGCATTTTGCCAGAATTTGTTGGTTTTTGTTTGTCCACCCGTCTCTTGATGATTGACCACAAGTTCTCAATGGGATTAAGATCTGGGGAGTTTCCAGGCCATGGACCCAAAATCTCTATGTTTTGTTCCATGAGCCATTTTGTTATCACCTTTGCTTTATGGCAAGGTGCTCCATCATGCTGGAGAAGGCATTTTTTGGGCGCCAAACTGCTCTTGGACGGTTGGGAGAAATTGCTCTTGGAGGACATTCTGGTACCATTCTTTATTCATGGCTGTGTTTTTAGGCAAGACTGTGAGTGAGCCGATTCCCTTGGCTGAGAAGCAACCCCACACATGAATGGTTTCAGGATGCTTTACAGTTGGCATGAGACAAGACTGCTGGTAGCGTTCACCTCTTCTTCTCCGAATAAGCTGTTTTCCAGATGTCCCAAACAATCGAAAAGGGGATTCATCAGAGAAAATGACTTTGCCCCAGTCCTCAGCAGTCCACTCCCTGTACCTTTTGCAGAATATCAGTCGGTCCCTGATGTTTTTTCTAGAGAGAAGTGGCTTCTCTGCTGCCCTCCATTAAACCAGCCCTTGCTCAAAGAGTCTCCGCCTCACAGTGCGTGCAGAAGCACTCACACCAGCCTGCTGCCATTCCTGAGCAAGCTCGGCACTGCTGGTAGTCCGATCCCGCAGCTGAAACAGTTTTAAGATACGGTCCTGGCGCTTGCTGGTCTTTCTTGGGCGCCCTGGAGCCTTTTTGACAACAATGGAAGCTCTCTCCTAGAAGTTCTTGATGATGCGATAGATTGTTGACTGAGGTGCAATCTTTGTAGCTGCGATACTTTTCCCTGTTAGGCCATTTTTGTGCAGTGCAATGATGGCTGCACGTGTTTCTTTAGAGATAACCATGGTTAACTGAAGAGAAACAATGATACCAAGAACCAGCCTCCTTTTAAAGTGTCCAGTGATGTCATTCTTACTTAATCATGACTGATTGATCGCCAGCCCTGTCCTCATCAACACCCACACCTGTGTTAATGGATCAATCACTAAAACGATGTTAGCTGCTCCTTTTAAGGCAGGACTGCAATGATGTTGAAATGTGTTTTGGGGGTTAAAGTTAATTTTCTGGGCAAATATTGACTTTGCAAGTACAGTAATTGCTGTTAAGCTGATCACTCTTTGACATTCAGGAGTATATGCAAATTGGCATTACAAAAAATGAAGCAGTAAACTTTGGAAAAATTACTATTTGTCTCATTCTCAATACTTTTGGCCATGACTGTACAAGAAACACCAATTCCTGAGGATGATTTAGAACTATATGTAGATGGATCACGATTCTATCAAAATGGGAAGCCCCATACAGGTTATGCTATAGTTAGCCAAAATGAGGTATTGAAAAGGGAAGCATTGCCTCCTGAGATATCTGCCCAGGAAGCTGAACTCAAAGCACTCGCTGGAGCGTGTATAATGGCAGAGAATAGGGTTGCGAATGTCTTTACTGACAGTCGCTACGCATTTGGCATTTGCCATGATTATGGTCCCATATGGAAAAGCAGAAAGTTTATTGGTTCTTCTGGTAAACCCATTAAGAATGCAGAAGCAGTAGCTCAACTCCTCAGGGCATTGGAGTTGCCAAAACAAGTAGCTATTGTAAAGGTACAAGCCCACACCAAAGAGTGCACTAAGGAGGCAGAAGGAAACAGGAGAGCAGATGCGGCTGCAAAAGCTGCAGCCCTGTTACCTCTCCCAGTAGAAACATACATTGTGCAAGTGTCTGGGAGTGTGGATTTGAACCTCCTGCAGAGCCTACAGGGTCAGGCCGCTGCACCAGAAAAGGAGGAATGGATAAAACGCTCAGCTGAACAGGGAAAGGACGGACTGTGGAGAGCAGATAGTAAATACTGTCTGCCGAGATCTCTGTACCCTATGATGTGCACTCTTTCTCATGGACCAACCTATCAGTCCAAGGATGCAATCATAAGTCAGGTAAAAATCCATTGGGTAGCACCAGGATTCCATTATGCTGCTGTTAAATTTGTACAGGAATGCATAATCTGTGCATGTCATAATGTGGGAAAAATGGTGAAGGTGCCACCAAAGTGCACAGTGAGACCATTGTACCCATTTCAGCGACTCCAGATAGATTTCATACAGCTTCCAAGGGTGGGCACTTTCGAGTATGTGCTTGTCTGCATTGACTTGTTTTCATCATGGCCCGAGGCCTGGCCAGTTGCAAAAGCTAATGCTAGAACAGTAGCTAAGAAACTACTTTCGGGGGGCGTGGCCTAGCTCTTGATGTGAGAGGTCGGGTGGCAGTGCCTCTCCACCACCATTAGCTTCAATTATCCTGCACAGAGCCCGAACCAGCCAAATCCCTTATCAGGAACTGCTGTCTGAGGGTCCTGGGAGTCAGAGGCGAGCTTCTGCCAGACTCAGAGAGTCCAACATGGGCCGCAAAAGGCAGAAGGATGCCGGGGCCTGCAGCAGTGCCTCAGCCCAAGATGGCACCGAGACAGAGGAAGAGGCGGGAAGGAGGAACACAGCCTATGCACGGAGGCTGGAGGCTTCAGCACGGCTGCACAGGTATGCGAGGGGCATGAAGGCAGATGAAGAAGGAAGTGAAGGCAGTGAGAAGCATGGAGATGAGGAGGAAGATGGTGAGGAGCTGCCTGTGCCTGTGCTACATAATGAACAGCAGGAGGAGGGGGATGGTGACACTGTGCTGGCAGCTGAAAGTTCAGATGAGGCAGAGCCGACTCTGCGAGATGTATTCCAGGCTGTCTTATACTGCAAGACTGCTTTAACTGCTCTGACAAAGCAGGTGAACGGTCTGAAAGCCGACATGGGAGGCATTGAGGCTTCTATGCAGAAAGTTACAGCCAGATTGACTGAGGTGGAGGGCAGAGTTGGTGTAACAGAAGATCATTTAACCTCAGTGCAAAAGACGCAGCAACAACACACTCAGAGGATCACGGCAGTGGCTAACAAAAACGATGACCTGGAAAACCGGTCACGCAGGAACAATTTGCGTATTGTGGGCATCCCTGAAAGAGCTGAGGGTGCTGACCCCACGACCTTTGTTGAAACCTGGCTGCTGGGAAAGTTTGGGTCTAATATCCTGTCGAGGGTGTTTGCTGTGGAGCGTGCCCATCGAGTGCCCATGAGACCCCCAGTGCCTGGAGAGGGCCCTCGTACGATGTTAGCCAGAATCCTGAACTGCAGAGACCGGGACACTATCTTACGTAAGGCCAGAAAATTGACAGATCTTACCCTGGAGGGCAAACGTATTGAAATATACCCGGATTACTCGGCTGAGGTGCAAAAGCTGCGGCTACGGTATGGTGAAGTGAAGAAACAGCTCCGCTCTTTGAATGTGAAATACTCTACAATTTATCCTGCCAAGTTAAGAGTGGAAGCCTTTGGAAAGGTCAATTTTTTCCCGTCACCGGTAGAGGCCGCCTCGTGGTTGGAGCGGAACCGGAGCAAATTGAGAGAAGCTGAGGACTCAGCACGGTGAATGCACGACCCTGCTATCCTGACCACTGGACAGGGTTGTGGCTCTGCATTGCTCTGCGAAACCGCAGAGGAGGGGGAGAAACCCCCGCTGGGATCTACGTTTTATAGTTTTATAGTTAATTTGTTTGATTAATGGTTCGGGACTATGCATACTATTGATTATGTGGTGGAGAGACTGCCAATGCTGGAGGAGGACACGGCGCATGTTGATATGCGGTATACTACGATGTTGCTCAGGTTCTTTGAGCTCCCACTCTCACGTTGGGAAGAGAGTGACAAGAGAAGGGTGGGGGGAGGGGGAGGGAGGGGGGGAGGTGGATGGGTTGGATTTGCGGGAAAATGGGGTTGCTTATGCTGTTTGACCTGGTATGCTGGGGAACAAAATGGAAAGATGTTACTTGATGATGGTGGATTGTTTTTTCTAATGCACAATGAGTAACCGTACGGTTCGGATTTTAAGTTGGAATGTACGTGGTATATCTGACAGGATTAAGAGGGCAGCAGTTCTGAATCACATCAGATCTTGTGATCCTATGATTGCGTGCTTACAGGAGACCCATCTTACTAGAGATACTAGGCACTGGCTATCGAGAGGGTGGATGTTAAAGACATATCATTCCACTTATTCCTCGTACTCCAGGGGGGTGTCAGTCCTAATACACAAAAACGCACATTATGAAGAGCTGGCAGTGCAAGTAGACAGTGAAGGGCAGTATGTATGGATTGCGTGCAGATTGTATGGACACAAAATGATTTTAGTGGCTTTATATATCCCTCCACCTTATTCTAAAAAGGAACTTCAAGCAGTAATGGACTTGACGGCCAGATGGGGGGAGGCTCCGATGTTGATTATGGGAGATGTTAACAACACCATGAATGATTACTGGGATAAAGTACGTCTGGCAGGTATGGAAGCTGGACGGGACGGAATGACTGCATTTGGCACCTACGTGGGGGAGCTGGGGCTGGTGGATCTGTGGAGAGTACGAAATGAGGGTAAGAGGACCTTCTCGTGTCACTCGGCTACACACGGAACACTGTCAAGGATAGACCTGGCTTTTGGGGATACTGCTATGGATGGGATGGTTGGGGAGGTGGAATACCTACAGAGGACTCTATCGGATCATAGTCCTATGGTTGTCACGCTTCTAGTGGGATCTGCTCAGGGTCAGAGGGGAGGTTGGCGTCTTCACCCGACGTGGCTTAAAGTGGTGGATATGGGTGGCATAACCAAAGAACTAGAGCACTTCTTCCAAGTGAATGAAGGGAGTGCTGAGGCCACAGTGGTGTGGGAGGCTATGAAGGCATTTACGAGGGGACTCTTTATAAGTGAGATCTCACGGTGTAAGACCAAAACTAAATTGGCAGATCAACAAATAAAGGATGACTTGACAAGGGCAGAGGCAGACATGATTTTGGCGCCAACGAGTGTAGCTCACAATAGACTAAAATTGGCACAGGAGGCAGTTAATAAACTGCACATGATGCAAGCTGAGAGGAAAAGGGCATTTCAGCAAGCCCAATTCTTTGAGGAAGGAGAGAAAGTGGGTCACTTGTTGGCGGTGATATCTGCGGCACAGAGGGAGTCTTCCAGGGTGTACAGGTTGAGAGACCAAACGGGGACGACTCTGACAGACACAAAGGACATATTGGAGGTCTTCAAGGAATATTACATGGCACTGTACAATTCAAGAGTACGGGACACGGAGGGGGCCGTAGAGGAATTTTTGGAAGGCATCTCACTGTCTAAATTGTCTGAGGAAGATAGGATGAGGTTGGATGAACCTGTGAGTGTGGAGGAGGTGGAATGTGCAATTCTGTCTATGCCCAATAACAAATCACCGGGTGCTGATGGTCTACCTGGAGAGGTGTACAGGGAGCTGGTGGAACTGCTAGCTCCAAAATTGAAATCTGTGTTTGATGAGGCTTTGGTGAAGGGGGCGTTACCGAGATCAATGGAGGAAGCGGTGATAGTGGTTCTGCCAAAGGAGGGGAAAGACCCCATGGATGCGGAGTCGTATAGGCCCATATCGTTGTTGACAACGGATGTCAAAGTACTCGCTAAGATCCTGGCCACCCGGCTCACCGGGGTTGCGCATACTGTTATTCACGAGGACCAGTCGGGCTTTATGCCCAACCGCTCCACGGCTGTTAACTTGAGAAGATTATTTCTTAATATGCAGCTGCCTGCTGATAATGGTGGCGGGAGAATAGTGATGTCATTGGACGCTAGAAAAGCATTTGATAGCGTGGAATGGAAATATTTATGGAAAATCATGGAAATAATGGGATTTGGCCCCGCATTCATGGCCTGGGTGAAGTTATTGTACTCATCCCCAAGGGCGGTAGTTAAGGTGAATGGTGAACGGTCCGGGATGTTTGACTTACATAGGGGCACAAGGCAGGGGTGCCCGCTGTCCCCGCTATTGTTTGCGGTGGCAGTGGAGCCCCTGGCGGCCAAAATAAGAGCTGAGAGAGGAGTGGTCGGATTTAAATTTGGGAGGCTGGAAGAAAAAATATCACTGTATGCCGATGACATCCTGTTATTTCTGGAAAATGCAGGAGAGACATTGGGGTGCACGATGGATGTAATTAAACACTTTGGGAGCATTTCGGGACTGGAGATAAACTGGCACAAGTCTTATGTCATGGCTGTAGATAGACCAATAAAAGCGGAGGAGATAGATGAGAGAGGGAAGCAGCTCCAGCTGGTTTCACAATTTAAATACCTTGGAATATGGGTGGCGCTTCCATTGACACGATTCACGGATCTGAATTTAGTTCCTCTGCTAGAGAAATTTAAAAAGAAAATAGGCGCATGGTGCCAATTGGCTTTGACGGTGACGGGTAGAACTAACCTGATTAAGATGGTCCTTATGCCACAACTAATGTACGTTTTGCACAACTCACCGATATGGCTACCAAAAAAACGGTTTCAGGGTATTGATTCTATCTTCAGATCCTTGATATGGGGCAAGAGGCAGGCAAGGATTAAATTGGGAACGCTGCAAAATGGGAAGGAGGAGGGAGGATTGGCCGCACCCAATCCCTGGGTCTATTTCTTGGCAGTACAGGGCCAGCATGTCAGGGGATGGAGAGAACCCGATTGTGGAGGGGCAGCTTGCCGGGTGCTGGTACATGTGTCGGGGAGACGCCCACTGGTCCAGGCGTTAGAGGATGGTACCTTTAAGAAATTGGGAGCAATATATCCTACCTTAGGCTTGACTCAGAAGGTATGGGACACTATTAAAAAGATCAGGGGGGTGGACGGGCTGACTAAGTACTCACCGGTGTTGGGCAATGAACATCTGCCGGAACTTAATAAGCTGTGTCAAATGGGAAATTGGAAGGCGCAAGGAGTGAGATATGTGTGCCAGCTGCAGAGTGGAACGGACCTGAAGACCTTTGAGAAATTGAGAAAAGAATTTGATTTGCCTTTGGTGTGGGGATTTCAATACTATAGGCTTCGACATGCTTGGAGGGCACAGTGTGGATTGGGAGCCATGACTGTTCAGGGTGATATTGTACTAGACTCTGTGTGCATGAAGGGAGGGACGAGGGGAGTCATATCGAGCCTATATCATGACCTACTGCACTCCTATCTGGGGGGAAATCACTTCATTGCAAAGAGTAAATGGGAAAGGGAGGTGGGTACCCTCACAACAGAACAATGGGAGGCAATTCTAGAATATGTCCCGAAGATCTCTCTAAGCGAGCAGGCACGGATCTCCCAATTATACATAATACATAGGACATACAAAACACCGCTGCGCCTGTACAAGGCGGGCTTGAGGGGAGATTCCAATTGCCCTAGATGTGGCACGGACCAGGCCGGACTGCTACACATGCTATGGTCATGCCCGCGGCTAGTGGCTTATTGGTTGGTCGTTGTTAACAAAATTGAGAGGGCTTATACATGTACAATTGACAGAAACCCGGTGCTGTGTGTTTTGGGGGAGGTGGATGGAATACCTGTCTCAGAACATTACAAAGTGGCGATAGCGCGATTGCTATATGTGGCACGCAAACTAATAGCACGAAAATGGACAGATTCGGAACCCCCCACTAGGAGGGAATTTATTGCTCAGACACGTACGGTAATGCATTTAGAGGAAAGCATTTACAGGCGGAGGCATGGAGAGAGAACTTTTGGGAAAATATGGTCCGCATGGATGGCGGTAATATGATTGTCAATGTTCCCAGGTATGCCCGGCATAAGGAGTATTGGCGGGAGGGGGGAGGGGGGAGAGGGTTTTGACTGTATTACTACACGTTATGTGAATTGTTATATGTATATTGATAACTGTTTGCTGTAAATTTTTGAAACCTAAATAAAAATAATTGGTTTAAAAAAAAAAAAAAAAAGAAACTACTTTCAGAAGTAATGTGCAGATACGGTGTTCCTGAGGTAATCGAGAGTGATAGAAGCAGCCATTTCACTTTACAAGTCTGTCAGGAAATCTTGGATGCTTTAGGGATTCAACAGTCCTTCCACACTCCCTACCACCCACAAAGCAGTGGTAAGGTGGAGAGGCTGAATGGTACACTCAAATCAAAGATACAAAAAGCAATGGCAGAAACAGGAAAGCCTTGGACTGAGTGTCTCCCTATAGCATTATACTCTGCCAGAGTAACCCCAATGAAGAAAACCAGTCTCAGTCCACATGAGATATTGTTTGGGGGGCCACCAAAAACCAGATTGTACTTCCCCCAACAGTTGCAGGTCTTACAGTCAAATATGATATCATATGTAGGGGCTTTGCAAACTGTGTTACAACAGGTTCATAACCGTGTTTTCAGTTCCATTCCAGATCCTTCCTCTTTGCAAGGCATGCACAGCCTCAAACACGGAGACTTGGTGACGATACAGAAACACATAAGAAAGAGCTTGGATCCACGATTTGAGGGACCTTACCAAATCCAATTAACAACGCCTACTTCAGTGAAGGTGGAAGGAAAACCCACCTGGATCCACTCTTCTCACTGCAAAAACTAATACAAAAGATTGAGCTTTGGTAAAACCCGAAATAAAATTGATACTGATTCCGAAGTAAAACAAACTCAAGTCATGACTACAATAATCACGACAGTACAGCGAGAATGCCTCTTCTGCAATAAGATGACTGCAGCGGACCTATCCGATTGTATGTTCTGCGGAAAACCATTGGTCTGAAGTAAACCTGATTCATGGAGTCCAAGAAATAATGAACTTCCTACAACTTATTAGTCACAGATACTGGATCATATAACCCTATAATTATTGTGTAACATTTACGCCCAACTATCTTATATACTCCTGCACACATATATAATAATCCCTTCTTAGTATTAACGATGATTACTTGACAAAAATAGGGAAAGTGAGGGATAGTAGGTCTGATAACAAGTTAACCTGGATGGATGCACAGCAGGACTGGCATCCCACTGCATACGTGGGGTTAGCCCCGTGATATAGTGAAGTAGGGCTATCTTGCAGGCCTAAGGAATAAGTAGGGATATGAGGGACAGATAGTTAGACAAGATGATAAAAAGAGGGGAACTGTTAAAATAATGGTTCAGTACCAACACTGCCTTTAAGAAATCTATTTACTCTGAGTTTTTGCTCTTTTCAGCTCATCTTGTTTTTGACAAAAATTACAAGATTGACCTGTATACACACTTAGGAGTTGGTTGACAGAGCCTACCATTATAATACTTGTCCTCAATCTGTCCACAAGGAACATAATACCTATTTTTCCTTCATATCAATTCCAGGAAATTCCCTAGACATCCCTTAACCTGGATTATACCCAAGGTTAGTGGTAAGCGGAACACTATCTGTGTGAAAGGATGTTAGCTATATCATACATCATGAACATCCTCCAGAAGAATTGACAAGTAATTGTTCTTCACTTTCTGTGTGCCAAAGATCGCATATTATTTACGTAATCCTTTACATTTTACATAGTCCTACCCTCTTTTACTAAGGGTATATAATATGATGACATCTAATAATAAACAGAACTATTCTCTTGAGACAGTCTGAAGTGAGTGTCTTATTTGAAAGCGCCCATACAAGAGATCTCTTTAGAGAATCTAGTTTCTGCCTGAGAGAAGTCAGATCCCCACTCGTCTTCAACAGGTGGGAGCACAGTCTGCAAGACTTTACGCCCTATGGAGAGATTACGAGACCTATTCACCTCCAGATAGTGATAGAAGAAAGTATTAGGAGAGGACCAACTAGCAGCTTTTAAAGAAGGATTCGATGGAAACTTCCCTATGTTCCACACAAGAGGTAGACAATGGTCCTGTGGAGTGAGCTTTTACACCTGGTGAAATTGGAATACCAGAGCACTGATAGGCTGTGGAGATGGTTTGCTTAATCCATCTTGCTATGATATCTCTGCTAGCTCTGAAGCCTTTGTTAGACCTGGAAATTTGGACAAATAGATTCCTAGACTCTCTGTGGTTTTGAGAGTTTTCAGTATTAGAGGACACTTCTCATTACATCTAAAAAAATGATAATCTATTTCATTCTTATTTTTAGGATTACTGCAGAGGAAAGTAGAGCTATTTCCTGGGATCGGTGAAACTGGGAAATAACTTTTGGGTAGGAAGGCAGGGTCTGGTCTATCTGATAATCTAAGATCTGAGTATAGGGAGAATCACTGGATAAGGGTGATATCTCTCTGACAGCAAGATAGATTGAGATAAAAAAAATTCATCTGAACCAGAACTTACAACAAAAGAGACTATTTTGCAGAATACCCTTGAACGATTTCAGTATCATCTTAAAGAAAGGAAACTGATAGGGATTTACAAGAATTTAAGGAGAATAAAGCATACTCCATCCCTATCAATAGAACTAATCAGAATTTAGAAACAGACCTCAACTGATGCTGAAATATCTGGTTCTGAAACTAGATCCAAATAACAGCAGGGGAGAACAAGAGAAAGGGATAATGGTCGAGGGAGAAACAGCGGTAGACGATCCCCTCAAGGTGGGCATTTTTTAGAACTAAATTATCAATTAAGAAATGGTTCCAACCCTATCAAAATGCACAATCGCACGGAGCCCCACAGATTGTGAATCTGTCCTCCAGAATATAAGCAGCTGATGAAATGTGTCCCCAGTATGGGTCTTACTTTTGTACCAATGATAGATTTTGATTCTTTTGAGTCTATTAAGGATCTACATATATTTGTTCAAAGGTTGAAATGGAGGAAACATTTCATTAGGGAGGGCAAGAGAAAGTGTCTGGATCTAGGAATGTCGGACTATTTGTTACAAGATGTTAGAATGCTTTATAACCTCAGTGAATTAATCCCTTTCTGACCTTAGACGTGTCCATACCTCCCTGTGGCCTGGTACTTACCAACCTGGGACGTACGGATATATCTTATATTTAACCCCTTTCCGACCTTGTCAGTAATAGTACGTAGCTGCTCCCTGGGCCTATAGGGCCAGCTACGTATTATTACGTGCGCTGCGATCGCGCCCGCACACAAGCCGTGCGGAGCGATCGCCGCCGGGTGTCAGCTGATTGTCACAGCTGACACCCGGTGCTATGTGCTGGGAGCGGTCTCGCACCGCTCCCGGCACATTAACCCCCGCAATGCTGCGAACGAAGTCGATTGCAGCATTGCGGTGGCAAGGGGGAGGTGATCGGTATACTCGCCTCTCCTGCCAGCATCCAGCGATGTCTGCGGCGGCTTCCGAATGTTGCCATGACGACCCGATGTCGTCATGACAACATCCGGGTCACCAGGAGGCAGGACGTTCCTTTGGACATGCGCAGTGCGCGACCAAAGTAATGTCTCCCCTGTGTGCAGCGCTGACAGGCTGCATGACAAAGAGAGCTGCTGCTCTCTATGCCATGCAGCCGATCAGGCTGCAAAAAGTGAAAGTCCCATAGTAGGACAATGTGTAAAAGTAAAAAAAAAAAAAAAAAAAAAGTAGAAAAGTGAAAAAAAATGTAAAAAAAATTGTAGAAACATTAAAAAAAAAAAAGAAAAAAATAATCCCCCCCCCAAAAAATATATATATTGAACCCATAATATTTATTTATTCTGAAAAAAAAAATAAACCAATAAAAGTACACATATTTGGTATCGCCACATCCAGAACGACCTGACCTATAAAACTGTCCCACTAGTTAACCTCTTTAGTGAACACGGTAAAAAAAAAAAAAAAAGCGAAGCAAAAAACAATGCTTTATCATCATACCGCCAAACAAAAAATGGAATAACATGCGATCAAAAAGACAAATGTAAATAAAAATGGTACTGCTAAAAACGTCATCTTGTCCTGCAAAAAACAAGCCACCACACAGCTCCATTGTCCGAAAAAAAAAAAGTTATAGCTCTCAGAATAAAGCTATACAAAAAATTATATTTTCTAGAAAATCGTTTTTATTGTGTAAAAGCGGCAAATCATTAAAAAAACTATATAAATGCGGTACCGCTGTAAATGCACTGACCTGAAGAATTACGGTGCATTATCAATTTTACCACACGCGGAACGGCATAAAAAAACCCGCAAAAAAACAATTCCTGAATTGTTGGTTTTTGTTTATTCTGCCTCCCAAAAATCAGAATAGAAAGCGATCAAAAGATGTCACGTGCCCAAAAATGGTACCAATAAAAACGTCAACTTGTCCCGCAAAAAACAAGCCATCACATGACTCTGTCGGCCAAAATATGGAAAAATTATAGCTCTCAAAATATGGTGGTGCAAACACTAGTCTTTGCAAAAAAAGCGTCTTTTAGTGTGTGACAGCTGTCAGTCATAAAAACCCGATATGAATCTGGTATTGCTGTAATCACACCGACCCGAAGAATAAAGTAGTCTAATCATTTATACCACGCGAGGAACGGCGTAAAAAATAAACTCTAGGGTTATGGTTGTGCTAGGGTTAGGGTTGGGCTAGGGTTAGGGTTGGGGCTAGGGTTGTTTTTTTTTTCAAAAGTAAAGAAAAAAAAAATGATGACAATATGGCAACCAGTGTTGAGCGCAAGTGCTCGCTACTTGAGTTTGCATCGGGTACTCGGATATGCACTGAGTATCGCGGGTGCTCGAGTGACATGCTCGAGTCTCCGCCCCATATGCTTCACGGCCAAAAAAAACGTTGCTGGGATCGCCTGCCATGCACGAGCGATCCCCGCATGTTTTTTTTGGGGTGTCTAACAACCGTGAAACATGCGGGGTAGGGACTCGAGCATGTCATTCGAGCACCCGCGATAATTGGTGCATACCCGAGTACCCGATGCAAACTCAAGTAGCGAGCACTTGCGCTCACGACTAATGACAGCATATTCAATATGTTGACCTAATGTTAGCAAATTCTGTCGTACCTTTGGGTTCAAAATGTACACTATACCCCTTGATAAAATTATTGAGGGGTCTAGTTTCCAAAATGGGGTCAACTTGTGGGGGGTTTCCACTATTTCGGCACATCAGGGGCTCCTGAAATGCGACATGGCGTCCGCTCTTGATTCCAGGCAATTTTTCATTCAAAAAGTCACACAGTTTCTCCTTCCCTTCTGAACCCTGACGTGCGCCCAAACAGTGTTTTTTCCCCACATATGGGGTATTGGCGTACTCAGGAGATATTGCACAACAGTTTTTAGGTTCCATTTTCTCCTCTTACCCTTGTGAAACTAAAAAAATTGGGGCAAAAAGATAATTTTTGTGGAAAAAGTTTGATTTTTTTATTTTCACGACTTCATGTTCTAAACTTCTGTGGAGCACCTGGGGGTTAAGGGTGCTCACCACACATCTAGATAAGTTCCCTCAGGGGTCTAGTTTCCAAAATGGTGTCACTTGTGGGGGTTTTCCACTGTTTAAGCACATCATGGGCACATCCGCTAATTATTCAAGCAAATTTTACATTCAAAAAGTCAAATGGCGCTCCTTCCCTTCCGAACCCTGCTGTGCGCCCAAACAGTGGTTTTCCCCCACATATGGGGTATCGGCTTACTCAGGAGAGATTGCACAACAAGTTGCATGGTGCAATTTCTCCTGTTACCCTTATGAAAATGCAAAACTGGGGGCTGAAAAACATTTTTGTTGGAAAAATGTGAAAATTTTATTTTCACGGCTCCATGTTATAAACTTCTGTGAAGCACCTGGGGGTTCAACATGCTCACCACACATCTAGATAAGTTCCCTGAGGGGTCTAGTTTCTAAAATAGTGTCACTTGTGGGGGGTTTCCACTGTTTAGGCACATCAGGGGCTCTCCAAACGCAACATGGCGTCCGCTAATTATTCAAGCAAATTTTACATTCAAAAAGTCAAATGGCGCTCCTTCTTTTCCGAGCCCTGCTGTGCGCCCAAACAGTGTTTTTCCCCACATATGGGGTATCTGCGTACTCAGGGGAAATTGCACAACAAATTTTGGGGTCCATTTTTTCCTGTTACCCCTGCAAAAATAAAAAAATTGGGGTCTAAAGTAACATTTTTGTGAAAAAAGTTAAATGTTCATTTTGTTCTTCCCCATTCCAAAAATTCATGTGAAGCACGTGAAGGGTTAATAAACTTCTTGAATGTGGTTTTGAGCACCTTGAGGGGTGCCGTTTTTAGAATGGGGTCATTTTGGGGTATTTTCTTTCATAAAGGCCCCTCAAAGTCACTTCAAATGTGATGTCCCTAAAAAAATGGTTTTGTAAATTTTGTTGGAAAAATGAGAAATCGCTGATCAACTTTTAACCTACCACCCTCCCCCACATCTACCCCAGTGAGCTGCTGCTCAGTAAGCAGCAGACTCCTTTCCATATTGTCAATGGATCTCAGTGTTGCCAGCTGCTCATTTAGATCCAGTACCTGGGCTTCCAAACTCACAACGTGCACACATCTCGCGCAGCAGTAAGCAACCCCGACCGGCTGTTCAAGGAATGCATACATGTGGCAAGATGTACACTGGATAGCATTGTCAATAATGGAGCTCATTTTCTAATGGGGATTGCAATAGACAGAATGTTAAGTAAAAAGAAAAGTAAAGAATTAATAAAATACAGACAGCAATTCATTCCAAAGTCCTCCCTTCCAAACTCCCTGAATCACAAGTCACTGAAAAACAAGTCACACACTTACTTTCGTTCACACTTACGCTCCGGTCACACTCGGAAACTAAGAGATTTAAAGAGGTTTTTTTTGTTGTTTGTTTTTTCCCCTTTTCCAGCAATGCACCCTACAGCTCAATGCACTTCCAATTTATGCTGAATTGAGTTTGAGTTAGTAAAGAGTAAAGATATACTGTAGTAATTGTCGTCTACTACGGTATTTTTTACTAAACTGAGTTTGTGTCAGCATGGAAAAAAAGAATCATCCATGTGGCCGTCTTACAACCGTTGAGCGCTTATCACTGACGCACATTGGTGGTCAACCTCTGGTTGTTGCTTTTTTTAATTTTCAAAATAAGAAAGAAACTTTACACCAAGCACTCTCACATACACAACTGAAAAAAATTTGGTACTCACACAAACACCACATACATAAAAAAAAAAAAAAATGTCGTCCCGCTCGTCCCAAACCCGCTATTCAGCGGAGGAGGCATACAATTTCTTTGCCTCAGACACTGACAGTGAGGTAGAGGATCCCACCTTCCTTTATTTTTTTTATTTTTCCTCCTCCTCCTCAAGTGATACCAAACTGCCATGCAGACTCCTCAGGACAGAAATTGAACCAGCGCCCACTGTTACTGACCCTGTATGGACCTCAACCCCCGAAGATTATGACCCACTGATTCCTGATTTTGTGGCGCAATCAGGAATCAAATTTGACACTACCGGCCTCACAGAAATTTACATTTTCAAAGTTTTCTCTGAGGAATTTGTAAACTTCATGGTGGGCCTAACAAATTTGGATGCCCAGCAATTTTTGGCACAAAACCACTCTTCATCATTTTCTAACAGGACTCCTGTAGACACAGGAGCAATGATGACATTTTAAGGCCTGGTCCTTCACATGGGGATACTGAAGAAGCCAGAACTTTGGCAATATTGGAGTGTTGATGTTTTATACAACACTCCACTGTTCCAAATGGCGATGACCCATAAGCGTTTTGAGGCTATCCATAAATTCATGCATTATAATGATAATGCATGGTGTCCTCCCCGAGATGACCCCAACTTTGACTGTCTTTTCAAAGTTCGGCCGATCATTGAGCACTTCAGCAACAAGTTTTCTGAGGTGTACGTGCCCCAAAGGGACATCTGCGTGGATGGGTACCAGTAAGAGGTCCAGGGACGGAATTAAGCTGTACAAACTGTGTGAGAGTACCTCAGGGTACACTCACAAGTTTAGGGTTTATGAAGGGAATGCCCCCCTGTCCTGGGAGTGAGTGGGAAAATTGTGTGGGATTTGGTGCACCCACTGCTGTATTAAGGTTATCACCTCTACATAGATACCTTTTATACCAGCATCCCATTCTTCAAGTACCTCTCTGCGCGAGGTACCACAGTCTGTAGTACTGTCTGCAAAAATCAGAGAGGCCTCCCTAAGATGCTAACTGGGCAGCTACTCAGAAGGGGTGAGAGCAGAACCAAATTTAGCGACAACATGCTGGTGGTCAAGTACAAGAACAAGAGGGCTGTCCTTTTCTTGTTCACCATACATAGTAATGGCAGCACCCCCAGCACTGCACGAGGTATCTCTACACAGGTCCGCAAACCACATTGTACTGGGGTGCAACAAGTACACAGGGGAGTTGATCTCTCTGAGTGCTTTGAGAAAGGCCAAGGTATGGTACAAGAAGCTGGCCGTGCACATAGTACAGATGGCAATGCACAACACTTTCGTGCTATCATGATGTTCAGGCCAGACTGCTACGTTGTACCTTCAGTTTCAGGAGATCGTGATCAAGGCCCTGATATTTGGAAGTCATAAAGGAGCGGGCCCCCAGAACTTCCAGAACTGTACGTGCTCGTATCATAGCAGGCCAACATTTCCCGGGGGAGGTCCCTCAAAGCGGGAAAAAAAGGAAGTTTGTAAAAGAGGTGCCAAGTGTGTTACATAAGGGGGATACGCAAGGACACCACTTATCAATTTGACACCTGCCCCGGCATACCTGGCCTGTGTATAAAAGAATGCTTAAAACTGTACCACACATCTATAGACCACTAAATTAATTTCTGACCTACACAATTCATGTATGACAACCTGACGTACCCTATATAAATCACGTATACCCACCTGGTGCACTCTACACAACTCACGTATGGCACTACATTATAAAATTCACATACCACGAAACAGTAGATCAAGTTCCAAAATGGGGTCACTTATGGGGCATTTCCACTGTTTAGCCACATCAGGGGCTTTGCAAACGCGACATTATGCCCGCAGACCATTCCATCAAAGTCTGCATTCCAAAATGTCACTCCTCCCCTTCCGAGCCCTGACGTGCACCCAAACAGTAGTTTTCTCCCACATACCGGGCATCAGCGTACTCAGGAGAAATTGCACAACAGATTTTCAGGTCCGCTTTCTCCTGTTATCCTTGTGAAAAATAAATTATAAATAATTTTTTGGCTAAAATAACATTTTTGTGGAAAAAAATATATTTTTTTATTTTCACAACTCAATGTTATAATTTTCTGTGAAGCACCTGGAGTTCAAGGTGCTCACCACACATCTAGATAAATTCCTTGGGGGGTCTAGTTCCCAAAATGGGGTCACTTGTGGGGCATTTCCATTGTTTAGGCAGATCAGCGGCTCTGCAAACGCGACTTGGCGTCCGCTCTCAATTCCTGCCAATTTTGCTTTGAAACAGTCAAACGGTGCTCCTTCCCTTCCGAGTGCTGCCGTATGCCCAAACAATGGTTTTCCTGATCTTGTTCAGCACCTCCTAAATAATGCTAAGGAGGGTAATATAGACCAGCGTCCGAGTCCATCTTTGAGATAATGTGTCCACTTTTTCTGGGCAGTCCAAGAAAGTCAGGGATTATAACTTGTCAAAAAGACCTATTTCTGGAAATCCCCATGGATCTGTGATCATACAAAATATTTTGGGGTTCAGATTTTTGTTTTTATTTATTTTACTTATTTATAAAGCATGGTTAATTCCACAGCACTTTACAGACATTATTGGCACTGTCCCCATTGGGGCTCGCAGTCTAAATTTGCTATCAGTATGTCTTTGTTTCTTCTATTATTTTTTTTTTTTACCAAAGAAATTTTTTTTATGAATAGGGTAGATTTGGCATTTTCTACCAATTTACTCTCGTGGGTTCTTCTATTTTCATCATAGAATGGACTGCTTTAATGAGTCACTCTGATTGCTAGGGCAAACACAGGCTTCCCCTTATCATCACTATTGGAGAATGAGGAATCTGAGTCTATTTCCCACAGGTCTGTAGTTAAATCCTCATCAGCATCAGATGAGGCAAGATAGAAACAAGGGCAATTTTATGTTTTTTTTCTTGTAAGGCCTTTAATAGTGGATCTCACTTTGTCTCTAACACAAGTGATTTAATAGACTGAAGTAAGACTCCTCTGCCAGTATCTTTTCAGTAGAGGCTGCTCAAACTGCCTTCTCATAGGAGTGAGGAAGCTTTTTATTGCATAATTTACAAAAGGTGACCTTTCCTTGTAGTGTAGGAACATCTTCCCCCTAAACTGTAAATAAGTATAACTGAAATTGAGGAAAAAATAAATAGACTTGCCAATCCGTACACACACTCACAGTCCCATGCTTGGGTTGTGAATGGACTCCTCCAGGGTATCCCACCTACTTGGCTTGAGGGTGTAATGAAAATTGCTTCAAAGTAGGTAATCCAGATGGATGCTAGGCAGAGTTCAGAAGCTCAATCTTTCTTCTTGAGAGAGCTACTTTAATTCCTGGCCAGAAAAGGAACCCGGTGTCTTACATAATTTCTGCTTCACCTGCCTTCTACATGACCAGTGCTCTATCCGACTGCTGATCGAAGGGGCTGCATAGAGGAGCAGACACTCAGTGGCTTGAACTCCTATATGAAAGCAGAAGATTTCATAAGAGGACCTGGACTTAATCCCCAGTAACTAATATCCCAAAGAAAATCCCAAAAATTGGGCCTTGATATAAGTGAGTTCCAGCATACATTGCATTCTTCCAGGCAACTACAGGGACAGGAAATCATTGAGGTTAGGAGGGAGGTACTTCTAGCTTATCTTCCAGGTTTACTGTTCCTGGGGCAACGGACATCCCTCTCTCGATTGATGCTGTCATGGTGAGGGGAAAATATGTTCCCAAATATTGCAGGAGAGTTGGCAGGTGTAGTGTTAAAAAAATCCTGGGAAACTTCTTTAACAGCTGGGAATAGTATAGAGTCCTGCTCATCATTTTTGTCACTCATGAAGTTTAAGTACATAATGTGGAATATCTCGTGAAAAAAAAATGAATCAAGTGAAACAGTTTTTTTGTATAGAGCACTCTTGTTAAATACAAAAGAGCAAATGATAAACAATAATTTTAAACTAAAAACAATGGGAGGGAAAAATAGAAAAACCTCAAGCTTGCTGTGTCTATGGTATTGGCACCCTTTACATTAATTTAGTATGGAAACACATTTTGACTCGCCTGTTGTAAATCACAAAAGAGATTCTCCTGTGATTAATTGTTGGTGCCCATGTGACATGCATTAGCCAATGAATGATGACTTCAGTGTTTTAAAAAGCCACATGGTAGGCCCTGTTCCTTTGTTACAATGGTAAAGGCAAAGGACATCATAAGTGCTATTATTAGCAAATACAATACTTCCATAGGGTATAAGGCCATCTCCAAAGACCAGGCTATCCCAGTTTCAACAGTACACAATGTTATTAAGAAATTTGCCAAGCATGGAACTGTTAATAACCTCCCTGGACATGGGGGAAAGAGGAAAATTGACAAGAGAGGTCTTCGAAGGTTAGTGGGAATGGTGAAAAAAACACCACGTCAAACATCCAAAGACCTGAAGGCCAACCTGGAACAGTCTGGGGTCATGGTTTCAACTAGTACCATACGCCACACATTAATCTAAGCAGACCTTTATGGGCAAAGGCAAAGGAAGAAACCATTGCTGAAGAAAAGACATAAAACCGAAAGACTGATCTTTGCCAAAGAGTACCTTGACAAACCACAATCCTTCTGGGAAAATGTTCTGTGGACAGATGAAACAAAAATAGAGCTTTTTGGTAATGCAAAGCAACAGTTTGTTTACAGACGGGCAATGAAGCTTATAAAGAAAAGAACATCTTACCAACAGTTAAGCATGGTGGAGGATCCATAATGCCGTGGGGTTGCTTTGCTGTGTCTGGTACTAGAGGCCTTGACAGTATCACAGAAATCATGAAATCAGAGAATTATCAAGAGATTTTAGAGAGAAATGTCCTACCCAGTGTAAGAAAACTTTATTTGAGTTGAAGATCATGGGTCCTCCACCAAGAAAATGCCCCAAAGCACACATCCAAAAGTACGCAGGAATGGTTGAAAAAGAAAAAATGGCCTGTTTTAAAATGGCCAGTAATGAGTCCTGACCTCAATCCCATTGAAAATCTTTGGGGTGAAGAAGCTTATAGATGGCTACAAGAAACGTTTGGAAGCTGTCATCCATGCCAAAGGATGTGCAACCAAGTATTAATTAGGGGAGCTTTTATTGCTGCACATGCTGTTTACTCTGTTTCTTCTTTGAAATTGCAACATGAAAGTTGATAAACAGTGTTTTATTGTTGTATTACTTTAGACCACTAATTAAAAAATCCTGAGGATATAACATTGGTACATTTCCATTTATTTTTGAAGATATTGTACAGTCTATGAAGAAAATGAAGGGGTGCCAATAATGGTGAGCAGTACTGTAAAATAGAAAAAATAGCCTATGCTCATCTCTTATATTCCTTTTTACTTCAGCGCTTTGATAATGTCACATACATTCACTCTGCAACCAAATAAACAAAGACCGTGACTATAACTGGAGTAGAAGTTCTTCAGCTACAGGAAATTTAGCAGGTGACTTGATTTTTTAATTTTATACAATTTCCTGCTATTATTTTATCCCCCATTCAAATCCAGGATAAACTCTTAAGACTATGTTGGCAAGTAGAGAAACACTGCTTTGTTTTATGAAGAAAATCTGCAGTCTTTAATAGTACAAACAAAGTGGATATGATTTCATTAAAATTCATGGTCACTTTCCATTTTAAAGATGCTCTTGAACTGTGCTGTTCTTGGTACATTTTTTTTCTCATAGGCGTCTACAGGGAGCCTTATAAAAAAAAACAATAAATGTTTTTCATGTGATTTTTGTTTTTAAGTGCATAATTCTAGAAGTTCTGTCTGTACTTTTCACATGTGGGATCAAGAGCTAACAGTGTAAAAACATTTACATATTAAAACACAAATGTACAAAACTTTACATAATATACATACTCAGCACATTACTAAAATCCTTTCCTGTTTTTGTGCATTTACACATTATACTTCCCTGCTCTTTTAAGCTTGGATGGGGGTATGACTTAAAGGAGCTGTCCCCTACTAGACAACCCATGCCTACGTACCCCTCATAAATTATACAAAAAGACTGGATATGATTATGTATAAAGAAGTGGAGAATCCGCGCTGATGGTGAATAAAGGCAAATCCAGGTCCACATTAGGAGAAGTACCATACTTCTTCAGGACAGAAATCATATGCTAGTTAAAAAGATATAGCCACATTTATACTGTTGGATTTTCAAAAAATGTGGTGCCAAAGGAGGGACACATGATGTGTCAAAGTTTATCATGAACATTTTATCAATGCAAATGGTTGAGAAGGAATAATGGGAAAATATATATATTCTTGTACCGTGTTAGCCAGTAGATAGAAAAATATTTAGATTTGAGAGTCCTCAGTGGTTGATACCTTTTAATGGCTAACTGAAAAGATGGTAACAAATTGCAAGCTTTCGAGACTACCTAGGTCTCTTCATCAGGCTAGTATACCACAAAATCTGAAGAGTCACATATTTATACACAATAAGACACAAAAATAATGCAATAGATAAGACAGGTGATGAAAAGCAGAGTTCTTATGGAAGAGATAAACAGTTCTGGCTATAAATATTTTAGCAGTTAATAGATAAGGAGTGTGAAGGTTTTATTGTCCTGTGACTAGGTACAGTGTTATGATGGCCTCACAAGTATGAGGGGCACATTCCTTAGTTGATGTAGAATGATATAAATCCATGCGACACATTCATTCCTGCTCTGAAAGTGTTAAAGGTCATCATCAGTTTATATTCTGAAATTCTTCTTTGTCTTTGAGATTTGAAGTAACCTTTTAATACCAGTAATTTCATGTCTTTTATGCTGTGATCAGGGGAACAAAAATGCTTGGCTACAGGTAGATCTATTCTTTTTTCTTTAATTGTGTGGCGATGATTATTCATCCTTGTCCTAAGTTTTTGCTCTGTCTCCCCTACATAAAGACCCCCAGCTGGACATTTGGTACATGTAATTAAGTACACTACATTAGATGTGATACAGATGAAAGTACCTGGGATCTTATAGTCTTGATGTGAATTGGGGATCTTTATCTTGTCTGTGGTCATTATAAACGGACAGGTTTTACATTTTTTCTGTTTGCAAGGAAAGGTACCTGTAGCTGGAGGAGATGACGGGGAACTGATGACAATGATGTGGGGGGTCTGGAAATATGGATTGTAATCGGGCATCTTTTTGTAGTAAGGGTTGTAGTTTCCGTGCAGCTCTCCTTAGCGCCTCCAGAAGTGACTTTTTGTGCTCATGTCCCATCGGGCCTCTGGCCTACTATCGTTTCATTGATAATATTTTAATAATCTGGACGGATCTGAGCAACAGCTGAAGACGTTCCATGAACACTTTAATCGATTTCATCCCACCATCAACCTAACACTCAACTACTCCTGTACTGAAATTAACTTTTTGGACACCATCATCAAGCTACAGAACAATGAAATAGAGACATCCTTGTACCGGAAACCAATCGACCGTCCTACATACCTTAAATGGGACAGTTTCCATCCAAAACACATAAAAAACTCTATTGTTTAAAGCCAAGCCATCAGATACAATCGGATATGTTCCAACCAGATGGATAGAGACAAACACCTTGATAGCCTCAGAAAGACCTTTTTGAATCAGGGCTACCATCCAAGAACAATTGAGAACCAGATTACAAGAGCCACCAGAATATCAAGGAATCATCTCCTACATTACAAAACCAAACAAGAAAGCAACTGGATGCCTCTAGTAGTCACCTACAATCCAAATCTGGAGGTGCTAAGGAGAGCTGCACGGAAACTACAACCCTTACTACAAAAGATGCCCGATTACAATCCATATTTCCAGACCCCCCACTTAGGTGTTTCAGGCAGCCCCCAAATCTAAGAAGCATCATTGTCAGAAGCTCCCTGTCATCTCCTCCAGCTACAGGTACCTTTCCTTGCAAACAGAAAAAATGTAAAACCTGTCCGTTTATAATGACCACAGACAAGATAAAGATCCCCAATTCACATCAGGACTATAAAATCCCAGGTACTTTCATCTGTATCACATCTAATGTAGTGTACTTAATTATGTGTACCAAATGTCCAGCTGGGGGTCTTTATGTAGGGGAGAGAGGGCAAAAACTTAGGACAAGGATGAATAATCATTGCCACACAATTAAAGAAAAAATGAATAGATCTACCTGTAGCCAAGCATTTTTGTTCCCCTGATCACAGCATAAAAGACATGAAATTACTGGTATTAAAAGGTAACTTCAAATCTCAAAGAGAAAGAAGAATCTCAGAATATAAACTGATGATGACCTTTAACACTTTCAGAGCAGGAATTAATGTGTCGCATGGATTTATGTCATTCTACATCAACTAAGGAATGTGCCCCTCAGACTTGTGAGGCCATCACAACACTGGACCTAGTCACAGGACAATAAAAGCTTCACACTCCTTATCTATTAACTGCTAAAATATTTAAAAGATTTCAACCACTGAGGACTCTCAAATCTGAAGGAATAATGGTAATAAAAGGTTACATGCCGGCGCTGTCTCTTGCAACCTTCACTATTTTGAGGGTCTAGTGAATGGTGAAGGTTTCTCCCTATGCACACACAAAGAGAGAGTCCTATCATTCAGGATGGTGAGAATCCACCGTGAACCTGCCTTGAACTAATCAACCCACATTCCTAGTCCCCGGACTGCTTTGAAAATACCTTATTTTTTGGACCATAAGACACAATTTTTCCCCCAAATTTTTTTTTTTTTTTTTACTACTACACTGGGGAGAGGTCCACGACAATGAGTGGTGGTGGGGGGAGACAATGATGGAAGTGGGGGAGATGACAATGATGGAGGTGGGGGAGATGACAATGATGGAGGTGGGTGAGAGCAATGATAGGGGTGGAGGAGAGCAATGATGGAGGTGGGGGCTGGATAATGATGGAGGTGGGGGAGAGAACAATGATGGAGGTGGGGGAGATGACTGATGGAGGTAGGGGAGATGACAATGATGGGGGTGGGGGAGATGACAATGATGGGGATGGGGAGAACAATGATGGAGGTGGGGGAGATGACAATGATGGAGGTGGGGAGATGACTGATGGAGGTGGGGGAGAGGATAATGATGGAGGTGGGGGAGATGACTCATGGAGGTGGGGGAGAGGATAATGATGGAGGTGGGGGAGATGACAATGATGGAGATGAGGGAGAGCAATGATGGAGGTGGAGGAGATGACAATGATGGAGATGGGGAGAGCAATGATGGAGGTGGGGGAGATGACAATGATGGAGATGGGCAGAGCAATGATGGAGGCGAGGGAGATAACAATGATTGAGGTGGGGGAGAGCAACGATGGAGGTGAGGAAGATGACAATGATGGAGGTGGGGGAGAGCTATGATGAAGGTGGGGGACATGAAAGTGATGACGATGGGGAGAGCAATCATGGAGGTGGGAAGATGACAATTATGGAGGTGGGGGAGAGTAATGATGGAGGTGGGGGAGATGACAATGATGGGGATGGGGGAGAGCAATGATGGAGATGGGGGAGATGACAATGATGGGAATGGGGCAGATCAATGATTGAGATGGGGAGTTGACAATAGATGTGGGAGAAAAGACAATGATGGAGGTGGGGGAGATGACAATGATGGAGGTGGGGGAGATGACTGATGGGGGAGAGGACAATGATGGAGGTTGGGGAGATGACATTGATGGAGGGGGGAGAGGACAATGATGGATGTGGGGGAGATGGCAATGATGGAGATGGGGGAGAGCAATGATGGAGATGGGGAGAGCAATGATGGAGGTGGGGGAGATGACAATGATGGAGATGGGGCAGAGCAATGATGGAGATGGGGACGAGAACAATGATGGAGGTGGGGGAGAGGACAATTATGGAAGTGGGGGAGAGGTCAATGATGGAGGTAGGGGAAAGGACAATGATCGAGGTGGGGAGAGGACAATGATGGAGGTATGGGAGATGACATTGATGGAGGTGGGGGAGAGAACGATTATGCAAGTGGGGGAGATGACAATGATGGAAATGGGGAGATGACAATGATGGTGGTGGGGTGGGCAATGATGGAGGTGGGAGAGATGACAATGATGGAGGTGGGGGAGATGGCAATGATGGAGATGGGGAGAGCAATGATGGAGATGAGGAAGATGACAGTGATGGAGATGGGGGAGAGCAATGATGGAGGTGGGGGCGAGAACAATGGTGGAGGTGGGGCAGATGACAATGATGGAGGTGGGGGAGAGCAACGATGGCGGTGGGGGAGAGCAATGATGGAGGTGGGGGAGATGACAATGATGGAGGTGGGGCAGAGCAACGATGGATGTGGGGGAGAGCAATGATGGAGGTAGGGGAGAGCAATGATGGAGGTGGGGGATATGACAGTGATGGGGAGAGCAATGATGGAGGTGGGGAGATGACAATGATGGGGTTGGGGAGATGACAATGATGGGGATAGGGGAGAGCAATGATGGAGATTGGGGAGATGACAATGATGGAGGTAGGGGAGATGATGGGGATGGGGAGAGCAATGATGGAGATGGGGGATATGACAATGATGGAAGTAGGGGAGATGACAATGATGGGGATGTGGAGAGCAATGATGGAGATTGGGGGAGAGAACAATGATGGAGGTGAGGGAGAACAATGATGGAGGTGGGGGAGATAACATTGATGGAGGTGGGGGAGAGAACAATGATGAAGGTGAGGGAGAACAATGATGGAGGTGGGGGAGATGACAATGATGGGGATGGGGGAGAGCAATGATGGAGATAACAATGATGGAGATGGGGGATATGACAATGATGGAGGTGGGGGAGATGACAATAATGGAGGTGGAGGAGAGAATAATGATGGAGGTGAGGGAGAACAATGATGGAGGTGGGGGAGATGACATTGATGGAGGTGGGGGAGAGAACAATGATGGAGGTGAGGGAGAACAATGATGGAGGTAGGGGAGAGGACATTGATGTAGGTGGGGGAGAGGACAATGCTGGAGAGGACAATGATGGATATATTTTGATTATTGCGTGGCTAATAGTATATTAACGGTGGGGTACATTTCTGTATTCAGGGGCGCAGTGCGGGGGAGACACATGTATGTATATAATATATGTGACCTTGTTATTTTCAGGGCTTCACGATCATCGTGACAAGACGAGTCGTGGATGGGAGACGTCGACATGCAGGTCTGACCAGATGGAGAAGACGCAGCAGAAACCGACTCTAATCATATGAGACGTTATCAGCAAGTGCTTGGATGTAAATATTATTCTGTATCTGCACTGTATGACTTGGAGTGATAATGTTATCTGTAAAATCCCTTAGGCTGCTTTCTCACATTTGTGTGAAATGACCGTGTGCTGCTAGATTACGGATTCGTAGAGTTTTCTAGATCCATTCACACATCTGTGAAAATCACGGATCTGAGAATGAGATCCGTGAGGGTCAGAGGATATCCTGTTCTGATCCGATTTTGAGGATCAGAATAGGACATGCTCAATGCCTCTGTAAAAGCGGGCAGCACACTGACACTGCACATGGATACAGGAATGTAACCTCATTATGTACAGTATAGCACAGTCCCTTAGTATATAGTGTACTCACTTATTATATATAGCGCTGTCCTCATAGTTTCCTTTTTTATCGGTAGCTTTGTCGCCATAAAAGGAGGGGGTGCGCAGACACATTTCTTGCACAGGGACCCCAAGCTGTCAGTGTCCACCTCTGGGTTGTCCAGTAGTGAAAAACCCCTGTAAGAGGAGGGTAGTTTAGAGCTATTGGAAGAGCAGATGTCTGCAGAAATCATTGACTCTCCTGTGACTGTACCTCAGGAGTTAGTGATGTTATCATTAGAGATGAGCAAATATATTCGACAAAACGATCGCCAATGTCAAATTCAGCGCGAATATGGCACATTTGGATTCAGGTTCCCGAGCTTTTTGCGCAAAAGTCGGTCCCGAACACGAACATCCCTGGTTTCCCACGCTGTCATCTGCGTGACAGCTTGGGAAACGGGCTGTTCTCGGCGGTAAGATTGCTACCGCCAGTCACAGCGCTGCGGGATCATGCTGTCAGATGTCAGCATGGTCCCGCAGCTGTGACAGTAAAAAGCTTACTGAGGGTCACGGGCACTGGCCTATGGGACTACTACCCCCATCATCCGTCGCCTGCTGTCACTGTACACAAGCAGTGCAAGCGCCGCTGATGGAGTAATCTCTCATCAGCGGAGCTTGCGAAGTGAAAGTAAAAAAAAAGTTTAAACAAATAAATTAAATTAAAATGATAAACACATTATACTCACTTACACCTTGCTCCCAATGCCCTCGCCCCTGTAAAAAGTAAAAAATAAAAAAAACAGCATATACTCACCTTAACACCTAATCCCTGAAGCCCATGTCACCTGTAATAAAGGTAAAATAATAAACCACCATAATCCTCACATGTCCGCCGCAGTCTATATAATAGCGAGAGTCCCACGTCGATGTCACTGATAGCACAGCCACATCCGGAGATGTGACCGTGCTATCCGGCAGCCGGCGGTACACTGACAGGCGCACGATCATTCCCGCAGTGTATCACGAGGAGCGATACACTCTCCCACGCAACACTGATGCCATAAGTGAGATCACCGGACCTCTCAGCTGATCTTCAGCTGTTTGAACTCTAGTGACCTCACTCCTGCAGCACAGCACTATACACTGACAGGAGTGATTACACTCCTATCAGTGTATACAGTGCTGTCTTCTACAGCAGTCACACCAGTGATTGCTGGTGTGGCTGCTGTAGAAGTGTCCCAGATCACCATGGGACACTGGGATGGTGGACAGGTGGGGGATATGGTTGTTTTTTATTTTTGGTTTCTTAAAAGGGATTGGGCGTTAGGTGAGTAGACAGTGTTTTTTATTTGTAAATAAATTAAAACCGTGTGAAATTGTATTTAACCCCTTCACGCCGGAGCCCTTTACCGTTTTTACGTTTTCATGTTTTTCTCACCGTCTTCCCAGATCCATAGCCTTTTTTTTTTTCGGTCAATATGGCCATGTGAGGGCTTGTTTTTTGCGGGACGAGTTGTACTTTTGAACGCCACCATTGGTTTTACCATAACGTGTACTTGAAAACGGGGGAAAAAAAATTCAAGTGCGGTGAAATTGCAAAAAAGTGCAATTCCACAATTGTTTTTTTTTTTTACCATGATCACTAAATGCTAAAACGGACCTGCCATTATGATTCTCCAGGTCATTATGAGTTCGTAGACTCCAAACATGTATAGGTTCTTTTTTATTTGAGTGGTGAAAAAAAAATCCAAAGTTTGTTTTAAAAAAAAAAAAGGTGCTATTTTCCGACAGTGTCTCCATTTTTCGGGATCTGCGGCTGGGTGAGGGCTTATTTTTTGCGCGCCGAGTTGACGTTTTTATTGATACCATTTTGGTTCAGATACGATCTTTTGATCGCCTGTTATTGCATTTTATTGCAATGCTGCCGCGACAAAAAAACGTAATTCTGGCGTTTAGATTTTTTTTATCATTACGCCGTTTACCGATCTGATTAATTTTTTTTTATATTGATAGATCGGGCGATTCTGAGCGCTGCGATACCAAATATGTGTATATTTGATTTTTTTTATTGTTTTATTTTGAATGGGGCGAAAGGGGGGTGATTGAAACTTTTATATTTATTTCATTATTTTAATATTTTAAAAACATTTTTTTTTCTACTTTTTACTTGCTTCAATAGTCTCCTTAGGAGACTTGAAGCTGTGATTGTCCGATCTCCTCTGTTACACATAGCAGTGCTCATGAACGCTGACCACTGGGTGGTGCTCATAGCAGATCGGCTATGACGACCACAGGGGTCTCATCCAGACCCCGGGTTTTCATGCCAACCCATCGGCGACCCGCGATCACGTGACGGAGTTGCAGATGGACGGAGCCAACAACGCGCTTCCTGGAAGCGCGAGTTGAATGCCGCTGTCAGAGGGATAGAGTAACAGAGGCCTTGTGGCTATTTATATAGAGAGGGAGCCAATGGAGTAGAATGGTGTACAGTATCCCGGATCAGGAAGTCCGATGTTGTAGCGTCATGCATGACGACTTGCCGCGTTACTTCTGGACCACGTGACGCGTCTCCAAGGGAGTGCATCACGAGGGATGGCAGCGGCATGCGTTCCACAGTGGAATGGGAACCACGGTGCGCAAGCGCAGAGAGCAATGGCTCACAGGGAAGTGAATACAGTGTTGCAGGGAGATAGATGGACAAAACGGGAACAGAGACAGATGTATGTTGGGTGACGAAATTAGAAAGGATCATATCTATGGGAAAGAGTATGATAATCATGCAACAGTAGCAATAAATCAGAGGTACACCCAAACAGAAGAGTATTTAAAGCAGCAGATATCGGAAAAGTGCATATAAAGCAGTATATATCCAGAATGATGCAATAAGGTAGCATAGATAGGGTTAATCAATAAATCTGAAATGGATATATATATTCCATCCAAATTGCGAACTGCACGATATATATCACAAAGAACGGGAAGGTAGATAAGTGGGACATCATAGTAATGATGAAACAAATAATAATAATGCGATCCATCAGTGTTGCTAATACATATGCATAACATGGTATCAGTACATGCATGACATAGTATATATACTGAAATAACAGTGTTGACGTCCAGGTACCGATTCCTGATGGCAATATACGTGAAGTAAAATCGTGAAAGGATTCACTTGGTTGTCTCCAAACAGGTAAGTGCAGTTCATCGGAGAAATAACTATAGAAAAAAGAAGGAAAAAAGGGAAAAGATATTAAAAATATCAATGATAACATAAGACAAAATTAGACAAATTTAAAAGGAGCAAACGAAAGCATATTAAAGAGCTATGTTTATAAAAAAGGGATAAAGCTAATGGTTTCGTTGAGGCCAAGGGGACACATAGTATTAAGAGTGGTGATTCACTTGACTTCCTTTTGTGATAAGACTTTTTTCCAATCGCCCCCTCTTTTACTGATATAAATCCTGTCTATCCCTCTTACCTTTAATTGGGAACTATCACAATTGTGATCATTTTTAAAATGTCGGGGTAAGGTTTTAAGTTCGTCCATGTTGGCAGTATCCATTGCTGCTTGGATGTCAAGTACATGTTCCCTTATACTCCGACGGAACTCTCACATGGTGAGGCCAACGTAGAATTTGCAACAGGCCAAATATACGACCCCCACTGTTTTACATGAAATTTCATGAGTAATTTTGTATTGTTTCGAATTTGAAGAATCCGTGAAGCAGTCAGTCTTCATTATAATGGGACAAGCTACACAAGAGACACAGGGTTTACTTCCCCATGCAGGTTTTTTACAATTGAAAATAGTTTTTTGGTTGGCTTTTTCGACATAATTATGTACAAGTATATCTTTCAGGTTACGAGACCTTCGGTAGGTAACAGAGGGATTGTTGGATACGTAGCTCGCCAAGGAGGGGTCGAGTGTTAGGATATTGCAATATTTTTTCAGGGCCTTCCACATTTCATTATGTCTTGAGTGGAAAGTGGAGATAAACCTTACAGTCTCATTATCCTCTTTATGTTTTACTTGGTAAAGTAACCCATTTCCCTTTGAGAACCTAGCTCTGCGGTATCCACGTTGGATGGAACCTTCTGAATAACCTCTTTCCCAGAATTTGTTTTTAAGAATATTTGCTTTTTTCTCAAAGTTGGTATCAGTATAGCAGATACAGCGTATTCTGAGAAATTGGCCTATGGGGATGCTATTGATTAGTTTTTTTGGGGTGTGGAGATGTTGCATGCAGCAATGTATTTGCTGCAGTTGGTTTTCTGTGTACGTCGGTTTGTATTGTACCTGATTGGTCGATGCTCAGCTGGACATCCAAGAATTCCATGTCTCGACGTCCTGATTTATAGGTGAGTCGGATGTTAAGATTGTTATTGTAAAGCGAATACATAAAGTCCGACAGTTCATCATTGGAACCCTGCCAGAAAAATAGGACATAGTCTATGTAATGATTCCAAGACAAGACCTTATTGGTATGCGGTACAGATTCTGTCATGAAGATGTCCCTCTCCCACAGCCCCAGGAACAGGTTGGCATATGAGGTTGCACAAGACGCCCCCATAGCCGTACCCCAGAGCTGTAGGTAGAGGGACCCCCCAAACAGAAAAAAGTTATGAGTAAGGGCAAAATGCAGTAGTTCCAGAACAAAATTAACTAAGGATGTTTCAAGGTTGGACATTTCAAGAAAGAATTTTGTAGCACGGAGTCCGTCATTATGGTCAATGGATGTGTATGTGATTCTACATCACAAACAACAAGGACTGTTGATTCGTCCAACACTATCCCATCCATTTTTTTGAGGATGTCTCCAGTGTCATTTAAATAGGATGGAAGGGTCTCCACTATGGGCTTTAGAATATGGTCAATGAATCTACATATCAGTTCGCACATGCGCTGTATGCCGGACACAATTGGTCTTCCTGGGGGATTTTTTAGATTTTTGTGTACCTTAGGTAGTAGATATAATGTAGCAACTCAACTTCTAAGTTGTCTCACTCTAGGACCCAGCGGCTACCTCCCTCTTGCTAATTGACACCCAGGCCTGGGTGTTTAAATACTTGTTGTTTGCTACATGAAGGCGTCAGTGATATTCACTTGTTCTCTTGTGAAGGCTTGGAGCTGTTGCAGTCTGCTTACTTCCTCTTTGGTGCTTTGAGGACGTTAGGAGTAATCTCTCTGAAGTCGGCTCAAGCTAAGTTACTTTTCCCCGTGTTTGTCTCCTTTGTTGTCTTTAGTTGTTAGTGGGGACTGACTAGTGCTCATCCCCCCCTTCCCTATCCAGGGCCAAGCACTAGGGAAATACAGGGTTTAGGTTCCTGTGCAGCGATTGGTGAGGAACCAATATAGGGACAATAGGGGAGACAGGGTAATATCAGATCAGCCCAGGAGGTCTCCGCTCCCCTTTTCCCTAGAGTCTGGGCTCCTTTCCCCTCTTCCCTTCATGTTGCACTTAGTTTTTCCCACACCTTGCGTGACATTATCACTAGCCGTGCACATTTAGAGAAAGAAAAAAAAACAGACATTGGGTTTATTTGTGTGGGTTTTTTTGGGGCGTGTTTTTTTTCCCCTTCTCCCTTGGTATGGGTTCAGTTACAAAGCTCATAGAGCGGCTGCGCGGTTTGTCTCTGGAAGTGAATGACCTCCACTGTGTGGTTCAGCAGCAGCATCAGCGGCTACAGGTCGCTAATGTGGGGTCTCTGCAGGTAGACCTGCCCAGCCTGAACTCAAGGTTGCCCTCCCGGACAGATTTTCAGGAGGTAGGGACACGTTTTTTGTGTTCAAGGAGGCCTGCAAACAGTACTTTAAACTTCGTCTTTACTACTCCGGAAATGAGGAGCAATGTGTGGGAATTGTGATCTCACTACTGCAGGGAGATCCGCAATCCTGGGCTTTCTCTTTGCCGCAGGTGTCAGTTTGTCTCCAGTCTGTGGAGGTTTTTTTTGGGGCCCTGGCCCTCATCTATGATGACCCTGACCGAGTCGCCTTGGCTGAGTCTAGGCTATATAACAAACTGTGAGGAAAACAATGGCTTGGGAGGGGTATATTGATAATGTATTTACAAAATGGGGAGAACCCCAAAAGTGACCCCTCTCTAACAAGCCATAAAGCTTTTATTTCATATTTGATTAAAAATGCCTATGGGTATACAAAAATATATACCCCTAGGTGTTTTTAATCAAACATGAAATAAAAGCTAAGTTTTATGGCTTGTTATAGAGGGGTCTCTTTTGGGGTTCTCCCCATATTGTAAATACATGAGTCTAGGCTACATCGCCTTCAGCAGGGGAATCGGTCAGTGGAGACGTACAGTTCTGAATTCCGTAGATAGGCAACGGATTCTAAATGGAATGACTCAGCCCTCAGAAGTCAATTTTGTGAGGGCCTTTCTGAGAGGTTGAAAGATGCTTTGGCAGTATATAAAACCCCTAGGTCCTTGGAGGCTGCCATGTCGTTGGCTATACGTATTGATAGACGCCTTCGGGATAGTTGGGTGAGACCACCTTCTCGCTGATCTTCCTGTCGGCATAACTCCCAACCGTCCAGGTTTCCGCGGGACTGTCCCGTCACGGCTCAGCTGTTTTCCCGGCTTCTATACTTAGCTCTCTCTGACGTTCTCATCGCTCTGTAGCTCCTCCTCCTCGGGAGGCAGGGCTGATCATCTCTTCTTAGTGCATAAATTAAATTATATATTCACCTTTCCTCACTCTTGTTATCGGTCTCACCCAGGACTTGAACTCACAGTCACAGTTGTGTCACAACCATAGGCGGATTATAATGAGGGCAATCCGGGCGACCGCCCGGGGCCCCGAGCCTCCAGAGGGCCCGCGGCTCCGGGCGGGGTGTCTAATGCCGGATTGCCCTCATTATATGTGCGGGCCGCCGCGGCACATACCGGTAGCAGTGGCGGGAGGGGGGGCTCCGTACCGCTCCCCCAGCAGCGGCCGCCGCTACTTCTTCATCGGCCAGGCCAGCACTGCAGCAGTTAACTTCCCTGTGCTGGCCCGGCCGCGTCACTGCTAGGAGACACGGCCCTGTGCGCGGCCGTGTCTCCTAGCTGTGACGTCACGCAGTGCGCACCCGGCCTGCACTGCTGCACCGAAGAGCCTGAGGACTGGAGCCGAGCCGGGGGATGGTGAGTGTGTATGTGTGTGTGTGTGTGTGTATGTGTGTGTGTGTGTGTGTATGTATGTATGTGTATGTTTGTGTGTGTATGTGTGTGTGTGTATGTGTGTGTGTATGTGTGTGTGTGTGTACGTGTGTGTGTATGTGTGTATGTGTGTGTGTATGTATGTGTGTGTGTGTATGTGTGTATGTGTGTGTGTGTGTGGGCCGATGTCATTGTGTGATGTCTGTTTGTGTGATGTCTGTGTGTGTGTGTGTGTGTGGGCAGATGTCATTGTGTGATGTCTGTTTGTATGTGTGTGTGGGGGGGCAGATGTCATTGTGTGATGTCTGTTTGTATGTGTGTGTGGGCAGATGTCATTGTGTGATGTCTGTTTGTGTGTGTGTGGGCAGATGTCATTGTGTGATGTCTGTTTGTGTGTGTGTGTGTGTGTGTGGGCCGATGTCATAGTGTGATGTCTGTTTGTGTGTGTTAATGTCTATGTGTGTGTGTGTGGGCAGATGTCATTGTGTGATGTCTGTTTGTGTGTGTGTGTGTGGGCAGATGTCATTGTGTGATGTCTGTTTGTGTGTGTGTGGGCAGATGTCATTGTGTGATGTCTGTGTGTGTGTGGGGGGGGCAGATGTCATTGTGTGATGTCTGTTTGTGTGTGTGTGTGTGGGCAGATGTCATTGTGTGATGTCTGTTTGTATGTGTGTGTGTGTGTAGGCAGATGTCATTGTGTCATGTCTGTTTGTGTGTGTGTGTGGGCAGATGTCATTGTGTGATGTCTGTGTGTGTATATGTGTGTGTGTGTGTGGGCAGATGTCACTGTGTGATGTCTGTGTGTGTGTGTGGGCAGATGTCATTGTGTGATGTCTGTGTGTGTGTGTGTGTGTGTGGGCAGATGTCATTGTGTGATGTCTGTTTGTGTGTGTGTGTGGGCAGATGTCATTGTGTGATGTCTGTTTGTGTGTGTGTGTAGGCAGATGTCATTGTGTGATGTCTGTTTGTGTGTATGTGTGTGTGTATGTGTGTGTGTGTGTAGGCAGATGTCATTGTGTGATGTCTGTTTGTGTGTGTGTGGGCAGATGTCATTGTGTGATGTCTGTTTGTATGTGTGTGTGGGGGGGCAGATATCATTGTGTGATGTCTGTTTGTGTTTGTGTGGGCAGATATGATTTTGTGATGTTTGTTTATATGTATATTTATGTTTCAAATGTGTTTATGTGTGTATGTATATGTCTGTATATGTTTGTGTGTGTGCGTGACTGCGTGCGGCCACCTGCTGAGTATAGTTGGCGCCGTGCGGCCTCCTGCTGTATCTGGGGGGGGGCCGTGCGGCCCCCCGCTGTGTATAGATGGCTACGTGCGCCCCCCCGCTGTGTATAGATGGCTACGTGCGGCCCCCCGCTGTGTATAGATGGCTACGTGCGGCCCCCCTCTGTGTATAGATGGCGCCGTGCGGCCCCCCACCGTGTATTGATGGCGCCGTGCGGCCCCCTGCTGTGTAGAGATGGTGCCGTGCGGCTCCCCGCTGTGTATAGATGACTACGTGCGGCCTCCCGCTGAGTATAGATGGCGCCGTGCGGCCTCCTGCTGTCTCTGGGGGGGCGCCGTGCGGCCTCCCGCTGTGTATAGATGGCCACGTGCGGCCTCCCGCTGAGTATAGATGGCGCTGTGCGGCCTCCTGCTGTCTCTGGGGGGGCGCCATGCGGTCTCCTGCTGTGTATAGATGGCTACATGCGGCCTCCCGCTGAGTATAGATGGCACTGTGTGGCCTCCTGCTGTCTCTGAGGGGGGCGCCGTGCAGCCTCCCGCTGTGTATAGATGGCTACGTGCGGCCTCCCGCTGAGTATAGATGGCGCTGTGCGGCCTCCTGCTGTCTCTGGGGGGGGCGCCATGCGGCCTCCCGCTGTGTATAGATGGCTACGTGCGGCCTCCCGCTGAGTATTGATGGCGCTGTGCGGCCTCCTGCTGTCTCTGGGGGGGGCGCTGTGCGGCATCTATACTCAGCAGAAGGCCGCACGTAGCCATCTATACACGTATACTCAGCAGGAGGCCGCACATAGCCATCTATACGGTGCCATCTATACACAGTGGGAGGCTGCACGTAGCCATCTATACACAGCGGGAGGCCGCACGGCGCCATCTATACACAGCGGGAGGCCGCACGGCGCCATCTATACACAGCGGGAGGCCGCACGGCGCCATCTATACACAGCGGGAGGCCGCACGGCGCTATCAATACTCCACGGGAGTCTCAGTGCTTTGCAAGAGCAGTCAATAAATTCTGCTTGACTAATTCTGAGCACCATAAAGTCTGGTTCGCTTCTAACCTGCTGTCTTCATTTTCAGCTTGCTGAATTCTAACTTATTTACTGTCATTCGAGACGATGCCTTTGCTGGTCTCTTTCACCTTGAATACCTGTAAGTGCTCCACTTAATGTCATATTTTTGATTCTGTTCTTCTTCATTTACTGGCATGTGCAATTGTATGAGCAAGTATTCATATGAATTTATGACCTACTTAAACCTTCGAGGACCTTAAATTTTATTCAATCAAATTTTTTTCCAGTTTAAAACTATGGGACATATATGTGCCTTGGTCCTCAAAGGGTTTTTAAAGGGGCTGCAAACATAAATCCGAAAAAAATAATTCAATTAGTGCTTTTTGTGTTCATTTAACTTTTATTTGAAGTCCATTTTTTTTATATACCTTGAAATTAAGCCCTACCCCATGGAATGAAGCCCTACCTACATGACATCTGAGAGCTACATGGATCCCGCTTGTGAGGTGCCTGTCCGTCACTACTATTCAGTTTTAGGGTCCACTCACTAAGCCATATATTCTCTCATGCAAGAGAATAGGGCCAATTATGCTAATGACACTCGGCTCAAACTCAGAGCTTCAACTGAGTGTGATCCGATTCTCTCGCAGCACAGATATGGAGAAGATGGAGAACTTACTTTCTCCATCTTCTCCATAGTCTCTGTGAGTGTTCATCAGACTGCACTTGGATGACATCCGAGTGCAGTCTAATGTTTTACGTGCACCCATAGACTTGTATGGGTGCACATGGTCCGAATATCGAATGAGATTATTTTCTCATGCCGATAATCGCAGATCTGCACTGTCCCATAGTATAACATAGGGCCGAGTCCTATCCGATAAAACATCACATAGCATTCGGCCTTGTTATACGACAGTGTGAGCGAGCCCTTAGAGTCAAGGAATATTTACATGCAGATGATGATATTACTCTCCCAGTGTATATTTTTTTAGGCGAGTTCATAGTAAATGCTTTGCCTTTTTGACATGTGATCAACTAAAGAACAAGAAAGATTTAGGACCACCCCTATAGAGAAATGGAAAATAGTTTGGAGGACTTGCATGTCCTTTTTTATTTATTATGAGAGAATCATAAAAGATCCCGTTTTTTAACCATGCTGTGACTTTCTGCTGAGTAAGAGGGAGAGAGCTGCCCTATTCAGAGTCTGTAATAAGACCTGCTGACAAAAGTGTTGAAGATACAGTCTAATGTGAATTAACAATGAAAAAAAGTTAATTTCACAAATGGCTTGTATTTTTTTTAATACAAACTTTTTTTGTGTTTACAGCTCCTTTAAAGGGAATCTGTCATCAGGTTTTTGCCACCTAATCTGAGAGCAGCATAATGTAGGGTTAGAGGCACTGATTCCAGTAATGTGTCACTTACTGGGCTGCTTAGTGTTGTTTTGATAAAATCATTGATTTGTCAGAAGGTAATTATCACTAGATGACTAGTAAGTTCTGTAGGACCCCACCCCCATCACTGATCAGTAGATTTCTGTGTACACTGAGCATGGGCAGAAAGCTGCCAATCAGTGGTGTGGGTGGGGCTATACAGAGCGCAGCATTCAGAGAGCTGCTAGATCTGCAGCAGATGAAACGGTGATTTTCTCAAAATGACAACAAGCAGCTGAAAAAGTGACACATCGCTGGAATCAGGGTATCTGCCCCAATATTGTGCTGCTCTCAGATGAGGCAGCACAATTAATATTGTGCCAAATTAATTTCCCGTGAACTATCACATGATCTATCACAGGGGATCATGTGACATGTGACGTGATAAATCAGGTGTGTGGGGGGGGGGGCCCACGCCTTCTAAACTGCCCGGGACCCTTGCTATTCTTAATCCACCCCTGTGTAAGTGCTATTTGACCAAAAAGGAGAGTAATGGGGTGCTACTCCAGATGACCTGGCCTCCACAGTCACCAGACCTGAACCCAATCGAGATGGTTTGGGGTGAGCTGGACCGCACAGTGAAGGCAAAAGGGCCAACAAGTGCTAAGCATCTCTGGGAACTCCTTCAAGATTGTTGGAAGACCATTTCCGGTGACTACCTCTTGAAGCTCATCAAGAGAGTGCCAAGAGTGTGCAATGCAGTCATCAAAGCAAAAGGTGGCTACTTTGAAGAATCTAGAATATAAGACATATTTTCAGTTGTTTCACACTTTTTTGTTAAGTATATAATTCCACATGTGTTAATTCATAGTTTTGATGCCTTCAGTGTGAATGTACAATTTTCATAGTCAAGAAAATACAGAAAAATCTTTAAATGAGAAGGTGTGTCCAAACTTTTGGTCTGTGCTGTATAACAATGTATTTTTTTGGTGGCTGTATACTGAGGTGAAGAGAAAGATTTATCTTGTTCCTATAAGCCTTTGAGCCCACGATCAGGAATAGCAGCATTTTGGATGCAGCTCACCTGCGCTGCGTCCAAAACGCTGCGTTCTACATTACAAGCACAGTGGATGGATTTATAGAAATCCCACTCCCACTGTGCTTCTATTTGACGCTGTGTAAACTCGCCAGCGGTGCGGATTTACAAGCCGCAGCACGTCAGTTTCTGTTGCGGAGACGCTGGTCTCCACGATGAAATTTCCACACTAGAATGTCATTAGATGTGGCAACTCCGAACACATGCTGATTTACCTGCGTGATTATAATGCAGCGTTTTGGACGCAGCGAGAATATGCTGCGTCCAAAGCGCTGCTGTTCCTGATCGTCGAAATGTAGCATAAAAGTATTAAAAATAATAAGCAATTACAATTTTTTTTTCTTTCAGTGTCTACTCAAGTCTTGAACTCTCAACCTCCAAATTACAGATTAATGGGAGCTTTAGTGTGCTGAGCCACAAGCTCTAGTGGTGTAGTAAAGAGAATTTTATGTACTTCATCTGTACTGCAGACTCTGAATAGGCTGATAGAAATACACTGCTGTGTATAATATACAGTTGTGCTCAAAAGCTTACATACCTCGGCAGAATTTTTCCTTTCTAGGCCTTGTTTTAGAAAATATGAATGATAACAAAAAACCTTTTTCTCCACTCATGGTTATTGGTTGGGTGAAGCCATTTATTGTCAAGCTACTGTGTTTTCTCTTTTTAAATCTTAATGAAAACCAAAAACATCCAAATGACCCTGATCAAAAGTTCCCATACCCTGGTGATTTTGGCCTGATAACATGCACAGAATTTGACACAAATGGGTTTGAATGGCTACTAAAGGCAGGGCCGGCTCCAGGTTCTTCTGGGCCCTGGGCGAAAGAGTCTCAGTGGGCCCCTTTAACACATACCACGATTCATGATGCACAGATACAGCAGAGAAATATAGGTATAGCACAATGCAAAGATTTCACTTCTTATATTACATGAGTGATATCTATTGTAAATTCCATAATAGCTCAGAAACTGGTGAATTGCTCCACACAGTATACTGGCCCCCATAAAATGCTCTATACAGAATACTGGCCCCCATAAAATGCTCCATACGGAATACTGGCCCCCATATAACGCTCCATACGGAATACTGGCCTACATATAATGCTGCATACAGAATACTGGCCCCCATATAACGCTCCATACAGAATACTGGCCCCCATATAACGCTCCGTACAGGATACTGGCCCCCATATAATGCTCCGTACAAGATACTGGTCCCTATATAACGCTCCATACAGGATACTGGCCCCCATATAACTATCCATACAGGATACTGGCCCCCATATAATGCTCAATACTGGCCCCCATATAACGCTCCGTACAGGATACTGGCCTCCATATAATGCTCCATACAGAATACTGGCCCCCATATAACGCTCCGTACAGGATACTGGCCCCCATATAATGCTCCGTACAGGATACTGGTCCCCATATAACGCTCCATACAGGATACTGGCCCCCATATAACTATCCATACAGGATACTGGCCCCCATATAATGCTTGATACTGGCCCCCATATAACGCTCCGTACAGGATACTGGCCTCCATATAACGCTCCGTACAGGATACTGGCCCCCATATAATGCTCCATACAGGATACCAGCCCCCATATAATGCTCCATGCAGGCTGTTCCCCCCACATAATGCCCTATGCAGGCTGTTCCCCAATTATAATGCCCCATGCATGATGTCACCCCCCATATAATGCCCCATGCAGGATATCACTTCTCCCCCCCATATAATGCCCCATGCAGGAGGTTACCCCCCATATAACACCCTATGCAGGATGTCCCTTTCCCCCCATATAATGCCCCATGCAGGATGTCCCTTCCCCCCCATATAATGCCCCATGCAGGATGTCCCTTTCCCCCCCATATAATGCCCCATGCAGGATGTCACCTCCATAAAATGCCCCATGCAGGATGTCACCCCCCATATAAAGCCCCATGTAGGATGTCCCTTTCCCCCACCATATAATGCCCCATGCAGGATGTCAACCCCCCCCCCATATAATGCCCCATGCAGGATGTCCCTTCCCCCCACCATATAATGCCATATGCTGGATGTCACACCCCCTCCCCATATAATGCCCCATGCAGTATGTCACCCCCCCTCTTTATAATGCCCCATGCAGGATGTCACCCCCCCTCTTTATAATGCCCCATGCAGGATATCACCCTCCTCTCTTTAAAATGCCCCATGCAGGATGTCACCTCCCCTCTTTATAATGTCCCATGCAGGATGTCACCCCCCCCCCAATATAATGTCCCATGCAGGATGTCATCCCCCCATATAATGCCCCATGCCTCCATACAGTAAAAAAAAAAAATCAAATACTCACCTCACTCCTCCTCACCTGCTGCCGCTGCTCAGGTCCAGACTGCAGCGTCGCCGGCGTCTTCCCGCTCTGCGCTGTCTGTGACGGCTCAGGGGAGGGTGCAGTGGAAAGACGTCACCACACCCTCTGACCTGAGACATCACAGGGAGCACACAGTAGGAAGACAGCGGATCTGCGGAGGCACGGGGAGAGGTAACTATCTGGCTGCCGGGGCCCTGAGCAAGCGGGAGAGAAAGGTTTGCGCTGGCACCGCTCTCCTCCGCCCGTAGCCTGGCGGGGTGCCTGACCGCGAGTGGGCCCCCCCCGCCTGCTCAGGGCCCCGGCACTTGCCCGGGTGCTGACACTGGCCCTTTCTAAAGGTAACATCCTCATCTGTGACCTGTTTGCTTGTAATCAGTGTGTGTGTGTGTGGCACCCCAGGGGTCCGGTTGCCACAGTGGCATTGCCTCCCTCACAAGCGGTGATGCCACGCCTGGAAGCAAGCAGGGGTCCCCTAGTTAGGTTTTGCTAAGCATGCAACACTGTCCTGGCTCCAGACCAGCAAGGGGAGTCACTCCCCTTGGCAACTGGGATCTGGGAGCGGGGTTAGTTAGACTTAGTGTGAGGAGTTGAAGTGAGGACGTCGACGAGAGAGGAGCTGGGAAGTGGAGCTGCACGGCAGTTCACCCCAGAAGGAACCAACACAGAGGAACCGGACACGGGAGTCCGAGGCTGTGGGGCACTGAAGGCCCAGCAGCAGAAACCGGAGGGCAGGAGACTGCAGGTCTTCTGGCCACAGCAGATGGCCGGAGGCTCAGCAGTACCACAGGGCCCAGCACCGCCACGTGGGAGCGACGCATCAGCAAGGCCCGAGCTGCCTGCAATACGGGTAAGCACAAAGATGCTGCACTCAGAGACGAGGGCCACCGCACAGCTACAAGCAGCAGGGCCAAAGAGATTAGTGGAAAGGGAAGGCCTCCAACTTCACATGGTGAGGTGGATCCCTTACTTGCTTCCAGGCTGCCCGGACTTCCACTTCTAGCCAGTACCCTAGTCCCGGTTTGCCTAATCACTGCCAGTAAAGATAAGAGGAAACCGCCATTAAGTTGTGGACTGATTATTGCTGTGCCATCAACCCCAGACAGACTCTTGGTTCTTCCATCCAGCCACTGACGTTTCAGGATTGTGAGTCATGGGGAAAGCAAAAGAATTGTCAACGGATTTACGGGAAAAGGTAGTAGAACTGTATAACACAGGAAAGGGATACAAAAAAATATCCAAGGAATTGATAATGTCAGTCATCAGCGTTCAAACTGTGATTAACAAATGGAAAATCAGGGGCTCTGTAAAAACCAAACCACGGTCAGGTAGACCAACAAAAATTTCGGCCACAACTGCCAGGAAAATTGTTCAGGATGCAAAGAAAAACCCACAAATAACATCAGCTGAAATTCAGGACTCTCTGAAAACTAGCAGTGTGGCTGTTTCAAGATGCACAATAAGGAGGCACTTGAAGAAAAATGGGCTGCATGGTCGAATCGCCAGAAGAAAGCCATTACTGCTCAAATGCCACAAAGTATCTCGCCTACAATACGCCAAACAGCACAGAGACAAGCCTCAAAACTTCTGGTACAAGGTAATTTGGAGTGATGAGACCAAAATTGAACTTTTTGGCCACAACCATAAATGTTAAATTTGGAGAGAGGTCAACAAGACCTATGATGAAAGGAACACCATTCCTACAGTAAAGCATGGAGGTGGATCGCTGATGTTTTGGGGATGTGAGAGCTACAAAGGCACAGGAAACTTGGTAAAAGTTGAAGGAAAGATGAATGCAGCACCTTATCAGCAAATACTGGAGGCAAATTTGCACTCATCAGCCCAGAAGTTGCGCATTGGATGTACTTGGACGTTCCAACATGACAACGATCCAAAACACAAGGCCAAGTCGACCTGTCATTGGCTACAGCAGAACAAAGTGAAGGTTCTGGCGTGGCCATCTCAGTCTCCTGACCTCAATATCATTGAGCCACTCAGGGGAGATCTCAAGCATGCATTTCATGCTAGACAGCCCAGGAATTTACAGGAACTGGAGGCTTTTTACTAAGAAGAATGGGCAGCTTTACCATCTGAGAAATTAAAGAACCTCATCCACAACTACCACAAAAGACTTCAAGCTCTCATTACTGTCAGAGGAGGCAATACACGGTATTAAGAACTGGAGTATGTGAACTTTTGATCAGGGTCATTTGGATGTTTTTGGTTGTCATTAAGATTTAAAAAGAGAAAACACAGTAGTTTGACAATAAATGGCTTCACCCAACCAATAATCATGAGTGGAGAAAAAGTTTTTTTGTTACCATTCATATTCTCTGAAACAAGGCCAAGAAAGGAAAAAATCTGCCGAAGCATGTAAACTTTTGAGCACAACTGTATGTATTTTTATTCTACAGGGAGAATCAGGGTATGTGCCCACGATGTGTACCATCCTGCGGCTGCGACGCTGCGAAATAGCAGCCAGCGGCTTCCGCTCAATATGCAAATGAGCGGCGCCATTTTTATTTTTTTTTTGACCTGCGGACTTTTCTCATAGAGGTTAGGTCTATGGAGAAAGCTCGAATGTGGACCCGCCGGAGAAATTGACATGCTGCGGGTCTGAAAAGACGCGCCGCATGTCAATTTCCGCGGGTGATCCGCAGGTGCACGGAGACGCATATTGGACATGGGATTTCTAGAAATCCATGCACTATGCTGTAATATCTGGCCGCTGCGGGTTTGATGCTGCATAAACACGCAGCGTCAAACCCACAGCGGCTCCAAATCGTGTGCGCAGGGTCGCCATCAGGGAATTACTGCCCTTACTGCTGTATGGGGCCCCGTGAGCAGCAGTACAGAGGGGGGGAACCTCGGCGCTAAGTGCCTTACTGGAGCTGCACGGCTGCATACTTCTCCTGATTTCTGGTCAGATGACAACGCGTACGCGCTGTCACCTGACCGGAAGTCAGGAGAACCCGGTGGCGTACCTCTCCTCGGTGCAGGGACCCCTAGGAGCACTCACAGCCTCCAAGACTGAGCAGCAGCTCCAAGGGAGTCCCTCCTCCCCTTCAGTGATGCGCTGGTGAAGGCGCTTATGCGATGACTCATTGCGTATGCGCCTGCAGGGAGCGCGAGTATGCCAGTACAGTTGCAGGGATCGTATGAGAGGTAAGTATGAAAACTTTATTTTTTTAAATAGAACTAATTAAATGGTCTTGGGGAAGAGCACATGGTGCATTGGGTGTGGGGGGATGAGCACATGGAGAATTGGGAGTGGGGGGGTGAGCACATGGAGAATTGGGAGTCGGGGGGTGAGCACATGGAGGATTGGGAGTGGAGGGTGGGGTGAGCACATGGAGGATTGGGAGTGGAGGTTAGGGTGAGCACATGGAAAATTGGGAGTGGAGGGTGGGGTGAGCACATGGAGAATTGGAAGTGGAGGGTGGGAAGAGCACATAGTGAATTGGGAGTGGGGGGTGAGCACATGGACAATTGGGAGTGGAGGGTGGGGAGAGCACATGGAGAATTGGGAGTGGAGGGTGAGGAGAGCACAAGGAGAATTGGGAGTGGAGGTTTGGAAGAGAGCATAGAGAATTGGGAGAGGAGGGTGGGAAGAGCAAATGGTGAATTGGGAGTGGGGGATGGGGAGAGCAAATGGTGAATTGGGAGTGGGGGGTGGGGAGAGCAAATGGTGAATTGGGAGTGGGGGGTGAGGAGAGCAAATGGTGAATTGGGAGTGGGGGGTGGGGAGAGCAAATGGTGAATTGGGAGTGGGGGGTGAGGAGAGCAAATGGTGAATTGGGAGTGGGGGGTGGGGAGAGCAAATGGTGAATTGGGAGTGGGGGGTGGGGAGAGCAAATGGTGAATTGGGAGTGGGGGGTGGGGAGAGCAAATGTGAATTGTGAGTGGTGGTGGGGAGAGCAAATGATGATGAATAGAGGGTGGGGGTGAGGAGAGCACGGACATGACAATGATTTGGGGCAGAGGGTGCATGAAAATATAATGAATCGGGGGAGAAGGCGGTACAGAGTAGGGAGCGTTGAGGATGCAGGAGTGTGACTTGCAATAAAGTGGGGGAAAGAGTACAGGAAATACAGGAGTATTAGGTGGGGAAAGTGGCTATTTACAGTTAGTGGGGGCACAGGGGTGGATTACAATTTATATTTGGAATGGTGGGTTGCACTACTAACTAATGATATATTAATGGTGGGTGCACATCTGTATTCAGCTGTGTAATGTAGAAGTTGGGGAATGTGCTCTAGATAACTGTGTTATTTTATGCAGAGACGAGTCCCGGCTGGAAGAAGTGATGGCGGTCTGTGCTGGATGAAGAAGAAAAGCGAAGATGAAGGATTTCACCTAGAGACGTCACTGGTGAGTCAGTGTGTTATCTGTACACTGAAACTATACACTATGTACTATGTACAGGGCTCCTGTGTATAATGTCACGGGTGATCACTGTATCACCTGTACACTATATACAGAGCTCCTGTGTATAATGTCACTGGTGATCACCATATTACCTGTACACTGTATACCATGTACAGAGCTCCCATGTATAATGGCACTTATGCTAATATTGTGTTTTTTTATTAATGATCAGTATTGTAGTATTCGGTCACTATGTGATGGTAATATGTGGTCCAATCATGGTGTGGCGGTATTTGTCCCCTGTATGTGGTATTATTTGGTGATAATGTGGTGGTAATATGTGGCCTGGTCATGGTGTGGCAGTTTTTGTCCTTTGTATGTGGTATTATTCAGTCACTATGTGGTGGTAATATGTGGGCTGGTCATGGTGTGGTGGTATTTGATCCTTGTATGTGGTATTATTCGGTCACTATGTGGTGGTAATATGTGGTCTGGTCATTGTGTGATGGTATTTATTCCTGGTATGTGGTATTATTCGGTCACTATGTGGTGGCAATATGTGGTGTGGTCATGGTGTGGTGGTATTTGTCCCTTGTCATTTTTGGTCATTTTAAAAAATGTATATGACACATTCCCTTAAATTAAAATAAATACAATTATACCTAAAAAGAGTATTGGCTATTTTAAGAAATTGGTAGTAGGTTAGAGTAGAGTAGGGCCTGGCCAGAAGAGTCTACCTTATTGTGATCAAAATCTTTTGGCCAAAACAAAAGCTGATGGCTATGTGTGTGATCTGGTGTTCACTGGGAACTGGTAATGTGTGATTGGTGAGGATGTGGTGCAGAAGTGGAGTTTTTCCAAGAGTGGGCGGTGGGATTGTAGAAGGTTCGAGGGATGGAGGCAGAGCTGGGGTGGAGCCTGGCAGAGTCTCAAGGGGGCCTGAAAATTTTGTCAGTATGGGGCCCTGAAATTCCTGGCGGCAGCCCTGCGTGTGCGCATACCCTAAGAGATTTTATCATCTTATAAAATTACTAAAAAAATAATAATGAAAAATACTTGATAATGAAAAAAAAGTTATTTTTAATGTATTTACTTTAAATAATAAACATCACAAATCAGCAAATAACATGGACATATTTGGTGTTCCTGTAATCGTAACGACCCACACAACACAGCAATCAGATTATTTACGGGGATTGGTAAAGGATGTGAAAAAAAATGGTGTAATTTATATTTTTCTCTATTAAATCCATAAAAATGTAATAAAACGGTAATGCTGAGGTCGTGTTCACACGCAGCGTAAATGCTTTGTTCTTTCTGCTGCTTTTTTTCTGCAGGTGTCTGCACCACACGACACAATAACAATCTTCTCTGATTATTGGTGTTTGCTGCGTTTCTTTTATGCGTTTTCCTCTTTGTTTTTGCGATTTTGGGGTAGATATGAAGCAGAGTTTTTAACGCCTTCAGGAAGGCAGTTTGTACCATCTAACCTGCGCCGCAAAGTAATTAAGGAACATCACAACTCTGTGCTTCCTGTTCATCCAGGTGGTAAGGCAACCGCGGACCTCCTCTCTCGTCATTTTTTGTGGCCGGGGTTGCATCGGGATGTAATTGAACACGTATCTGCTTGTAGTATTTGCGCGCGTTCTAAAGTATCGCATACCTGTCCGTCTGGTACTCTTCTTCCGCTACCTATCCCTAGCAGGCCATGGACACACTTGTCCATGGATTTTATTACTGACCTATCGGTTCCTGCAGGTAAAACGGTAGTTTTGGTGGTTGTAGATAGGTTCAGTAAAATGATTCACTTCGTCGCATTGCCGGTACTTCCGAATGCCAAGACACTTGCTCAGGTGTTTATAAATGAAATAGTTTAGCTTCACGGGGTTCACTCCGATGTGGTGTCAGATTGGGGGACTCAGTTTGTTTCCAAGTTCTGGAAAGAATTCTGTTTTCGATTGGGGGTGAAGCTGTCCTTTTCCTCTGCCTTCTACCCTCAGTCGAATGGACAAACCGAGCGTGTCAATCAGCATTTGGAGACCTACCTCAGGTGTTTCGTCTCCGAAAATCAGGAGGATTAGGGATCCTACTTACCGCTGGCAGAATTTGCCATTAATAATCATCGTCAAGAATGATGAATCCTGAGGAGGAACGTTTTGCTTCGTCGCTCTACTCGGTGTGGCAGGAGGTTCTGAGTAATTTAAAGATCATGGGAGACAGGTATAAATGTATGGCTGACAGAAATCGCTTGCCAGGTCCGGACCTGAGTGTGAATGACTTTGTGTGGCTGTCTACCAGTTATATCAAGTTAAAAGTCCCTATTTGGAAGTTGGGACCTAGGTTTATTGGTCCCTATAAAATAATCGTCGGCATTAACCCAGCAGCCTTTCATCTTGAGCTTCCCCAGGCTCTTAAGGTCCACAATGTCTTCCATAGGACCTTACTCAAGAAATACGTGGAACCTCTTGAGCCCTCACCCCTACCACTGACCCCAATAATGGTTGATGGGAATCTGGAGTTTCAGATTTCGGGGATTGTAGATTCTCGTCTCCATCGTCGTTCTCTACAATACTTGGTGCACTGGAAGGGTTATGGTCCAGAAGAGAGGATGTGTGTTTCAGCATTAGAGGCGAACACTCCCAGGTTGGTTCGCTCATTCCATACCTCTTATCCTGAGAAACCTGGTCCTGAGTGTCCGGAGGCCACTCATAGAGGGGGGGGGGTACTGTCACTAGTGCTCATTCCCACTTCCCTGTCCATGGCCAAGCGCTAGGGAAATACAGGGTTTAGGTTCCTGTGCGACGATTGGTGAGGAACCAATATAGGGACGATAGGCGAGACAGGGTGATATCAGATCAGCCTAGGAGGTCTCTCCACTCACCCTTTCCCTAGAGTCTGGGCTCCCTTCCCCTCTTCCCTCCATGCTGCACTTAGTCTTTCCCAGACCTTACGTGACAGATGCTCAAACTGACTGACATAGGCAGAACTTTAAAAGAACACCACAGATCAAACTTTTTTATATCTTTTTTTAATCCACAGACAGAAAATGAAAGAAGTTAGTGCTCCACCAGAGCACCATTATATATATGGTCCCTAGATAGGGGACGTATCAGATATTAAACTGATAAGAACAGACTGTCACGGGTGTGTTGCCACGAAGATCGTCACGAGTACACAGCCTGACTTCTCGCAGCTGACTTGTTGGTGCTTTGTGTTTTCTCGGCAGTGAAGGAGTTAATTCTCTCTCTCTCTGGGCTAGCTGAGGTCCAGCCTCGCCCAGCTGCAATCAATGCTTCGTTAGTGAGACTCCTTTATATTCCTGCAGGTCTGTTTGTGAGGTGTCGGTGAAAATGTCACACTGTCACAGAATACTGGAGGTAGGGGGCCTAAGCTGACCCTAAGCTGGGGCCCTGACTAATCCCTCATCCTGGAGGTACTGTTAAAGGTACAGAGGTCCAGGCCGCCAGCGTAACCCCTACCTCCTGAGGATCCCTGCACCACAGTAATCTAGTCCTGAGAAGGACCCCGATCACAACCTTAGGGAACCAGCGATAATATGCCCACACACAGTATTTAGACGAACGAGACAGTACAAGGGAAAAACCAAAACCACCTTGCATACAACTTCAACAAAACTACAACAGAGGGAACACCAACGGGAAAGGAGATAAATGATAAAGCAAGGAAAGGGAAATAACACTTTCAAATACACTTATCTCAGCAACTCCAAACACCACGATCCGCTCTGTAAGTCTGAATGAAAAGCTTTCACCGACACCTCACAAACAGACCTGCAGGAATATAAAGGAGTCTCACTAACGAAGCATTGATTGCAGCTGGGCGAGGCTGGACCTCAGCTAGCCCAGAGAGAGAGAGAATTAACTCCTTCACTGCCGAGAAAACACAAAGCACCAACAAGTCAGCTGCGAGAAGTCAGGCTGTGTACTCGTGACGATCTTCGTGGCAACACACCCGTGACACAGACACTACACTTGATGCTGTAGCGGAAAGGCCGAGAAGCGATAACCTGATTTGGTTTCGGCCTAGCGCTGCACCCTGGCCTTGAGAAAACACCCATTGTAGGGATAGGGACAAAGACTCCCCTTAGGAAGACATGTTGTTCACCAATAGACACCTTAATACCCACAACTCTACTGCTTGCTGCAGCTACAACCCATGTGTTTTTAATCTGAATAAGTCCGCCACAAGACCAGGGGGTGAGGGGAGGATAACTAATTAATGAATAAATGAGCAGTGGTCCCCCTGCTTTCCAGTCTGCAGGTTTTCTGCAGGCTGAAGCTGGCTGTTGCTGAACAGCCAGATAAAAGCCAGGCGCCAATTATGACAAGTGCACTGTTTGTTCCATTTTCCATTGTCCCATTGTTTCACTGCTCCATTGCTCAATTATTCCATTCTTCCATTGTTCCATTCACTCATTACTTCTATTGCAAGCCTGGGTGAAAAACAATAGGATGCTCAGACTGACAGACATAAAAATATTTAGATTTGAGAGTCCTCAGTATTTGATACCTTTGAATAGCTAACTGAAAAGATTGCAAGCTTTCAAAACTACTGTCTACAGCCAAGCCATCAGATACAATCGGATATGTTCCAACTCTATGGATAAAGACAAACACCTTGGTGGCCTCAGAAAGACCTTTTTGAATCAGGGCTACCATCCAAGAACAATTGAGAACCAGATTACAAGAGCCACCAGAATATCAAGGAATCATCTCCTACATTACAAAACCAAACAAGAAAACAACCGGATGCCTCTAGTAGTCACCTACAATCCAAATCTGGAAGCGCTAAGGGGAGTTGCACGGAAACTACAACCTTTACTACATTCCATATTTCCAGACCCCCCACTTCTGTGTTTCAAGCAGCCCCCAAAATTAATAAGCATCATTGTCAGAAGCCTCCTGTCATCTCCACCAGCCACAGGAACCTATCCCTGCAACCAGAAAAAATGTAAAACCTGACCACAGACAAGATAAAGATCCCCAAGTCACATGAAGACTGCAGGATCCCAGGTACTTTCAGCTGCATCACATCTAATGTGGTGTACTTAATTATATGTACCAATTGTCCAGCTGGGGGTCTGTATGTAGGGGATGTAGGGCAAAAACTTAGAACAAGGATGAATTCTAATCGCCACATAATAAAAGAAAAAAGAATAGATCTACCTGTGGCAAAACATTTTTGTTTCCCTGATCACAGCATCATGGACATGACATAATTGGTATTAAAAGATAATTTAAAATCTCCGAGAGACAGAAAAGTTTGGGACTATAAACTCATGACTAGAGATGAGCGAATGTTTCAATGTTCGGTTCAGACTATGATCGTCAAATTTGCAATATTCGCTGATTTATTCCTCGAATATTCGTCGAACATTACCAAACACCATAGCGTTCAATGGGGGGCAAAAACAAACGCATACACAATACCTTCAAACAGGATCAAAAGCTGTCAAAACACATCAAATTAGGGGTAGACACCAGGAAAGTGCCAACAATTGACCCAGAGTACAAGTACTATAATTATTAATATTATTATTACAGTGACATTTATTCCGTGGCACTTTCCATGTGAAAAGGGGTCACCGAGTGGTACAAGAGGATAGAGGACCCTGCCTACGAGGGCACACAATGTACAAAGGATGGGTGAGGATACAGTAGGTCAGTGTACACCTAGTCGTGCAGCGGTATGCTGGAGCGAGGGTTACCGCAGATTGTACACTTGTCAGAAGAAGTGGGTCTTCAGCTTCCTTTTCAAGGTTTCCAGGGTAGGCGAGAGTCTGATGTGTTGGGGTACTTTGTTACACAGTAAGGGAGATGCACGGGACAAATCTGCTGACAGCCTAAATGAAGGTAAGCTTCCAGGAGCTCACAACTAAGCAGATTTAACCCCTGCACCAATTAATATGAAGGCGAAAGGCTTCTAATGAGTGCAGGAGTGGGAGGAATCAGACGCTGTGGTCTTCTGGCTCCTCTCTGTCACAATATACCCATGACACCTTGCAAGCTTCAACACAATGTTTACAAGGTAAACAGCAGCGGTGGTCGGTCTCCTAGACCAGTGGTCCCCAACCTTTTTTGCACCAGGGACCGGCTTGAAGCAAGATCATTTTTCCATGGCCCAGCAAGGAGGGGGTGGGGTGGGCGGGGCTTTGGTCATATGGGGGCGGGGTAATGGAGGGATTTGGAGTTTAGTGCATACTTATCATATAGTGTAGACCAGGTCCCCGCCAGGAGCCCCACATAATGTGCTGTGCCAGGAGCCGCATCACTGAGGCCCCATCACGCCCTGCAGCAGGACAGGGCAGCTGTCCTGACAGCTGCTGTTCAGCTGCATTTACTTCATCCCAGGGGCGGACACAGACTGTAGTGGGCCCCTGTGCAAGAAATTTTTGGGGGCCCCCCCCGCCCTTCATAAGGCAACAAAGTTATGTAAACATAACCCCCCCATGTGCATCTCTCACCCCCCCATGTGCAGCTCACCCCCGTGCATCTCTCATCCCCCTCCGTGCATCTCTCATCCCCCTCCGTGCATCTCTCATCCACCTCCCGTGCATCTCTCATCCCCTCCGTGCATCTCTCATCCCCCCCGTGCATCTCTCATCCACCCCCCGTGCATCTCTCATCCACCCCCCGTGCATCTCTCATCCCCCCCGTGCATCTCTCACCCCCCCGTGCATCTCTCATCCACCCCCCGTGCATCTCTCATCCCCCCCGTGCATCTCTCACCCCCCGTGCATCTCTCACCCCCCCGTGCATCTCTCATCTCTCCCCTCCCTCCCATGTGCATCTCTCATCTCTCCCCTCCCCCCATGTGCATCTCTCATCTCTCCCCTCCCCCCATGTGCATCTCTCATCTCTCCCCTCCCCCCATGTGGATCTCTCATCTCTCCCCTCCCCCATGTGCATCTCTCATCTCTCCCCTCCCCCCCATGTGGATCTCTCATCTCTCCCCTCCCCCATGTGCATCTCTCATCTCTCCCCTCCCCCCCATGTGGATCTCTCATCTCTCCCCTCCCCCATGTGCATCTCTCATCTCTCCCCTCCCCCCCATGTGGATCTCTCATCTCTCCCCTTCCCCATGTGCATCTCTCATCTCTCCCCTCCCCCCCATGTGGATCTCTCATCTCTCCCCTCCCCCATGTGCATCTCTCATCTCTCCCCTCCCCCCATGTGCATCTCCCATTCCCCCCACTCCTAGTTAATTGTATTTAAAAAAAAATAAAACTTGTTATACTTACCCCCATGCGATCCCTGCAGAATCCTGGCGCTCGTCCAAATCGCTGACACCAGGTTCTCCTGACTTCCGGCCATGTGACGGCGCCGTCACATGACCGGAAGTCAGGGGAATCATGAAGGTGCTGCCGCAGTAGCGCAGCGCTAAGATGTCCCGGACCCGGCGCTTAGCATGCGGCCGGGGGCCCCATGAGGAGAGAGACGCACAAGAGGGGGGCTCCGAGGGGGCTCCTACCGGCCGGGCCCCATACTGGAGTCAGGGCAGTCATGCCCTGATGGCGGCCCTGCTGGAGGCTGGAGGGGCCCCCTCTCCCCGCGGACCGGCTGAAAAACCCCAACGGCCCGGTCCTGGTCCGCGGACCGGCGGTTGGGGACCTCTGTCCTAGACAACGAGCTAACTCCTTTATGATGATAGGGGCCACCGTCTCCTTAGCTTGCTACTGGTACTTTTCTGTGGGAATGAGCTTGTCTCCAACCAGCGTGGAATATTTCCAGTGAATTATCGCACATCATGGTATTAGCAGTGCACCCAGTACCAGAAGCAAAGCCATCCACAATTTTCTTCTCAAAAATTTTATTTGGTAGACTGAGTGGCTGCTCAAACATTAGTATCTCACAAAGGAGCTGAAGATACTGAGTGGCAGTAGGTACAAGTTTCTCCAGCATGTTAGACCGGAGATTACGTAAGGAAATATATCCGGAGATTAGTTCAGAGATGTACAGAGATGTACAGAGGAGAAAAGGTTATGGATGGCTTTGTAGGTCAGTGTTAGTAGTTTGAACTGGATACGCTGGGCAATTGGGAGACAGTGAAGGAAACTTATAAATTGCAATCTTATAGATTGCTGGAGCCAGTCCACAGTAAAAAAGCAGCCATAGAGTGTCCGGGAACCTTCACACACACTTTTCTTAGCCAGGGCTTCTTCTCGGCAGGGTTGGACGGGCCCACCAGAGATCCGAAGACTCCTCCAGTGGGCCCTGGCTTCTCCTTCAGTAGAGTTCATAGTACAAACCTTGCAGCTGCTATGGGGCTCTTTAGCGGGGGAGAAAGGTGGGCCCTCAGAATCAAATCCTCTGGTGGGCCCAATGTTCTTCAGTCTGACACTGCTTCTCGGTGACTTTTGTATTTCACCTCAGCCATATTCTTTAGCTTGGGGAAAGGACTGGCATACAGGGAAACCGTATCTACTCCGGCTGTCATTTCTCCAAGGAAGTCCTCTAATGCAGCTTGTTCCATAAGCAATGGCAGCCCCATCCAACATCATCTCACACTTCTCGGTGGTGCTTAGTCACACACAAAGATCTTTCTTTACGCCTTGAATTTCATGACTACAGAGTTGGAAAATCGCTTGATCTGCAATGCGTTTTGAGAAATATCATGCATAAGCAAAGCCATGGTTTAGGCTACTGAAGGTCATCATTAAGCGAAACTCATACAGCTTTCTCACAGATAGAAAGAGGGGTAACAAGACAGCCAAGACTTCCCTGTCCTCACCAAGAGGACGCCTGTCCATGTTTTCCTCCTCATTCTCCTCCTCCTCATTATCACCCAATCTGCATTGAGAGATGATGAGGCTGGGCTGTATAGTTCCTTGCTCCACCTGCAATGCATCTTCTTTAACTGTGAGCACCGAGTGTTTCAGTAGACAGAGAACTGGGATGGTGACACTAATTATAGTGTCATCGCTGCTCACCATCTTGGTGGAGTCCTCAAAGTTTTGGAAGACGGCACAGATGTCAGACATCTATGCCCACTCATCAACTGTTATGTGTGGAGGCTGACGTGAATTTCAACGGGCGTGTTGAAGCTGGTACTCAACAACTGCCCTCTGCTGCTCACGAATCCTTCCCAACATCTGCAACGTTCATTTCCAACGTGTGGTCACATCGCACACTGGTTGGTGAGCCGGAAGCTGGAAAAGCTACTGAAGCAGTGCTAGGGTGGTGGAAGCTATAACTGACTTTCTGAAATGGGCACACACGCAGCATACTTTCACAGGCAGCTCTGGCAGATCTGGGTAAGTTTTGAGAAACCGCTGAATCACTAAGTTGAGCACATTTAGTGCTCGCTCATTACTAATGTGTACCCCTGTATGGAGAAGAATATCAGCACCAAAGAATTAAAAGATGAAATGTAGCCTGCTTTATATACCACAGTAGTAACAAAACCAATTTTGATTATATCATGTGTATCCCTGTAACAATATCTGCACCAAAGAGTTAATTTCACTACAGTAGAACTAGTATAATGGGGACCGATAACTCTTCCACTACAGCCAACCCAGCAGATGGAGACCCAATCAGGAGAGTTCACATTTCAAAAAATTAGGGCCTGTCATCTGCAGGAGTAAACAACCTTTTACGTGACCACAACTACGGGACTGAGGGCTAGCTGAAGTGCTGAGAGAGGGTGGAGTATGGTGAACCGGACAAACTACTGGACCATTAGTGAGGTGCAGGCGGAGATGTTACGGTGGATTGAGAAAGATGTGGTGTGCTCGGTGAAACAAACACAGCAGGCATGTCCGCTTCCGTTAAAACTGACGGGCTCACGCTCAGGGTGACTGGAGCGGGTATACAACCGTAGGTTCTACGGTCGGAGACCTGCGTGACAATACTTGGCATGGTAACAGAGGAGGAGGAAGAAGCAGCAGATGGGGCGGCTGATGGTTGTTGAGGCCCGCATTTTATCGCAGTGAGATTGCCAGTATAAAACATGTTGATTGCGCATGTGAAGGTTCATGCATGTAGTAGTCAAATTTTTGCACTTTTTCCCTCTACTGAGTTTTTTCTTGCAAAGTTTGCAGATAATGTGAGCTGACTCATCCTTTTCGGCATCAAAAAAGGCCCAGGCTAGGCAAACCTTGCTGCCCCTGAGAGCAGCAGACCCGCGACCGCTGCTCGTCGTGCTTGAATCACTCCATGTCTGCGCCATAGGACGCAACGTAACCTCCTCGTCTTCCTCCTCCTCCACCTCCTCAGAGGAGCTACTCAGCTGCGTACCACTGGGTTCATACTAAGTGGGATCTACAACCTCATCATTATCCAATGTGTTATTCCATTCCTCGACCTGGGAGTCATCCTCCTCCTCTTCTTGCCCTGACAGCACAGTACAGTCCACGTGACCCTCAGGTATCTGAGTCTCATCAGGATCACCTCCCCCCCGGGGGTTAACGTCTGGTGGCAAGGATGAGGAAGCTGCGTGGACCCTAGTTTTTTTTTTCCCCTGTATGGAGAACAATTTGCACCAAAGAATCTTAAGCTGAGAAGTAGCCTGCTTGATATACCACGGTAGTAAGAAAACCAATTTTGAGTTTATCATGTCTGTGTACCCCGGCGTGGAGAACAATATCTGCACCAAAAAATTAATTTCACTAGAGTATAACAATTGTAAAGGAGGCCAAAACCTCTTCCACTACAGCCAACCCAGGAGATGGAGACCTAACCAGGAGTGTTCACATTTCCTTAAATTAGGGCCTACTACCACCAAAGTGGCATCAATTTCACCAGAGTAGAAGTAGTTTAATGGAGACCAAAACCTCTTCCACTACAGCCAACCCAATAGATGGAGACTCAATCAGGATTCTCCACATTTACAAAAATTAGTGGCAGACACCAGAAAAGTGGCATCAATTTCAGTACAGTAGAAATTGTAGAATTAGGACCGACACCTCTTCCACTACAGCCAACCCAGCAGATGGAGACACAATCAGGAGTGTTCACATTTAAAAAAAATTAGGGCCTAAAACCAGCAGCTGCAAAAGCAGGCACAGAAGTCATATTACAGACTGCATTTCCACGAGATCAATGCAGCACACTAAAAACTACAACATCGCCTAGTCTGCACAGTCTGCAATTGGGGAGCAAAAGTCCTTGGAGCTGCATGATTTTTTCATCTTGATGAAAGTTAGGCGATCTACCCTTTCTGGGGATAGCCGGCTGTGCTTATCCATCAGGACACCACCAGCAGCGCTGAAGACACGTTCTGAGAGAATGCTGGCTGCCGGGCATGATAAAACCTCCAAGTCGTGACAGGCGAGCCCAGGCCATTCATCCATTTTTGAAGACCAAAATGTGAAAGAGTTCAAATCCTCCCTGATGGTATTCATATTGAGCTCTAGATACTCCTGCGCCATCCTCTCCAGTCATTCACCACGTGTCAGACTTGTACTCTGTTGTGCTGGTGCACTAGCTGTTGTATAAAATGTGTGGCTTCTGCCACTTACGCTGCAGCTAATGTTTTGGCGTTGACGAACTGTCGTGTCGGAGGTTGAAAGACTACAGCTGCGAAGGACACTGTGTGTCTCACTGCTATTTTGGGGAAAACCTCTCTTAAGGTTGCTTAAAAGCTTGTTTCGATACTCCAGCATTAGCAGGTCCCTTTCCTGGGCGGGAAGCATCTGGCAAAATTTACTCTTATAACATGAATCTAACAGAGTGGCAACCCAGTAGTCATCATTATTTCAATTCATAACTATACGGGGATCATGTTGCAGATCAAGAAGGCACTCATATGTCGAGCTCTTCCAGGCTGTATTGATGGCTACATAACACTGATGCTTGTTTCCTCCGTCCCCTCCTGCCAACCACAATCAACAGAGAGGGGATGATTATCCTCTTCATCTTCTGACTGTTGCTCGCCCATAACCTCTTCCTCCTCCATTTGTTCCTCGGCACCTTCACTAACAGTTTGTCTGGTATCACCAACCCCCCTCCATCGCAGTAATCCACCGTCACTTGGCATCCGCCTGTGTGACGACAGTCTGGAACTTTGAGACATTCTTATCCCTTCCGCATCCTCCTCTTCTTCTGGGACCACCACCTCCAGCCGCAGGCTATTCAAAGTCTGTTCCAGCATGTAGATGACCGGAATAGTGATGCTGATGACAGAATCGTCAGCGCTAACCATTTTAGTAACCATTTCAAAACTGTGCAGAAGGATGCAGAGGTCCTTAATCTGTGCCCACTCTGTAAACTTGATATGCCCCACATCCGTACTGTGTTGGCCCAGGCTATTCGACATGACACACTGCGTCAGGGCTTGTTGCTGCTGCCACAGTAACAGCAACATATGCAGATTGGAATACCACCGTGTCGGTAAATTGCATATCAACCTGTTAACTGGCATGGACAAAGACCTCTGTATCGATGCAAGTCGATGACGTGAGGGGTGCGAATGGCGGAGGTGAGCACACAGCTTCCGTGCTTTCTGAAGCAGCTCATCCAGGCTAGGATAGTGGCGGAGAAATCGTTGTACCACCAGGTTGAGGACATGAGCCATGCAAGGCACGTGTGTGAGGTTGCTTCGGCGTAGGGCCGCTAACAGGTTTGCACCGTTATCGCACACGGCCTTCCCTGGCTCCAGGTTCAGCAGAGACAGCCATTGGTCAAACTCAGCCTGGAGAGCTGTCAACAACTCTTCAGCTGTATGACTGCGATCTCCAAGGCATATTCATTTTAAGACTCCCTGATTGCGGTGAGCCCTGGCTGCGCAGTGCGGAGGTGGTGTGGATTCGCTCTGCACTGTTGGAACGTGTGTCTCGTTAAGGCAGAGGTTGAGTGCGCAGGTGGAAGCCCTAGTGGAGGTGGAGGAGGCAGAAGAAGTGGAGGAAGTGTGAAATACAGAGTTTTTTTCTGCAAGCCTTAGGGATTCCAAGATTTGTGCAGGAGCCCCTTCCCCGCCTGCTCCCACAGCCACCAGAGTCACCCAGTGCCCAGTCAGAGAGATGTAACGTCCTTGGCCATGCTTACTCGTCCAGGTGTCTGTAGTGAAATGCAGCATGGCAGACATAGGTTTAGTCAAGGAACGGGTGATGTTGTCTGCGACATACTGGTGTAGCGCAGACAAAGCTTTCTTAGAGAAGTAATGGCGACTGGGCAACTGGTACTGGGGGACTGTGACGGCCATCAGGTTTCAGAAACCGTTTGTATCTACCAGGCGGAAAGGCCTCATTTTCGTGCCCAATGGATTGGAGATGGTGGAGTTCAACCACTTAGCTTTCTTATGTGTAGGATGAAACAATCTTTTATGTGACCACAACTGCGGGACCGAGGGCTGGCTGCAGTGCTGAAAGAGGGTGGAGTATGGTGAACCGGACAAACTGCTGGACTGTGAATGAGGTGCAAGCGCAGATGTTATGGTGGATTGAAAAATGTGTGGTGTCCTCGGTGAAACAAACACAGCAGGCATGTCCACTTCCATTACAGCTGACAGGCTCTCACTCAGCCTGACTGGAGTGGGTAGAGACTCAGAGGTTCTGTGGTGAAAGACCTGCGTGACAATACTCGACACAATAACAGAGGAGGAAGAAGAAGCAGCGGATGCGGTTGATGGGGCAGCTGATGGTTGTTTCAACGCAGTAAGATTGCCAGCGTAACTCATGTTGATTGCGCATGTGAAAGTTCATGCATGTAGTAGTCAAATTATTGCACTTTTTCTCTCTACTGAGTTTTTTCTGGCAAAGATTGCAGATAACGTGAGTTGTCTCATCCCTTGCGGTGTCAAAAAGGGCTCAGGCTAGGCAACCCTTGCCGCACCTGCGAGCTGCAGACCCGCAACCGCTGCTGGCCACAGCCACAGTTGTGGCTAAGAATGCAGTGCTCCTCGTGCTTGCATCACTCGGCTGTGTGACTCTGGATTCACACCAAGTAGGATTTTCAACCTCGTCATCATTCAATGTGTTATCCCATTCCTCACCCTCAGAGTGACTCTTCTCCTCTAGTTGCCCTGACAGCACAGTACAGTCCGAATGAACCTCAGGTATCTGAGTCTCATCATGGTCACCTCCCTCCTCCTGGTGGTTAACGTCTAGTGACGAGGGTCAGGAACCTGCTCGGACCCTACTTCGTCCTGCCCCGAATCCAACCTAAAAAAATTTTGGGCATCGGCGCAGATGCTTTCCTCCTCTTGACTATGTGAATGTTTGGAGTACACTTCAGATGCCCATGGTATAGAATGGGTGATCAGTTCTACAGACTCACCCATCTGTGGTTTGCTACAGTCAGTTCAGCAGTTGTGATGTGGGGGAAAGCAAGGGTTGGGGTGCCACCTCTGTGGACTGTACTGTGTGTGATGTTGAGATGGAGGAAGAAGAGGAGAGGCCACTTGAAGCAGCGCTTGCCATCCACTGGAGCACCTGCTCTTTCTGGCCCTTATCAACAAGGCGTATCGCTGTGCGGGTGCCAAAGAAAGGGACTGGAGTAACCCATCCAGTAATAGAAGTTGTCAGTTGTCTTCGGATAGGACATGATGTTGTTGGTTCACTAGTGCTTTCACTAACATTACCACCTGTTAGAACCCTCCTGTTTGTTTTTTCCATCTTGTGTTTTGCGGTCACGTGACCACCTGCCTTTATATTCCAGCTCCGCCCTTTTGGCAGTGCTGGACTTCAGTGTTGTTTGACTGTTTTGCTAGCGAGGTGCTTCTGTGCCTTTCTCTGTCAGTTCGCTTGGTCCTTTTGGGACCTCTAGTACCTTTTTGTCAGTTTATCTTTTTGTGTTCTGCAACAACTTCTCTGTTTAGGAGGTGTCCCATTTTTGTTCCAGTCCTTAGTTCTTTTAGGGGCCCCTCCCCTATATGCTTTAGGTCTTCGTTCAGACTAGCCAAGGACTAAGGCGGGTCTGTTCGCAAGGAACAGGCAGCCCGCTACATCGTAGAGATTCAGCTTAGTCTTACTGTAGGGATAGCTTTCCCCTTCTTTCCTTAGTACATGTTGTAGATCATAACAGTAAGTCCAGCCCAAAAAACTAAAAGGAAAGAAATTCGGGGATCAGTATGGTTTCTGTCCAGGATTTGGCTCAACGCTTGCAGGGATTGTCTCTGGAGGTGGTTGAGGTCCAGCAACATGTGAGTATCTGTTCTGGAGCGCATTTTGTGGAATCCAAGGTAGGACTGCCTGATGTTTTTTATGGTAAACAGCAAGATTTTTTTCCTTTAAAAATGCTTGTTTGTTATATTTTCGTTTGAGACCAAGGTCCTCTGGGAATGAATCACAGCACATTGGTTTTATTATGTCACTTTTGCACAATGAACCACAGGGGTGGGCCTTTTCTCTCCAACCTAATGATTCATGCTTAAGGTCAGTAGAAGAATTTTTTTCTGCTATGGGGTTATTATATGATGATCCTGATCGAATCTCATCTGCTGAGGCAGAACTCAGGCGTTTGAATCAGGGGTCAGGTGATGTTGAAAATTATTGCACACACTTTAGAAGATGGGCTTCAGAAGTTAAATGGAATGATCCTGCTCTGAAATGTCTATTTCTTGCTGGTCTGAGTGAAAGGGTTAAGGATTTGCTAATTACATTCCCTGCACCTGAGACTCTGCAGGATGCCATGCAATTAGCTGTTCGTGTGGATAGGAGGCTGAGGTCTAGGCTGAATGAGGTAAAGACTCTTGTAATGCCAGGTCCTAGTCCCCAGGAAATCTGCTTAGACGGTGGAGAACCGATGGAGGTTGGGGCGATGTCACTCCGCTCTCAGGAAAGAGACCGGAGGTTCGCCGAGGGATTGTGTCTTTAATGTGGTAAAGCTGACCATTTGATTAAGTATTGTGAGCTTTGTTTAAGTAAAGAAAAAAAAAAAGAGGTCAGGTACGCCCGTATTGCTCGTTTACGCTCTGCTGGAGTATTTCTTTCTGGGAGTACTACTTTGCAGGAAGATTTGATTGAATTTCAGGTATTTGTGGATTGTGGTTCAACACTTAATGTGATTGATAAAGGGTTTTTGGAAAAACTTAAATTGAAATCCAAACCTTTGTCATCACCTATTTCTGTGATTGCAATTGATAACACTCCCTTGAAATGTATTACTCACAAGGTTGCTGCATTTCCTCTCACTATCAATGGAGTTCACCAATAAATTTTGGACTTGGTTGTATTAGATAATTTACCCTCTCCGGTCGTTCTAGGTTTGCCTTGGTTAAAACTGCACAATCCTTTACTGGACTGGTCTACTAATGTGATTAAGTCTTGGAGTCCGAAGTGCTATGATAAATGTTGTAATGGTCGCATTGCGGCTGTGGAAAAAGGGGAATTACCGGTACCTATTCATGATTTTTGGAGGTTTTTTTCGGAGGAGGAGTTGCAAGTTTTACCTCCTCATAGGGATTATGATTGCGCCATTGAGTTTGTTCCGGGAGCTACTCTTCCCAAGAGTCGCTTGTTTAATCTGACTATTCCTGAAAGAAAGGCCTTGGAGGAGTACATACAGACTAGCCTGGCTGCTGGTCACATTAGACCTTCTAAGTCGCCTGTGGCAGTTGGATTTTTCTTTGTTAAAAAAAAGGACGGGGGTTTACGTCCATGTCTGGATTTTCGTGAAATTAATAAGATTACCGTACGCAATTCCTACCCATTGCCGTTAATTCCTGACTTGTTTAACCAGTTAGTGGGGGCCAAGTGGTTCTCTAAAATTGATCTCCGGGGGGCATACAACTTGTTACGAGTGAAGGAGGGTGATGAATGGAAAACTGCTTTTAACACTCCAGTAGGTCATTTTGAGAATCTGGTGATGCCTTTTGGTCTTACCAATGCACCTGCATTTTTTCCATCTTGTGTTTTGCGGTCACGTAACCACCTGCCTTTATATTCCAGCTCCGCCCTTTTGGCTGTGCTGGATTTCAGTGTTTTTTGACTGTTTTGCTAGCCAGGTGCTTCTGTGCCTTTCTCTGTCAGTTCGCTTGGTCCTTCTGGGACCTCTAGCACATTTGTGTCAGTTTATCTTTTTGTGTTCTGCAGCAACTTCTCTGTTTAGGAGGTGTCCCATTTTTGTTCCAGTCCTTAGTTCTTTTAGGGACCCCTCCCCTATATGCTTTAGGTATTCGTTCAGACTAACCGAGGACTAAGGCGGGTCTGTTCGCAAGGAACAGGCAGCCCGCTACATCGTAGGGATTCAGCTTAGTCTTACTGTATGGACAGCTTTCCCCCTTCTTTCCTTAGTACATGTTGCAGATCATAACACCACCTACCTCACGTATACCTTGAACACCAAGCCTTTTCCCCCTTTCACCACAACCTTTCTTTTTCCCACTCATGTTGCTCAGATAGTGTGGCAGGAGCACGTTATTAGAAAAAAAAAATTGATTTTTTCCTCTGCAACAGCTCTGCACGCAGCTGAATTTCAGCGGCACTAAATGACAAGGTAAGATATGGCTTGCTGTATAACGGTAGTAACAGATGAAAGTATTTTTTTTGGTGTGGATGAGGCCTATATAACATACGAAATATTCTCCAAATTATTTCAAACTGAGATGTCCCCTGCTGTATAATGTTAGGAACAGAAGAAAGTATTTTTTTAGTGTGGATAAGGCCTGTATATTTTACGAGATATTCTCTGAACTATTTCAAACTGAGATGTCCACTGCTGTATAACGTTAGGAACAGAAGAAAGTATTTGTTTTACTCTGGATGAGGCCTGTATAACATAAAATATATGCTCCAAGATATTTCAAACTCAGATGTAGCCTGCTGTATCACGTTAGTCACAGCAAATAATAGATTTTTTTACTCTGCATACAGCTGAATTTCACCCCCACTAAAGGACTAGGTGGCTTATGGCAGACTATCACGTTAGGAACAGAAAAAAAATATTTTTTTGCAGAAAAACATTTTTTTTACTCTGAAAACAGCTGAAGTTCAACGCCACTAAAGTAGTAGGTGGCTTATAGCAGAGTGTATAACATTTGCGACAGAAAAAAATAATTTTTGTAGTCTGGCTAGGAACGGAAATAATTTTTTTTTTACTGCCCATATAGCTGAATATCACCCACAAAAAATTACAAAAGTGGGCTACTACAGCTTGCACTATCACATTAGCAAATGACAAAAAAAAAAGAGTTTTGTACTCAGGAGCTCTGCATAGTCTGCATTCAGCTGAAGTCAACCCCACAAAATGAACAGGTGGGCTAGTAGGGCATGCTTACTTGCTTATTCACATTAGCAAGTGAAAAAATAGATTGAAGAGATACTGGTGCATAGCGCACAATACAAGGAGTGCACAACACAGTTCTATGCCATGGGCCCTGCTGTTTTTGTCTGAACCTGAGTAATTGCACAAGAAAAAAAAAAAGTGCTGCAAGGTCGATTTCACAGGCACACAGCAGACTACTTATCTAAACTATCTGACTTCAAAACAAGAGCCTATCTATTTCACTACAACTGCTCTTTACACAGGAGCACACTCAGCAGCAGTGTCTGTGAGCAGTGACATGCAAATAAAATGGTGCTGAGGGAACATGGACGCTCTTTATATAGAGAGAACATGTGATTTCAGCAGCCAATGGCAGAAGCCCTTGTGTCTGGACAGTGTGGATGTTTCCTGCGCTCTGATTGGCTAGCCGCGATTTGCACACTTAAAGTTACAGGAACAAGAAAAAAAAAGATTACAAGTGCGCTGCTCCTCTGAGCTCTCCCCAGCCCCTCCACTCATCAAACACGTCCCCCAGCTCATCATATACAAGCAGTATGCTAGCCAAACATCCTGGGCTTCCATAACACCTCAGCAGTGCCACAGGCTGATCACCTCCATGCCACGCCGCATTGATGCAGTAATTGATGCAAAAGGAGTATTGAGTGCATTTACTGAACATACATTTCAGTAGGCCAACATTTCGGATTTTAAAAATATTTTTCAAGCTGTTGTTATGAAGTATTCTAATTTACTGAGGTAATGACTTTTGTGTTTTCATTGGCTGTAAGCCATAATCATCAGCATTAACAGAAATAAATACTTGAAATAGATCACTCTGTTTGTAATGACTCTATATAATGTATGAGTTTCACTTTTTGTATTGAAGAACTGAAATAGATTAACTTTTTGATGATCTTCTAATTTAGTGAGAAGCACTTGTATGCCTGATGAAGAAACCTGAGTAGTTTCGAAAGCTTGCAATTTGTTACCATCTTTTCAGTTAGCCATTAAAAGGTATCAACCACTGAGGACTCTCAAAGCTAAATATTTTTCTATCTACACGCTAACACGGTACAAAGATATATATTTTCCCTGCTGTCATTTTACAAATCAGATTATTTTACTTTTCCAGAGTAAGATGAAAATCAGGTGAAATTGTTCTCTCTAGAAGTTACTAACTTTCCACAATTCATTTGAGCACAACAGTGTAATCATCACGCTGCTGTGCTCTGATCACTGACTGAGCTCTGCTATGTCAGGATAAAGCCTCATTCAGATGTCTGCAATGCAGGTTTACTGCTGCACCTGCAAAGAAGTCCACTGAACCGTGTATTTAAGCGCATCATGTGTAATACAGTCTGCTGAGTCATGTAACAAAGCCAATCATGTGTGATGCAGTCTGCTGATTTATGTATCTAAGCCCATCATGTAAGCAGTAGTTGAAGCAGTTTTTCAAGGTTTATTCCATCTGATCATCAATAGTTTTTACTATTGCCTACAAGAGCACATAAGCACCGTACCCGAAGAGTGCTGACTGGATTTATTTAGGGATTTAAGCCCTAAATAAGTCCACTGAGCTGCGTATCTAAGTCCACTGTGTGTGATATAGTCTTCTGAGCAGTGTATCTAAGCCCACCATGTGTGATACAGTCTGCTCAGCCATGAATCTAAGCCCACCATGCTTAATGCAGTCCGTTGAGCTATGTATCAAAGCCCATTATATGTGATAAAGTCCACTGAGCTATGTATCTAAGCCAATCATGTATGATACAGTCTGCTGAGCTGTGTATCTAATCATATCATGTGTGAAACAGGTCATGTATCTAGTTCTATCATTTGTGATACAGTAGATGTATTTATTTCTATCAAGTGTGATACAGTCCGTGTATGTAATCCTATTATGTGTGACAGTCTGCCGAGTCGTGCATCTAATCCTACCCGGGTGCAATACAGTCTTCGTATCTAATTCTATCATGTTTGTGAACAGCGCAGCACTAAGTCGGCATTGCCAGCCGTCTTCAGTGACACTGCCCATATCTCAGTTTCACTTTGCAGTCACCAACATGTCTCTGCTAGTGATGAGCGCGCACTAAAATGCTCGGGTACTCGTTGCTCGGGTCGCGCAAATTGGAATACTCGGGTGCTCGACCCGAGCAACGAGCTCAATGTAAGTCTATGGGAAACTCGAGCAATTTTTCAGGCGGCTCCCCCCCCGGCGGTCTGCAGAGGGCCTAAAAATTGCCCAGATCGAAGGTAAAAGTGCTCAAATGACATGGGAACAGCATGGGGAAGACCCCTGGAAGCATTTCTGACTTGAGAAAAAGGAAGATTTCCAGCTTCTTAAATAGTCCAAAATCCTTTTATTGTAGAAAAAACTTTATAAAATCAGATTCCATAGTCATGTTATATAGCCAGGGCAACGCGTTTCGAACGCAAGGCTTGCGTTCTTTGTCAAGAAACAAGAGTTTCCATTGGCAGGTTTACAGCATTAATGCAAATAGATGCAACACATTTGGCTCAGTCTCTTACTACTTACTTGAAATGTGGCATTGATTAGTTATTCTATCTTAGGACTGACTCATTTTTTATTTCAAAACCCGTGCATGCTGTATTTTCCTTTCTTGCCTCCATTAGTGTATATGGGTTTAAATTATCGATAGTGTTAGAACCTTGCTGTTAGGTTTTTTTTTCCTTTGCTGGTCACATGACCTTGTTGGCCTATTTAGTCCTGCTCCGCCCTTCTGGCTTTGCTGGACTTCATTGTATATCTACTTTCTAGCTAGCCTGTGCTCTGTATCTAACTCTGTTAGTTTGCTTGGTCTACGGACCTCTATGTTCTATCTATTTTGTTTGTTCGTCTGTCTGCTACTATTTCTGTTAGGAGGTGTCCCATATTCCTCCCAGTCCTTAGTACTTGTAGGGATTCCCTCCCCACATCTATAGGTCTTCGTACAGACTAGATTAGGACTTTAGCAGGTCTGATCGCAGGATCAGGTTCCCTGTTACATCGTAGGGATTCAGCTGAGTCTCATAGTAGGGACAGATCTCCTCTCTTTCCTTAGCTTTGGTAGCAGAACATAACAGTAAGTCCAGCCAGCAAATTCTCTAAGGAAAGATTTTTCTGTTCCATCATGGTGTCGGTTCAGGATTTGGCTCATCGCCTGCAGGGACTCTCTCTTGAGGTGGCCGAGCTCCGTCAGCACGTGAGTAACTGTCCTGGAGCACATTTCTTGGAGCCTAAGGTATGTTTGCCGGATTTGTTTTTTGGTGAACACCGAGAATTTTTTTCATTTAAAAATGCTTGCTTATTGTATTTTCGTTTGAGACCTAAGTCCTCTGGGGATGAATCCCAGCGCGTAGGGTTCATAATGTCACTTTTGCGCAAAGAGCCTCAGGAGTGGGCCTTTTCTTTGCAACCTAGTGATTCATGCTTCAGATCAGTGGATAGTTTTTTTTCTGCTTTGGGACTATTATATGATGATCCTGACCGTGTCGCATCAGCTGAGACTGAGTTGAGACGTCTAAAACAAGGATCGGGTAATGTGGAAAAATATTGTACACATTTTCGTCGTTGGTCCACTCAAACAGGGTGGAACGATTCTGCTCTGAAAAGTCTATTTCTTGCTGGGCTCAGTGAAAGGGTTAAAGACCTGCTAATTGCTTATCCTACACCTGAAGATTTGCAACAGGCTATGCAATTAGCTATACGGGTGGATAGAAGACTGCGTGCTAGGGTTAATGAGAGCAAATCCTCTGCTATGTCAGTTTCTGGTTATGATAATATGTGTACTAACAGTGGTGAACCGATGGAGATTGGATCGGTGGCACCTCGCTCTCAAGAAAAAGACCGTCGTTTTTCGCAAGGCTTGTGTTTCTACTGCGGAAAATCTGGTCATTTGATTAAAGGCTGTGAGCTTCGTATGAAGAAAGAAAAAAAAATGGTCAGTCACGCCCGTATTGCCTGTTTAAATTCCAAGGGTATATTTTTAGCTGCTTCCACGATTGCTCAGGAAAAATTAATGGAATTTCGGGTGTTTGTTGATTGCGGGTCTACACTGAATGTAATTGATGGGGGATTCGTGGAAAAACTCAATTTAAAACCTGAACCTTTGTCATCCCCCATTGCTGTGGTTTCTGTGGATGGCTCCCCTTTGAAGAATATTACTCTCAAGGTCAGTGAATTTCCTCTCACTATTAATGGTGTTCACCATGAGAAATTGGATTTGGTAGTGTTGAATAACTTGCCTTCTCCAGTAATATTGGGTTTGCCCTGGTTAAAATTTCACAATCCTGTACTGGATTGGTCTACCAGTGAAATTAAATCCTGGAGCCATAAATGTTATGACAAGTGTTGTAACGGGCGTATTGCAGCTTTGGATAGGGGAGAATTGCCTGTTCCTATTCAGGATTTTTGGAGAGTTTTTTCTGAGAAGGAATCGCAGGTTTTGCCTCCCCATAGAGACTATGATTGTTCTATTGAATTTGTCCCTGGAGCGACTCTTCCTAAGAGTCGTTTATTTAACCTTACTATTCCTGAGAGGAAGGCTTTGGAGGAATACATACAGACAAGCTTGGCCGCCGGTCACATTAGGCCCTCTAAGTCTCCTGTGGCGGTTGGATTTTTTTTTGTAAAAAAAAAGGACGGCGGTTTACGTCCTTGTCTGGATTTTCGTGAGATTAACAAAATTACGGTACGCAATCCTTACCCACTGCCATTGATTCCTGATCTGTTTAACCAGTTATTGGGGGCCAAGTGGTTCTCTAAAATTGACCTTAAGGGGGCATACAATCTGTTGCGCATGAAGGAGGGTGATGAATGGAAGACTGCTTTTAACACTCCTGTGGGTCATTTTGAGAATCTGGTTATGCCTTTTGGTCTCACTAATGCTCCTGCATTTTTTCAGAATCTGATTAATGACATCCTTAGACCTTTGATCGGTAAAAATGTGGTTGTGTATTTGGATGACATTTTGATTTATTCGCCAGATCTGGAGTCTCATTGGCGGAGCGTGCGTGAGGTATTACAGTTATTAATGGACAATTCGCTTTTTGCTAAGCTGGAGAAATGTGAGTTCGCTGTACAGAGAATTAGTTTTTTGGGCTACATTATCTCCAGCAAAGGTTTTGAGATGGATCCGGTTAAGGTTCAGGCTGTGCAGGAATGGCCTAGGCCTATTGGTTTGAAATCGATACAGAGGTTTTTGGGTTTCGCCAATTACTATAGAAAGTTCATAAAAAATTTTTCTAGTATTGTCAAACCTCTGACTGATCTCACCAGGAAAGGTGCTGATGCGGTTCAGTGGTCTTCTGAGGCCATTGAAGCTTTTGTGTATCTCAAGGAGAGGTTCACCTCTGCTCCCATCCTTATGCAGCCTGATGTTACTAGGCCGTTTTTGGTTGAGGTTGATGCTTCCTCTGTGGGGGTTGGCGCAGTATTGTCTCAGGATAACGGGGATGGATTACATCCCTGTGCCTTTTTTTCAAAAAAAATTTCGGAGACTGAATTGAATTACGATATTGGTAATCGGGAATTATTGGCTATTAAACTCGCATTTGAACACTGGCGCCACTTCTTGGAAGGTGCGGAATTTCCCGTTCAGGTTCTTACGGATCATAAAAATCTGATATATCTTGATGCTGCCAAGCGCCTGAATGCCCGTCAGGCTAGGTGGGCACTGTTTTTCTCGCGGTTTAATTTCTCCGTTACTTACATCCCTGGTACTAAGAATGTTAAGGCGGATGCCTTGTCTCGCAGTTTTTCTCCCATAGTCGGTGCTGAGAAAGAGGAAAACATTTTACAAGAAGGTGTTGTGATAGCTGCTTTAGACTCCGTTTTGGAAGATGAGATTCTTAAAGCTCAGGAGAATGCCCCATCTAACACTCCTCATGGGAGGTTGTTTGTGCCTGAGACCTTTAGGAGAGATTTGTTTGTTGAGTGTCACGAATCTCGGTTGGCAGGTCATCCCGGAATCTCTGAGACCAAGAGACTGGTGGGTCGCAGTTTTTGGTGGCCTGGATGGCAGAAGGAAGTCATTAAGTGGGTGCGCCAATGTACTATATGTGCTAGATCTAAGTCCTCACATACTCCTGCTGCGGGGTTGCTTTGTCCTTTGGAGGTCCCCAGTGCTCCTTGGACACATTTGGCTATGGACTTTATAACTGACCTTCCCCCCTCTGAGGGTTTTACTGTCATCTGGGTGGTCGTGGACCGCTTTAGCAAGATGTGTCACTTGGTTCCCTTCGTCAAACTGCCCTGCGCTAAAACTCTCGCTAAGGCCTTTGTCAAGGAAATTGTCAGACTTCATGGCGTTCCTACTGACATTGTTTCTGATAGGGGTCCTCAGTTCGTGGCTCGTTTTTGGCGTGCCTTTTGTGACAGGTTGGGAATTCATTTGTCGTTTTCGTCCGGATATCATCCTGAATCTAATGGCCAGACAGAAAGGAAAAACCAGGATGTTGAGCAGTTCTTGCGTTGTTTTGTGGCAGGCAATCAAGAGGGGTGGTCTGAGTTTCTGCCACTTGCCGAATTTGCTCTGAACAATCATACATCTTCTTCTGCTGGTTGTTCGCCTTTTTTTTGTTGTTCTGGGAGACATCCGTCGTTTGGGTCGTTCTCCAAGTTGGGATCTGCCGTGCCTGAGGAGGAGAATTTTTCCGGTGATTTGGAAAGAGTTTGGACGGATGTGCGTGGTAATCTTCAGGAGGCCAACAGAAAATCTAAAGACTACTTTGATAGGAAACGACAGGAGGTTTTGTTCGCTGTTGGTGACATGGTTTGGTTGTCCTCTAGGAATCTGCGGTTGAGGATTCCTTCTAAGAAATTGGGTCCCAAGTTTGTAGGGCCCTTTAAGGTGCTTCAGGTTGTCAACCAATCTGCTGTTAGGTTGGAGGTTCCTACCTCCTGGAGAATTAATCCGGTCTTTCATGTCTCTCTGTTAAAAAAAGCTGTTGTGTCGGATGGTGACGCCTCTGCCTCTGTTCCTCCGGTGGTGGAGGACGGGGAATATGAAATTTCTCGCATCCTTGACTCTAGACGGTATAGAGGTAGTTTGCAGTATCTTGTGGCCTGGAAAGGTTTCGGACCCGAGGATAACTCTTGGGTGAGGTCAGATGATGTTTCCGCGTCCAGACTTATCAGAGCGTTTCACAGGAGATTTCCTGATAAGCCTGGTCCTAGGGGATCCGGAGGATCCTCTTAGAAGGGGGGGTACTGTTAGAACCTTGCTGTTAGGTTTTTTTTCCTTTGCTGGTCACATGACCTTGTTGGCCTATTTAGTCCTGCTCCGCCCTTCTGGCTTTGCTGGACTTCATTGTATATCTACTTTCTAGCTAGCCTGTGCTCTGTATCTAACTCTGTTAGTTTGCTTGGTCTACGGACCTCTATGTTCTATCTATTTTGTTTGTTCGTCTGTCTGCTACTATTTCTGTTAGGAGGTGTCCCATATTCCTCCCAGTCCTTAGTACTTGTAGGGATTCCCTCCCCACATCTATAGGTCTTCGTACAGACTAGATTAGGACTTTAGCAGGTCTGATCGCAGGATCAGGTTCCCTGTTACATCGTAGGGATTCAGCTGAGTCTCATAGTAGGGACAGATCTCCTCTCTTTCCTTAGCTTTGGTAGCAGAACATAACAGATAGGACTATAGGCCCAAATGCCAGTGGTTACTGCTGCTATCTTTTTGCACTTTACCCTAATCATTGTTTGTATTTTTGTATTTATTAAATGTTATTAATAAAATATACATATTCCTTTTATGCCGTCATAACTCTTTATTCTCCATAGTAAGCATGATTAGACACATCCTGTGAATGCAACAGCTGGCAAAAATTTGGAGGAACTCAAATGTCCCTTGCAAGAGACGTAGTGGTCGGAGAGCCTCCTAAAAACAATGTTCCCATTATTAGGAAGTGGGTCTCCCATACTGTTATGCAGTGAATGCAACGGCTGCCAAAAATTTGGAAGAACTCCAATGCCCCTTGCAAGAGATGTAGATATGGTGATATGGTACATATTGTGGTGATATGGTGGTGGTGGAGGAGGAGGATGAGGAGAAGGAGAAGGACAAGAGCAAATAGACAAAATCAGGAAGCATATACCCATGTCTGGGTGGGGAGACGGAGGTGCATGCGAATAGAGTTAGACCTCCCAAAAAAAAAGACACTGTATTTGAGTTTATGCTACGCTGCTATCATTCGGTGGTGTTGAGAAGTCTGGCCCAATCAAGCCCTTGCTCATTTTTATAAGAGTCAGCCTGTCAGCATTTTCAGTTGACAGGCGAATATGCCTATCGGTTATAATTCCACCAGCGGCACTAAAAACCCGCTCTGACAAAACGCTAGCGGCAGGGCAGGCCAGGACCTCCAAGTCGTAGAGAGCCAGTTCATGCCACGTGTCCAGCTTGGTTTACCAATAATTATAAGGCAGAGAGGAATCACGGAGGACGTTGGTACGGTCGGCAAGGTACTCCCTCACCATCTTCCGAAACTTTTCCCTCCTTGTGAGAGTACCCCGCGCATCAGCGCTTGTGTGATGGGAGGGTCTGAGAAAACTGTCCCAGAACTTTGACAGTGTTCCCCTGCCTCTGCTGGATTGCATTTGTGGCTCTCTCGCCTGTACTCCTTACTTGTCCAACGAACTGCAACCTCTGGCCTTCTCGTACTGCCCCATTTTATTAGGCCTGTCCTGCACGGAAATAAGAGACAGAATGTTCTCCTTGTAGCGTGGGTCTAGAAGTGTCACCAACCAGTAATGACTGACACCCAAAATTTGGACAACGTGAGGGTCACGGGAAAGGCAGCGTAACATAAACTCAGCCATGTGTGCCAGACTGCAAAGAGGCAAGACTTCCGTGTCCTCACCAAGAGGATCACTGATCATGCTCTCCTCCTCATCCTCCTCCTCCTCCTCCTCCCTGTCCTCAGGCCATCCACGCTGAACAGACGATATGACAGTTGTGCAGGTAGTACCGTCTATAGCGCAGGAAACTAACTCCTGTTCTTCCTCCTCCTCTTTGTCACCCAATCCACGTTGGGATGAGATGAGGCTGGGCTGTGTGGAATCATCCTGTATGGTTTCTTGCTCCATCTCATCGTGCTCCGCCTGCAATGCATCCTCTTAAATTGTGAGCAGAGAGCATTTCAGAAGACAGAGAAGTGGGATGGTGACGCTAATTATGGCGTCATCGCCGCTCACCATCTTGGTGGAGTTCTCAAAGTTTTGGAGTATGGTACAGATGTCTGACATCCATGTCCACTCCTGAGGTCTTATGTGTGGAGTCTGACCTGAATACCGATGGCCGTGTTGATGCTGGTAGTCAACAACTGCCCTCTTCTGCTCACAAATCCTTCCCAACATCTGCAATGTAGAGTTCCAACGCGTGGGGACATCGCACACCAGTCGGTGAGCTGGAAGCTGCAAATGCTGCTGAAGCACCGCAAGGGCGACGGAAGCTGTAGCTGACTTTCTAAAATGGGCACACAGGTGGCGTACTTTGACAAGCAGATGCGATAGATCTGGGTAGGTTTTGAGAAACTGCTGAACCACGAGCTTAAGCACATGGGCCAGGCATGGTACGTGTGTGAACCCCCCTCGCTTCAGAGCCGCCACCAGGTTCCGGCCATTGTCACACATGACCATGCCTTGCTGTAGGTTCAGCGGTATCAGCCACAGATCTGCCTGCTCTTTCAGAGCTGTCCACAACTCTTCAGCATTGTGTGGTTTGTCACATAAGCATATTAGCTTCTTCACAGCCTGTTGCTGCTTGGCCGAGGCAGTGCTGCAGTGCTTCCAGCTTGCGACTGATGTGGTCATTTCGGAGATTGAGGCTGAAGAGGAGGAGGAGGTGCAGGAGCTGTAGAATGTGTGGGCATTCCTGATTGACCCAGGGCCTGCAATCCTCGGCGTCGGGAGGACATGTTCCGTTCCAAGGTCCGACTGGGTCCTGGATTTCCCTATATTAACCCAGTGTGCCGTCAGCGAGATGTACCATCTCTGCCTGCAAGCACTTTCCACGTGTCCGTGGTTAGGTGGACTTTCCAAGTAACTGCATTGTTGAGGGCTACTGTTGTGGAACACGTGCTCGTGTAATGCGGGAACGGCACACTGGGAGAAATAGTGACGGCTGGGGACCGAGTACCGAGGGACGGCCGCCGACATCAGGTTGCAGAAGGCTTCTGTCTCCACGAGCGTAAAAGGCAACATTTCGAGCGCAAGTGTGAATTTAGTAGTGTGGCCTGTGGGGCGTCGGCTGCGTATGTACGCTTGCGTTCCAAGGACTGGGGTAGAGACAACTGAACACTGCGCTGGGATAAGGACGTGGACGTGCTTGCTGATGGTGCTAGTTGAGAGTGTGCAACGACACGTGCAGGGCGGGAGGCATCTTCGCTTGCGCCATGGACAGGGGATTGGCGTGCACACACAACAGCGGAAGACACAGTGGTGTCACCCACAGACACTGTTTCTGGACCCTGGGGTTCGGCCCACTTAGTAGGGTGCTTTGCTGCCATGTGCCTGATCATGCTGGTCGTTGTCAGGCTGCTAGTTTTGCTACCCCTGCTGATGCTGGCCTGGCAGGTGGTGCAAATGGCCTTTTGGGGGATTTCTGCAGAGTCTTTAAAAAACAACCAGACTTGGGAAGACCTAACAGCTGTACTGGCAACTTCTGTCGTGTTGGTGTTACGGGGAACACTTTCCCACCTTGTGTCTGCGGCCACCACACTGCTTCTTCCTGCCTGTTGTGGTGCTATGCCTCCCTTACCCTGTGTGCTGCTGTCATCGTTCTGCATGTCCCCCTGCCAGGTTGGGTCAGTTACTGTATCATCCACCACCTCGTCTTCCACTTCCGCACTCTGGTCCCCCTCCTGACTTTCTGGCAATTGTGTCTCATCATCATCAACCACCTCTTGCGACAGTAATTGCACTTTCCCACCCCATATTTGGGCATCGCTACACGCGTTCTCCTCTTCACTCGCATGAAGTTGGCCGGGCGAGAAGCCTAAATCTACAAATGGAAAAGTGAACAGCTCTTTTGAGTGTCCAAAGGTGGGATCAGTTGTCTCCGGGCACTCGGCATGGTGGGAGGAAGGAGGATCAGGGTCAGGAATATGCTGTCCAGACTCACGGCTACTGACACTTGACTGTGTGGAAGACAGTGTGGTGGTGGTGGCAAAGTGACTGGAAGCATTATCTGCTATCCAACCAACAACCTTTTGACATTGCTCTGGGTTCAATAGTGGTGTGCTGCCGTCCCCTAGCAATTGGGACAGGAAGGTTGAGCGACAAGATGTGGGTGTTTGTTGTGGCACAATTTCAGCTTGCCCACGGCCTCGGCTTCTGCATGCACCATCACCATCACGTCCACTTCCCCGTCCCTTGCCACGCACCTTGCCCATTTTAAATGGCGGACAATATTTTCCATGTTCAATAGAAATGGATGATTTTGGAACGCAGTTTTATGTGATATGTCTGACAGAGAACCACAGTTTAAAATAGCAGGCCTGTAATTTACTAATACTATTCTTTACAGAGACCTTGTGTGAATAGCTTGACCTACACACTGCAATGAAATGGAAGCAGAAATGGCTGATTTTGGAACACAATTATATGTGAGATACGTCTGACAGAGAGCTACGGTTTTAAATAGCAGGTCTGTAGTTTAGTAATACTATTCTTCTCAGAGATTTAGTGGGAATAGCTTGACCGACACGCTGCAACAAAATGAAAATGTAAGCCAATATTTTCCACATTCAGTTAAAATTTCTGGATTTTTATCGCTGTAATATGGAAAAGATCTGGCAGTATTCTGCAGTGCTAGCAAGCAAATGGAGTAGAAAAAATGTGTACTCAGGATTGCTTTTTAAGCAAATAATCAGGATTAAGATAAAAAAAAATTGGCCCTGGCCCCTGATATATGGGGCTATGTCTACAAATATCTGTAAGAACAGCAGGAGCAGGAACGTGCTACGGACCCTCTTGCACTATATTCACTGCAGTCTGCCACATACACTGCCTGCCTGCCTAACTCCTACTATCATCTTCACCACTGAAAATATGCACCTGGATTAGTCCTCAGAAGGACTGTTGATTCAGATGGAAATATATACACTGCTCAAAAAAATAAAGGGAACACTCAAATAACACATCCTAGATCTGAATGAATGAAATATTCTCATTGAATACTTTGTTCTGTACAAAGTTGAATGTGCTGACAACAAAATCACACAAATATCATCAATGTAAATCAAATTTATTAATCAATGGAGGTCTGTATTTGGAGTCGCCCCCAAAATTAAAGTGGAAAAACACACTACAGGCTGATCTAACTTTGATGTAATGTCCTTAAAACAAGTCAAAATGAGGCTCAGTATTGTGTGTGGCCTCCACGTGCCTGTATGACCTCCCTACAATGCCTGGACAGGCTCCTGATGAGGTTGCAGATGGTCTCCAGTGGGATCTCCTCCCAGACCTGGACTAAAGCATCCGCTAACTCCTGGAAAGTCTGTGGTGCAACGTGACGTTGGTAGTGTTAGAACTCTCCTGTTTGTTTTTTTCTATTTTCCTGGTCACATGACCTTTTTGCCTATTTAATCCTGCTCCGCCCTTCTGGCCATGCTGGACTTCATTGTAATTTCTACTCTTAAGCTAGCCAGGTGCTTTGTAACCTTTCTCAGTCAGTTTAGCTAGGTCTTTTGACCTTTATGTTCTGTGTTGTGTGTTTGTCTTTTTACTGCTACAATTTCTGCTAGGAGGTGTCCATCTTTCTCCCAGTCCCTAGTTCTTGTAGGGATCCCTCCCTCACATCTATAGGTCTTCGTTCAGACTAGCTGAGGACTTTAGCGGGTCTGATCGCAGGATCAGGTTCCCCGTTACATCGTAGGGATCTAGCTTAGTTCTATTGTAGGGACAGATCTCCTGTCTTTCCTTAGTGCTTGTAGCCTATCATAACAGTAAGTCCAGCCCAAAAAATATCTCTAAGGAAAGACCTCCAGTTTCCATCATGGTGTCGGTTCAGGATTTGGCTCAACGCCTGCAGGGACTCTCTCTGGAGGTGGCCGAGCTCCAACAACACGTGAGTAGCTGTTCTGGAGCGCATTTTGTGGAGCCAAAGGTACAATTGCCTGATTTATTTTTTGGTGAACAACAAGATTTTTTTTCCTTTAAAAATGCTTGTTTATTGTATTTTCGTTTGAGACCCAGATCCTCTGGTGATGTATCACAGCGCATAGGGTTCATAATGTCACTTTTGCGCAAAAAAACTCAGGGATGGGCCTTTTCTCTCCAACCTAGTGATCCGTGCTTTAGATCAGTGGATAGTTTTTTTTCTGCTTTGGGGTTGTTGTATGATGATCCTGATCGTGTCTCATCAGCTGAGATGGAATTGAGATTTTTGAGACAGGGATCAGGTAATGTGGAAAATTATTGTACTCACTTCCATCGGTGGTCTGCTCAGGTGGGGTGGAACGATTCAGCTCTGAAAAGTTTGTTTCTTGCTGGGCTAGGTGAAGGAGTTAAGGATCTGCTTATTGCTTATCCTACATCTGGAAACTTGCAGGAGGCAATGCAATTAGCTATACGGGTGGACAGGAGACTGCGTGCAAGGGTTAATGAGAGTAAATCCTTTGCCATGTCAGCTCCTAGTCTTGAGAGAGTCTGTACTGACATTGGAGAGCCGATGGAGATTGGGGCGATGTCACCCCGCTCTCAGGAAAAAGACCGCAGGTCTTCTGAAGGTTTGTGCTTTTATTGCGGAAAATCTGACCTTTTCATTAAGAACTGTGAGCTTCGTATGAACAAAGAAAAAAAAAAAAAAAGGTCAGTTACGCCCGTATAGCCTGTTTAAACACTAAGGGGGTATTTCTTTCTGCTACTACTGCAGCTCAGGAAGAATTAATTGAATTTCGGGTATTTGTGGATTGTGGTTCTACTCTGAATGTGATTGATGGGGGATTCTTGGAAAAACTTAAATTAAAACCCAAACCTTTGTCATCCCCTATTGCCGTGGTTTCTGTCGATGGCTCTCCTTTGAAATGTGTTACTCACAAGGTTTATGAATTTCCCCTCACTATTAATGGTATTCACCAAGAAAATTTGGATTTGGTAGTATTAAATAATTTGCCTTCTCCAGTAATTTTGGGGTTACCCTGGTTAAAATTGCACAATCCTGTACTGGATTGGTCTACTAATGAAATTAAGTCCTGGAGCCCTAAGTGTTATGACAAGTGTTGTAACAGGCTCATTGCTGCTGTGGATAAAGGGGAATTACCTGCACCTATTCAGGATTTTTGGAAAGTTTTTTCTGAGGAGGAGTCGCAAATTTTGCCTCCCCATAGAGACTATGATTGTACCATTGAATTTGTCCCTGGAGCGACTCTTCCTAAAAATCGTTTATTTAATCTTACTATTCCGGAGAGAAAGGCATTGGAGGAATACATACAGACGAGCTTGGCCGCCGGTCATATCAGACCCTCTAAGTCACCTGTGGCTGTTGGATTTTTTTTTGTTAAAAAAATGGATTGCGGTTTACGTCCTTGTCTGGACTTTCGCGAGATTAATAAAATTACTGTACGTAATCCCTACCCACTGCCATTGATTCCTGATTTGTTTAACCAGTTGTGGGGGCCAAGTGGTTCTCTAAAATTGATCTCCGGGGGGCATACAGTTTGTTGCGCATGAAGGAGGGTGATGAATGGAAGACTGCTTTTAACACTCCTGTGGGTCATTTTGAGAATCTGGTTATGCCTTTTGGTCTTACCAATGCGCCAGCATTTTTTCAGAATCTTATTAATGACATCCTTAGACCTTTGATCGGCAAAAATGTGGTTGTGTATTTGGATGACATTTTGATTTATTCGCCTGATCTGGAATCTCATTGGCGGAGCGTACCTGAGGTATTACAGTTATTAATTGACAATTCGCTTTTTGCTAAGCTAGAGAAATGTGAGTTCGCTGTAAAGAGAATTAGTTTTTTGGGCTACATTATCTCCAGCGAGGGCTTTGAGATGGATCCGGTGAAAGTTCAAGCTGTGCAGGAATGGCCTAGGCCTATTGGTTTGAAATCGATACAGAGGTTTTTGGGTTTCGCCAATTATTACAGAAAATTCATTAAAAAATTTTCTATTATTGTTAAACCACTGACCGATCTCACCAGGAAAGGTGCTAATACGGTTCAGTGGACTACTGAGGCCATTGAAGCGTTTGTGTTTCTAAAGGAGAGGTTCAGCTCTGCCCCCATCCTTATGCAGCCTGATGTGACTAAGCCGTTTTTGGTTGAGGTTGATGCTTCTTCTGTGGGGGTCGGTGCGGTGTTGTCTCAGGAAAACAAGGATGGAATACATCCCTGTGCCTTTTTTTCATAAAAAATTTCTGAGACTGAACTTAATTACGATATTGGTAATCGAGAATTGCTGGCTATTAAACTCACATTTGAACACTGGCGTCATCTCTTGGAAGGTGCTGAATTTCTCATTCAGGTTTTCACTGATCGTAAAAATCTGATCTATCTTGATGCTGCCAAGCGCTTGAATGCCCGTCAGGCTAGGTGGGCACTTTTTTTTTTGCGGTTTAATTTGTCCGTTACTTACATCCCGGGTACCAAGAATGTTAAAGCTGATGCGTTGTCTCGCAGCTTTTCTCCCATGGTCGGTGCTGAGGAGGAGGAGAGCATTTTACAAGAAGGTGTTGTGATTGCTGCATTGGACTCCGTTTTGGAAGATGAGATTCTTAAAGCACAGGAGAATGCCCCATCTAACACTCCCCATGGGAGGTTGTTTGTGCCTAGGACCTTTAGGAGAGATTTGTTTGTTGAGTGTCATGAGTCTCGGTTGGCAGATCATCCAGGAATTTCTGAGACCAAGAGACTTGTGGGTCGCAGTTTTTGGTGGCCTGGATGGCAGAAGGAAGTCATTAAGTGGGTGCGTCAATGTACTGTGTGTGCTAGATCTAAGTCTTCTCATACTCCAGCTGCGGGGTTGCTTTGCCCTCTGGAGGTTCCTAGTGCACCTTGGACACATCTGGCTATGGACTTTATTACTGACCTTCCCTTCTCTGAGGGTTTCACGGTCATCTGGGTGGTCGTGGACCGTTTTAGCAAGATGTGTCACTTGGTTCCCTTTATCAAACTGCCCTGCGCTAAGACACTCGCTAAGGCCTTTGTCAAGGAAATTGTCAGACTCCATGGTGTTCCTACTGACATTGTTTCTGATAGGGGACCTCAGTTCGTGGCTCATTTTTGGCGTGCCTTTTGTGACAGGTTGGGAGTTCATTTGTCGTTTTCATCTGGATATCATCCTGAGTCTAATGGCCAGACAGAAAGGAAAAATCAGGATGTTGAGCAGTTCTTGCGTTGTTTTGTGGCAGACAATCAAGAGGGGTGGTCTGATTTTCTGCCGCTTGCTGAATTTGCTCTTAACAACCATACATCCTCTTCTGCTGGGTTTTCGCCTTTTTTTTGTTGTTCTGGGAGACATCCGTCTTTTGGGTCATTCTCCAAATTGGTATCGGCTGTGCCTGAGGAGGAGAGTTTTTCCGGTGATTTGGAGAGAGTTTGGACGGATGTGCGTGGTAATCTTCAGGAGGCTAACAAAAAATCTAAGAGGTACTTTGACAGGAAACGTCAAGAGGTTTTGTTTACGGTTGGTGACATGGTTTGGTTGTCCTCTAAGAATCTGCGGTTGAGGATTCCTTCTAAAAAATTGGGTCCCAAGTTTTTTGGGCCCTTTAAGGTGCTTCAGGTAGTTAACCAATCTGCTGTTAGGTTGGAGGTTCCTACCTCCTGGAAGATTAATCCGGTGTTTCATGTTTCTCTGTTGAAAAAAGCTGATGTATCTGATAGAGACGCCACTGCCACTGTTCCTCCGGTGGTGGAGGACGGGGAATATGAAATTTCCCGCATCCTTAATTCTAGACGGTATAGGGGGAGTTTGCAGTATCTCGTCGCTTGGAAGGGTTTCGGTCCCGAGGATAACTCATGGGTGAGGGCGGATGATGTTTCTGCGTCCAGACTTGTCAGAGCGTTTCACAAGAGGTTTCCTGATAAGCCTGGGCCTAGGGGATCCGGAGGATCCTCTTAGAAGAGGGGGTACTGTTAGAACTCTCCTGTTAGGTTTTTTCTATTTTGCTGGTCACATGACCTTTTTGCCTATTTAATCCTGCTCTGCCCTTCTGGCCATGCTGGACTTCATTGTAATTTCTACTCTTAAGCTAGCCAGGTGCTTTGTAACCTTTCTCAGTCAGTTTAGCTAGGTCTTTTGACCTTTATGTTCTGTGTTGTGTGTTTGTCTTTTTACTGCTACAATTTCTGCTAGGAGGTGTCCATCTTTCTCCCAGTCCCTAGTTCTTGTAGGGATCCCTCCCTCACATCTATAGGTCTTCTTTCAGACTAGCTGAGGACTTTAGCGGGTCTGATCGCAGGATCAGGTTCCCCGTTACATCGTAGGGATCTAGCTTAGTTCTATTGTAGGGACACATCTCCTGTCTTTCCTTAGTGCTTGTAGCCTATCATAACAGGTAGATGGAGCGAGACATGATGTTCCAGATGTGCTCAGTCGGATTCAGGTCTGGGAAACGGGCGAGCTAGTCCGTAGCTTCAATGCCTTCATCTTGCAGGAACTGCTGACACACTCCAGCCACATGAGGTCTGGCATTGTCCTGCATTACGAGGAACCCAGGGCCAACCACACCAGCATATGGTCTCACAAGGGGTCTGAGGATCTCATCTCGGTACCTAATGGCAGTCAGGCTACCTCTGGCGAGCACATGGAGGGCTGTGCAGCCCTCCAAAGAAATGCCACCCCACACAATTACTGACCCACTGCCAAACCGGTCATGCTGAAGGATGTTGCAGGCAGCAGATCGCTCTCCACGGCGTCTCCAGACTCTGTCACGTCTGTCACATGTGCTCAGTGTGAACCTGCTTTCATCTGTGAAGAGCACAGGGCGCCAGTGGCGACTTTGCCAATCCTGGTGTTCTGTGGCAAATGCCAAGCGTCCTGGATGGTGTTGAGCTGTGAGCACAACCCCCATCTGTGGACGTCAGGCCCTCATACCACCCTCATGGAGTCGGTTTCTAACCGTTTGTGCAGACACATGCACATTTGTGGCCTGCTGGAGGTCATTTTGCAGGGCTCTGGCAGTGCTCCTCCTGTTCCTCCTTGCACAAAGGTGGAGGTAGCAGTTCTGCTGCTGAGTTGTTGCCCTCCTACGGCCCCCTCCACATCTCCTGGTGTACTGGCCTGTCTCCTGGTAGTGACTCACCCCCTGGGCAGTGGGGCACTCGGAACCGGGCTTCAGCGCGATGATGGGGGTAGTAGTGGCAACCCGATCCCGTGGCTCAGGGTGGTCAGACCAAATGCTGTGGCAGTCTATTTGCATGGTTTTGAATGTCCGACTACTCCACCTGTGGATTGCGGTCAGAGTGAACCGCCGCTGCAGGGCAGACCGCTGAGGCTGGTGTTGTGGGTGCAGCAGAGAATAGTATAACTCCCCACGGGAGGAGTGTAGCCTCAGGGCAGTGAGCGTAGATGGTGGGGGTTGTGGTGCAGGGCGTCCCAGTACCGTTAGTGCTGGCGCGGTAAGAAACACAGAGACAACGTGTTGCAGTCCAGGGTCTTTTACTCACAGTTGTTATCCGAGTCACTTCTGCAGGGAATGACTGCCCAAGCCGTGCTGCTTCCACCAGGTGAGGAGCTCGGTCAACCCCCAGGCAATTCAGGAGTATGGCACAGGACCCCCTTCTGTCCTTTCTCCGGCCTCTTGTGCCCCACCAATGACCACACTTCTGTCCAGCTGCCTCGGGCCTTCTCTTGGTGAAACCTATCGCCGGTTTCCCTGACCCTATGTGGTGCCTTCCCAGTGGGTATAGCAGGGGGTCGCACCAATAGATGATCACGACCTCCGGTCTTCGGCTGAGGGATAATTTACCTCCACCAACTTGGGAATCCGGTACCCTTATTCTGCCCGACCCTTCACCCGTTATCTCGTGGGTTCTTAGGGTCCCTTCTGCCTTCTTGTTTCTGGAGCCTTTCTACTCCTCTTTCTGTCCTCTTTCCTTCCTTCTCCTTCTTCTCTCTTCCCTCAGGCTCCGGCCTCTGTGCTAGGCCTGCCCAGGGTGCAGAGCCCATGCAGCAGCTCTGCTCCCTGCCTTCTCCTCTCACAGAACTCTGAACTCCCTCCTAAGATGGCCCCCACCTTTTTATCTGCTTCACTGTGTCTGAGCTCAGGTGACCTGCAACCAATGAGCTCCTTTCTATGCTCCAGAAACCGTCCCCTTCTGCTCCTACATCACTGGGTTTTCCTCCCCCCTCCCCACTCCAGCCAAGGACATAGTCAGTCGTGCCTGCATATATATACATGGGAGCACCGTAGAGCTGTCCCTCGGAAATGGGGTGTGTGTGGTGTATGCAGCTAACTGAGCCCTGGTCCATACTCCATCCTTACCTGGGAGTGGAATATCACACCTCTGGTTGAGGTGCAATACCCCAGTAGCAACCGAACCCTCGGGGCGCTACAGTAGCGCCTCCAGCCTCTGGACACTACGCTGACAGACACAGCAAACCTTCTTGCCACAGCTCGCATTGATGCGACCATCCTTTGGTCAAAAGTGACCAAAACATCAGCCAGAAAGCATTGGTACTGAGATGTGGTCTGTGTTCCCCACCTGCAGAACCACTCCTTTATTGAGGGTGTCTTGATAATTGCTAATAATTTCCATCTATTGTCTATTCCATTTGCACAACAGCATGTGAAACTGATTGTCAATCAGTGTTGCTTCCTAAGTGGACAGTTTGATTTCACAGAACTTTGATTTACTTGGAGTTATATTCTGTTGTTTAAGTGTTCCCTTTATTTTTTTGAGCAGTGTATATATGTTGTGGAATACCTATACTAACTCTAAACAAGCAAATCTCTCCCTGACGCAGCAGCACCTCTCCCTACTCTGCCTGATTCCGGGGTAGACTGTGACGAGCATAGCGGCGCCAGTTCTTATATAGACCTGATGACGCTGTGTGGCCAGCCAATCACTGTAATGCCCTCAACCAACATGGCTACGGCATTACAGTGTGAGGCAAGCAATCCCTGCATGTTCATTGGCTCTCTAAAGAGCGTCAAAAATGCAGGGCGGGGACCCAAGTTCCCGCCCGAGCAACCCAGAAATACTCGCCAAGCTTGTCGAGCACCGTGATGCTCGGGCGAGTACCGAGCAGTGGCGAGCACGTTCTCTCATCACTAGTCTCTGCCCTGTGATCCTAAACTTCATCCTCCCTTATCCTTCTGCAAACACCCAGTTGGGGTGGGGATTGACATCACACACATGTGAGCAGATCCTGCCCACATTTACTGCAGTCATAATGTGAGCTAGCAGTATACTAGGTTTTCATGGCAAAATACAGCAGCTGTTCCCCCTAGTGTTTAAAAGTTGAACATTTCAAAACTTTTAAAATTATTTTACATGTTTTATACCATTAAAAAAAAAATAAAAAAATTATATATATATATATATATATATATATATATACACAGTACAGACCAAAAGTTTGGACACACCTTCTCATTTAAAGATTTTTCTGTATTTTCATGACTATGAAAACTGTACATTCACACTGAAGGCATCAAAGCTATGAATTAACACATGTGGAATTATATACTTAACAAAAAAGTGTGAAACAACTAAAAATATGTCTTATATTCTAGGTTCTTTAAAGTAGCCACCTTTTGCTTTGATGACTGCTTTGCACACTCTTGGCATTCTCTTGATGAGCTTCAAGAGGTAGTCACCGGAAATGGTTTTCACTTCACAGGTGTGCCCTGTCAGGTTTAATAAGTGGCATTTCTTGCCTTATAAATGGGGTTGGGACCATCAGTTGTGTTGGTGCAGAAGTCTGTTGGATACGCAGCTGATAGTCCTACTGAATTGACTGTTAGAATTTGTATTATGGCAAGAGAAAAGCAGCTAAGTAAAGAAAAACGAGATGCCATCATTACTTTAAGAAATGAAGGTCAGTCAGTTCGAAAAATTGGGAAAACTTTGAAAGTGTCCCCAAGTGCAGTTGCAAAAACCATCAAGCGCTACAAAGAAACTGTCTCACATGAGGACCGCCCCAGGAAAGGAAGACCAAGAGTCACCTCTGCTTCTGAGGATAAGTTTATCCGAGTCACCAGCCTCAGAAATCGCAGGTTAACAGCAGCTCAGTTTAGAGACCAGGTCAATGCCACACAGAGTTCTAGCAGCAGACACATCTCTTCAAAAACTGTTAAGAGGAGACTTTGTGCAGCAGGCCTTCATGGTAAAATAGCTGCTAGGAAACCACTGCTAAGGACAGGCAACAAGCAGAAGAGACTTGTTTGGGCTAAAGAACACAAGGAATGTGGACATTAGACTAGTGGAAATCTGTGCTTTGGTCTGATGAGTCCAAACTTGAGATCTTTGGTTCCAACCACCGTGTCTTTGTGCGACGCAGAAAAGATGAACGGATGGACTCTACATGCCTGGTTCCCACCGTGAAGCATGGAGGAGGAGGTGTGATGGTGTGGGGGTGCTTTTCTGGTGACACTTTTGGGGATTTATTCAAAATTGAAGGCATACTGAACCAGCATGGCTACCACAGCATCTTGCAGCGGCATGCTATTCCATCCGGTTTGCGTTTAGTTGGACCATCATTTATTTTTTAACAGGACAATGACCCCAAACACACCTCCAGACTGTGTAAGGGCTATTTGACCAAGAAGGAGAGTGATGGGGTGCTACGCCAGATGACCTGGCCGCCACAGTCACCAGACCTGAGCCCAATCGAGATGGTTTGGGGTGAGCTGGACCGCAGAGTGAAGGCAAAAGGGCCAACAAGTGCTAAGCATCTCTGGGAACTCCTTCAAGATTGTTGGAAGACTATTTCCGGTGACTACCTCTTGAAGCTCATCAAGAGAATGCCAAGAGTGTGCAAAGCAGTCATCAAAGCAAAAGGTGGCTACTTTGAAGAACCTAGAATATAAGACATATTTTCAGTTGTTTCACACTTTTTTGTTAAGTATATAATTCCACATGTGTTAATTCATAGTTTTGATTACTTCAGTGTGAATGTACAATTTTCATAGTCAAGAAAATACAGAAAAATCTTTAAATGAGGTGTGTCCAAACTTTTGGTCTGTACTGTATATATATATATATATATATATATATATATATATATATATATATATTTATTAGGGTGACAATGCGTTCGATAGAAAAAATAAAAAAACAGTTTTATTCAAAGTCTCACCCCCTACAATTGTTACACATAATGATCTGTAATATCCTTTATTTATTTTAGTTGTGTTTAAAAGGTGGCTCAATGTCCTCAATGTCAGCCCTTGACCACTTAATAGCCGATAAAATAGAATTTGGGTAGTTTTAATATAGAGCAGCAATAAGGGCCCCACCACTCCTTGAAACTCTCTACAATTTGCTTATTTGTAAAGAATATTTAATATTATTAATATTAGTTTATATTTCCTGTTTCAAAGTAAATTTGCCAGATTACAGACAACATTCAGTATTATTCACTGTTTTAGGCAATTCTAATCTGTAAATATTCCCGCAGCAGCCTACACCACTCCCATTGTGTCTTTTACTGTCTAATTACATTTTTGGCTGAAATTCACTTACTTTAATTTATAATAGTAATTAGCAAGTGTGGATGAGCGATGTTAGGGTGATTTGCAATAACTAAGTAAGGCTGTGTGCCCACGATGCGTTTTTAATGCGTTTCTGCAGCGTTTTTGCAGCTGCGGAAATGCTGCAGAAACGCATTAAAAATGCATGGTAGAAGGTCTGCCATGTTCCCCAATAATAATCCGCATGTGCTGTGCACATGCTGCGGAAATTTCCGCTGCGGATTATCATTGCGGAAAAAAACGCAGCACTACCAATTATTTTGCGGAAATGCTGCATTTTTGCCGCCATTGACTTGCATTGGAACGCACCAATTCCGGAAGACTGCATCTGTACTTGCGTAATTGGTGCGTTCTAATGTGCGGATGGTACCCGGGTGTAGAGGAGAGGAGAGTCTCATCCACACCCAGGTGCCATTAAAAAATCTGTGAAAAAAAAGAATAAAATAAAAAATAAATGTATATTTACCTTCCGGCGGCCCGCGCTGCGCTCCTGCTTGCTTCCCGGCACTTTGCAGTGGATTGAAGGACCTGCGCTGACGTCAGAGTCATGTGACGGGTCACGCGACGCTGACGTCGGCAGGTCTTTCAATCCACCGCTGCGGGCACCGAGCGAAGCAAGCCAGCGCGGGCCATCGGAGGGTAAGTATATATTTATTTTTTTATTTTTAACCACTCTCTCGGGTCACACTATATAAATCCATGCAGTTTGCATGGATTTATATAGTGTGACCTAGTTGTCACAAGCACTTTCCAAGTGATGCTAATCGCTTGGAAAGCGCTTGTCAATCCGCATGCGGAAATGTCAGTGAATAGAACGCTCCATTTAAGCATGTCCCTGGCAGGAAAACGCATGTACAATCCGCATGCGTTTTTTTCTGCCAGGGAGATGCAGAAACGCTCAGGAAAAAATCCTGAGCATTTCTGCATCGTGGGCAGATAGCCTTAAAGTGAAGATTGTCATTCGACTCAACCAGTAGTAACACTGATACAAAGGCCGGTGTGTGCGTCCTCCTACAACAGAAACTGCAGAAAGAACTACTGAGTTTGCTGTGAAGGCATCATATTCATGAGCTAATTATTGCAAGCGTGTTTGATAAATTGTGGCCGGCATCAACAGGTACAAAGATAAATTTGTTCAAGAGATTTCAGGCTGTGTGGAATCAACTGGATAAAACCAAGTTTTCGACTGGAATGCAAGATGACATAGTTTCAACTGATCTAGGTCCAGTTAAGGAGGTCTAGTTGAATATTGTACCAACCAGCTTGCACAATGCCATCCAAAAGATGATTACAAGGAATTGTTAACAATGGCACTCCTGTTCCTTGGTTCGCCGGCAAACCCAGATGTACACATCAACACTCCAGGTGCCTAACATCGGGCCCATGGATGGCCAAAGTGATGTACGCTCTGAAGATCTTCATGTTTTGTTACCAATTTCGTTTAACTTTGACAGAGTTAAAAAATCTCCATCAATTTTGCACTTTTACTGTCCGCTTATACTTGAAGGCTTGGTACCTTTGTCAGATCCCAGCCTCATCGCTGCGAAATGACTTGACATTACTGCAAGAACTTGTAGCATTCAAAGGAATCAACGTGCCTGTTGCTGAAGCAGCAATAAAACTTTCAACAGACACCGGTGGTACCTCAATGTAATTATGATGGGTCTGGCTTTTTTTGACAGTGAGGTTCCAGCCGCAGAAAAGGTTGAGATGGTACATGGTGTTTTTGACAACATATGTTACATCATGTATATGAATGAATTGCGCTTTCATCTCTCTCCACTTTTTGTGTTTTTAGTCTTTCCCATCCCATTTTTCCTTCCCTTTTTTCATGTCTTATTGTGTTTTTTTCACTATGAATTAATAAAATTATTAGCTTTTACTAAGACTTGTTGCCTAATTTTGAATATATTCTGTAGGGTTTCTGAGATGGTACTGGCTCTGCAGAATGAAGGCAACGATGTCTGCTCAACTCGCGTGCAGCTTGCTGAAGACCTTTGTCACAAAAGAAGCTTCATTACTTCATGTTGTCCAACATAAAAAAACTGTTTGTTGCACTGGAAATAAACCAAAATTTTCTTCATCAAGATCATTGTAGCACACTAATGCAAGTTACATCAATGCATCCTCAAAAGTCTCTGGTTGAAAATTGGGAATGATACCTCCGAGCACTCCATTGCACCCTTGAGGACATTCAATTAGTCACTGAGCACTCAAGAAGACCAGAAACAGTTTATTCTCCAGTGTGTGGAGAAGCATCGCCATGACTATCCTGATCCAAATAAAGAGGGTTTTGTTAAAAAAAGGTGAAACTACTGTAAAATTGTACATTTACTTTGCTTCTAGACATTTATTACAAATGATTGTTAGTTTTGTGATGATTGAGCCACCAGTTAACAATGTTGCAGTGTTACGATATTTTGTGTATGTTACAATCACACCAAAAGGAATTATTCCCAGGAGTGAGACCTAAAAATGTACACAAAATATTTTTGACTGTCACCCTAATATATATAATACAGTGGTGTGAAAAAGTGTTTGCCCCTTCCTGATTTCTTAATCTTTTGCATGTTTCAGATCACAAAACAAATTGAAATATTAGACAAAGATAACACAAGTAAACACAAAAATGCTTTAAATGAAGGTCTTTATTATTAAGGGAATAAGAAATACAGGGCCCTGTATGAACAAGTGATTGCGCCCCCCCCCCCCTCCATAACATAAATTAACGTTGTTTATCACATCTTTGGGAAGCGGAGTTGAATTTCCCTAGCCACATACAGACATGATTACTGCCACACCTGTTCTAAATCAAGAAATCACTTAAATAGGACCTGCTTGACAAATTGAAGTAGATCAAAAGATCCTCAAAACCTAGGTATCATGCTACGATGCAAAGAAATTCAGGAACAAATGAGAAACAAAGTAATTGAAATCTATCAGTCTGGAAAAGGTTATAAAGTAATTTCTAAAGCTTTGGGACTCCAGCAAATCACAGTGATAGCCATTATCCACAAATGGCAAAAACATGGAACAGTGGTGAACCTTCCTAGGAGTGGCCGGCTGACCAAAATTACCCCAAGCGCGCAGCGAAGACTCATCTAAGAGGTCACAAAAGGCCCCACAACAACATCTGAACAACTGCGGGTCTCACTTGCCTCAGTCAAGGTCAGTGTTCATGACTCCACCATAAGAAAGAGACTGGGCAAAAATGGCATGCATGGCAGAGTTACAAGATGAAAACCACTGCTGAGCAAAAAGAACATAAAGGTTAGCCTCAGTCTTGCCAGAAAAGATCTTTATGATCGCCAAGACATTTGGGAGAATACTCTGTGGACTGACGAGACAGAAGTTGTGCTTTTTGGAAGGTGTATGTCCCATTATTACATTACATCTGATGTTGAAGTAACACAGCATGTCAGAAAAGAAGCATCGTACCAACAGTAAAATATGGTGGCAGTAATGAGATGGTCTGGGGCTGTTTTGCTGCTTCAGGACCTGAAAGACTTGCTGTGGTAAATGGAACCATGAATTCTGCTGTCTATGAAAAAATCCTGAAGGAGAATGTCCGGCCATCTGTTCGTGACCTCAAGCTGAAGCCACTTGGTGTTATGCACACGCCCGGACTGACTGGCGTGTGCGTGTTTAGTGATCCCACTGGACCATGAACCGGAGAGTGCCTGGAGGGGCGTAACTAAGTATCTACCCGATCCGACCAAGGTCGCACGACGGCTAACGACGCCAGTGCACCAGGGAGGAACTGAGCAGAGGGACCAGGTGCTACTCCAGGTCAGACCCCGGACACGGCTGTTGACCCACACCGGAGAATACAGGAACAGGCAGGTTAGGCTGGCACACTGACTGGTGGGTATAGGCAGGCACGGCAGGTATGCAGACAGGCGGGCCCTGGTAACCACGACTGGTATGCAGGCAGGGAGTACTGGCAAGCACGGCTGGAGTGCTGACAGGGAAGCAGTAGCAGGTTGGAGCACAGGCTGGATAAGGTCCAGTACAGACTGGGACTCAGGAACAGAACCGCAGATGTGGTAGACAATCAGAGCAGAGCGAGACCGCCGGAGCGGTGAACAAGAGCAGAGTAGGGCGAGGCCGCCGGAGCGATGAGCAAGAGCAGAACTGGGCGAGACCGCTGCAGCGGTGAGCAAGAGCAGAGCAGGGCGAGACCGCCTGGAGCGGTGAGCAAAGGCAGGACAAAACGAGACCGCTTGGAGCGGTGAGCAAAGGCAGAGCGAGACCGCCTGGAGCGGTGAGCAAAGGCAGGGCAGAGCGAGAACCGCCGGAGCGATGAGCAAGACAGAGCAGGCAGGAACCGCCGGAGCGGTGAGCAAGGCAGAGCAGAGAGAAACCGCCAGAGCGGTGAGCAAGGCAGAGCGGGCAGAAACCGCCAGAGCGGTGAGCAAGGCAGAGCAGACAAGAACCGCCGGAGCGGTGAGCAAGGCAGAGCAGGCAAGAACTGCCGGAGCGGTGAGCAAAGGCAGAGCAGAGGGGACAGGGCTCTGTTCACACGGAACAGACTGGAAGGGAAAGGCAGAACCAGATACACACAAGATACTTGCAATGAAGTAGCGAGTGGACTCTAAACTCACAAACGGAAGTACAGCGACAACGAGTAGGAGTTAGGTGCAGGTTCAGACTCTGCAGAAAAAGGGAAGGTACGGACATAGAGAAAGACAGGTAACAGGCTAGGAGAGTGTTCAGACAGGAACTGAGTGTTCAGAGAGGAACTGACACTGCAGTGAGATACAGGAGCGAGTCTGGGTATGCGGCCCCCTGAAAAGGCGGAACGAACAGGCTAGGGTACAGTTCAGACAGGAACTGCTACTGAAAGAGATACAGGAGCCAGTTTGGGAATACAGTCCCCGGAGGGGAGGGGAGGGGACGGGACGGGACACATTCAGAGTCAAGAAGCACACTGAATGAAAGTGTTGCTCAGGCATCAGCTTCCAGGTGAAGCTGGTTTAAATATCCAGTGACTGACAGCAATAGGCCGAGGACGCATTAGGGGTGTGCCCACAGCAGCTACAAGAAACAGGAAGTGACCGGGCCGCCGCCCTAAGCAGTCAGAACAGAGACAAACAGACAGCATGGAAAGAAGCCAGGCTAGCAGACTGGACTGATGATCAAGTTTGCGATCTTGCATAGTGGGAGATGGTGCCCTATGCAAGAACGCCGCCAGGTATGTTACACTTGGATTATGCAGCAGGGCAATGATACAAAACACACCAGCAAGTCTACCTCTGAATGGCTTAAGAAAAACAAAATTAAGACTTTGGAGTAGCCTAGTCAAAGTCCTGACCTTAATCCGATTGAGATGCTGTGGCATGACCTTAAAAAGGCGGTTCATGCACAGAAATCCTCCAATGTGGCAGAATTTCAACAATTTTGCAAAGATGAGTGGGCCAAAATTCCTCCAGAGCGTTGTAAAAGACTCATTGCCAGTTATCGCAAACGCTTGATTGCACTTGTTGCTGCTATTATTATTCATTTATATAGCGCCATTGATTCCATGATGCTGTGCATAAGAAAAGGTTCCTAACTCGTGCAACTAGACACGTTTGGCTTCCCTCAAGAGAGATGAATAGAGAGAAGTCACAGGAGTTTAGTCAGCATGTGACCACAAGTATGGAGATCACTTACATGCAGTTTCTTGAATGCCCGTTGCCATCGGTAATACCAGGAAATCATGACTGTGTGCGCAGTCTGTAGTCACATAGAGCTACAAGAGACTTTTGTCCCAAGTTTGGACAACACCTTCAACAATTTTTTCTGCACTTCATGCTCTAGTTCAGTAATGGATACAACAATCAGTTATTGTGGATGTTAGTGCTGGTTATTAAATCACACAAGATGCCTTATATTTAGTGTATTAATCGCAGAATTTCGGTGTGGATTTTCCCCAAGGAGACTGTTGCTATGATCCAGGGTTGGACTGGCCCACAAGAGAACTGGAGAATCCTCCGGTGGGCCCTGGCTTCTCCTTCAGGAGAGTTCATAGTGCAAACCTTGCGGCTACTATGGGGCTCTTCAGGGGAAGAGAAAGGTGGTCCGTCAGAATCAAATCCTCTGGGTGGCCCAATTTTCTTCAGTCTGACACTGCTTAGATCTGATAGGTTTGTACTAGGCTGTGTGCCGACGACGAGTGAGTCAAAAACGCATCATCCTAGACTCCGTATGTTCCCAGGATGAGCTTTTGGTGAGTTTTTGATGTTGGAGAATTTCTGCATCATTTCCTCATCTATTATTTAATTTAGGTTACTTGCAGTTTTTCATTGCATTTTTGTGTGCTTTTTTTAACATGCGTTTTTATCGCTGTGTTTTTTTGTCTCTTGTTGAGGTGTCATGCTTTAAATAAAGCTATTTTGGTTTTGATACTTCCTGGTTTCTTGTTTTGACAAAACTTTATTGATATATTTAGGTATGGATTACATGCGTTTTTGATGTGTTTCAAATCCACAACATGTCAATTTCTCTTGCTTGGTATGCTGAGTTTTATCTGCAGATCTTCCAGACTTGCATTAGATGTGGAAAATTCGCAGGTAAAAAAAAAAATGCATATAAACCACACATGACTGTATCAATAAAGTTTTGTCTAAGCCAAATACCAAAAAGTATCAAAAACAAAGCAGCTTTAAACAAATGACAGCGTCAAAAACGTACTGAAGAACGCAAATAAGTTGTCATAACAGATGCAGAAATGGTGCTGAAATTTTACATCAAAAACTCATCGTGGAAATGTAACCTGGTTCCTATAGTTTTGCATTGTGACGGCGTTTAGAATTTTGTGCCACTGGGTGCAAGATGCCCGTGACTCACTTGCCACAGACTTTATCACATGCGACTGCGATTTCTTTGTGATTTGGCCGTTTATTTATTTTTTTGTTACTGCAAAATGACAACTCTAAAATAGTCGCACGACAGCGAGTTGCACAGATGCGACACTTTAGGAGTTAAAAAAAAAAAAAAACATAACATTTTTAAATGTGGGTCTCTGCAGCTTTTACCTTGGTTTGTAGTGTAAAGCCTGTGTTATAGGGCTGTGCAGTAAAGCTGCCATTCACATTCACTGCTGTGCCGGATGCCTGCGGCAGAGTGCAGGAGGGTGTAGCCACGGTGTGACTGACAGTGCAATCACCCATTTCTGTCTGGCCACCAGAATCCGCCTCTTCCAGAGAGGAAGGTGCCTCACCCCTTGCACAAGCAGCAGTGTGGTAGAGCTGTACAATTTCTGGCAGTAAGGTAAGAAAACTCATTGGAAACGTTTTACAATCTGATTCCCAGTCTAATGATCTCTGCATTGTGTTACATGGTGTTGGCTTACATAGGACTGCAGCCCCCCCCCCTTGCAGACTTTCATGAATCCTCCTCTTTTTGGACTGGTTTCTTGTTCTGCTTTGTTTACTTAAATCTATTGCTACAGTCTGATATATGGAGTTTTGTTTGTCTCCAGCTGTAACATTCTTTCTTGTTTGCATTGTAATTAAATTGCCAATTAATACAGCTCATTAACAATCGTGGGCCACATTACCGATTACTATTGGTGCTGCTGGAGAACTCTCCTGTAAGTCGCACCTTGTCTTTGGCACAAGTCAGACTTTTTATTTGTGACCAAGAAGAGATGTGAGACTCCTCTCAAAAGTGTCTAGAAAGGGGGTGTCGTAAAATGCTTCTAGCCAGCAGAGTATAGGAAGTAAGATCTAACTTTTACTCCTATCCGTTAAAATAATTCAGTCACTACTCCAAAATCTAGCGCATATTATGTCGCACCAAGTCATTCATCAGCATACTAAATATAATGACTCCTTAGCAAAAGCGTGAATCAACGTGGAGTAATGTATCACAGGAATTCAGAAATGGAGACTATCCATCTGTAGTACAAAGGTATGAGGGCATCAGGAGTTCCCCAGCGGTCTCTTTAGGTTAAGTTTCCACGATCCGCTTTTGATGCTGTGTCAAAAATGCAGTGTCTTAAGCAGTGTTCACACGTTGTGTTTTTGCTGCGTTTTTATGCAGATTAAAAGATGCTTTTTATAGTACCAGCAAACGCTATGAGATTACAGAAATCTCATCCAAACGCTTTTTTAAAAATTTTTTTTTTCCTGACTGCATTGGAAAACCACTGCTTTTTTGAAAACTGCAGCATATCCATTGGTTACGTTACCAAGATGAGCTTTTGGTGTGCTTTTGACAGGGCTGTGGAGGTGGCGTCGGAATAAAATGGACCAACTCCTAAAATATATAATAAATTGGGTACAGTACTACAATGCAGTTTGTGCTGTAAATGTTTTCATAAGAATTTGGGAAAGTTATGAAGTGTCCTATAAATATCTTTTCTATTCCTGATCTAAGGGTCTCGGCTTTTAGTTGAGATTAATCTGTGCTGCACTTTACGTACATGCTCAGTAGTGAGGCAGTGCTGTGGAGTCCGTATAGACTGGACCAACTCCGAAAATATATAATAAATTGGGTACAGTAGTACAATGTGCTGTAAATGTTTTCATAAGAATTTGGGAAAGTTATGAAATGTTCTATAAATGTCTGTTCTGTTCCTGATCTAAGGATCTCGGCTGTTAGTTGAGATGAATCTGTGCTGCACTTTATGTACACGCTCAGTAGTGAGGCAGGGCTGTGGAGTCAGTGGTTTGGTTTACCGACTCCACAGCCCTGGTTGCAGAATTTCTGTACCTATTATTTAACCTGGGTTACTTGCGGTTTTTATTGTGTTTTTTTGCTTTGACAAAATGTTATTGACCTTCTCGGGTGCAGATTACATGCGTTTTTAAAGCGCTTCCGCTGCAGAAACGCCCTAAAAACGCGTGTGTTTGGTTTTTTTTTTGTGTTTTTTTTTTATCTGTGGATCTTCCTCGTCTAATACTAGTCTTTGGGAAAATTCGCACATAAAACTCTGCGTACCCGCAAGAGAAATTGACATGCACCGCAGGTCAGTTTGTCACATAAAAAAAAAAGCACAGTGGGCATGAGATCGCTCTATAAATCCCATTCACGTAGCTAGGACATGTACAACTCTGCATCTTTGTCATAGCAAAAATATGAAGTGTCAAAAAAGCACGAAAAGCTCATTGTGGGAACGTAGCTTAAAGGGGTTGTCCAGTACTTTTACGTTGATGCCCTCTCCGTAGGATAACACCCTGCCGATCGGCTGTTATCGGTGGCGGCGGGACCCCGCTGATCGCGTGTGGGATCCTGCGGATAGGGCATCAATGTAAAAGTAGTGGACAACTTCTTTAAGTTCCAGCAAAGGAGATTGGATTAATAGAAATCTCATGCACACTGGGCTTTTTTTTTTCTTTTCTTTAATGCGTGTTTGCAATCCACAACACACCAGTTTCTCCTGAGGGTACACAAAGTTTTAGAATTTAGCATTAGAAAATGCTAAAATGCGTTTGAGTGTTTCAGCTGCGGATATGCACTAAACGTTTGTAAACCGCACTTAACTGTATCAAAGTTTTGTCAAAGCCAAATACCAGCAATTATCAAAAGCAAAGTAGTTTTATTGAAAGAATGATACACCAAAAAGAGACAAAAAACGGAGTATCTAAAACGCAATCAAAACAAAACTCAAGTAACCCAATTTATTTAATGGCTGCAGAAAATCTGCAACATCAAAAACTCCCCAAATACTCATTATGGGAATGTAGCACCAAATAATATCGGGGAGGGAGGGGTGGGGAGCGGCATTATTGAGATGCCCTGCCTGAGCTAGCTACCCCAGAGTCTTAAGTCAGTCTCAAATGTGACAATTTTTCCAAATTTTTTTGTGTAAAGATTCACCAGGGGAACTATTTTAGGGAATGGCTTGTTTAGCATTAATGAAGCAGGAATACTTGCTGCACTGAGACTGATGATTTAACGGGTAATACATGCCTGACCTATATTAATCTTTAATTGTTAGTAATAAAGGTTATATTTGACTTCTCACACTTTGCCGGCTGTATTGATCAATCAGTGAGTTGTATGTGTTGACAGTTTTGGTGAAGTATGAATTATACATTGATTTGATTGATTATATAGTCTTAGGCTTCGTAAGTCTTGGGCATAAAATGCTCACCAAAAACTCATTGTGGGAACGTGGACTTAAACTGCACCAACTTTATTATTGCATTTCACCAGTGGGTGCCAAGCTAACAGTCAGATGGACCCCGTATAACTTACTGGGACCTCTTTGCCTCCATTTAAACTACTTTTTTTTTGTGTGTTTTGACTGACCTAAATGGTACAGACAAACCAAAAGAATAAAAGGACTAAAGAAAAATGTAACTTTCTTTATACCAGGGTAATGCCTGAATATTTGTGTTTTAGTAAAATATTTCGGGAATGTTCGGCAGCCTGCTCAGGAGAGAAAGGCATTCTGCTCCTCCGAAAATAGACAGTCTTGGTAAATTCCCAATCCTCAGGACCTTTTACTTGTCTGTATCAAATTAATACTTGCGCACAATATAATTACAAAGACACTTTCACAGTTTAGTGTTAGAAAACACATTTGAGTATTGCTGTGATTTGGTCTTTACATTGTTTTCTGAAAATCACGTTGGGGAAAAACCATAATAAAATGTGGAAAAGTAATTACCAATGGACTTGGTATTTTTTTAATTGTTTCTGTTCCTTTACATTTTTAAGATATGGCCCCCTCTTCCCCTGTATGTGAATTTAGGTTTATTCAAGAAGACTTTCCTAGGGAAGAGTTTAGGACCACTTGGCTAACTAGTAGATTTGCATACAGGAAATACAGATATTGGCCATATCTCAGTAAGGCTAAGGTCACACAAGTATATTAACCTCTTCACAGCATTTGGTGTAAACCTACGTCATATGTCGTGTCCTCAACTTTTATCTGGGCTCCGGTTCAGCATCTTTCCCTGCACATGACGGCTGACTTAATCAGCTGTCATGTTTCTTTAACAGCCGCAGTTGAATTTTAGCTCCACCCACATCTCTTAAGTTTAAATGCCTCTGTCAATCTGTGACAGCAGAATTTAACATTCACTAGCCGCTCGTGACTCGACCCCAGGGCCGTGGGGTACTCCGCAGCCGGGCCTTATGGCTGCTTGCGGGGGATATCACGGTGGCTGGCCCGGTCCGTGACCCAGGGCGGTCAGTGCAATAAGGGGGGGGTATTTATAGGGGATTTGTCGTGATGCCACCTGTGGTGCCTGGTGAGGATCACCAGCGCTGCGACAGTCCACTAAGGCAGGTGTTAGGGCAACTTGAGATGGAACGGCTCCCCACAAGTGGAGCAGGCCTCAGGGCAGTGTAAATGAATGGAGGCATGCTGGGTGTAGTAGTGCAGGGAGGGAAATGGCGCCAGCGAAAGAAAGGGACGAAGGCAGTACAGTTCTGTCATCCAAGATTTACTCACCGTTCTTAGACAGTCCACAGGTGCACTGTACTGGTGCAAGCCTCCCGCGTCGCGCTGCGTTCACCGGGCAGGGGTTCAGTCCTTCCTCAGGCAGCTCGGGTGTACCTGGCAGAACCCCACTTTCTTATGTGCCTCTCTAGACCGACTTCACGCTGGGTCTTACTCCCTCCTGCCCTGCGCTTCCCACTGTGAATCCTGTTCGGGTGCTGTGAGGTCCCCCCTGTCCGTCGGAGTTGCACAGACCTGCTTGACCTTACTTGGATTGGAGTTGGGTTTTGGCTTCTGGCTATAGAAGTCAGAAGACTCCGTTTTTTCCAGCCGAGGCTTGAAGCTGCACGACTGGGCCAGGGGACGGTCCTCTTCTTGCGGCCTAGATCCTCCTGACGCTTGGCAGGTTCGGGGTGTACGGGTGCCGCCTGCACTCGCCGTACCCCCTAGGATTCCTTTTGCAGAACGGAGTTTACTCCCTGCTCCCCTCCTGGGCCTCTGTCCTAGGCCCTTGTAGTGGAGCAGAGCTCTTACAGAGACTCTGCTCCCAGACTGTTCCACTGAACTGTACTGTCCTGACTCCCTTAAACTAAGAAGGCTTCCCTTTTTATATCTTTACTGTATGAGTGCTCCCCTAAACTACTTCCTACACCCACACCCACTACTGGTTCCCCCTACCTTTGGGTCCCCCCCCCACTCCAGCCAGGGGCAGTTCTCAGCAGAAAACTACATTGTGTCTTGCCCCTCCTGATGGCCTGGAGCAGTGTAGTGTTGGATGTAGGTGTTGGGGTTCCGTGCAGCACTCCCTCCTTACCTGAGAGAAGGGAAACACCACACCTCGGGGTGAGGTGCAGTACCTCTGTGGCGACCGAATCCTCAGGGGCGCCACATTAGCGCATCACAAATACCGGCCTTCGGCGCCCCTGTCATGTGATCGGGGGGTGTGGATGGATTCTCATGACAGCCGGGGGTCTGCAGAAGAAATTAATCAGATCGGTAAACTGTGTAATGAGTAAAGGAATCAAAACACAAGTTTGTTTTTTTTTGGCCGCCGAGACATTGCAATAAGAGGCAATCAAACTGTGGCACCCCAGGGGTCCGGTTGCCACAATGGCATTGCCTCCTTCAAAAGAGGTAATGCCATGCCTGGAAGCAAGCAGGGGTCCCCTAGTCAGGTATACTAAACATGCAATACTTTCCTGGCTCCAGACCAGCAAGGGGAGCACCTCCCCTTGGCAACTGGGATCTGGGGGCGGGGTTAGTTAGACTTAGTGTGAGGAGTTGAAGCGAGGACGTCGAGGAGAGAGGAGCTGGGGACTGGAGCTACGCGGCAGCTCACCCCAGAATCACCAGCACAGAAGAACCGGACACCGGTGTCCGAGGCTGTGGGGCACCGAAGGCCCAGCAGTAGAAACCGGAGGGCGGGAGATTGCAGGTCTCCTGGCCCCATCAGATGCCCGGAGGCTCAGCAGCACCGCAGGGTCCAGCACTGCCACGTTGGAGCGACGCGCCAGCAAGGCCCGAGCTGCCTGCCATACGGGTGAGCACAGAAACGCCGCACTCGGGGACGAGGGCCACCGCACCGCTACAAGTAGCAGGGCCAAAGAGTTTAGTGAAAAGGGAAGGCCTCCAACTTCACCTGGCCAGGAGGATTCTTTACTTGCTTCCAGGCTGCCCAGACTTCCACTTCTAGCCAGTACCCTAGTCCTGGCTTGTTTAATCAGCACCAGTAAAGACCCTGGGACTGCACTTCCTTGTCTCTGTGTTTCTTGCTGCGCCATCAACCCCTGCACTACAACGCCCAGCACAACCTGCAATATCATCTACACTGCCCTGGAGCTAGCTCTTCCTGTGGAGAGCCACACCATCCCTGCTGCAGTAACATCAGCTTCAGAGGACTGCTCCGCAGCGGCGGCTCCCTTTAGCTGCATTCCACAGGTGGCGTCACAAACTCTAGAAATCCCCTATACATAAACCCTTTTATTGACTGCCCTGGGTCACGGACCGGGTCACCGCCACTGTGACATCTCCCCAGCATCTACCAGCCCGGCACCGGGTACCCCATAGCCCAGGGGGCGCGTCAAAAACATCGTATCTACCCCAAAATGGTACCAATAAAAAGGTCAGCTAATGGCGCAAAAAAATAAGCTGGGGACTGGAGCTACGCGGCAGCTCACCCCAGAATCACCAGCACAGAAGAACCGGACACCGGTGTCCGAGGCTGTGGGGCACCGAAGGCCCAGCAGTAGAAACCGGAGGGCGGGAGATTGCAGGTCTCCTGGCCCCATCAGATGCCCGGAGGCTCAGCAGCACCGCAGGGTCCAGCACTGCCACGTTGGAGCGACGCGCCAGCAAGGCCCGAGCTGCCTGCCATACGGGTGAGCACAGAAACGCCGCACTCGGGGACGAGGGCCACCGCACCGCTACAAGTAGCAGGGCCAAAGAGTTTAGTGAAAAGGGAAGGCCTCCAACTTCACCTGGCCAGGAGGATTCTTTACTTGCTTCCAGGCTGCCCAGACTTCCACTTCTAGCCAGTACCCTAGTCCTGGCTTGTTTAATCAGCACCAGTAAAGACCCTGGGACTGCACTTCCTTGTCTCTGTGTTTCTTGCTGCGCCATCAACCCCTGCACTACAACGCCCAGCACAACCTGCAATATCATCTACACTGCCCTGGAGCTAGCTCTTCCTGTGGAGAGCCACACCATCCCTGCTGCAGTAACATCAGCTTCAGAGGACTGCTCCGCAGCGGCGGCTCCCTTTAGCTGCATTCCACAGGTGGCGTCACAAACTCTAGAAATCCCCTATACATAAACCCTTTTATTGACTGCCCTGGGTCACGGACCGGGTCACCGCCACTGTGACATCTCCCCAGCATCTACCAGCCCGGCACCGGGTACCCCATAGCCCAGGGGGCGCGTCAAAAACATCGTATCTACCCCAAAATGGTACCAATAAAAAGGTCAGCTAATGGCGCAAAAAAATAAGCCTTCACCCAGTCTTCAGTTTTGAAAAAATGAAACTGCTACTGGTCTCGGAAAATGGTGAGAAACATAAACTTTTCATACAAATTTTGTAATTTTCTTTTCACCACTTAAATAAAAAAATAAACTATACATTTTTGGCATCTGCGTACTCGTACTGACCTGGGGAATCAAATTGCCAGGTCAGTTTTACCTTATAATGAACATGGTAAATAAAATTTTCATCCTGAAAGAATTGACTATTTTTTTCTTTTATCTGTACATCCATTATTTCCAGTATGGCATTCATGTAACATTGTTTTTAAAACATCAATAATTAAAAAATTGTGCAAGACCAAATACAGTTTCCTTTGCTAATAAATAGTTTGGATCGATTAAAAAAGACTGCTTCTGTATGGCATAGTATTGTTTTCTTTTTTTTTTTGTGTGCACCCATTGACATATATAGCCAGTTTTATCTGAAAAACATATCAGACTTGTGCATGCTGCGATTTTTCTTTTTTTTTTTTTTCTTTTTCACAGAATACTAGGTACACTTCAGTGCTTTCCGTCTGTTAAAAAAAAATGGATTCAACAGGTGCTGTATTCCATATTCTTATAGTGCAGGTCACAAGTAGACGTGTTTATATGGCTTTATACTAACATTTAAAGGGAAACTGTCACAAGAAAAAAAAAACCCTGTTAATCTGCAGGTTAATAGCGTTATTATGCTGACTGGCGCCTGGACGCAGCCTGACGCTTCGGGAAGAAAATTAACTTTTATTTTCCTCGGCAATGTTCCCGTTTCAGTCACGGGGCGGGGCAGTTGCTGGTTCAGTCATCGCTCTGAGAATACAGAGCGGCAGCTGTAACCGCGCCCCTGTCCCTGACTGACAGCCGGCCCCAATGCCAGGGGCATGGTTATAGCCGCCGCTCTGTATTCTCAGAGCAGTGACTGAACCAGTGACAGCGCCGCCTGCGTGACTGAAACCGTGCCCCTGGCCCTGATTGACACTGGCTCTTCTTTGGGGCCGGCTGTCAGTCTGTGTCGGGGGTGCGATTACAGCCGCCTTTCTGTATACTCGGAGCAGTGACTGAACAAGTGGCGCCCCTATGACTCAAACCGAATGCTGGCTGGGAGAATAAAGTTCATTTTCTCCCCAGAGCGTTCGGCTATGTGCAGATGCCGGGCAGCATAATGACGCTATAGACTTGAAGGTTAACCCCATATCTGCATGTTGATAGCTTTTTTTTCTGGTAACAGGTTCCCTTTAAGCCTTTCATGCACTTTAGCTGGTGGACAAATGTTTAGTAGGCAAAAAACTTTAATCCTAACTCCTCTTAAACCATCCTCCGGATGAGCCACATGTGCACATCTATTGTCATAGGGAGGAGAATTATTTCAGAAAATATGCAAAATATAATGAGGTGCTTTTGGATTGTTGTGTAGCGGCTAGCCAGTATATGGCTGTAGTATCTCCAGAACACGACAATGGGATTGCGTTCTAATGTTAAGCAGCTGCTACAGAATAATGCTAAAATACTACATGGTGCAAGATAGAAGAACCTGAGGGCAAGATTCAGGCGGGTTCTGAAAGCATGTTTGACCAAATACTAATGATTTCTTCAGTGCATGTCCTGTCATGTTGCAATAGCTTCCCACATTGGAGTAGGCCTCGGTGTACTGTACAAGTAATCTGTGTGGAAACCTGCCAGTCAGTGTTCAGTTTTCCTATATCGCCACCACAGGAGAAATTGGGCATTGCACAGTAGGCCTTCACATCAGTGAGTCGGAGACATCATACAGGACAAGTCCTCCAGAGCGAGGGACATTTTCCTCTCATCGTCCCAGAGCACTGAGCAGAATAAGGGAGCTGTCATTATCTCAGAATTGACAACCAGCACATGCTCCATAGAGCAGTGACTAGCCCAGCCCCTGAAACGGACGTCACTGATGACCCTTCGTTTCAGGGTGGGGGCAGTGACTGCAGCCCCTTCCCCCTGATGACGTCCCATTTCAGTATCCCAGCATGCACTGGGGGTTCACAAACGAAGCATCATCAAAATGGAAATGCGTAAAGGTAAACGAAGCACTTAGATTAGCGAGGGAACGGTAGGGACTTTTTAATTAAACCATATTAGAAAAACTATTCTATTATTAAAATAAATAGAAATTTGATAAATCATTATTAGTTTCGACCCACGACTGTAATAATATTTTCACTGTTTTGCCATTTTGTAAAGTGACTTCTGAGCAGAACAGGCAACTGAGTACCCAGAATCTGCTGTCAAAACTGAATCCTTTTTTTATTTTTTTTTTCCTTCTCTATTGTAATAAAAGTAAAGTAACAGGAATGCAGAGTAGTCAAACCTGTATTCCAATGCTCTTTACTGAGAAACTGTGTTTGTTACAAGTGCAGTGAGGGTTGTGACAATGTGAGATACCTAGTAATAGTAGCTAATATAATAAATGCACGGCCAGAAGGCACTTGCGAAATGATTGGCCAACAATTCCGTAGGTTCTTACACATTGTAGCACACAGTTTCACATTAGCATAATACTTTATTCCATGCATGAACCAGCTTTGCCAGAAACTGCCTTTCAATTATAAACCAGTTTCTACTGATGCCATGGGATATAAGAGCCCTTACCATGTCTACTAGAACCATCAAGTGGAAGATACAACCTCTTAAGGTGCTCATGCAGCTTACAGAAGTTGTCCACTACTTTTACATTGATGCCCTATCCGTAGGCACCTCCACCCCCCCCCCCCTGCTGATCAGCTGTTATCGGTGCGGGCGGCAGTCACAATTTGAATGGGAGGCGGATGTGCAGTACACCACGGCGGCCACTACCACTTGACGGCGGAGCCCCGCAGGCGAGCACTTCCGGCAGCTGCCAGCACCAATAACAGCTAATCGGCGAGGGTGCCGCGTGCGGGACCCCAGCCGATCATACATTGATGTGCAGTTTACATACGTTTAGTGCATTTACGCAGCTGAAACACTCAAGCGCATTTTCTAATGCCAAATTCTAAAATTCCTTGTACCCTCAGGAGAAATTGACGTGTTGCGGATTTCAAACACGCATTAAAGAAAAGAAGAAAAAAAAAAAAAAGCCCATTGTGCATGAAATTTCTATTGATCCAATCCCCTTTGCTGGAACTTAAAGGGGTTGTCCACTACTTTACATTGATGCCCTATCCATAGGATAGGGCATCAGTGCATGATCGGCCGGGGTCCCACCGCCACCGATATCAGCTGATCAGCGGGGATGCCGATCCTACGGATAGGGCATCAATGTAAAAGTAGTGGACAACCCCTTTAAATACGTGTTGGCCAAGCAGTTAGATCTCTCAACTCCACCCACAGTAGGATTTTAATTTGTCCTCTATGGGCAGAGCAGAGGAAGGCGCTGCTTAGCACCTCCTAATATCGGCTTTTATAGTTACAAATCAATCCCTACACCCCCCACCTCCATCTGAGAGTCAGGAAGCCCCCATATACACATTAGGCTCCCTTCACACGTCCGCTTAAAAAAACATGCACGTAAGACGGTCCGTTTTTACTATCTGTGTGGTTTTCTGTTGGCCATCCGTGTGTACCAATCGTATGCTGCCCATGTGACACATACCAGAATAAAATGTGTTCAAGAAATTACTCATTTTTATGTGTTAAAGATGTACAAAGTGCAAGCTAAAGTATTGCTAGTATTAATCATATTACTTTTACTCTGAGTCTCTGAGACGGAAGAGTTTGGGAATATAAACTCATGGTGACCTTTGACACCTTCAGAGCAGGAATGAATGTGTCTCATGGATTTATGTCATTCTACATCAGCTAAGGAATGTGATCCTCAGAACTGTGGGGTCATCACAACCCAGGACCAGACCTTAAGCCCCCGTCACACTAAGCGAGATCGCGGCTGAGTCACAAATTTTGTGACGCAACAGCGACCTCCGCAGCGATTTCGCTACGTTTGACACGTAGCAGCGACCAGGCCCCTGCTGGGAGATCGCTGGTCGTGTCGAAATGGCCTGGACCATTTTTTGATCGTTGAGGTCCCGCTGGGTAGCATGCATCGGTGTGTTTGACACCTTACCAACGACCTCGTTGGCGACTCAGAACTGTGACACATAGGCATGCATTCGCGTTGCATCGTTATACAGGTCGCTGTATCGTTGAGAAGATCTGACTGTTTGACTTTTCAATAGCGACGCAGCAACGATCCCTGCCAGGTCGTATCGTTGTCTGGATCGCTGTAGTATCACTAAGTGTGACCGTACCTTTAGTCACAGGACAATAAAACTTTCACACTCCTTATCTATGATCTGCTCCAATGTTTACAGCCAGAATTTTCTCTCCCTCTCTCCTATAGTAATAGCTCTGCTTTACTTCACCTGTCTCATCTATTACATTATTTCTGTGTCCCATTGTGTATAAATATGTGACTCTTCAGATTTTGTGCTATACTATGCCCGATGAAGAGACCTGAGTAGTCTCGAAAACTTGCAACTTGTTAACATCTTTTCAGTTAGCCATTAAAGGGTATCAACCACTGAGGACTCTCAAATCTAAATATTTTTCTATCTACTGGCTAACACAGTACAAAAATATCTATTTTCCCTAGTCCCATCGGAGAAACCCAAAATATGATGGCACATCGTGTCACTGTGACTCTGTAGCACTTTACTTTAGTGGAATTCATGTACCACTGTGCTACCTCCTGAATAACAAAAGCCTGCAAATGAGAATTGTGAGCGTAAACGGGTTATGGGCAAGGATGTTTTTTTCATACTCCACTCAATATTTAGGAGATGCAAAGATTAAGGGTCACAGTGCACAGAATTGTTGCATTTATTTCTCCATCTGAAAATCCTTCACACATGTGCCGTATGTGGATATGCAATTATATTCTTGTATCCATCTGAGGGTACGTGAACATGATCTGTAATTGCATTAGATTGGACTCAGCGCACTTGCTCTGTGTGCAATCCGCAGCGGCCAGATGTTACAGGATAGTGGATGGGATTTCAAGACATCCCATGCCCACTATGCGTCTCCGTGCGTCTGTGGCTGACCCGTGGACACAGACATGCGGCGCGTCTTTCCAGACCGCAGCATGTAAATTTCTCTTGCGGAGACTCTAGAAATTCTGTCAGTGCAATGTGTAGGATTCGGTGAATCCGCATGGTTCAATGAACACATGCGGATTCACCTGCGTGCAGCGCTTTGGACGCTGCATAAAGTATGCTTCATTCAAAGCACTGCCAATACTGACCGTGTGCACATACCCTAAGACTGCATACAAATTTTTTTTCCTGTCTCCTAATGTAGTTACAAACTTATACTTGTGTAGATAATGTGAGTCCTTTACAGGAAGTGGTAACACATTCATTTTCGAGATTTGGCACAGCTTCTAAGAAATGTATCCACAGACCTCAATTAAAGCTCTAATAATCATGTTATATTAATATTAAAGTCCTTGAGTAGTTCTCTGGTAAGATGCTAATTCTATTCATAATAGACAACAGTAATAACAATTTCTGGAAATGTTAGGGTTACCATTCCATTTCCCAGACTCCTAAAAACTACATTTGATTAAAGGGAACCTGTCAGGTCCCACATGCCCTCCAACCCAGCAGCATTCACATATGTCTGACTAAATTCCCTGCTTAACCAGCCTTGTATAATGTTCTTCAGTTAAACTAATTAGAAGTGGACAGAATATGCCTCAACCTGTGGTGGACACAGACAGAAAAGGGCCCCTGTGCAAGAACAATATTTGGGCCCTTTGCAGTAGCTCCTCATTCTGTACAATACCATCTGCGTTGGAGATGGAAGTGGCCCTCTTACCCAGGGCTGTGGAGTCTGAGTCAGTATAAAATGGACCAACTCCGACTCCTAAAATATATAATAAATTGGGTACAGTAGTTCAATGCAGTTTGTGGGGAATATTTTTTCATAAGAATTTGGGAAAGTTATGAAATGTCCTATTCCTAGACTTTTAGCTGAGATGAATCTGTGCTACAGTAAATTTATCACTTAAACATGAGCCATGTATGTCGGAGTCGGTGTCATGGAAATTGAGGAGTCGGAGGTTTGGCTTACCGACTCCACAGCCCTGCTCTTATCCCCTGGGCCCTTGTGCGGCTGCACAGGTTGCACCAATGGTATGTCCGCCCCTGCCTCTAGCTAAAAGTAGAAAATAGAACTTTGTGATTATGGAGGCTGAAATGTAATCCAGTGATGTCTGCAGTTAAACCATTTGACTAACCTTTATAAACTACAAAGCTTTTTGACCGAATAGTCATGTTAAAAAAGTTGTCCACTACTTTTTAAGATTGCCTCAATGTATTAACCCTGTGACTATAAGACTTTCTGTAATTACCTTTGGTAGTCTTTATTGTCTGTGAGCGGCGCTATCCTTGGCCGCTCACAGGCATCACGTGACACCCCCCCCCCCTGGTGATGTCATGTCGAGTGAAGCGTGACGCACTCCCCCCTGATTGATGAGCTGGGGGCGGGGTTACCCTGTGTGTCACACCCAGCATCCACCGTGCCCCACTCCCAATGAATGCAGGAGAGGGAAAGCTTGTGGTGGATGCTGGGTGTGACACATGCGGGGTAACCCCAACCACAGCCCATCACTCACCGGGGAGCGCAGCACTGAGTCACGCCCAGCTGCAGCCGAAACTTGACGTGACATCAGCAGATGTCAGAGCCGGCTGCAGCCGTGGTCACGTGATGCCTGTGAGCCGCCAAGGATATCGCCGCTCGCAGGCAATAAAGACTACCAAAGGTATTTACAAAAAGTCTTATCACAGGGTGAATACATTGGGGGAATCGTAAAAAGTAGTGGACAACTAGATGCTAGAGCCGGGGTGCCTTACAGCCGAGCAGTTGTCACTGCTAATGTTATGTTGCAGAATATGATCTGATGTTCCCGTTCTCTGGAATCAGTCAGTGTAACTCTTCCTCTTCAATGTTTCTAGTCACCATTCGGCTATGTTCACACGTTGGGTTTTGCAGCGTATCTTGCTGCAGAATTTTATGCACATTTTCAGCTGCGTTTTGCAGTACCAGCAATGTGTATGAGAAACCAGAATACTCTGTTCACACATGTTGCTTTTTGTTTCCTGAGTATTTTCTGCCTTGCTTGCTTTTTTGGACAATAGAGCATGTCACTTCTTTCAGCGTTTTTTTTTCACCCATAGGAAGTATTGGTGCCAAAAAAATGCTGCAAAAATGCAGTTGAGTTTTTTTTTTTATGGCAAAATAGAATGGGATTCTTTTTTTTTTCACAGAACTTTATGTACATGCTTAAATAGAGACAGAAGGACAGTGAAAAAATGTTGCAAAAGTGCAGGAAAACCTGCATTTTTGACGCTGCTGTTTTCCTGCCAGAGAAAAATTGTCATCAGATTTAGCTGCAGAAATAAACAACGTGTGTGAACATAGCCATGGGGTATGTGCACACAATCAGGAGCCACTACGGGTTTGACGCTGTATGCTTATGCAGCGTCAAACCCGCAGCGTCCTGATGTTACAGCATAGTGGATGGGATCTCTAGAAATCTCATATCCGCTATGCGTATCTGGGCACCTGCGGATCACCCGCGGAAACAGACATGCGGCGCGTCTTTCAGACCCACAGCATGGCAATCTCTTGCGGGTCTGCATGTGGGCTTTCCGCATAGACCTAACCTCTGTGACGAAAGTTCGCAGGTGGAAAAAACAAAACAAAAACGCACATACCCTTAGTGCTCTTTCATCTGTGTACCTAATTGGGTCCGATAGTTTGTCTGCCTAAATGGAGTTTAGGGCTCCCCAGTAGAAGTGACTCTGGGTGACCACCCAATCGCTAGATGCAAATGTTGTTCAACTTAGAACTTTAGGACTTGGCATTCCCAGCACCATAACCTTTTCCATGGAAATGGTTATTAGAATGTTTGTTTTTAAATGCTACCATTTGGGGCACATATCATTGTTTGATTTACCTTCATTAAAGGGGCCAGCTACTTCCCACACACCCCCAAGTTCAAGATAATGACGAAAAATGGTGTAAAAATATCTTTTGATCCTTACTGTTTCTCTCCAAGAGATGCCTAGGTCCCCTGTAGCTTTTCTTGCTCTCTTCTCTAGAAGGGATGGCATGTGACCTCTGTTGTCAGTGATTGTTCTCCCACCAGAAGAGGACGCAAGGAGACTGGCAGGGACCTGGGGACTACTAGAAGAGAAATGGCAGCCACTTTTGCTACTTCCAATAGGTGGCACTAGAGTTCCTATTCTCCACCTCTCAACATGGAAAAACCCCTTTTTTATTTCTTTGTGAGGTGGAATCTGATGAAAGGGAATATAAAATCCCTTTTATTTATTTTTTAGTGGTGTCGCTCAAGGAAAAGGGGAAAGCTGCAAGGGTTCATTGTTGCCTGCATAAACTCATTATTGTACCGCTCTCCAGCCCTTCTGCAAACAATCTGCCACCTGTTACAGCACCTGCTGACGTTTTTATGCACTATAGTATGTTTTTGTGAATAGTTGGGACACTCTGCCTTGATTTATTGGCAGAAGTAATGGTGTTTTGCCACAGTTCTTCCATGAAGACCACTTCAAACCAAACTCCTCCGAACAGTAGATGTATGTAGCTGGGTCCCACTGGTTGCTGCCAACTCTGTGCTGATGGCACTGCTGGACATCTTCCAGTTTCAAAGAAAAGTAAGGCTATGTTCACATACGTTGGGTTTTGCAGCGTATTTTGCTGCAGAATTTTATGCAAATTTTCAGATGCGTTTTGCTTACCAGCAAAGTCTATGAGAAACCAGAATTCTCTGTTCACACATGTTGTGTTTTTTTTTTTTTTGCTGCGTATTTTGTGACTTGGTTGTGTTTTTGGAAAATGGTGCATGTCCCTTCTTTCAGCGCATTTGCAGCGTTTTTTCACCCATTGAAAGTGATGGGTGGTCAAAAAAATGCAGCAAAAAATGCACCAAAACCTGCATTTTTAACGCATCTGTTTTCCTGCCAGAGAAAAGTTATCAGCAGATTTGCTGCAGAAAAAACACAACGTGTGTGAACATAGCCTAAGCATGATGTGTCTTTAAATTCCTCCATTGGCGTTTCTCGAAATGCATTTTGAACCCACTTTGAAACCCCAGTCTACTTTAAAAATCTTTACCTGAGACATACCTTGCTAGTGCAGTATAACTACCCTGTGTCTTTCTGCTGTGTTTAGTCTTGCCATAGTGTATGACATGAAACTGTCTTCTATAACCTCACCTTTGATTCAGAGTTTGGCTGTTCATGGTTCCAGTTTTAAGCCTCCTGCACAGCTTTCAGTTAAGGACTATCCTTCAGCCTACATATGACATATCACTTGTTGGGTATAATTGGTTACTCATTCTCCTGACTATAATCCTGCAAAATCCCTTACTTTGTGCAAGAGTAGCTACAAGAATTGATGCTATTTTGAAGGCAAAGTAAGGGTCGCACCAAATTTTGATTTGATTTTGACTTCCCCCTTTGTTCATTCACTCATTTAATTGTATTTCATTAATTAATAAAAAAGTAAACGAAATATGTACTGTATATATAACTTTTTTTTAAGCATTTTTACTTTTGCGACATCTTCCCACACCTGACAATAAACAATAATGCCTCATAACCAAATATTAAGTCTGCTGCCTCAACAAATGCGTATGGGGAGTTCTAAGAAAGCGCAGACAATATACTACATATAAACGTGTGATTTATTAAATAATTACAAATAAAATACAAAATACTGAGGATAAGATTATAATACTGTACAAAAGAGAAAGCGGGCAAGACAGGAGGGCAAAACCATGGGAAACAATAAAGACTAAAATAAATACACAATAATGAGATTTATAAAGTCCATAGATCACACAGAATTGATATGTCTACATTTTTGTGGTTTCGTTGTAATATTTAATACATTGAAATATGTTCATATTAAGTATATTTTTCCACACTTGCCTGAAACTATTGCACTTGTATATGCAATCCTTACCTGTTTCATATGCTGACTCAAATAGGGTGTATTATTTCTTAGACTGCATGGAAATAATTTTAGGGGTCTCTAGGTGATGGCCTCCTCCACTTCTTATTAGCAGTTATTCAAAGTAAATGTGTCAGCCATCCTTTTCAGTAATGACTGCGTATAGAAGTTGCTTGGAGCTGCAGGATCCGCGGTTGCATAGTGCATAAAGCAGACATCCTGCCTCTAATAGTGGCTAGGGCCTATGGAAGAAGATGGGCCTGCTATGCAATATAGAAAAGTAGACTAGATATCATTGCTACAGTTGTTCGTTGCTCAGGGGCAGAGCTTAATGACAAACTATATGGAGAAAATTAAAATTCAGAGACTCCCTTGTTGGTTCAAGGGCCCAAAAACGATTCTCCGGGTTCCCGGTGGGCCAGTCAAAACCTGGGCTAATCTACCGTGTGAAAAAAAAAAAAAGTTTCCCTAACTCTAAGTATTGGAGTCACCAGTATGTGTATCCATGTGATTACATTTCTTTTCTGCAATTTTTGTGTCCATGTTGTAGATCTTTGATATAGCCAGTCCTTTAATTTACTAATTAAAATAGAGTGTACAAGACTGCTCTACTTTCAGTGGCACTGAGAAGAAGGGCATAACTTTGTACTTTTTGGGTCAAGAGGCTACTTTTTTAATGCATGACTATACACTCTTTAAGTTTTTCATTCACCGTGGTATCTAATATTGTCTAGGTATAAGATAATATAAATGTATTTATGACAGAGGGATAGAGAGATTTGGATCAAAAGCTGGAACTGTCGCATCAAAATAGGGACACATGGAAAAAAGGGACCATGGGCCCCTTCATTCTAAAGATTGTAGATTACAGCATAGACGTATGGGGATATAAAAAGAAAAAAAAAACAGCGATTCCTAATAACTTGTGAGAATTTGAAGTGATTATACTGTGTAATTTCAAAGACATACAGCAAGAAAAAGTGGTATGTATAATTAGACAGGGAGCATATAGATAAAAAATATCATAATTTTTTATTGAGTGAATACAGAACTAGACACAACATAGAAATTTAAAAACATTTAAAAAAGCATGATGCTTCAGTAGAAACCACAAAAAAAAGTATCACATATCAATATGTACCAGCATTAGCCAAAAAATGATGATAGTAAAACCTCCTATCCCAAAACTAAGATACCATAAATGGGTGTCTGAAACATTAAAGTGCATCTATCAGTGCAAATTAACCCGTGTCAGCCTCTATGCTCTCAAAATAAGCTACCAGTCTATCCTGGTTCTATTAAATTCAATAGAAAAACCCACAGGGGGGAGGCATCTAAAGAAATAAGCCCAAAAATAAAGGGAATGTAAATCCCTGGAGTTAGGAATAAATACATATTTTCCCCTGATGAAGCCACAGCGTTAGTGGCGATACGCGTGGGGTAATGGCCCTCCATTGATCCTCCCACCCTCTGCACACTGCGACAGCCCTACTTCTAACCCACAGGCTGGATTTTTGGAGGTATTTATGTGATACTTTTTTGTGGTTTCTACTGAAGCATCACGCTTTTTTAAATGTTTTTAAATTTCTATGTTGTGTCTAGTTCTGTATTCACTCAATAAAAATTATGATATTTTTAATCTATATGCTCCCTGTCTAATTATACATACCACTTTTTCTTGCTGTATGTCTTTGGTCTTGCCTTCAGGGTATGTGACGGGTTGAGCAAGCAACATTCATTGAATATTCATTGAACCTTTGGTGCCCTCCTTTTGTGTGTTTCTTCTAGTAATTCATATACTGTGTAATTTCAGGGGCACAGAACTAAAGAGGAACTTTTCCATCTTTCCTTCCAGTTTTTAATAATGAGCATGTTACAAATTCACACAAAGTAGAAATTTAAAGGTGAAGTTCTTTGTATTGATACATGAGGCCGTGCATGGAAATTACTGTAGCCCAGGGCCGGCCCGAACGTATAGGCGAACTAGGCGGCCGCCTAGGGCGCCGACCCTAAGGGGGCGCCAGAGAAAAAATAGAAAAAAATTATAAAAAATCTTTTCAAAAGGCAAAAAGTTTTAGGGATGGAAAGAAAAGTGTACATAATTTTTTTTTTTTTTTACCATAAATTTAAAAGAAAAACCGTTGAGCTTCAATTTACGCACGGAAAGGAGGCGCTAAACTACGGACATGAGTCGTTTGCATCGTCTGCTGACAGGTGTTTGATCCCGCGCATTTATTTTGCTCCTAAGTTTTCAAATGTTGGCAAAGCAAACAACCAAAAATGCACACACTACACTAAGGGGGCGCCCGAGAGAAAAAAATACGTATACTTAAAAGATAGGTGTACCATATGGCCTATTTATAGTAGTTTGGACTTTAGGTACTAGTTGGCGATTATATTGATAGATGTCATCAGCAGTCGATGCGGCTGGTGGGAGGAGTCTGTTTTGACGCATTGGCGTAGACTGCCTGGACTGCCAGTCAGGCCAGCTAAGGCAAGGGAGATAGTATCTACGTGTTTTGCATATCGGCGCGTGCGATTATAATATTTTCGAGGTATGTCTCTACTGTTTGCATGCTTTATCATGTGAGCCATTGCTGTTGTTTTGTAGATTCATTGTTCCATGAGGTTTCATGAATGCAAATAGAAAATAGGAGGTTTTTAGTAAATTTTTTGCCTAGGTTCTAAAGTGTTAGGCGCTGCGAGGTAGGTATATTGTTTTGATTTTCAAAATTATTGGAAACATTGGAAATTGTTAAAGAAATGTGTTTTTTGTCTTAAAAGTAAAATCGTATTATATAATGTTCAGATAATAATTTTAATCGGCGCGTTAACTTTTAGGTAAATGCTGTGTGTTGTAACGAGTCATGGCTGATAAGAAGAAAAAACTTTCGGGGTTTCAGAACCGTAAAAGAAAAGCTGAGGAGGAGAAATCGCTTTCAAAAATCAAAGGGTCATTTTTAAAATATCTAAGCAATAGAAATGAAGACGCGGAATTCCAAACGTTGGAACAACAGGCTTCTGTTGCCTCGGAAATATCGAATGTGGAAATAGAATTTGTTTCTCATACTGAAAATAGTGAACTACAACCATCAATATCTGGTGGTAGATCTGATCAAAGTACCAGTACTGACATGGAGGCTGGTACATCTATAGAAATACTACGCAAAGACTATTCGGACGATCCCGCTACGTGGACCGTAATCAATGATGACTTACGCCTAGATGTAGTAAAACTCGGCCCCACACAAGTTAAAGATTTCGATTTTCCTTTGGACACTAATCGTAGAAAATTTTCTTGTGTTTACTATAAACGTTGTCTTGTCAATGGTGAAAGTCTTGAACGCAATTGGCTAACGTATTCTATTCAGAAAAATTCAGTTTTTTGTTTTTGCTGCACGTTGTTTCCAGACTCATCACTTCAACTAGGAATCATCAAACGCTCAACCTTAGGTACTGATGGTGTAAATGACTGGAAAAACATATCTGCTATTTTAGCCAGCCACGAAAAAAGCAAAGATCACATGATTAGCTTTCAAAAATGGAAGGAACTCGAAAATAGACTTAAGATGAACAAGACCATTGACGAAGAACACTTACGCAAAATTGAAGAGCAAGAAAAATACTGGCATCAAATTTTAGAAAGGTTGATAGCTCTAGTAAGGGTACTAGGTACGCAAAACGTAGCGTTCCGTGGATCAAATGATGCATTGTTTGCATCTAATAATGGGAACTTTTTGAAATTTGTGGAGTATTTGGCTATGTTCGATCCCGTCATGTGTGAGCACATTCGGAAAATCTGGGACAAAGAGATTCATGCACATTATTTGGGAAAAACAATACAGAATGAGATGATTCAACTGCTAAGTAATGGTATTCAGGAAAAGATTCTTGACGATGTCAAAACTGCAAAATACTTTTCTTTAGTGCTGGATTGTACTTCTGACGTGTCTCATGTTGAACAAATGACTATCATTGTTCAGTTTGTTTCCACATCAGAAGACAAAAAGTTTGAAATTAAAGAGCACTTCTTGGGATTCATTCCTGTTTCTGATACAACTGGAGGTGGTTTGACAGCCGCTTTCTTGAACAAATTTGAAGAACTGTCGCTCTCTGTGGACAACTTACGAGGGCAAGGCTACGACAATGGGAGCAACATGAAGGGAAAAAACATTGGACTACAAAGACTAATTTTGGACATAAACCCACGTGCATTCTTTGTGCCTTGCAGCTCCCATTCTCTAAACTTAGTCGTCAATGATGCCGCTAAATGTTGTTATGGAGTGACAACTTTTTTTCCTGTTAGTTCAAAATCTCTACGTATTTTTCTCTTCGTCAACTCAGCGTTGGGAAGTACTCGTGCGTCATTTGCCATCTCGGACTCTAAAACCTCTAAGCGAAACAAGGTGGGAAAGTAGAATTGATGCTCTGGCCCCCCCTCCGTTACCAATTGAGCGAAGTCCATGATGCCCTAATGGACCTAGCAGAAAATATTAGTCTCACAGGAAGCTCCGGAAATGTCTCATGGCTAGAAGCTCAAGGTTTTGCTAAACAAGTTGGAACCTTTTCTTTTGTTACATCTGTTCTAGTATGGTTCAACATTTTGTACGAAATCAATTTGACAAGTAAGTTACTTCAGTCACAAGAATTCGATTTAGCAGCTGCTTCTCAACACCTTGACAAAACAAATAAATATCTGCAATCATTAAGAAGCGATGAAGAGTTTGAGAAGCTGTTAGTTGATGCGAGGGAAATCGCAGAAGAGCTTGGCATACCAGCTAATTTTGAGTCAAGTTCTGCGCCAAAACGTTTAAAGAAAAAAAACAGACAGTTCTCTTATGCAGGGAAAGATGAGCCCATAAGAGATGAGAAACAGAGTTTCAAAATTAACTTTTACTTTGCGATCTTAGATACTGCTATAAATTCAGTTGATGAGCGGTTCACTCAGCTGAAAGAAATGGAATTGAAATTTGGATTTTTGTACCACATCCGTTCACTTGAGGGAAAACCAAGCAAATTTGTTCTGGATAAGTGTAAAGCTCTGGAAAAGTCTCTTACACACAACGAAGTAAAAGACAATCGATGCCATAGAGCTATGTGGTGAACTGCAGGCAATGTCAAGACGTGTTCCAGAAGATTCATCACCAAAAGACGTTCTTGAACTTTTGCTTAAATCTGACTTGAAAGAAAGTGTCCCCAACCTGGTGGTGGCTCGAAGAATTCTTTTGACTCTGCCTGTGTCCGTGGCCTCAGGAGAGAGAAGCTTCTCAAAACTAAAGCTAATTAAAACATATTTAAGGGCAAATATGACGCAAGAGAGGTTGGTTGGCTTGGCAACAATTTCGATAGAATCTGAAGTTGCTAAACAAATTAATCTCGGTGACTTAGTGTCATCCTTTTCCAAAAAAAAGGCAAGGAAACAAAAATTTTAATTACTTATGGTCGTTTTTGTTTTGTGTTATTGATTACTTTGTATATATTGGTCCTATACAACGTCTCAGAAGATTAAAGAGTTAGGAGAGAGTTAATTAATCATTGTTGTTGTGGTTTATTTTGCTCCTAAATTTATATCCCAAGTTTTCATCTACTGCCAAGAATAGTAGGGGCGCAACAAAATAGTTTCGCCTAGGGCGCCGTAATCTCTCGGGCCGGCCCTGCTGTAGCCTTTATGACTCTAGGGTCATGTACGTATCTATCAGTCTATTCAGTCATGCTTGCCAAATGTACCACAATGACACTGATTTTCATTCTAAATCCCCTATTTGTTATCAGCGCACACCTTGTACTCATAGTTATTTGCCATAATCTTGTCCAGTTGGTTTTCTTCCTGCTCTCATCAACCAAATACAAAAGCTGAGTTAGGCTTAGTTTGTGGCCATGAGTCATGGTAGGGGAATGTGCTGGGAGAAGATAATGGACTGAGCTCGCTGTTATGTGGCTTGTATCTGGTCATCACATATTTTAGAATGAGCAGAGCAGTTTTGATGCCATCTATGATATGCTATGTTCCTAGGTTTCTGTTGGGTGAAGAGTACTGACCTTTTTGAGCATGATCTTTTGACCCATGTTTACCAAAAAGTAACAATGGAGCGAGCACCATCTGTATATTGCTGGAGTGCTAACAAACTACGTGTAACACAAATGCAATTCAAAAAAAGAGGAACGAAAAGTACAAAATATCGGTTGCACTTCCTAAATTTGAACAATGTGTAAATATTTATTTAATAACCAACACAAAAGCCTAGAGAAGACAAACTAAAACACTTAAAATTGTGCCAGAACCTTAGGCCAAAAATTGGCACTGGGATACTGCTCATATAACAGACATGAAAACCAATAGAGCCATGTAAATGTGGTGGAAATCACTTCAGAGGAAGCCAACTCCTATGGCGATACGCATGTGGTTCTCTTTCCCATCTGATGATTTTTCTATTAGCAAATTTACCTGATAACTGTGCACATGGCACTTTACTGCACATATCTATTGCATATTTTCTGTTATATATTCCTTTGATACTGGATTATTTATTGTCTGTACATGTGTGTTGCACCTTTTCTTTACTGAATACTACTTGACATCACTTTTAGGGGTAGTGTCCATTCATGCTTATCTCTGATATTCACCACATTTCCATGGCTCTATTAGTTATCATGCCTGCTATATGGATTGGGATTGTGTCCCAGTGCCAATTTTTGACCTAGGAAACAGGTTCTGGCACAATGTGCGCAGTTTTAAATGTTTGTAGTTTATCTTGTCTAGGCGTTTGTTTGTTACTAAATAAATATTAACATTGTTCAAATTTAGGAAGTGCTACCAATATTTTGTACTTTCCTCTTTTTTTATTGCATTCTGACCTATGATCCAATGTTTGAAAGGTAGATAAATAAAAATGTTCCGCTCAGGGTCATAACTAGGCTTTCTTTAAATGTGAAGAAAGGTTTAGTTCCCTGTCCTATACCCTAGCCAAGGCAAAGAAGATTTTTAGCATCACGCACTTGGGTTTTATAACACTAGTGCCCCCTTTTACACCACGTGTATTTGTGAAGGTACATATTCGGGAAAAATTTAGAAAGTCTTGGTTTGGTTTCACACGTCCAACATTAAGGGTTAAAGAATAGACTACAATCAGATTGGCCATGGGTCTCCTGACCCAAACTGAACAAGCTCATATATGCTTATGGTTTAGGTCCTTAAATCCCACGGGTGGTTCATACAGTACTAAGGCCGCGAATGTCAGACTTGTGAAACGGTCCTTAATCAATTACCAATGTACTGTCACATACAGTAAATACAGACTGCAATTAAACTAGAATTGGTTAGGCGTTTTTAGTGCAGGGAGGCTAAAATTACATGTACAAAAACCGAAACCTAAAACTTTTTTGCCAGGTTAGAGTGAGATTTAAATGATTTGTACATCTCAAAAATATTAATTTTGAGGTGACCTTACGATGTGGAGCTCCTTCTATGCAGGTGTCCTGCTCCACACCTTCTGTATAAATTGCTTCTTTACGGTTTCTGGTAATATATCTAGTACAAAGATGTTTATAGTGGATGTGGTGGGCTGTCATGAGCCAAAGCTAGGAGATGGACCTGTGCAAAAAAAACCTGGGACTTTTCTATTTTGATTACGCAGATGAACTGAGAGTAGATCATATTTCTCTGATGAAAATCAGGTTTTTATATACAGAAATTTGTTGGACACTGAGTCTATTACGTTAAACACACTAAACCTATTGTAATGCTGCTTCTGCCAGCTTGTTTTGCTGAAATTGGTACTTCTGCAATCGCTCATATAAAACTGTGCTGCCGACGGCCCATTCTCAGATATTCTGTAGATGGCATATTTGACTTTATAGGGTAAGAGAACTTTCTTCTTTGTGACATGTCTTCTTTTTGAATCAGTATTACGGCAATTTGAAAGTGAGTGATCGTTTTCTTTGTATTAAATTGGTCTGCCAATTTGGTTTTCTATTACGGTCTTTGATATTAGATTGACGTAAGTGGAACTTAACACCTCAGCCTCTTACATGTCAGTCTTCTCAAACATTTCTGTCTTGCCTGCTTTTGGCGATTTCAGTCTAGGAAACTGCTGGCTGTGTCATTCTTTGAAGGGATATTCTTACCACGTAATGTTATGGCATTAGGTCTAAAGGATAAAGTCTTCCTGTGGAGAGTTGAAAGTTGACGTAGGGAGAATTGTATGGATTTGGTAAATGTGCAGAAGCTCTCCAGCCATTGTAATAAATGGGGCTCTCCTATAGATACATAGCTCCTCAGTGTCCTTCCTACCTGCTGAGATCTCGCACTGCTCAGTACAATGATCCTAGAATAAATAATAAAAAAATACAGTGCCTACAAGTAGTATTCAACCCCCTGTAGATTTAGCTGGTTTGATAAGATGCAAATAAGTTCGAGCCTTCAAACTGCAAATGAGAGTAGGTTTTATGAACAGAAGCATAAATCTTACAAACCAAAAAGTTATGTTGCTCAGTTGAATTTTATTAAATTTTAAACATAAAAGTGTGGGTCAATTATTATACAACCCCTATGTTTAATATTTTGTGGAATAACCCTTGTTTGCAATTACAGCTAATAATCGTCTTTTATAAGACCTGATCAGGCTGGCACAGGTCTGTGGAGTTATCTTGGCCCACTCCTCCATGCAGATCTTCTCCAAGTTATCTAGGTTCTTTGGGTGTCTCATGTGGACTTTATTCTTGAGCTCCTTCCACAAGTTTTCAATTGGGTTAAGGTCAGGAGACTGACTAGGCCACTCCAACACCTTGACTTTTTCCCTCTTGAGCCAGGCTTTGGTTTTCTTGGCTGTGTGCTTTGGGTCGTTGTCTTGTTGGAAGATGAAATTACGACCCATCTTAAGATCCTTGATGGAGGAGCGGAGGTTCTTGGCCAAAATCTCCAGGTAGGCCGTGCTATCCATCTTCCCATGGATGCGGACCAGATGGCCAGGCCCCTTGGCAGAGAAACAGCCCCACAGCATGATGCTGCCACCACCATGCTTGACTGTAGGGATGGTATTCTTGGGGTCGTATGCAGTGCCATCCAGTCTCCAAACGTCACGTGTGTGGTTGGCACCAAAGATCTCGATCTTGGTCTCATCAGACCATAGAACCTTGAACCAGTCTGTCTCAGAGTCCTCCAAGTGATCATGAGCAAACTGTAGACGAGCCTTGACATGACGCTTTGAAAGTAAAGGTACCTTACGGGCTCGTCTGGAACGGAGACCATTGCGGTGGAGTACGTTACTTATGGTATTGACTGAAACCAATGTCCCCACTGCCATGAGATCTTCCCGGAGCTCCTTCCTTGTTGTCCTTGAGTTAGCCTTGACTCTTCGGACAAGCCTGACCTCGGCACGGGAGGACACTTTCAAAGGCTGTCCAGGCCGTGGAAGGCTAACAGTAGTTCCATAAGCCTTCCACTTATGGATGATGCTCCCAACAGTGGAGACAGGTAGGCCCAACTCCTTGGAAAGGGTTTTGTACCCCTTGCCAGCCTTGTGACCCTCCACGATCTTGTCTCTGATGGCCTTGGAATGCTCCTTTGTCTTTCCCATGTTGACCATGTCTGAGTGCTGTTCACAAGTTTGGGGAGGGTCTTAAATAGTCAGAAAAGGCTGGCAAAAGAGATCTTTAATCCACACATGTGAAGCTCATTATTCTTGGTGCCTGAACTACTTCTTAATACTTTAGGGGGACCAAACAGAATTCTTGTGGTTTGAGGGGTTGAATAATAAATGACACTCTGAATTAACTTTTAACATTTTAAAAAAACAAAAACAAAATTTGCTGCAGTGCATTTCCCACTTCCAGGCTGATCTACAGTACAAATGTCACAATGCCAAGTTAATTCCGCATGTGTCAACCAGCTAAATCTGCAGGGGGTTGAATACTACTTGTAGGCACTGTGTGTGTATATATATATATATATATATATATATATATATATATATATATATATATATATATATATATATATATATATATATATATATATATATATATATATATATATATATATATATATATATATATATATATATATATATATATATATATATATATATATATATAAATATATCTATATCAAAAGTTTGGACACACCTTCTCATTTAAAGATTTTTCTGTATTTTCATGACTATGAAAATTGTACATTCACACTGAAGGCATCAAAACTATGAATTAAGGCAAAGAGGTAGTCACCAGAAATGGTTTTCACTTCACAGGTGTGCCCTGTCAGGTTTAATAAGTGGGATTTCTTGCCTTATAAATGGGGTTGGGATCATCAGTTGTGTTGTGCAGAAGTCTGGTGGATACACAGCCGATAGTCCTACTGAAAACCATTTCTGGTGACTACCTCTTTAAGCTCATCAAGAGAATGAGAATGCCAAGAGTGTGCAAAGCAGTCATCAAAGCAAAAGGTGGCTACTTTGAAGAACCTAGAATATAAGACATATTTTCAGTTGTTTCACACTTTTTTGTTAAGTATATAATTCCACGTGTTAATTCATAGTTTTGATGCCTTCAGTGCGAATGTACAATTTTCAAAGTCATGAAAATACAGAAAAATCTTTAAATGAGAAGGTGTGTCCAAACTTTTGGTCTGTACTAATTATATATATATATATATATATATATATAATATATATATATATATATATATATATATATATAATTTTTTGAGATCTACCTGTAACCTTAGTATTTTCTTTAATCCTCCTTTTACAGCAATGGTCTTCGTTTTTTTTTACAGATGGCTCAGTGTGTCACAAAGATCCAGTTGTCCATTTCTTGCTCAGATCTTTTGGATAAGGATATTGGATCCAAATCTGATCCATTGTGTGTAGTTCTGCAAAGCATTGGTGATGGAAAATGGTCAGAGGTACAGTAAGTACTACATTTTCCATAAAAGGGAACCTGTTCGCCATGACATGACATGCTATGCAATCTGTGAACACCATATAATTGAGCTGAACAGATTGGTATATAGGTTTGTGGGAAAATATTCAGTGTAGCTTGTATATTTTTAAATCCCTGCTCATTCTGGACTTGGTAATAAATGGGGAATCCTGGTTGGTGACTGACAGTTCTCTATGTGCCCACTTCTGTACAGAAGGCTGTCAATCACCAAGTAGGACCACCCCTTGACCGTTAAGCCCAGAATGACTGAACCTTTTCCCAGAAATATGTATATCAATCTGTTCAGCTCCTCCTGCTTTATAATATGCTGCCGTAGGTTGTACAGAATTTCCAAGATACTTCAGTAAACCACAGATAACATTATAGACCCTGCCAAATAGACAAGTCTGATATGTACCGTGATACACAGAGGCTGCAGATGCTAAAAAGTCCAAAATGTTTAATGTAAACCTATTGTAAAATGCCTTTAGCCAAAGAATACATGCATTTGCGTGTAAGGGGAAAAAGTCCCCAGAGTTGTCCACTATCATTTTATTTATATTAGTAATTTCATTTTATTCATTTTTTTTTTCCCACTGCGAGAATCTAGCAACAAGTTATACATTTTTAGCCAGACAAGAGGATTGACTCAGATTTTTAATTGTCACACTCTATTCTTTTCACTCTAGTTGGCTCGAACAGAGAGGGTGAAGAACTGTCAGAGCCCAGAGTTCTCCACAAAGCCTGTCATTGATTACTACTTTGAGAAAGTACAGAGCATCAAGTTTGGCGTGTATGACATTGACAACAAGTCGGTGGACCTGAATGATGATGATTATCTTGGAGGGTTTGAGTGTACTCTTGGTCAAGTATGTAGTAGTGTATAAACGTACAATTATATATTGTTGTCTGTAGCTTGCACAATTTGTGGGCTTATTTTTTATTTTGTGCTGTATTTCTAATGGTTTTCAAATGGTTCTTTCACCAGATTGCACAATAGAAATTGTATATATAATTAAATAGATCTTAGATCTATTCAAGATGCTGTTTTTACTTCGAAAATCTGTCAGAATGAATCTACAATCATATATGAAAGGTTAAAGGGGTTGTCTGGTCAAAAGTGATAAGTCTGCCGTCACTGTGTGACTGCAGACTTATGAATCGCCCCAGGGCACTGTGCACAGCAGGGATTCGGCGATATGAGACCTGGTAAAGGAGGGTATGTATGTGTTATACATAGCCCCGGACAGTGGGCGTGGCATCACTCTCCATACACTTGTATTGAGCGAGGCTGCGCCTTCTAGTCGGACGTGCCCACTGGCCGTCCACGTCACTAGACGGGGTGTGGCCTCGCTCAATACAAGTGTATGGAGAGAGGCAGCACTGAATGGCGTATACTTAGCCTCCGGTCCCAGCTTTCATACTGGCAAATCCCCGCTGCTCAGTGTGTGCGCTGGGGGGATTCATAAGTCTGCAGTCACTCTGTGACTTTTAACCGGACAACTTCTTTAACTCTGTCTCCTCTCACCTAGCCTGGTTGACAGCTCCTCAGTGTCCCTCCTACCTGCTGAGATCTCACACTGCTCAGTACAAGGACTTGGAATCATGAGCTAATTCATTCATGCCCATCTTAAATATCAGGATTAACTGGCCATTCTGACACGGATTTTCAAAGTAACTACACCATTCTCATTAGGTAAGAGGGATAGTCAATAATGAATGCAGTTTGTATTGTGAAATGTTAAAAAGATAATAAAAGAAGAAAACGTTTTACTCCCCCCTCCTCGGGTCCAGCAGAGAGTCTCTGGCGCTGATCCTGTGCCTGTTATTGTCTGTAGCAGTGTTGTCACATAGACATTGCTGCAGGCAATCTGTGAGCTCAATGGCCCTTTCCAGTTAGAAGGCATGAGACGCTCAGAGCCACTGGGCTTGCTGATTGGGTGCAGCGATTTTGACGTGATGTCAGCGCTTATAGCCAATGACACCGGGAGCAACGAGCGGTGGAGCCTCTGCCATGGGCACTGGGTGAATGAGTAAAGCAATGTGGTGTTGTGGTGTGTGTTTTTTTTTTTTTTTTTTTTTTTAAACAAACTGTGACTGGATACAGGGGTTTTCAATAACTGGAACATCTTAAGGGTACAGTTTTCCACTATACTTTGAGTATTAATTGCTCACTGTTTTTCAAGATCCCTTTTAAGACTGTGTTATTCAGTGGATCAAAATATTCTGGTCAATTGAACGTTGCACAGATGTATGATTCGTTACAGTATAGAGAACAGTTCTGTTTGCACTGAGCTGTGCATCTGTGTGACATGAAGACCCTTTTTATTCACTGGAAGTAAGCAAGCAAGTAAAGTTCCTATAAGATAACAGCAGAGATCTTGAAAACCATATAGATTTGACAATATGCATAAGCCCAAATTCATAAAAGCAATTTTACCAAAATCCTGGCGTAAATTGCTTTGAAAAGTCTCCATTTCAACTTTTTGTAATTTTCATGCTTTTTTCTCCCAGCTCAGTGAAAATGGGTAGGATGGGGGCGATGGCTAGGTTCCTTACGCCAGAAATCTTATCCATTCAGGGAGTGAAGTATGATTTCTGGCATGGCACACAGAGGCGCACACCACTCGTCGGTCAGTCTTGGTTCATGAAGTGGCGTGCGTCAGGAGTGTCTGACCCAATCTCGACCAGTTAGAAAATTGCCAGTCTTGATGAATTGGGGCCAGAGTATATTGGAAAATTGCTGAACTATTCAGATCTAAAAGATAACCTTTGTTAAAATTATAACACCTCTTTAAAGGGAACCTGTTAGTAGATTCATTCCTCCCAATTCATGGGGCGCAATTGCAGCCAAGTATGTCTCTCTAAAATGATCTTCCATTTCACAGAAAACCTAGCTTGAAAAGTCGGCTGGGGACCATAGTGTGCAACCTAACTGACTAGTCCGGCATAACCCCTTCTTGGTCTGCTTCTCTCCACCCTGCTATAGGTGTATCACCAGTCTCTCCTATGTGTATGCTCACACAGCCAGGCTGTTTCATGTTGCCAATTGTTCAGACAGCATGAATCTAGTGACAGGTTCTCTTTTAATTGCTTGTGTTTTTTATGCCCCAATATCAGGGTAGAGAAATGTCCCAGAAATTCCCGAATGTCCATAATAATAAACCACTTTTTATTTCCTTGACTGTAAGAAAAAAAAAAAAGAAAAAAAAAAGTAAAATCAATATTTGACTTGACCACCTTTTTCCTTCAAAACCGTATCAATTCTCAGAGGTACATTTGTACAAAGTCTGGGACTTTATAGGATTATAGTCAGGTGTATGATTAACCAATTGTACTAAGGTGATTAGTGATCATCATTTTCATATGTAGGTTGAAACAGTCATTAGCTGCAACAGAAATAGCTGTGTAAGAGGCTTAAAGCTGGTTGAGGAACAGCTACAAAGTTGAGGTTGTGGGAAGACCAACACATGTTATAGGTCATACACCATGCTGCATCAGCAAGGTCTCTCCTAGGCAAAGATTTCCAAACAGACTGAGGTTTCAAGATGTGATGTTCAAGCTCTTTTCAAGAAACTCCAAGAAAGGGTCAACAGTGAAGACCATACATGCAGTAGTCGGCCAAGGAAAATTTAATGCAGCCAATGAAGACATATCATCATGCTTTTGGTTCCATTTGAAATTGGAAGTTGTCCAACCATGCCATTAGCTTAGTACTGACAGCAACTAGTGGGACCCAGCCACATCCATCTACTTTTCTGAGAAGTCTGGCCAGATGTGGTCTTTATGGATGTAAAAATGCAAGGTACAACAGAAGGCAATTTGATCACCAAAGGGCCAGAGAGTGGTAAAATAATGAATGCCTACAGGCAACCTTGAAGCATGGTGGAGGATTTTTGCAAGTTTGCAGTCTTTCAACAAATGTAATTAAGAGTTTGGTCAGAATTAATTGTGTCCTCCATGCTAAGTAATAGAGGCATACTTATCCACCATGCAACTGATTGTCTTCAAGTTTATTCTGACAACGACCCCAAACTTACAGCCAATGTCATCCAAAACTATCTTCAGCATAAAAAACAAAACAAGGAGTCCTGGAAGTGATATGCCACATAGAACACTGATTTCAAGATCATCGATTCTGTCTGGGACTACATAGAGACAGAGTTGCCCCAACCTACATCCGCAGAAGATCTGTAGTTAGTTCTTCCAAGATGTTTGGAACAATCTGCACGTCGAGTTTATTCAAAAACTGTGTACAAATGAAACTAGAAGAATTGATGCTGTTTTGATGGCAAAGAGTGGTCGCACCAAATATTATTTTAATTCAGATGTTTTTATATATTTCGTGTTTTTGTTAATTTTTAAAAATAAACTAACACTTCTTCTATTTTTTTTTCTTACTTTGCAACATTTTTTACACACCTGCCAAAAACTTTTGCACAGTACTGTATATTGCCATATAAGTACACATTTAATCACACTTTTCAGTCCAGGCAATTCATAATATAATCCCCCCTTTATAAATGTGAAGAAATATAATTTTGGTGAAAATTAGTGATTATTAGGAATACATGAAGCTTGTTTTTGTAATTTACTTTTAGATTGTGTCCAATCGTAAGTTTAAGGGACCACTGGAGCTGAAGAAGGGAAAGCCTGCCGGGAAGGGAACAATAACTGTAAGTTTAGACATTTGTGCTTGCAAATCTGTTTTAATCTAAATAGCCACAGATAATGGCTGAATCTTTTATGTGCTTTGATTGCAGCCCTTGTTGGCTTTGTGTTTGGCTGATGTCCCAGTATTTTTCATCATGTTATCTTACTGGAGTGCATCTTAATAATTTATGGAACACGAAAGTTAAAAGCTAAATGGGAATAAAGTACTTTCTTCAAAGGCCTCTTTTTAAATGAAAATTGCAAGTTGGCTTACATCACCTATGATTTGTCATACAGTCCTTGTTTGTGCTCGAGAAACCGCATTCGGCAAATGTGCCGAATCTCTGAAGCTGAACACAATGGGACTAACACACGAGCAAAATTTGCAAAAAGCATAAAATATGTAAATCTTCCAGTAATATTGGTGTGTATGTAATATATATTTATATTATAGCAAAAATTTTAGATTTTCCCTTTTTTCTACTAGATCATCGCTGAAGAAATCAAGGACACTCGGGTTGTAAATCTTGAAGTGGAGGCTAGGAATCTAGATAAAAAGGTATCCACCTAAGATAAATAATGAGCTGTGAAGTAGTAAGGTCATTGTAATGGGACTCTGTCAGCACCGAATGACTGTTGAAACTAAATCCTGCCACTCGGTGCTTCACAGCGGCCAAACATTTAACTCCACCTTCCCACCTGTTTGTTTTTCCTAAGTCTCCACCCTCTCGCTCCCTTCTGTGACCGCTTTGGCTTCATAGAGCCAGAGAAGGGTGGAGATGGATGGAAACCAAGCAAGTGGGAAGGTGTACTTAACCCCTTAGTGAGGGAGCCAATTATGTCCTTAATGACCGGGCCAAATATTCCAATTCTGACCACTGTCACTTTGAGGTACTAACTCTGGAACGCTTCAACGTATCCTGCTGGTTATGAGAGCGTTTTTTCATGACATATTGTACTACACAATAGTGGTAAAAAAAATTGATATTACTTACGTTTATTTGTGGAAAAAAAACAAAACGGTAATTTGGTGAAAACTTAGAAAATTTTGCTATTTTCAAACTTTGAATTCTTATGCCCTTAAATCAGAGATGGGTCACACAAAATAGTTAATAAATAATATTTCCCAAATGTCTACTTTACATCAGCACAATTTTTTTTTAGAAAGTTGTAAGGGTTAAAATTTGAGCAGCGATTTTTCTCATTTTTCCAACAAAATTTTCAAAACCATAATAAATATATATATATATATATATATATATATTATTATATTATATTTATTAGATTTTTTTTTTTTTTTTTTTTTTTTTTTAGGGACCACATCACATTTGAAATGACTTTGAGGGGTCTATATGACAGAAAATACCCAAAAGTGACACCATTCTAAAAACTGCACCCCTCAAGGTGCTCAAAACCACATTCAAGAACTTTATTAACCCTTCAGGTGCTTCACATGAACTGAAGCAACATAGAAGGAAAAAATGAACATTTTACCTTTTTTTTTTTTTTTTTTCCACAAACCTTTTACTTCAGAGCCCAATTGTTTATTTTCACAAGGGTAACCAGAGAAAATGGTCCACAAAATTTATTGTGCAATTTCTCCTGAGTAAGCCGATACCCCATATGTGGGGGAAAGCCACTATTTGGGTGCATGACAGGGCTCAGAAGGGAAGGAGGCAATGTTGACTTTGAACGCAAATTTGGCTGGAATCTAGAGCGTATGCCATGTCACGTTTAGAGAGCCCCTGATGTGCCTAAACAGTGGAAACCCCCCCCCCCCCACCACCACCACCACCACCACCAGTGACTCCATTTTGGAACCTAGACCCCCCCCCCCTCTCCCCCCAAGGATTTTATCAAGGGGTATAGTGAGCATTTTGAACCCAGAGTTACAACACAGAATTTTATATTATGTTGTCATATTGAATACGTAGTCATTAGTGTTGCTCGCTGCTTGAGTTTGCATCGGGTACTCGGGTAGGCACAGAGTAACGCGGGTGCTTGAGTGACATGCTCAAGTCCCCGCACTGCATGTTTCACGGCTATTAGCCAAAAAAAAAAACATCCGGGGATCACCCATTTATGGCAGGCAATCCCAGCGTGTTTTTTTTTTGGCTGTATAATAGCCGCGAAACATGTGGGGCAGGTACTCTATCATGTCACTCAAGCACCCGCGATACTCTGCATTGGGTGCTCGGGTATACACAAACTCAAGAAGCGAGGAACACTAATGACAACTTATTGAATATGACGACCTAATATTATCAAATTCTGTGTCGTACCTCTGGGTTCAAAATGCTCAACACTAGTCGCCATATCGTCATTACTTTTTTTTCTTTACTTTTGAAAAAATCCCAACCCTCCTAATTCCAACACCTGCAAAGAATGGAATTTTTTTTTTTTTTTTTATAATTTTTATCTAACCAAGGGGGTGAACAAATGGGAGTTTGACTTACAATTATTTTTTTTTCTTTTTTTTTTTTTCTTGTGATCACAGTAATCAAAAGGAACAAATAGGGAAAACTCTCCTGCCAGCAGATATCATTGCAACCGCGGGTACAGTTTCAGTAGCTGAGAACCCGGAGATTTTCTGACTTTGGGAGAGCGCTACAGCCTTGTTCCCGATCGCCGTTTTAAAACTGCAATGAAGGAATAAGGCCCCTTAACGACTGCCTTTTTAAGGGGTTAAATGACTGGCCGCCATGAAGCACCGAGCGCCTGTACTTGGTTTCAGCAGTCATTCTATGCTGACAGTCCCTTCATGTTTTGAACTTTAAAGTTCAGTTTGTCCAGATTTTTTTCAGACATGGAACATGTCTGAGTTTGACATTTTCTATTCATACATTTCATTGGGGGAGGCACTTGCAGTGTTTGTCATTACCTATCAATGGCCCCCTAAGACCATAATCGCCCAATGTAAGGCTGCCTTATGATATACTTTAGTCTAAGTTGTTACTTTGAGTCCAGTCCTTCTGCATACTTGGTACCAGCTTTTGTATACATTGGCACTATGTAAACAATACAAAGTTAATATTCCACTGAAACTTTCCCATGAAATAATCATAAGAGAATGAGTATGTTACAATACTAGATGTAATCATTTATAATTGTATATTGTGCTGTTTATGGGATTCTAGTCTTGAAGTTATTTCTGCTCTGACATGAATCAATTTTTAAGTATCTGAAGGGAAGGAAAATATGCTAGTATTAGACATTTCATGTTGCCTCGTGATCTACACCTTTTTACTAAAGTTTTTGCACACTTTTTAAAGGGTTTTCTGATACTAATCTATTGATGACCTATCCATAGAATAAGTCATCCATATTGGATCACGGGCACCGCCATTGCTCAGCTGATATCTGCTCTGGCAGCAACCGGGTCTAAGTAATGTATGGAGTGGAACATAGTTAAGTACTTGGTAGTGGCTACTAAATATTGTACGCAGCTGTGCTGTTCCGCTCTTTCCATTGCTTATATCCAGCCTTTGCCGGAGCAAATATTAGCTGATTGGTGGGGGTGCCATCAGTCAGACCCAGCAATCTCCTATTGATGACCTATGCTATGTAAAGACCAGTACTTTCGACCTGGACGACTTCTTGCCTTCTATTTCATTATATTACAATAACATTGCCACCATTGTGGTGTTTTTGTGTATTTTATACTTGCATAGTTTGAAATTGGTATGTTTATCAGGTTTTTTGATTTAAAAAAAAAAAAAAAAAAAAAAAAAAAAATTCCAATATTAAATTTTTTTTTTATTTTTTTTTTTTAACCTTTACCCTGCTTTAGGATTTCCTTGGCAAATCTGATCCATTCCTGGAATTATTTAGGCAAGGAGATGATGGCTCCTGGCAGTTGGCTTACAGATCTGAGGTACAGTAAAATGTCTGTAGCGCCACAAAATGCCTGCATGTGTAATATAATTATCTGTATTGCCAGATATGGTGAGGGCTGATTTTTCTGCTATTATAATTGCATTCACACATTGTTACCCGATCCCTTACTGGAGGATTGTGCACTTTTGTCTAAATCAGGAAGTGTACACGATCCCTCAGAGGGGAGGAGGTGCTTCTGAAGTGGTAGTGTGAGGAAGAGGGTAGCATCATGGAGGTCCTGGATGCAGAGGAGAGCAGTGTGCTCTCTGGAAGGACAAGCTGCACAAGGCAGGGTCCAGTCCCTAGTGCCACAGAGACTTCCAGAGACCGTGCTAAACTGAAAGATTGCTCGGTCTTCATACAACGAGCAGAAGAGCGCTTTTGCCCAGGGGCTCAATAGCTGCATAGGATCAAGAACACTGCTGCAAGAGAAAGTGAGTGTTCTGACAGGATTCACATTGCCTGCTCGCTGGAAGGGATCACAGATCCTGTAACTATTCACCTTGGACCCCTGGGGATCCAAGGAATTTTCAACCAGAGGTATACTTAGCAGCAGGAAGGCTACACAACCTCACAGCAGAGAATCTGAGCCCTCACCATGCAGGCCTGACCAAAACCCTGTATGTGAATTGTATAGAAGCTTCTGGAACTGTTTGCAGAACTCCAGTAAAAGGTACAAACTGGTTATTACCCTATCTAAAGCTGATTATTTTCTGCTGCGCCTTTCCTGCTCCAACTTCCCTGGGAGCTGGCACTGCTCATCACCACTTAACTCCCAGGGGCCTTCATCAGTGCCCGGCCATACCAGGCCGAACATCCCAACTGGCGTCACGAACCCTTTTTATTTTATTATTAACCTCCACAATTGATAAAGACTGGCGTGCACCCCCCCCGGTTAGACCAGACGAGCACTCGGACCGCCGTGCACCAGTACCATGACCGAAGCGGCCCGATCTGGGGCGGGACATCTGCCCACCTTTTCTACAATTCATTTCTGCAAGCTGTAACAAAATAGATATTTATTACCTGGTTGGCATGGCCTTATTAAGATGGCATATGGGTGTCATAGTGAGGAAGATCTCCCACCTGGTACCCCCTTCTATAAACCATAATTTCTAGTGTGTTTGAACTTCTCATATAATTAAAGGGAATCTGTCAGAAGGATCAACCCTCCTAATCCATCTATATGGACATGCAGGCCCTAAAAACTAGAATAAAATGATACCCTGATATTTCTGTGATCCGATGTCTTATTCCAGAGATATTCACATTGTTTTTTAATGTAAAAGCGCTTTTAAGATTTCTGGACCGGACACAGATCTCCAGCAGAGTCGGACCTGCATGCCCACGTAGACGACTTAGGAGGGTTTATCCTACTGACATATTCCCTTTAAAGCATCTGAATGGCTACTATGCAATAGGAAACATCATTCAGGGAAAAAGCCTGCCTGGCTATGTCCTTCCCTTCTAAATGCTTCTGTTTTCTGGGGATGCCAGGTGCCATTCCTGCAGTGATAATCTCTTCCCATGGCAGCTAAAGATGGCAATGATCAGAAAATAAATCCTCACACGTTGTCTTCCGTGCAGTGAAACCTACTAATCTTTTCCTTGCTGATATGCAATTCTCTTATTGCATTTTTCTCTGCCAAATTTGTGTATTGTTCATATGTGCTCCATGTCTAATTTATCTCCTATTTGCAACAGGTTATCAAGAACAACCTCAATCCCTGCTGGAAGAAGTTCAGCGTCCCCCTGCAGAGCTTATGTGGCGGGGACTTGAACAAGCCCATCAAAGTAAGAACTAGGAATACTTAGGACTGTTTGGGCATTTCACCAAAATTAATAATTTCTCAGAGCTGAACATACTGAGAAGAGGGGCTATCACATAAGAGTTTCTGAATGACAAATCATCCAAAAATGTGACCCATAACTCTCAACAAATGAGGCATAATTAGGAAAACATGTTCGACCTCAAAACTCTCAGATGATGGCCGCACATTCAAAAGGCCTGATTTTCCATAATAACCAGAGTTCAAATTTTATTCATTAAATTGCACTAAAAACAGGCCCCAATTGACTAAGACTTATACACGCCAGTTTTAATAAGGGGTGTGCAAGAAAAGGTTGCGCCAAATTAATTAAGTGGCATGCGACTCTTAATGAGTTTGGTGCATCTTATCAGCTGCATGCCCCTCCATGTGCCTCACTCTGAAATGCTACTCCAGTCAGGGACTGGAGTAACACTTCTAGCGTAAAAAAAAATCAGTACTTTTGAAAAATTTGACAACCGGGCATAGCCATGACCCATCTTGGCTCTGCTCATTCTGGCGAAGCTGCCTGAAACTAGAGAGGAAATGCCAAATGTTTCAAAATTTTGTGACTTTTCAAAGTGTTTTACGCCAGACTGGGGTAAACATTTTGGTGAATCTGAGCCATAGACTTGATTTTGTTCTAAATCTTTGTCTTAGTATGGCATTTGCAAACAGTATTTCAAATCAAATGTATTGGTGCCAATGTTTTTTGTTTAGATTTTCATTGCGGAAAATTTTTTCTTGCTTTACTAACTGAATGTTTTCAGATTTATTTATTTTTTCATTTTTTTTTAGGGTTTTAAGGAAACTTGACAGCTTTGTTGAAAGAAGAAACTTGCATTTGCTGTTCAATGGTCATTTCTAGTTAGGGCTCATGCACCTTTAGTGTGGAAGCCACTCTCCTTTCAGTGCCATACAGGCTTTGTGTGTACAGAGAGATTCTCCCTAAAAAGTAATGCTTTTAGGGGTGCATAGCTATGTATATTCAGTGTCTAATGATTTTTGCCAGATTCGTATAGGATCCAACAGATAAAACATTTCTCTTTGAAATCTTTTAGGGGTATAGGAGGCATTTTAGAGGCCTTACTTTGGCTCCATACAAAGCAGAACATTAATATGGCCTTACGCATAAGCCTTAAAAAAAAAAAATAAAAAAAAAAAAAAATTTCAATTTTCATAGACTGTTTTACTTGTATAGCATAGTATTCATTCTGAAGGTAAAAAAATGAAATGTGTGGCTTGGCTCACTGCTGTGTTTTAATGTTAGGTCTCAGTTAGCGATCATGATGACAGCTCCAGCTCTGATCTCATAGGAGAATTCGAGTGCGTGACATCCAAGCTGCTGGGAGCTCAGGAGCAAGCGGTGAGCCCGATAACCTTTCTCACTGCCTACCTCTCTTCCTCTAGGTGCACTGTACTGATTATGATAGCGATGGCTCTCATGACTTAATAGGGATATTTGAGACTAACTTGTCTCAGCTGCAGAAAGCAGGAGGAGGTACTCCGGTGAGCTCTGTTCATTGTTTTTACTCATAACTTCTTAATAATAACTTCACTTTAATTATTTTTTTTATTTGTATGGGGCCATTGAGCTATTTGTTTCTCTTATTCTAAAGACTTAATCTTGCAGATATGAAGTGCTGTATAATTTTATGGTGCTGGTCTTCTATTCGCATATGTTCAATAAATGCATGTTGTAATTTAACGTTATGGAGATTCTTAGGATTCTTCTAGTGGTTTGTGACTTAATCATTGAAATCCCTTTTATGTATAGGTGGAATTTGAATGTATTAATCCCCAGAAGAAGCAGAAGAAGAAGGGTTATAAGAACTCTGGGGTTGTTCGGGTCAAGTCTTGCAAAGTAAGTTACTTTTAATGCCTTTATAAATTATGGAGATATTTGGTGGCTTATAGGTGACAGCGTAACATCTGGTATTCCCCACTGAAGTTGATTTTAGCACATTAGACTACTTCATCTCACTATTAATGCATGTTAGTAGGGGTAGCAGAAGTTAAATACATAATAGAATATTTTATATCAATGTTCTATGAAATCGTATTTTAGGGAGTCTGTCAACCAAACTGACAGAATATGCTTCTCCCTTCTTCTTTCTCCATTTTTCAAGTTGAAGATGCTTCAGGAATCACTTCTTTTCTCTGACTTTTTGCAAACCTGATGCATGTTTTTGGTCCTTTCCTGAGTGCCCGTTTTAGGTTTTTGACAGCGTGTGTTTTTTTTTTTTTTTTTTTTTTTTTTTTTCCTTTTCTTCTTTCCTTAAGCTCCAAAGAACAATGCAGCCACTGCTAGCGTTTTTTGCAGCAAAATGCTGATGGCCTTCCCATTGACTTGCATTGTAAAGCATTGAGTGTCATCAGAGCCTGAAGAAGGGTTTGCTCCCTTCTTGTATCCACTTGTCGGAAACCTGAAGCAGTAAAAAGATGCTCAAAAGTCTGAACATATGAACATCAAGTAGTATAGAAATGAATATGTTCATTCTTTTGAGTGATTTGTTAGCTCTTTTTTAGATGGATTTCGGAGGCGACCAACTGCAAACCCACCCAAAAGAAACCACATGTGAACATAGCGTTAATGTTGTCATTGCTGACTCCATTCTTCAAAAACTGCAATTGTTTAATCAAATATGCAAATTAGTACTCCATGCACCCTGGGTATGGCTAAGAGACTTGGCGCCCTGTTCAGCCCACTGATTTTTGCATGCCCCTGCCTCCCCCACTAGTGATTTGACAGCATTGGCTTACCTGAAGCAAGCACCGCTTGCTGAGAGAGTGCAGAGAAGAGTGCATTGAGCATCCTTATTACTATATTTGATTAGATTTCAGTCTCTACAGGACAGATGCAGTGATTAAACCACTTAAGGTGCCATTTTCTTGTTGGGGGTGGGATTGGGGGCTATATATCGCACACAAGGATATGTGCTTAGGTTACACTGTCAGGGCTGACAGACTTCCTTTTAAACCTATTGCAATAAAAAATGCACCAGCTAGAATATTACAAGATGTGCAGATGTAGTGTAGTGTCTTGCAGAACGTTTTATTGTCTCATTCTGCTTTTACCTCTCATTATATTGTCTTTTTTAGATCGATGTAGAGTATTCCTTCCTGGATTATGTGATGGGTGGTTGCCAGATCAACTTCACGGTAAATAATTTCACACATCATAATCTGCTTGAAAGCTCAGCTGCAGTGACCACATACATTAAACTGATGCAGGAGGCTGCCTCTAAGGCTACTGTAATATCCGTATCTGGAGGAAAAGGCAAAATGGTGCTGGATGAAGCTGGTGTTCATCGTCCAAAAGAACTGACACTTCATCATAGTTTCCATAATAAACAGACTTGTCAGATGACTGGAGAAATATAGCATGAAGAAATACATTTATGTTTGAGCCCTCGTCCTGATTTTGACCAAGGTCATCGTTTAAGTTTTTGTACAATATACAACCTAAGCAGTATTTGGGCCAAAAAAACCCCCAGCAACAAATAATATATGTAGTAGACCTTACAGGATATTTACTACAGGCAGTAACTTGTGGTGGCAACATTTTTGAATGCAAAAGGAAAAAACACACCGCCAAAATGAGGAATGGAACCTACCGCGAGCATGTTTAATTGGAAGATATCCCTTGTGTTTATTTTTTTTATTTTTATTTTTATCATCCATCCCCGGTTTTACACACACACACACACACACACACACACGTGGTCGTATTTAATAGGTGTGTGTGTGTGTGTGTGTGTGATTAAAGTGAGTTGGGCAAGGTTAAAGGAGGTCTGAATTTTTTTTTCCCAAAATCATCCCTACTCTTGGCCATGGGAATAATCATACCAAACTGGTATATAGTTTTCTATGTATAACTTCAAGATCTTTAGAAATTTCCTCAGCATAAGCTTGTTTTTATGTTTTCAGGTTGGAGTTGATTTCACTGGCTCCAATGGTGATCCCAAATCTCCCGACTCCTTGCACTATATCAGCCCAAATGGAGTAAATGAATATCTTACCGCAATATGGTGCGTGGGTAACGTGGTCCAGGACTATGACACGTAAGAGTCTCTCCTATTGCTTATGATTCTTTTATGTCCACTCGAGAAAGCATTTTTCTCCAAAAACATCACTTGTATGTTGAAGGCATTAAAATATTAACGTTATGACTAGTGTTGAGCATTCCGATACAGTGAATATCGGCCGATACCCGATATTTCAGTATCGGAATTCCGATACTTAATTCCGATACTTTTATAATATCGAATACCGGAATCGGAAGTTCCCATAATGCCTGCGCTCTGCAGTGTCTCTGAAGGATGACAAGCTGGATGGCAGCGCTCAGCTGCGATCCAGCTTGTCATCAGAATGCCATCCCAGCGTGGGAGAATTCTCCTGATTGTTTAAAAGCCGGCGCGCGGTAAAAAGCCGCCGGCTTTTAAACAATCACGCAGCCCCATACTGCTTCCCCGCAGCCTCCCACCCCGATCCTCCGCTCCCCTCGCCACCTCCCATCCCGATCGTAAATTAGGACCGGGCGGGGAGCGCAGCACCAAGGAGCGAAGGACCCGGGCGGGGAAGCCGGCAGTGAAAAGACTTCACCGCCGGCTTTCCCGTTCTGTGCTGCGCTTTCCCGCCGGTTATTTCAAATGAACAGCTGAGGTATCAGGTGATGCCGATCAGCTGTTCATTTGAAGTAGCCGCGGTGCCCTCAGAGGGTTCATGTGAGTTCATGCTTGACTGCATGAACTCACATCAACTTTCCCACGGCCGCACAGGTCAGCCTCACCTCCCGGACCCGTCATGATTAGTGTGTGCGGGGTGTGTGTGTGTGCGGGGTGTGTGTGTGTGCGGGGTGTGTGTGTGTGCGGGTGTGTGTGTGCGGGTGTGTGTGCGGGTGTGTGTGCGGGCAGACATAGGCCGATGTGACACTACTACTCCCATCGGCCTATGTCTGTCCCCCGTCCACTCCTGCCAGCAGGATCAGCTCGATGGGAGCAGTAGTTCCCATCAGCCTGATCCTGCTATTTAAATTGCCCTACTGTGTCCCCAATAAATGTTAAATACATGTCATTGGTGGCCAGTGGTTACCTAAAAGAAATTAGTTCATACATTACCTGTCCCCGCCGATCGCCACCTAAAATAAAGTAAAAAATAAAAAACTACACCTATACTCACCAAGACACCTAATTCCCCGAAGCCATCGATCTCCTGTAATAAAATATAAAATAATAAACCACAACCTTATCCTTACCCCTCCGTAGTAGTCCACGAGTGTCCCACGAAGATCTCCAGTTCAGAGCAGCCACATAGAATGTGACCGCTCTGAACCGCTGCCGCCGCTAGAATGACGGGGCCGTAAGGGTTCACCGGAGTTCAGGCAGCGCTGCTCCGGTTAGCTCCTTTACGGCACTGCTGTATCGTGAGAAATTCCCACGGTACAGCACTGCCGTAAAGGAGGTCTCCGGAGCTGCGCTGCCTGAATGCACTCCGGTGACCTCAGTCAGTGGCTCCCGCTGCCGGGAGCGTACGTGTTCCCGGCAGCGTGAGCTTACAGCAGCCATGCACAGCTGTCACCATCTCCAGATGTGACAGCTGTGCATGGGAGATCAGCGCAGGAACGTGGACAGGTAACTATTTTTTTTTTAGTAAACTAAGAATTAAATAAAATGGTGTTTTATTTCAAATAAATTATTTTTTTCTGGGTGTAGTGTGTTTTTTCTTTTTAACACTTTGTAGGTTAGTAATGGGGGTGTCATATAGACGGCCATCATTACTAACCTGGGCTTCATGGCAGCTGGCGCTGACATGAACCCCACCACTATTACCCCCTGCCACCGCACCAGGGCAGCGTGGAAGAGCGAGGCTAAGTGCCAGAATTGGCGCATCCTATGGATGCGCCATTTCTGGGGCGGCTGACGGCTGGTGTTTCTAGCCTGGGAGGGGGCCAATATTCATGGCACCCTTCCTGAGCTATTAATATCAGCCCCCAGCTGTCTGCCTAGCCTTTGCTAGCTATTAAAATAGAGGGGACCCCACGTCATTTTTTTTTGGGGGGTCCCCCATTTTAATAGCTAGTAAAGGCTAGGTATTCAGCTGGGGGCTGATATTAGTAGCCTGGGAAGCTCCGTGGGTTTTACCCCCTTCCCAGGCTTCAAACATCTGCCCCAGCCGTCTGCTTAACCTCCGCTAGAGACTAAAATTATGGGGGATCCCACGCCATTTTTTTTTTAAATAAATCCTTTATTTTAACACTAAATGACATTTGAGGACTTAATAAAGATGCAGTCCCTAAATTATTATTTATTTTTTAATAAATTTTTCCCAAAACTTTTGACGTGGGCTTCGCCATATTTTTGTATGCCAGCCAGGTACAGCATCCAGCTTCTATGAACGCGCCATTTTCCGGGGCGGCCGCGGACTGCAATTTTCAGCGGGGGGGGGGAGGGGAGGGCAAAAAGCTTGGGCCTCCCTGCGCTGCAGATTCCATCCCCCAGCTGCCTAGTTGTACCTGGCTGGACACAAAAATAGGGAGAAGCTCCACGTTTTTTTTTTTTTAATTATTTCATGAAATTCATGGAATAATTAAGAAAAAAAGGGCTTCCCTATATTGTTGTGTCCGGCTAGGTACAAATAGGCAGCTGGTGGTTGGGGGCAGCCCGTTCCTGCCTGCTGTACCTGGCTGGACACAAATATAGTGTGAAGCCCCACGTCAATTTTTTTTTAATTATTTCAGGAAATTCATGAAATAATTAAAAAAAAATTATGTGGGGCTTCGCCCTATAATTGTGTCCAGCCAGGTACAGCAGGCAGGAACGGGCTGCCCCCAACCACCAGCTGCCTATTTGTACCTAGCCGGACACAACAATATAGGGAAGCCCTTTTTTTCTTAATTATTCCATGAATTTCATGAAATAATTTAAAAAAAAAATGTGTGGCGCTTCGCCCTATTTTTGTGTCCAGCCAGGTACAACTAGGCAGCTGGGGGCTGGAATCTGCAGCGCAGGGAGACCCAAGCTTTCTGGGTCCCACCCGCTGCAAATTGCAGTCCGCAGCCGCCCCGGAAAATGGCGCGTTCATAGAAGCGCCATCTTCTGGCGCTGTACCCAACTCATCCAGGGCCCTGGTGCGGTGGCTCACTGGGTAATAAAGGGGTTAAGGCCAGCTTGGCATTATCAGCTGGCCCTAAGCCCGAAATTCATGGGGTCACGCCAATATTAGACATGACCGCCATGAATTTCTAGTAAAGTATTTAAAAAAAACACAAACACCCAGAAAAAAGTCCTTTAATTGAAATAAAGACACAATTCTTTATTGTTCTAAATTAAACCATACTTACCGCCACACCCATTCCAGCTGAAGCCAACGATCTCCTGCAATAAAAGTAAAATAATAAAGCAACCTCATCCTTACCTTTCCATGGTTCCCAGGACAGCTTCAGCTCTGCTACATCGAGATGACAGGCTGGACCGCAGCAGAACGCTGCCATCCAGCCTGTCATCCCGCGGACACTGAGAAGCGCAGGCATGCTTGCGCTCCTCAGTGTCTTTCTGTGACGTCATCCAGATGAGCCGAGGTCATGTCCAATGAACTCAGCTCACCTCATGCACGTCACTGACAGCGTGGGAAAATTCTCCTGCACTCAGCGCTTCAGCGTGAGAATTCTCCCACGCTGTCAGTGACGTGCATGAGGTGCGCCGAGTTCATGGGACATGACCTCACCTCATGCACGTCACTGACAGCGTGGGAAAATTCTCACGCTGAAGCGCTGAGTGCAGGAGAATTCTCCCACGCTGTCAGTGACGTACATGAGGTGAGCCGAGTTCATTGTCGGCTCATCTGGATGCCGTCACAGCCAGACACTGAGGAGTGGAAGTATGCCTGCGCTTCTCAGTGTCTGCGGGATGACAGGCTGGATGGCAGCGTTCTGCTGCGGTCCAGCCTGTCATCTCGATGTAGCAGAGCTGAAGCCGTCGTGGGAGCCATGGAAAGGTAAGGATGAGGTTGCTTTATTATTTTTCTTTTATTGCAGGAGATCGTTGGCTTCAGCTGGAATGGGCGTGATGGTAAGTATGGTTTAATTTAGAACAATAAAGAATTGTGTGTTTATTTCAATTAAAGGACTTTTTTCTGGGTGTTTGTGTTTTTTTTAAATACTTTACTAGAAATTCATGGTGGTCATGTCTAATATTGGCGTGACCCCATGAATTTCGGGCTTAGGGCCAGCTGATAATGCCAAGCTGGCCTTAACCCCTTTATTACCCAGTGAGCCACCGCATCAGGGCCCTGGATGAGTTGGGTACAGCGCCAGAAGATGGCGCTTCTATGAACGCGCCATTTTCCGGGGCGGCTGCGGACTGCAATTTGCAGCGGGTGGGGCCCAGAAAGCTTGGGCCTCCCTGCGCTGCAGATTCCAGCCCCCAGCTGCCTAGTTGTACCTGGCTGGACACAAAAATAGGGCGAAGCTCCACGTTTTTTTTTTTTTTAAATTCATGAAATTCATGGAATAATTCAGAAAAAAAGGGCTTCCCTATATTGTTGTGTCCGGCTAGGTACAAATAGGCTGCTGGTGGTTGGGGGCAGCCCGTTCCTGCCTGCTGTACCTGACTGGACACAAATATAGGGCGAAGCCCCACATCAATTTTTTTAAATTATTTCATGAATTTCCTGAAATGATTTAAAAAAAATTGACGTGGGGCTTCGCCCTATATTTGTGTCCAGCCAGGTACAGCAGGCAGGAACAGGCTGCCCCCAACCACCAGCTGCCTATTTGTACCTGGCCGGACACAACAATATAGGGAAGCCCTTTTTTAAAAAAATTATTTCATGAAATAATTAAAAAAAAATTGACGTGGGGCTTCGCACTATATTTGTGTCCAGCCAGGTACAGCAGGCAGGAATGGGCTGCCCCCAACCACCAGCTGCCTATTTGTACCTGGTTGGACACAACAATATAGGGAAGCCCTTTTTTTCTTAATTATTCCATGAATTTCATGAAATAATTTAAAAAAAAAATGCGTGGGGCTTCGCCCTATTTTTGTGCCCAGCCAGATACAACTAGGCAGCTGGGGGCTGGAATCCGCAGCGCAGGGAGACCCAAGCTTTCTGGGCCACCCCCGCTGCAAATTGCAGTCCGCAGCCGCCCCAGAAAATGGCGCGTTCATAGAAGCGCCATCTTCTGGCGCTGTACCCAACTCATCCAGGGCCCTGGTGCGGTGGCTCACTGGGTAATAAAGGGGTTAAGGCCAGCTTGGCATTATCAGCTGGCCCTAAGCCCAAAATTCATGGGGTCACGCCAATATTAGACATGACCACCATGAATTTCTAGTAAAGTATTTAAAAAAACACAACACCCAGAAAAAAGTCCTTTAATTGAAATAAACACACAATTCTTTATTGTTCTAAATTAAACCATACTTACCACCACGCCCATTCCAGCTGAAGCCAACGATCTCCTGCAATAAAAGTAAAATAATAAAGCAACCTCATCCTTACCTTTCCATGGCTCCCACGACAGCTTCAGCTCTGCTACATCGAGATGACAGGCTGGACCGCAGCAGAACGCTGCCATCCATCCTGTCATCCCGCAGACACTGAGAAGCGCAGGCATACTTCCACTCCTCAGTGTCTGGCTGTGACGGCATCCAGATGAGCCGAGGTCATGTCCAATGAACTCCGCTCACTTCATGTACGTCACTGACAGCGTGGGAAAATTCTCCTGCACTCAGCACTTCAGCGTGAGAATTTTCCCACGCTGTCAGTGACGTGCATGAGGTGAGCTGAGTTCATTGGACATGACCTCACCTCATGTATGTCACTGACAGCGTGGGAGAATTCTCACGCTGAAGCGCTGAGTGCAGGAGAATTTTCCCACGCTGTCAGTGACGTGCATGAGGTGAGCTGAGTTCATTGGACATGAACTCGGCTCATCTGGATGACGTCACAGAGAGACACTGAGGAGCGCAAGCATGCCTGCGCTTCTCAGTGTCTGTGGGATGACAGGCTGGATGGCAGCTTTCTGCTGCGGTCCAGCCTGTCATCTCGATGTAGCAGAGCTGGAGCTGTCCTGGGAACCATCGAAAGGTAAGGATGAGGTTGCTTTATTATTTTTCTTTTATTGCAGGAGATCGTTGGCTTCAGCTGGAATGGGCGTGATGGTAAGTATGGTTTAATTTAGAACAATAAAGAATTGTGTCTTTATTTCAATTAAAGGACTTTACTCTGGGTGTTTGTGTTTTCTTTTAACTTTGACTATGGGGTTAGTAATGGGGGTGTCTTATAGACGCCTCTCCATTACTAACCTGGGCTTGATGTCAGCTGGCATTATAAGCTGACATCAACCCCAACCCTATTACCCCCTGCCACCGCACCAGGGCAGCGTGGAAGAGCGAGGCTAAGTGCCAGAATTGGCGCATCCTATGGATGCGCCATTTCTGGGGCGGCTGACGGCTGGTGTTTCTAGCCTGGGAGGGGGCCAATATTCATGGCACCCTTCCTGGGCTATTAATATCAGCCCCCAGCTGTCTGCCTAGCCTGTGCTAGCTATTAAATTAGGGGGGACCCCACGTCATTTTTTTGGGGGGGTCCCCCATTTTAATAGCTAGTAAAGGCTAGGTATTCAGCTGGGGGCTGATATTAGTAGCCTGGGAAGCTCCGTGGGTATTACCCCCTTCCCAGGCTTCAAACATTTGCCCCAGCTGTCTGCTTAACCTCCGCTAGAGCCTAAAATTAAGGGGAACCCCACGCCAATTTTTTTTTAAATAAATCCTTTATTTTAACACTAAATGACAAGTACAGTAATCAACACTGTCACTGTACTTCATATATATGTGACTGACATGTTTCTATCTATCTAATCTATGTGTGATTCTCTATTCCTTCTATTCTAAATTGTCGGGTACAGATGCTGAATTGCCGGCCGGCTTTCTTAAAGAGACGGTGCATGAAAACACTATTATTTTTTTAAATAAATCCTTTACACTAAATGACAAGTTCTGTAAGCAACACTGTCACTGTACTTCTTATATATGTGACTGACATGTTTCTATCTATCTAATCTATGTGTGAAGCTCTATTCTGTCTGTTATAAATTGTCGGGTACAGATGCTGAATTGCCGGCCGGCTTTTTTAAAGAGACGGTGCACGAAAACACTAATATTTTTTTTAATAAATCCTTTACACTAAATGACAAGTACAGTAAGCAACACTGTCACTGTACTTCATATATATGTGACTGACATGTTTCTATCTATCTAATCTATGTGTGAAGCTCTATTCTTTCTGTTGTAAATTGTCGGGTACCGGTGAATGCCGCTGATGAATTGCCGGCTTTTCATGTCATTCTACATTATTCTTAGTTGTTTTACTTCATGTAGAATTAACCTACAAGGAAAGAAAGGGTTTATTTTCATTCCGATATTTGTGTCCCATTGACTTGCATTGGTTTCCGGTATCGGAATCGGCGATATCCGATACTTTTTGGGTATCGGCCCGATCCAATCCGATACGATATTTCCTGATATCGGAAGGTATCGCTCAACACTAGTTATGACATAATCAGATGAATGAGATCCTTTTTTTATGTCTGACTGCCACAAACCGTAAACTGGTGCTGATTACCAGGGTACTGATTACCATGTAAAACCCAGCTTTGTAATTCTGCATCTGGAGAGAACGGAGGGGTCCACCAGGGATTATATTCATTCAATATATTGATCTTTTTTATGTTTTTTGCACTTGACCTAGTTTTGTATGATATTAAGGCATTCTGTAATAATTCCTGTTTTCAGAGACAAACAGTTTCCAGCTTTTGGATTTGGAGCCCAGGTCCCACCAAACTGGCAGGTAAGAGGATTGTAGTCATTTTTGCTTTTTTTTTTCACACTAGATGTATTCTAACCTATTGAAAGTTTATCTGTCTTGTACTGTAATATTCACTTAAAGGGTATTCTGGCCATTGATCTTTTAGAACATTCGGGAATCCCCTGCTATTAGAGGCAAGTCAGCCAACTCGGGGATGAAAGGGACCGCAAGACGGGTAGTGAGCTATGAAAAGCTATGTCTATGTAAATTGCAGAAGGAAAGAATAGTGGCGCTTCTGTTTTTTCCCATAAAGCCCATAGACTTGAATAGCGAGGGAAATACATATGCTTGGCTGGTTCTCTGGTGCTGCTGATTATTTTTCTTCTATTTACAAATAAGTCCTAAATATCAATGGATGTTACAACATCTTTTACCAAAAATATGCAAAGTACTACTTGGTTTGGCACCAGCAATGGCATCTTGCATTTCTATGCAGGTGACATCTACATGAAGTGGTATATGTATTACCAGTATGTATCTTCTTATTTTGCAACACAGAAAAAAAATAATAATTTGTCTCTAAAGTACAGCAGCCATAAGCCGAGAAGAAAAAGCGATAGCCTTAGGGCTCACTAGAAATGTTATGTGCCCACGATGCAGAAATGAAGCGGAAAATTTCTGCATTTCTGCATCTCCCTGGCAGAAAAAACGCATGCAGATTGTACATGCTTTTTTCCTGCCAAATACATGCGGATTTGAAGCGTTTTCACATGCGGGTTGACAAGCGCTTTCCAGGCGATTTTAGCATCACTTGGAAAGTGCTTGACAACTAGGTCACTCTATATAAATCCATGCAACCGGCATGGATTTATATAGTGTGACCGTAAGAATGTTTAAAAATAAAAAAATAAACCTATACTCGCCCTCTGATGGCCCGGCATGTGTAGCTGCGCTCCCTCCTGTCTGCCGGCTGATCGCGGGACACTGCACTGAAGGGCCTGCGGTCACATGACTGTGACGTCACCGCAGGTCCTTCAGTCCTGTCCGCAAGCAAAGGGAAGGAGACCGGGGGCCGTCAGAAGGTGAATATAAACTTCATATTTTATTTTATTCTTTTTTTTACAGGTAAAATGGTACCCAGGTCTGGATGAGTCTCCTCTCCTCCAGAACTGGGTACCATCCGCACATTGAAACGCATATAATCCGTGAGTACAAATGTACTGACACGGATTAGGTGCGTCTCAATGCAAGTCAATGGCGGCGATTACGCCGGGCTTCCGCAAAATTAATGGACATGCTGCGGATTTTCGCTGCGGAAAAATCCACAGCATGAGCATAGAACTTGCGGAATCCCCTTGGGGACCATGGGGAGCGGATTACCTAGCGTTTAACAAAGCGTTTATGCTGCGGAAATTCCGCAGCATATACGCTTGAACAACGCTACGTGGGCACTTAGCCTAAGGATGAGATCATAAATCTCCTCCATTTAAGTTTGTTTAGCTTCTTTAATTACTTTCTACAGAAGATTCCAGTGCGCAGTAAGGCTCCCTTCACAAGTCTGCTTGAAAAAACGTACGCGTGAGACGGTCCATTTTTACTATACGTGTGGTTTTCTTTTGCCCGTATGTGTGTACCATCCGTGTGTCGTCCATGTAACACGTAGCAGAATAGAAATGACAGATTTTTAGGTGTTTAAGATGTGCAAAGAGATAGCTAATAGATAAATACATATCCATGAGATATAGAATTAGTGACGTGTGGGTAGCTTACTGTACATGTATTAGCCAAATAAATGAAAAAAATGATGTGAGGTCCCTCCTATTTTTGATGACCAGCAAAGGTAAAGCAGACAGCTGAGGGCTGATATCAGGCTAGGAAGGTCTATGGATATTGAGCCCTTCCCAGCCTAAAAATACAGGCAATCAGGCTCTTCCCGATTGCTCTGGTGCAGTGGCAATCGGGGTAATAATAGTTGGGGTTAATAACAGCTGTGATTTTGTAAAAAAAAAAAAAAAAAAAATCACAGCTGGCATCAAGCCCTGGTATTAGTAATGGAGAGGTGTCTATCAGATTATAATAGGTGTACGTGTCTCTGGTACGTGTGAAAACAGACATCACGTACCGGAAACACTGACGTGTGAAGGGGGCCCCACAAGGTCTCACCTTTAACCCCAGGGCCGGCTCCATGTTTTTGTGGGCCCCTTTTAACACATACCACGATTCATGATGTATGGATACCGCAGAGAAAAAAAAAATAAATGTGTATATATATATATATATATATAATATTAGTACAGACCAAAAGTTTGGACACACCTTCTCATTTAAAGATTTTTCTGTATTTTCATGACTTTGAAAATTGTACATTCACACTGAAGGCATCAAAACTATGAATTAACACATGTGGAGATATATACTTAACAAAAAAAGTGTGAAACAACTGAAAATATGTCTTATATTCTAGGTTCTTCAAAGTAGCCACCTTTTGCTTTGACGACTGCTTTGCACACTCTTGGCATTCTCTTGATGAGCTTCAAGAGGTAGTCACCGGAAATGGTCTTCCAACAATCTTGAAGGAGTTCCCAGAGATGCTTAGCACTTGTTGGCCCTTTTGCCTTCACTCTGCGGTCCAGCTCACCCCAAACTATCTTGATTGGGTTCAGGTCTGGTGACTGTAGAGGCCAGGTCATCTGGCGTAGCACCCCATCACTCTCCCCCTTGGTCAAATAGCTCTTACACAGCCTGGAGGTGTGTTTGGGGTCATTGTCCTGTTGAAAAATAAATGATGGTCCAACTAAACGCAAACCGGATGGAATAGCATGCCGCTGCAAGATGCTGTGGTAGCCATGCTGGTTCAGTATGCCTTCAATTTTGAATAAATCCCCAACAGTGTCACCAGCAAAGCACCCCCACACCATCACACCTCCTCCTCCATGCTTCATGGTGGGAACCAGGCATGTAGAGTCCATCCGTTCACCTTTTCTGCGTCGCACAAAGACACGGTGGTTGGAACCAAAGATCTCAAATTTGGACTCATCAGACCAAAGCACAGATTTCCACTGGTCTAATGTCCATTCCTTGTGTTCTTTAGACCAAACAAGTCTCTTCTGCTTGTTGCCTGTCCTTAGCAGTGGTTTCCTAGCAGCTATTTTACCATGAAGGCCTGCTGCACAAAGTCTCCTCTTAACAGTTGTTGTAGAGATGTGTCTGCTGCTAGAACTGTGTGGCATTGACCTGGTCTCTAATCTGAGCTGCTGTTAACCTGCGATTTCTGAGGCTGGTGACTCAGATAAACTTATCCTCAGAAGCAGAGGTGACTCTTGGTCTTCCTTTCTTGGGGAGGTCCTCATGTGAGCCAGTTTCTTTGTAGCGCTTGATGGTTTTTGCAACTGCACTTGGGGACACATTCAAAGTTTTCCTAATTTTTCGGACTGACTGACCTTCATTTCTTAAAGTAATGATGGCCACTCATTTTTCTTTACTTAGCTGCTTTTTTCTTGCCATAATACAAATTCTAACAGTCTATTCAGTAGGACTATCAGCTGTGTATCCACCAGACTTCTGCACTACACAACTGATGGTCCAACCCCATTTATAAGGCAAGAAATCCCACTTATTAAACCTGACAGGGCACACCTGTGAAGTGAAAACCATTTCCGGTGACTACCTCTCCAAGCTCATCAAGAGAATGCCAAGAGTGTGCAAAGCAGTCATCAAAGCAAAAGGTGGCTACTTTGAAGAACCTAGAATATAAGACATATTTTCAGTTGTTTCACACTTTTTTGTTAAGTATATAATTCCACATGTGTTAATTCATAGTTTTGATGCCTTCAGTGTGAATGTACAATTTTCATAGTCATGAAAATACACAATAATCTTTAAATGATATAATATATCATATATATTATGAAAGATTCCACTTCTTACATTACATGAGGGATATCTATTGCAAATAATTCTACATACAGTATTACGGGCACCACTGCACTGTGACTGCTAAGCAGAGGACGCGGTGGAAAGACGTCATTGCGCCCTCTGACTTGAGACGTCACAGTGCAGCAGCCGCGAATGTTACAGGACCTGCTGCGGAGGCACGGGGAGAGGTAAGTATTGTGCCAGGGCCCTGAGCAAACGGAGAAGGGGGGGGGGGGGGCGGGCGTTGGCGCTGGCACCGCTCTTCTCCGCTCACAGGTCCCATAGCTCGCCGGGGTGCCCGACGGCGAGTGCGCCCCGCCTGCTCAGGACCCCAGCACTTGCCCGGGTGTGCCGAGCCTGAACCCTTTCTGTCCAATGACTGACATAGCCCGTCATGAGCAGTGTCCCCGCACCCAGATCACTGTGATCGGCCAGTCAATCTGACTGACAGATCACAGCATGATCGCGCAGGGGATGCTGAAATATCAGCCCTGCCCAATCAGAGCAAGAGCTCGGGACTGCCAGTTGCTGAACTCCTGCACTAGCAACCAGCAGCGGTGCCCGCACCGCCCCTGGCTGTTAACCCCCTAAATGCTGCGATCGAGAGTGATCGCAACATTCAGGAGGTTGGCAGTGGGACGGGAGCTCTGGCTTCAGATCGATGCCTCAGCGATGACTATCATTGCCATGGTGACCCCCGGGTCACCAAGCTTTCAGTATTGGTATAATGCACTGCAATGCTAGTGCATTGCAATACATTATACCTGTGAAAGTCCCATAGAGGGACTATGTGAAAACATTTTTATAAAACTAATGAAAAAATATTTAAAATTAATAAAAAATATTCCACTAATAAATACACATTTTTAGGTCTAAAAATAAAAAAAGTACAAATTTGGTATCGCTGCGTCTGGAACAACCAAATCTATAAAAATGTCACACTAGTTAACCTCTTTAGCGAACGTCATGAAAGGTCCCCCAAAAATAGCAAACTATGCTTGATCATCATACTACTGTAAAAATGTGGAATAAAACACGATCAAAGACTAATATAGATTAAAATGGTATTGCTGAAAATGTCATCTTGTCCTGCCAAAAAACAAGCTGCCGAAAAATAAAGTTATAGCTCTCAGAATAAAGCAATGCAAAAATTAATATTTTTTTTCTAAAAAAAAAAAAGTTTGTGTAAAAGCGCCAAAACACAAAAAAACTATATAAATGTGGTATCACTGTAATCATACTGACCCAAAGAATAAATCTGCCTTATCAATTTTACCACAAACATGACTGCATTAAAAAAAAAAACATTCCTGAATTGTTTTTTGTTCATTCTGCCTCCTCAGGAAGCGATCAAAAAATGTCATGTGCCTGAAAATGGTACCAATAAAAACATCAACTTGTCCCAGCAAAAACCAAGCCCTTACATGACTGTCGGCCGAAATATGGAAAAATTATAGCTCTCAAAATATGGCAATACAAAAACCTAGTTTTTGCAAAAAAAAAATCTTTTAGTGTGTGTCAGCAACCAAACCTAAAAATCCAATATAAATCTGGTATCGCTGTAATCGCACTGACCCAATGAATAAAGTCGTCTATTCCCTTATAGCACATGAGGAATGGCATAAAAAATAGATAAAACTAATTCTTCATCTGCTGTTGATTTATTTATTCTGCCTCCCAAAGATCGCAGTAAGGCTCGGGTCTCATTTATCCTGCGCTCTACGCCGAGCGCTTACACCGGGGTTTCCGTGTAAGTCTCTGAAATATGTGATTCAGACGGAACCCCCAGCGGAAGATTCCTTGTAATGAGACACCGTGGATGCCGTCTGGCCTGTGATCCCACGGTGTCCTTCTTTTTATTAGGAGTGAATAAAAGTGTGGTCAGCCACAGTTTTGTGTACCTCTGAAAAGGACACCACTGAACAGAGGCCAGACTGAGTTCAGGGTAACTCTGCTGCTTCATTATATTGAATGGATCCCTCAGGGGTTGCATGTGAATCGCGTCACTCGGAGATTTAGATGGAAACCCCGATATAAGTGCTCAGCGTAGAGCGCCGGATAAATGTGATCCGAAATGTTATGTAAAATGTTCCCAATAAAAGCTTTAACTCAATCCACAAAAAAAGTAAGTCCCCACTCAGCTCCATCATCTGTTATCGGAAATATAGGGGGCTTCCACGTTACTGGTAGTATAATGGCTCTGGAAAAGCACTATGGCTCCTCACTCCCCAAAAGAAATTCAGCGAATTCTGCGATCCTAAATCCAAATGCCCCCTCCCTTCTGAGCTCCACAGTGTGCCTAAACCGTAGTTAGGTTCCACATGTTTGGCAGGGGCATAATTTCCAAAATGGGGTCACTTGAGGGGGGATTCTGCTCGCCTTGCACTTAGGGGCTGTGTATATGGAGTCCGCAAACTATTCTAGGAAAATCTGCGCTCAAGGAGGCAAATAGCGCTTCGTACTGTACAGCCACATATGGGAGGACAAATTTTGGTGCCATTTTTACCCATTTCCTCTTGTGAAAATGTAAACCTGGGGGTTCAAGGTGCTCACCACACATCTAGATACATTCCTTGAGGGGTCTAGTTTCCAAACTTGTGGGGGGTTTCTACTGTTTAGGCACATCAGGGGCTCTCCAAACGCGACATGCTGTCCGCTCTCGATTCCAGACAATTTTGCATTCAAAAAGTCAAATGATGCTCCTTCCCTTCCGAGCCCTGCCATGCGCTCAGTGTTTTTCCTCCACGCATGAGGTATCTGCGTACTCGGGAGAAATTGAACACTAATTTTTGGTGTCCATTTTTTTCCTGTTACTCTTGTGAAAATAAAAAAATTTGGGTCTAAAGTAAAATTTGAGTGAAAAAAGTTAAATGTTAATTTTTTACTTCCACATTGCTTCAGTTCCTGTGATGCAACTGAAGGGTTAATAATAAACTTCTTGAATGTGGTCTTAAACACCTTGAGGGGTGCACTTTTTAGAATGGTGTCACTTTTTTGAGTCTTTTTTGTCTTCGACCCCCTCAGTCACTTCAAATGTGATGTGGTCCCTTAAAAAAAAAAAAAAAAAAAAAAAAAAATGGTTTTGTAAATTTTGTTGGAAAAGAAAAATTGCTGGTCAACTTTTAAACGTTATAACTTCCTAACAAAAAAATAAAAATTGTTTAAAAAATTGTGCAGATTTAAAGTAGACACATGGGAAATATAGGAAATGTTATTTATTGACTATTTTGTGTGACATAATTCTCTGATTTAAGGGAATAAAAATTCAAAGTTTGAAAATTGTGAAATTTTTACTTGTTTTTTTCACAAATAAACGCAAGTCATATCGAAGAAATTTTACTACTACCATGAAGTACAATATGTCTTGAAAAAAAACAGTCTCAGAATCAGTGGGACCCATTGAAGCGTTCCAGAGTTATTACCTCATAAAATGACACTGGTCAGATTTGAAGAATGAGGCCCGGTCATTAACCTACAAAGTGGCTCTGTGCTTAAGGGGTTAATACTCATTTTGTCCTTTGAGTTATTACATTTACTAAAAACTTGTCTTTAACTTTCAGGTATCCCATGAGTTCGCCCTAAACTTCAACCCCAACAATCCTTATTGTGCAGGTAAGATGCCCGTAAGCATTATTCCACCATTAGTTGAATAGATACTCGAGGCTAGAAATGCAAATTTTCTGTGTTTGTCTAAAGGACAAAAAATGTCTCTCCGGAAGAACATAGCCAATTATTTTACATAGTAATACAAGGTTGTCACAGGACGTATGACTACAACCAGGCCAAGAAGAGTAAGTGGGGGCCGGCGCCATCTATAGCAGCTATATCTTGCTTGCATTTGCAATAACAGCCCAGCATTGTGGTTGTAATAAAATTGGCTGCTCATTTGGGGGAAATGAGGCTTGGAAAAAGCTTCCTCTGGGGCTCGAAGGGTTCCAGCTTCGCTACTCTGGAAATATATGTTAAGAGTTCGTTGTAGGTTTAGTATTCTTTCTTTCGGAGACCTGTAGGAACACAAACATCCCCCAACTGCTTATTTACTGGTGAAATGTGTACACATTTTCCACTGAGGACGTTGTTTTATAATGCATTTGTCATCAGGTATACAAGGCATTGTGGATGCATACCGACAAGCTTTGCCACAGGTCCGTCTGTATGGCCCAACAAACTTCTCTCCAATAATTAACCATGTGACCAGGTTTGCGGCTGCAGGGGCACAACAGAAAACTGCATCTGTAAGTATATGATTACATTTGTAGAAAAAATTTTGTTGCACTTTTAAAGGGATTATCTGAGAAAACCCAGAGAGCCTGATTCATCAAAACTTTCACGCCAGAATTCTGGCATAACAGCTTTGAAAAGTCGCAAAATTTTGGCACAACTCGGAGCTGCACTTTAATATTGTGACAGTTGGCAGTTTCTCCCAGCTCTGCTGAAGTGGGCTCCGCTGGGGCAGGACCGAGGTGTGGTGACCGCTGCTTGTTAAATTCATGCCTAGTGGCCGCATTCCCTACAACACAAATCTTATTTCTGCAGGGGCTGGAGTAGGACTTGTGGCAAGGTGCACACCACTCATCCCTTGCTTCTGATTCATGAAGTGGCGTACGTCACTTCATGAATCAGGAGGGTCTGACTTCATCATGGCCCCTCAATAAGAACGCCAATCAATCGTAATGAATCAGAGCCATAGTTCTCAGTAGCTGTACCACTGCTGTTCAAATTGGAGGTGCTGCCAGATACCACTCATGAACAATGGTGACCTGTTGTACCAAACCAGATTGGTGCTGTTTCAGGAGAAAGAAAGCATTTTTGTCTTTACAATTTTAAATGCTACTTTACATTCTCTAATTTATTTGGACGATATGATCAACACAAGTCCTCCGGAAAAGGCTGTGGTTCGTTCTGTTGCTGAATGGGCTGCACCTGTTGATCCATTATGAACAGGGAGTGGACGGCTTGTCCTTCAGGAGCAACAATTGGACATATTTTAGCAGAAGATTTAGTAATTTTTAACATTGGTGTCTGTTATCCTTTATTACCTCTTTAACAGAAGTAATTTAAAATGAGTCCAAACCCTTAAGCTTAATTCAGACACAATTCAATTTGGAGGTCTGAGTATTAAGACCCCAGACTAATGGACAATCACTGGGGGCAGTAGACAAGTGCTACATAAACCAGACATTTACCTCTTCAGCTCTATGTAGTCGATTAATATTAATTAAAAAAATATTTTGTACTAATGTGTTAAAACTATGGAATGTTGCCAGTAAATGTATGATTGGATCCTTTTTTTTATTCCTCTCAGCAATACTTTGTGCTATTAATCATCACTGATGGAGAGATCACTGATCTTAATGACACCAGAAATGCCATTGTGCAAGCCTCTAAGCTTCCTTTGTCGATCATCATCATTGGTGTAGGAAGTGCAGATTTTAAAGCCATGGAGTTTCTTGATGGAGACAATGGAGTTCTGAAATCTTCCAGCGGGGAGCCTGCTGCCAGAGACATTGTCCAGTTTGTGCCATTCCGACAATTCCAAAATGTAAGTTGAGATTTTATACCTTAGTTCCAGTATTTGGAATGAATTTTCTCGATTAGTATTTTCAGGACTCTGGCTTCATTCACATGACCATGTGTAGCCACAAAAAACTTCATGAAAAATGCAGAGACCAATGCTATCATCCATGTCTATTCTTTTATTTTTATCACTGCCATAGGCTTAAATGGTCTGATCTGCAATTACAGGCTAAAACAGGACAGGTTGTGGATTTTATTTTTTGGATTGGGCACATGGGTTCATGTGATGTCGGATTTTAAAAATGGACACTACATGGTTGGGCAAAACGTTTGGTCATAAAATATAGTGTAAGGATTTACTTACATAGTCTTTAAATAAAAATCTTTGCATATACATTTTATAAAAACGTTTTCTTAGCGTGTTGTCCACAATTTTTTAAAGATAATCTGTTACCATGTTTATGCTTCACAATATGAGGGCAGCATAAAATGTTTAGAGACCCCTGATTCCAGCCCTGTGTTTTCTTACCTGGCTTTTTGCTGTAGTTTTGATAAAACATGATTTATGTGCTCCATCTCCGCTATAGTCCTCTAATTGATGAGTTCCTGTTATGTAGTCCTCAGTATTCATAAGCTGTAGCTGGTTTTGGCTTACAAATACTGATGTAAATTACTAAATGTATGAACATTGCCTAATGGAAACAGTGTAGCTGCAGAGCACTTGGCTGCAGTCAGACCCATCTCCGATTATAAAATGCAGACTGTATACTGTAGGTCGGTGGGTTAATTTTTACTGTGATCACTCATATGGCTACCTGTTCAAGCAAACCTCACTTTTTTTTCCTCTACTTTTCAGGCCCCACGTGAAGCGCTAACTCAAGCCGTTCTTGCCGAGATCCCTAAACAGCTGGTCTCTTATTTCAAGTTTTTGGGAATGCCCCCCGTGAATCCTCCACAGCAGAAAACTGCATAGGCATACAGATGACCCCACTTGTAATGTGCTGCTACAACCAGGAGAAGTTACCATACAGAATTTTCTTACATTCATCATCTTTATTAAGACACTTTTTCAGGGTATTATCTGTCCTGCCACTACAGTACAAGAACGACAAAATAACAATCTTCATTTAATGGACTTTCCTAGTTACCATAACACTGAAGCTGCGGGGTGCTGCCTATTTTGCTTTTCTTTTGCTAAAGGGTATCATTTGGGTTTTCCACGCACAGGAAGTTGAGGTTTATTTTATGATTTATACAATGAAACCTATATCCTGGACCGATTTTAAAACCTTTTCTCAGCATTTCTAATCTACACAATGGATTAGGAGTAACAAATATGGTCCATTACGAATATGACACAACCACTGAGGGATATCACCCATCATAGTGCTGCGGGAGCAGTTTTAGTAAAAGCTTCTCATGCTCCAGCTACTCTATATAATAGAGGTCAGACATGTCGACATTCCACGGCTGCAGAAGACCAAAAACCTCATCTATGGAAGTTCATCCTCCAAAATGATCCAGGGGGCATCATTTGTGGTGGTAGTTGCACTCAGAAATGAAAGTAAGAGTTTTCCATGTAAGAGGGGTAGGAGCATTCCAACAATCTAGGAAACAAATTTAATTGACCAAAACCTAATTTACATATTTCATTACATACATTTTTAGATTTTGAAATGGCTGATAATCAGATATTGACTTTCTAGTTATGAGCCTATCCTAAAACATGCCTGATTTATCTACAAAACATCTCTTTACTGAAGCCAAATTGAATCTGCATGCTGAACCACAGGGTTGTGAACTGAAACTATATACTACAGGTTAGGTAAGGGGTCTGAAAAATGGCTGCAAAATAAGATGACTGATCTATGATTGGCCCATCCGAGACACGGTGCTCACAAAAGCCTCTTCATTTAACTCTTTCATGTAGCGGTACAAGAAATCTAGCAACTGGAATGATATTGGTAAATCCGAATTTATTGGACTGAGCAACATATAATTACTCGTATCTTACCTGAATATCACAATGGTGGTTAGCTGGTGCCTTTTTCTTAATCCTATGCGCTCTAAGAGGGTTAGATTACACTTTATTGTATGCCTTAATTTGCTATGCATTGGCTTGTAATGATATGTGCCTTTTTATATAGCTCCAAGGTAATCAGGCTAATATTTTCTGCATATGCCATATTTTCTGCACTCAACTCTAGTTGGAAATGCTTTTGTGCCTTTTTTGCTATTAAATTAACATTAGAAAAAAAATTATAATCATACTTACTATTTCTTGTAGTCCTCAGAAATCTATCTATCTAGCCCTTTTCAGTTTGTTCATATATCCATTTATTGTAACATGCAGCAGTACTTGGCATTTGTATTATGCAAGTTCACTTTGTACTCTGATCGGGCACTAGACCTATAAAGTAGACTGCTAGAATAATCCAGATTATTTTTATTTTGTAGTATCCAATTTGTTTTTCTATTTTTCATAGAAGTGCTTAATAAAATATGTAAACATTATTAACGGTCTGTTTTTTGTTGTAAACCGTGTAATAAGAATAATACAAATGACTTAAACAGCCACACATACTTGAACATATTATCCGAGCACACCCAAGATACTCTGATAACACGTTATCCGAGTACTTTCGCTCATCACTGTTAAGTCTTATAGAGTAATACAGCCAGCACCCGGGCAAGTACCGGGGCCCTGAGCAGGTGGGGGGGCTCACTCGCCGTCAGGCACCCTGCCGCGCTATGGGACCCGTGAGCGGTGTCAGCGCCCGCTCCCCCTCCCATCCCCCCACTCGCTCAGGGCCCCGGCAGCAGGCACAATACTTACCTCTCCCTGTGCCTCTGCAGCAGCTACTGTCTCTTCCGTGTCCTCTGACCTCTCAGGTCAGAGGGCGCGGTGACGTCTTTCCACCACTCCCTCTCCTGAGCTGTCACAGCGCAGAGCAGGAAGACTCTCGCAACGCTGGAGTCCAGAGGTGAGCAGGTGAGAAGTGAGGTGTGTGTGTGTGTGTGTGTGTGTGTGATAAATATATAGCATTTTATGGGGGCCAGTATTCTGGATGGAGCTATTCGCCGGTTTCTGAGCTATTGTGGAATTCACAACAGATATTGCTCATGTAATGTAAGAAGTGAAATCTTTGGCCTTGTACTATATAACTATATAACTATATATATATATATATATATATATATATATATATATATATTATATATTTCTCTGCGGTATCTGTGCATCATGAATTGTGGTGTGTTTAAACTTGCCCACGAAAACCTGTAGAGGGCCCTGGATGGAGCACTCTTGAAATTAAGATATTGGGGTGTGATCATAGAACCATCAAAAGTTTTGAAGCAAATGGTGAAGAGGGTCACGAAAGACTTGTTGAGAGAAAAAAAGACGCACACTAACTGCCAAAGATTTGAGAAGAATCAAACGTGAAGTGACCAGGAACCCGTTATCCTCCAGTGATGTGTCCTATTCCAGATCGGCAACCTCTCTGCAGTGCCCAGACATGGCTGAGGTAAGAGAGGCCGAAACCTGACCTCCACTGAACAAGACACAGAAGTGGAAACCTCAAGACTGGGCCAAGAAATACCTGAAGACAGATTTTACAAAGGTTTTATGGACTGATTAGATGAGCGTAACTCCTAGATCGATGGGCCTGTGGCTGGATCAGTAACAGGCTGACCTCAACTTTGACTCACACCACCCAGGTGGATGTTGGGTACAGCTATGGGCTAGAATTATTAAAGAGGAGCTAGTTAGACCTTTTTGGTTTGAAGATGGACTTCAAATCAACTCCCAAACCTACTGCCAGTTTTTAGAAGATACTTTCTTCAAGCAGTGGTACAGGAAAAACTCTGCATCTTTCAAGAAAACCACAATTTTATTAGTTCACCCATGACAGCACCACGAGACAGGGGATCTGCCCACCAAGGACAGGAAACCTTCAGGTTAAAAAGGGCGGCACCTCTCTCTCGCTTCAGTTTGGTTTCCTGTCCTTGATGGGAACCCTGCTTACCTAATGCTGAAGAATGAAGAAAGCTTCCTGTCCCAGGCCAGGCCTGCTGGTCTAGGCAGGGATATCTTCTCTTCCTCGGTCGGTCTGGATTCCCTGGAGACGCCACTGTAGAGCTCGGGGGATCTGCTCCGTGTGCGTTGGGGTAGCAGCAGCGTCCCCTGCCTGGGGTCGGCCGCTCGCGCGTGGCCAAGACTGCGGGATACTGACACCCCCCCCCTTCCTCCCTCCCCATCTGCGCTAACAGGAAGTTCGGTCCGTGCCAGCGGGTGACTCGGTAGGTGACGCGGCTTGGGAGCCGGCGGACGTGCTCAGAATGCGGCGCTTCCGGGATGGAGGTCACTGCCAGAGACACGCCGGGGGCGTGCGACGTCGGGTAGGGGGGGGATGTTTCCCCCTCCAATTATGGGGATGTTTCTATTGGCCACGCGGGAGGTCAGTTGACCAAGTGCTAGGATAGGAGTGCCTCCAAATTTTATTCTGGCCCTCTATCAGGGTGCTTCCCAGCCCATCCAGTAGAGAGGAGTGATGGCAGACATTGAGCAGCAGGAAGATCAGCTGCTGCCTGGGGAGCAGGACAATGCTCCTATGTGAGCCAGCCTGTGAACTGCTGAAATTTCTCACGCTGTGAGCGTTGACGTCAGTAAGGTTAATAAAGTTCAGCGCTGGCCGGCTCACAGAGGTTACCGTGACTGGCGGTAACCTTAATGACGTCACCGCTCAACACTGCAGACAGGTTCTCCCAGTACTCCCTGTGTTCCAGCTGACGCGCTGAGTGGTCACATTTTTCTTCTCATATGTCAGCATACCATTCGGATGTAGCAGAGTTGAGGGACGTCCCACGACGCTCCTCATTATGGAATTACGGCGGACAGGTGATTTTTGATTTCTATTGGAATAAATGGGTAAAAGAGGGTCATGGTGTGTGTGTGTGTGTGCGTGGGTGTGTGTTTTTTTTTTTTTATGTCCCCTCCCCAATTAAAGGACTTTTTTCTCAGTGTGTCTTTATATTACTTCTGAGTATGGGGTTAGGAATGTCTGATAGACACCTCTCCATTACTAACACCTGGGCTTGATTTCAGCGGACATAAAACAGCTGACATAAACCCCAAAACTATTACCCCACTTGCCAATGCTCCAGGGCAAGTGGGATGAGGCGAAGCGTCAGAATTGGCGCATCTAATGGATGTGCCATTTCTGGGGCGGCTGAGAGCTGGTGTTATTAGTCTGGAAGTGGAACAATATCCATGGCCCTTTCTCAGCCTATTAATATCAGCCCGGAGCTGTCTGGTTAGCCATTGCTGGTTATTCGAAATAGGTGGGACCCCATGTTCTTTTTTTTTTGGGGGGGGTCCTCCTTTTTAATAACCAGTAAAGGCTACGCAGACAGCTGTGAGCTGTTATTATTCTGGGAAGGAGCCACTATCCATGGATCTTCCCAGCTTATTAATATCTGCTTCTAGCTGTATGCTTTCCCTCAGTTGGTTAGTAAAAATAAGGAGGATCCCACGCCATTTAAAAAAATATGTATATATTTAATAGGTTTAAAGAGGCTAAACATCCTTTAGTGCCACATGAAAGGCAATAAAGGGTGCTAGTTTATTATATGTAGGGGGCGTGTGACATTAAATATCTACGGGACATCTATCCTATTTATCCTATCTATATATAAGATTGCTTTATTACTTAAACTAGCTGTAAATGAAAGCGAATGACTATGTAAAAGCTGATATTAAAACGTATTGCATACAGATTGCAAACGCATGTCATACGGATGCTACTTGATAAAAATCGCATTTCTCTCGCATGACACTCGTCCTTCTTTTCAGGAACAACATCTTATTTATGTTGATGAGTGCGAGCACAAATATTGAGGTAAAATACTGACCAAATACTGAACGTGTGCACATGGCCTTAAGGGCTTGCTTACACTGCCCTAGATTCTCTCATTTGAGAGAATCGGGTTTCATTATGCTAATGACGCTTGGCTCAAAATATGTCAGAGTTTGAGCAGAGTGTCATTTTACTCTAATCTGAGAGAATTGCAACATCGGTGTGGAGAAGATGGAGAACGTTTAATTTTTCCATCTTCTCCATTGTTTCTGTGCACGTACATCGGACTGACAACCCATAGAGTTGCATGGGTACACACAGTCCAATTATGCTCTTGCAGCATTCTGCTATTGTTTTCTTATGCCGAATCAAAATCAGAAAAATTGCAGATCTGCACTGCCCCATAGAATGTCTAATCTCTCTCAAATGCAGGGACAAGAGACTTCCTGCTTCTACATAGAACACAGAAAAATTAGTTGGGTACAAAGGCAAAATGAGCAATTGTAACCACACAGTGCTACATAATATGATGACTCCAATATATTAAGAGGATAAAAACTTTTATGGGAGGAGTGCTTCTTTAAATTACCATAGTTTGTCCAGACAGACTTTTCTAGAGTCGTATCTGGTAGGAGAAAATATGACATCATAATTACAACCTTAATCATTGGTTCTAAGAAATCTACAGACGCAGTACTAACACTTGTATAAAAAAATGTTCTGATACTTACCGTAAGATAATATATACACAATATAGTAATATGTACACAGTAGTACATTATATAGACCAATAGTTGATGTAGTACATTCCTGCCACAATGTTATCTTCTTTGCACAAAAGGATGTAAATATATGTCCTATTTGAGTCTCCATGTGTGGATTGGGCTGGTAGATGCCAGCTAACAGCTGTAGTCTGAAGCTGAGCTCCAATCGCTGCTGTTAACCATTTAGATGCCGCTATCAATTTATGACAGCAGCATTTCAATGAATTGGGGTATCAATGGGTTACCATAGCACTCAGGAGCCTGCTGGAGGCCTCCATAATAGCCAGGGCCAGCCCGAGAGATTACGGCGCCCTAGGCGAAACTATTTTGTTGCGCCCCTACTATTCTTGGCAGTAGATGAAAACTTGGGATATAAATTTAGGAGCAAAATAAACCACAACAACAATGATTAATTAACTCTCTCCTAACTCTTTAATCTTCTGAGACGTTGTATAGGACCAATATATACAAAGTAATCAATAACACAAAACAAAAACGACCATAAGTAATTAAAATTTTTGTTTCCTTGCCTTTTTTTTTTGAAAAGGATGACACTAAGTCACCGAGATTAATTTGTTTAGCAACTTCAGATTCTATCGAAATTGTTGCCAACCCAACCAACCTCTCTTGCGTCATATTTGCCCTTAAATATGTTTTAATTAGCTTTAGTTTTGAGAAGCTTCTCTCTCCTGAGGCCACGGACACAGGCAGAGTCAAAAGAATTCTTCGAGCCACCACCAGGTTGGGGACACTTTCTTTCAAGTCAGATTTAAGCAAAAGTTCAAGAACGTCTTTTGGTGATGAATCTTCTGGAACACATCTTGACATTGCCTGCAGTTCACCACATAGCTCTATGGCATCGATTGTCTTTTACTTCGTTGTGTGTAAGAGACTTTTCCAGAGCTTTACACTTATCCAGAACAAATTTGCTTGGTTTTCCCTCAAGTGAACAGATGTGGTACAAAAATCCAAATTTCAATTCCATTTCTTTCAGCTGAATGAACCGCTCATCAACTGAATTTATAGCAGTATCTAAGATCGCAAAGTAAAAGTTAATTTTGAAACTCTGTTTCTCATCTCTTATGGGCTCATCTTTCCCTGCATAAGAGAACTGTCTGTTTTTTTTCTTTAAACGTTTTGGCGCAGAACTTGACTCAAAATTAGCTGGTATGCCAAGCTCTTCTGCGATTTCCCTCGCATCAACTAACAGCTTCTCAAACTCTTCATCGCTTCTTAATGATTGCAGATATTTATTTGTTTTGTCAAGGTGTTGAGAAGCAGCAGCTAAATCGAATTCTTGTGACTGAAGTAACTTACTTGTCAAATTGATTTCGTACAAAATGTTGAACCATACTAGAACAGATGTAACAAAAGAAAAGGTTCCAACTTGTTTAGCAAGACCTTGAGCTTCTAGCCATGAGACATTTCCGGAGCTTCCTGTGAGACTAATATTTTCTGCTAGGTCCAATTCGCTCAATTGGTAACGGAGGGGGGCCAGAGCATCAATTCTACTTTCCCACCTTTTCTCGCTTAGGGGTTTTAGAGTCAGAGATGGCAAATGACGCACGAGTACTTCCCAACGCTGAGTTGACGAAGAGAAAAATACGTAGAGATTTTGAACCAACAGGAAAAAAGTTGTCGCTCCAAAACAACATTTAGCGGCATCGTTGAGGACTAAGTTTAGAGAATGGGAGCTGCAAGGCACAAAGAATGCACGTGGGTTTATGTCCACAATTCGTCTTTGTAGTCCAATGTTTTTTCCCTTCATGTTGCTCCCATTGTCGTAGCCTTGCCCTCGTAAGTTGTCCACAGAGAGTGACAGTTCTTCAAATTTGTTCAAGACAGCGGCTGTCAAACCACCTCCAGTTGTATCAGAAACAGGAATGAATCCCAAGAAGTGCTCTTTAATTTCAAACTTTTTGTCTTCTGATGTGGAAACAAACCGAACAATGATAGTCATTTGCTCAACATGAGACACGTCAGAAGTACAATCCAGCACTACAGAAAAGTATTTTGCAGTTTTGACATCGTCAAGAATCTTTTCCTGAATACCATTACTTAGCAGTTGAATCATCTCATTCTGTATTGTTTTTCCCAAATAATGTACATGAATCTCTTTGTCCCGGATTTTCCGAATGTGCTCACACATGACGGGATCGAACATAGCCAAATACTCCACAAATTTCAAAAAGTTCCCATTATTAGATGCAAACAATGCATCATTTGATCCAAGGAGCGCTAAGTTTTGCGTACCTAGTACCCTCACTAGAGCTATCAACCTTTCTAAAATTTGATGCCAGTATTTTTCTTGTTCTTCAATTTTGCGTAAGTGTTCTTCGTCAATGGTCTTGTTCATCTTAAGTCTATTTTCGAGTTCCTTCCATTTTTGAAAGCTAATCATGTGATCTTTGCTTTTTTCGTGGCTGGCTAAAATAGCAGATATGTTTTTCCAGTCATTTACACCATCAGTACCTAAGGTTGAGCGTTTGATGATTCCTAGTTGAAGTGATGAGTCTGGAAACAACGTGCAGCAAAAACAAAAAACTGAATTTTTCTGAATAGAATACGTTAGCCAATTGCGTTCAAGACTTTCACCATTGACAAGACGACGTTTATAGTGAACACAAGAAAATCTTCTACGATTAGTGTCCAAAGGAAAATCGAAATCTTTAACTTGTGTGGGGCCGAGTTTTACTACATCTAGGCGTAAGTCATCATTGATTACGGTCCACGTAGCGGGATCGTCCGAATAGTCTTTGCGTAGTATTTCTATAGATGTACCAGCCTCCATGTCAGTACTGGTACTTTGATCAGATCTACCACCAGATATTGATGGTTGTAGTTCACTATTTTCAGCATGAGAAACAAATTCTATTTCCACATTCGATATTTCCGAGGCAACAGAAGCCTGTTGTTCCAACGTTTGGAATTCCGCGTCTTCATTTCTATTGCTTAGATATCTTAAAAATGACCCTTTGATTTTTTAAAGCGATTTCTCCTCCTCAGCTTTTCTTTTACGGTTCTGAAACCCCGAAAGTTTTTTCTTCTTATCAGCCATGACTCGTTACAACACACAGCATTTAACTAAAAGTTAACGCGCCGATTAAAATTGTTATCTGAACATTATATAATACGATTTTACTTTTAAGACAAAAAACACAAATTTCTTTAACAATTTCCAATGTTTCCAATATTTTTGAAAATCAAAACAATATACCTACCTCCCAGCGCCTAACACTTTAGAACCTAGGCAAAAAATTTACTAAAAACCTCCTATTTTCTATTTGCATTCATGAAACCTCATGGAACAATGAATCTAATGAATATACAAAATAACAGCAATGGCTCACATGATAAAGCATGCAAACAGTAGAGACCTACCTCGAAAATATTCTAATCGCGCGTCGATATGCTAAAAACGTAGATACTATCTCCCTTGCCTTAGCTCAGAGGTCCCCAACCGCCGGTCCGCGGACCAGGACCGGGCCGTTGGGGTTTTTCAGCCGGTCCGCGGCACCGCCACAGACAATCACTAAACATTGACAGTGTGCTCTGGTCTGCGGTGGCTCAGAGCACACTGTGTGGGGTGGATGCTGCCCATTGTTCTAGACTCCCGCAGGGTAGACCTGTAGAGGACCTGTGATGACATCAAGGTACATAACTGTGATGTCACCACAGGTCCTGAAGCAGGATGAAGCAGGGGCGGAACTACTGCCCGTGCAGCCGGTTCATTGAACGGGGGCCCCGAGGGAGAGGGGGCCCCTCCAGCCTCCAGCAGGGCCGCCATCAGGGCATGACTGCCCTGACTCCAGTATGGGGCCCGGCCGGTAGGAGCCCCCTCGGAGCCCCCCTCTTGTGCGTCTCTCTCCTCATGGGGCCCCCGGCCCCATGCAAAGCGCCGGGTCCAGGACATCTCCTAATTCCTCTGACTTCCGGTCATGTGACGGCGCCGTCACATGACCGGAAGGCAGGAGAACCTGGTGTCAGCGATTTGGACGAGCGCCAGGATTCTGCAGGGATCGCATGGGGGTAAGTATAACAAGTTTTATTTTTTTTTTAAATACAATTAACTAGGAGTGGGGGGAATGGGAGATGCACATGGGGGGAGGGGAGAGATGAGAGATGCACATGGGGGGAGGGGAGAGATGAGAGATGCACATGGGGGAGAGGGGAGAGATGCACATGGGGGAGAGGGGAGAGATGCACATGGGGGGGAGGGGAGAGATGAGAGATGCACATGGGGGGGGAGGAGAGATGAGAGATGCACATGGGGGGGAGGGGAGAGATGAGAGATGCACATGGGGGGGAGGGGAGAGATGAGAGATGCACATGGGGGGAGGGGAGAGATGAGAGATGCACATGGGGGGGAGGGGAGAGATGAGAGATGCACATGGGGGGGAGGGGAGAGATGAGAGATGCACATGGGGGGAGGGGAGAGATGAGAGATGCACATGGGGGAGGGGAGAGATGAGAGATGCACGGGGGGGATGAGAGATGCACGGGGGGATGAGAGATGCACGGGGGGGGATGAGAGATGCACGGGGGGGATGAGAGATGCACGGGGGGGGATGAGAGATGCACGGGGGGGATGAGAGATGCACGGGGGGGGATGAGAGATGCACGGGGGGATGAGAGATGCACGGGGGGGGATGAGAGATGCACGGGGGGGATGAGAGATGCACGGGGGGGATGAGAGATGCACGGGGGGGGATGAGAGATGCACGGGGGTGATGAGAGATGCACGGGGGGGGATGAGAGATGCACGGGGGGGATGAGAGATGCACGGGGGGGGATGAGAGATGCACGGGGGGGGATGAGAGATGCACGGGGGGGGATGAGAGATGCACGGGGGGGATGAGAGATGCACGGGGGGGGATGAGAGATGCACGGAGGGGATGAGAGATGCACGGGGGGGGATGAGAGATGCACGGGGGGGGATGAGAGATGCACGGAGGGGATGAGAGATGCACGGGGGGGGGTGAGAGATGCACGGGGGGTGGATGAGAGATGCACGGGGGGTGAGCTGCACATGTGGGGTTATGTTTACATAACTTTGTTGCCTTATGAAGGGCGGGGGGGGGGGCCCCAAAAATTTCTTGCACAGGGGCCCACTACAGTCTGTGTCCGCCCCTGGGATGAAGTAAATGCAGCTGAACAGCAGCTGTCAGGACAGCTGCCCTGTCCTGCTGCAGGGCATGATGGGGCCTCAGTGATGCGGCTCCTGGCACAGTACATTATGTGGGGCTCCTGGCATAGCTCCTGGCGGGGACCTGGTCTACACTATATGATAAGTATGCACTAAACTCCAAATCCCTCCATTACCCCGCCCCCATATGACCAAAGCCCCGCCCACCCCACCCCCTCCTTGCTGGGCCATGGAAAAATGATCTTGCTTCAAGCCGGTCCCTGGTGCAAAAAAGGTTGGGGACCACTGCCTTAGCTGGCCTGACTGGCAGTCCAGGCAGTCTACGCCAATGCGTCAAAACAGACTCCTCCCACTAGCCGCATCGACTGCTGATGACATCTATCAATATAATCGCCAACTAGTACCTAAAGTCCAAACTACGTATAAATAGTCCATATGGTACACCTACCTTTTAAGTATACGTACTTTTTTCTCTCGGGCGCCCCCTTAGTGTAGTGTGTGCATTTTTGGTTGTTTGCTTTGCCAACATTTGAAAACTTAGGAGCAAAATAAATGCGCGGGATCAAACACCTGTCAGCAGACGATGCAAACGACTCATGTCCGTAGTTTAGCACTGTTATGTTCTGCTACCAAAGCTAAGGAAAGAGAGGAGATCTGTCCCTACTATGAGACTCAGCTGAATCCCTACGATGTAACAGGGAACCTGATCCTGCGATCAGACCTGCTAAAGTCCTAATCTAGTCTGTACGAAGACCTATAGATGTGGGGAGGGAATCCCTACAAGTACTAAGGACTGGGAGGAATATGGGACACCTCCTAACAGAAATAGTAGCAGACAGACGAACAAACAAAATAGATAGAACATAGAGGTCCGTAGACCAAGCAAACTAACAGAGTTAGATACAGAGCACAGGCTAGCTAGAAAGTAGATATACAATGAAGTCCAGCAAAGCCAGAAGGGCGGAGCAGGACTAAATAGGCCAACAAGGTCATGTGACCAGCAAAGGAAAAAAAACCTAACAGCAAGGTTCTAACAGTACCCCCCCTTCTAAGAGGATCCTCCGGATCCCCTAGGACCAGGCTTATCAGGAAATCTCCTGTGAAACGCTCTGATAAGTCTGGACGCGGAAACATCATCTGACCTCACCCAAGAGTTATCCTCGGGTCCGAAACCTTTCCAGGCCACAAGATACTGCAAACTACCTCTATACCGTCTAGAGTCAAGGATGCGAGAAATTTCATATTCCCCGTCCTCCACCACCGGAGGAACAGAGGCAGAGGCGTCACCATCCGACACAACAGCTTTTTTTAACAGAGAGACATGAAAGACCGGATTAATTCTCCAGGAGGTAGGAACCTCCAACCTAACAGCAGATTGGTTGACAACCTGAAGCACCTTAAAGGGCCCTACAAACTTGGGACCCAATTTCTTAGAAGGAATCCTCAACCGCAGATTCCTAGAGGACAACCAAACCATGTCACCAACAGCGAACAAAACCTCCTGTCGTTTCCTATCAAAGTAGTCTTTAGATTTTCTGTTGGCCTCCTGAAGATTACCACGCACATCCGTCCAAACTCTTTCCAAATCACCGGAAAAATTCTCCTCCTCAGGCACGGCAGATCCCAACTTGGAGAACGACCCAAACGACGGATGTCTCCCAGAACAACAAAAAAAAGGCGAACAACCAGCAGAAGAAGATGTATGATTGTTCAGAGCAAATTCGGCAAGTGGCAGAAACTCAGACCACCCCTCTTGATTGTCTGCCACAAAACAACGCAAGAACTGCTCAACATCCTGGTTTTTCCTTTCTGTCTGGCCATTAGATTCAGGATGATATCCGGACGAAAACGACAAATGAATTCCCAACCTGTCACAAAAGGCACGCCAAAAACGAGCCACGAACTGAGGACCCCTATCAGAAACAATGTCAGTAGGAACGCCATGAAGTCTGACAATTTCCTTGACAAAGGCCTTAGCGAGAGTTTTAGCGCAGGGCAGTTTGACGAAGGGAACCAAGTGACACATCTTGCTAAAGCGGTCCACGACCACCCAGATGACAGTAAAACCCTCAGAGGGGGGAAGGTCAGTTATAAAGTCCATAGCCAAATGTGTCCAAGGAGCACTGGGGACCTCCAAAGGACAAAGCAACCCCGCAGCAGGAGTATGTGAGGACTTAGCTCTAGCACATATAGTACATTGGCGCACCCACTTAATGACTTCCTTCTGCCATCCAGGCCACCAAAAACTGCGACCCACCAGTCTCTTGGTCTCAGAGATTCCGGGATGACCTGCCAACCGAGATTCGTGACACTCAACAAACAAATCTCTCCTAAAGGTCTCAGGCACAAACAACCTCCCATGAGGAGTGTTAGATGGGGCATTCTCCTGAGCTTTAAGAATCTCATCTTCCAAAACGGAGTCTAAAGCAGCTATCACAACACCTTCTTGTAAAATGTTTTCCTCTTTCTCAGCACCGACTATGGGAGAAAAACTGCGAGACAAGGCATCCGCCTTAACATTCTTAGTACCAGGGATGTAAGTAACGGAGAAATTAAACCGCGAGAAAAACAGTGCCCACCTAGCCTGACGGGCATTCAGGCGCTTGGCAGCATCAAGATATATCAGATTTTTATGATCCGTAAGAACCTGAACGGGAAATTCCGCACCTTCCAAGAAGTGGCGCCAGTGTTCAAATGCGAGTTTAATAGCCAATAATTCCCGATTACCAATATCGTAATTCAATTCAGTCTCCGAAAATTTTTTAGAAAAAAAGGCACAGGGATGTAATCCATCCCCGTTATCCTGAGACAATACTGCGCCAACCCCCACAGAGGAAGCATCAACCTCAACCAAAAACGGCCTAGTAACATCAGGCTGCATAAGGATGGGAGCAGAGGTGAACCTCTCCTTGAGATACACAAAAGCTTCAATGGCCTCAGAAGACCACTGAACCGCATCAGCACCTTTCCTGGTGAGATCAGTCAGAGGTTTGACAATACTAGAAAAATTTTTTATGAACTTTCTATAGTAATTGGCGAAACCCAAAAACCTCTGTATCGATTTCAAACCAATAGGCCTAGGCCATTCCTGCACAGCCTGAACCTTAACCGGATCCATCTCAAAACCTTTGCTGGAGATAATGTAGCCCAAAAAACTAATTCTCTGTACAGCGAACTCACATTTCTCCAGCTTAGCAAAAAGCGAATTGTCCATTAATAACTGTAATACCTCACGCACGCTCCGCCAATGAGACTCCAGATCTGGCGAATAAATCAAAATGTCATCCAAATACACAACCACATTTTTACCGATCAAAGGTCTAAGGATGTCATTAATCAGATTCTGAAAAAATGCAGGAGCATTAGTGAGACCAAAAGGCATAACCAGATTCTCAAAATGACCCACAGGAGTGTTAAAAGCAGTCTTCCATTCATCACCCTCCTTCATGCGCAACAGATTGTATGCCCCCTTAAGGTCAATTTTAGAGAACCACTTGGCCCCCAATAACTGGTTAAACAGATCAGGAATCAATGGCAGTGGGTAAGGATTGCGTACCGTAATTTTGTTAATCTCACGAAAATCCAGACAAGGACGTAAACCGCCGTCCTTTTTTTTTACAAAAAAAAATCCAACCGCCACAGGAGACTTAGAGGGCCTAATGTGACCGGCGGCCAAGCTTGTCTGTATGTATTCCTCCAAAGCCTTCCTCTCAGGAATAGTAAGGTTAAATAAACGACTCTTAGGAAGAGTCGCTCCAGGGACAAATTCAATAGAACAATCATAGTCTCTATGGGGAGGCAAAACCTGCGATTCCTTCTCAGAAAAAACTCTCCAAAAATCCTGAATAGGAACAGGCAATTCTCCCCTATCCAAAGCTGCAATACGCCCGTTACAACACTTGTCATAACATTTATGGCTCCAGGATTTAATTTCACTGGTAGACCAATCCAGTACAGGATTGTGAAATTTTAACCAGGGCAAACCCAATATTACTGGAGAAGGCAAGTTATTCAACACTACCAAATCCAATTTCTCATGGTGAACACCATTAATAGTGAGAGGAAATTCACTGACCTTGAGAGTAATATTCTTCAAAGGGGAGCCATCCACAGAAACCACAGCAATGGGGGATGACAAAGGTTCAGGTTTTAAATTGAGTTTTTCCACGAATCCCCCATCAATTACATTCAGTGTAGACCCGCAATCAACAAACACCCGAAATTCCATTAATTTTTCCTGAGCAATCGTGGAAGCAGCTAAAAATACACCCTTGGAATTTAAACAGGCAATACGGGCGTGACTGACCATTTTTTTTTCTTTCTTCATACGAAGCTCACAGCCTTTAATCAAATGACCAGATTTTCCGCAGTAGAAACACAAGCCTTGCGAAAAACGACGGTCTTTTTCTTGAGAGCGAGGTGCCACCGATCCAATCTCCATCGGTTCACCACTGTTAGTACACACATTATCATAACCAGAAACTGACATAGCAGAGGATTTGCTCTCATTAACCCTAGCACGCAGTCTTCTATCCACCCGTATAGCTAATTGCATAGCCTGTTGCAAATCTTCAGGTGTAGGATAAGCAATTAGCAGGTCTTTAACCCTTTCACTGAGCCCAGCAAGAAATAGACTTTTCAGAGCAGAATCGTTCCACCCTGTTTGAGTGGACCAACGACGAAAATGTGTACAATATTTTTCCACATTACCTGATCCTTGTTTTAGACGTCTCAACTCAGTCTCAGCTGATGCGACACGGTCAGGATCATCATATAATAGTCCCAAAGCAGAAAAAAAACTATCCACTGATCTGAAGCATGAATCACTAGGTTGCAAAGAAAAGGCCCACTCCTGAGGCTCTTTGCGCAAAAGTGACATTATGAACCCTACGCGCTGGGATTCATCCCCAGAGGACTTAGGTCTCAAACGAAAATACAATAAGCAAGCATTTTTAAATGAAAAAAATTCTCGGTGTTCACCAAAAAACAAATCCGGCAAACATACCTTAGGCTCCAAGAAATGTGCTCCAGGACAGTTACTCACGTGCTGACGGAGCTCGGCCACCTCCAGAGAGAGTCCCTGCAGGCGATGAGCCAAATCCTGAACCGACACCATGATGGAACAGAAAAATCTTTCCTTAGAGAATTTGCTGGCTGGACTTACTGTTATGTTCTGCTACCAAAGCTAAGGAAAGAGAGGAGATCTGTCCCTACTATGAGACTCAGCTGAATCCCTACGATGTAACAGGGAACCTGATCCTGCGATCAGACCTGCTAAAGTCCTAATCTAGTCTGTACGAAGACCTATAGATGTGGGGAGGGAATCCCTACAAGTACTAAGGACTGGGAGGAATATGGGACACCTCCTAACAGAAATAGTAGCAGACAGACGAACAAACAAAATAGATAGAACATAGAGGTCCGTAGACCAAGCAAACTAACAGAGTTAGATACAGAGCACAGGCTAGCTAGAAAGTAGATATACAATGAAGTCCAGCAAAGCCAGAAGGGCGGACAGGACTAAATAGGCCAACAAGGTCATGTGACCAGCAAAGGAAAAAAAACCTAACAGCAAGGTTCTAACAAGCGCCTCCTTTCCGTGCGTAAATTGAAGCTCAACGGTTTTTCTTTTAAATTTATGGTAAAAAAATTTATGTACACTTTTCTTTCCATCCCTAAAACTTTTTGCCTTTTGAAAAGATTTTTTTATAATTTTTTCTATTTTTTCTCTGGCGCCCCCTTAGCGTCGGTGCCCTAGGCGGCCGCCTAGTTCGCCTATACGTTCGGGCCGGCCCTGATAACGGCTATCTTAGTACTCTTGTGAAGCTCATATGAAACCTTTACTTTTAGTTACACTACTTTTAGTATTGCAGAATACAGAACAAGTGATCTAACAGGTTCAAATCCCTTAAGGTAGCTAAAATATTTTTTTCAAAAATATAAAAATTAAAATTGCCCTCTTTCCTTTTATTTAATAATAAAAAAATAAACATTTTATATTCCTCTTGGTAAAAGTCCTATCAAAATGTAAAATTAATTCACCCATATGCAAATTAATAAGAGGTTAATATTTCAGCTGTTGCGTGAATCTGCTACTAAATAGTTCTGATATAATATGTCAACAGTTTACTAATGCATCTGGCCCAGAATATTACAGAAACCTTCAGTAATGCAGTATTGAGAACCAAAAAGATGCTACAACCCGAACAGTTGATAATGAACATATCATTGAACATGAAGGATAATCTACATGCAGGCATCCTTTACTGTGAACGCACATCTACATGCGTTATTTACCATCTTGATGCTAGATGGCACTGCTCATCCACAGTGCAAGCTTATAATCCAAAATTGGGTAAGTAAATAGCAGTTGATTTTCAGCATGTATAAAGTAATCATAAAGCAGGCTCCTTATATAACTATCCATAGCTATAAAAAGGAAACGCTGCAATGTTCCATGAAAGGTTATCTACTTAGGGCCTTCGTTATGTTGGATTGTGCTCTGTGCAGGACCTTCTGCTTGCGCTCCTCCTTCTCTCCATACATCACTCTTCATAAAGTGCCATAAACTGGTGTAATACCAGTGCTTTATTTTTAACGTAAAAGCAAAGCCACAATCAGAGGAATTAAAATTCCCCCAGAATTCAAGAAAAAAAAAAAACACAGCAAAAAAGGCAACAGTGTTTACCTTTCCAGCTCTCAGAACTAATGCACTACCAGGATGCCGCAAACCCATATATTAAAGATGGCGGCAATGTAACACAGGTACTTTAGATGCAGTGGCACAGAAACACAGAGCAGCCAGTACAGGGTTAATAAAAAGGGGGATTTACTGTAACAGGGTCAATCTCCATGCAGGGAGTAACAGGGGAAATATGGGGACAACAAGGGAAGTAGCAGGTAATATGCTATAACTGATAATCCACAGTTGGCCTAGATGTAGTGTAGTCGACACGGTTGTAATTGGCAGTTTTTACACTTAGCTGACTCTTGCTCCTCACAAGACAGTTGCCGGCTGGTGTCGATGTTGCTTTCTTCCGGCTTCCCCGCCTAAACAATGCTCTGTCTTCTGGTGGCAGTGGGCAGTCTCTGGTTTGACCCGCTAGTCCATAACAGTGCACCTCACTTGCTCGGCTCCAGGGATCATGCGTCTCTTCTCCCTCTAGTCGGGCTTGACTCCCACTGTCCACTGCCGCTTTTCCCACGAAAAAACTCCTTTCCCACCCTCTTCCTAGACACGAGCTCAGTTCTGCGGTCACCTGACTCCTCAGCTCTCTCTCTGGACACACCCCCAGCTTCCCGGTCACCTGACTCCTGTCTCGCAGTCTGTCTTCCCCCTGCAACAAGAGGCACGGCCCTGGCAGTTCCGGATCCCTTGTTCTGAAAGTACTTACACCTCGGTCTTCCCCTTTACAGCAACACGGGTGCAAAATACTGATGAGACAATCACTCACAACCTACCAGTTCATGGAGGGGGTGATTGCTTAGTATTAGGATTGCACACAACCCTCATGGGGTGCACTTAGGCGGGCTGCCCAGTGCTGTTTAATAGTACTGGCGTCACGAATAGGCTGTACACCAGATACTGTGCACTACACTCAAGTGTGACAGCGCCCTATACAAGCAATTTTAATACTAAGCAACCACCCCCTCCATGAACTGGTAGGTTGTGAGTGATTGTCTCTTCAGTATTTTGCACCTGTGTTGCCGCCATCTTTATTATATGGGTTTGCTGCATCCTGGTAGTGCATTAGTTCTGAGACCTGGGCAACACCGCTGCCCTTTTTTGCTGTGTTTTTTCAGGGCTTAATTGTTCCCAAATAACACATGCAGCCTAAATAAACGACAGTACACTGGCTAATGACTAAGTTCACATGTCTAGTAATTATCTGCTTGAAACGGATCCAGTAAGCAAAAAAGCTGAGCCGTTTCAGATTGTAGAAAAACGGATGGTTATTTAATGGATCTATTTTTCATAGACTTCAACGTTAAGAAAAAAAAAACTGATCCAGTTGCAATCCAAGACAGTACAACTTTTTTTTGTTAAATCCTGATAACATAATGATTGCTGCTGGATCTGTTTCAAATGGATGATCACTGGACATCACTCAGCCTCACTAATCGCCATCACTATATTCTGCTACAATATACTATCCAGTGATTAGATAGCACTGCCACACAAGTAAATATTACCTTAAAATTCTCATATAATACCAATGTGGTGGTACCCACCTCAGTACAGATGGTTTCTGTGACTATACTGACTGACCGTGGTTACACCTATGCAGTAATACCTCAAATAGTACTATTATTTTTATCCTGTGAATTTTTATTTAAAAAAAAATACAAAAAATAATTGTGCCATTTTTCTCACTGCATTCACCAAGCATTGATCAGTAAAATCTAAAAAACTGCAAGTGAAAACTTTTTTATAACTAGAACTGATCAGCAAGAGTCACACAAAACAATAAAAGCAATCTCAATGATGACTCAAATAAAAACAGGATCAAAGGGCATCTGTCTATAGCTATAGCAGAGTTGGGCAAAGTACGGCCCATGGGCCATATCCGGCCTTCTGGCTATTCCAGTCCAACCCTCTGACAGAGACAGCCGAAGGGCTAAAATTAGTGCCATCCGCCGCCCCCTGCCTGCGTCCTCAGAATGCAGATAGCAGTAAATGCATTGGTTGAGGGCGGAGCTGCTGACCCCTTCTTCCACCAATCAGTGTGTGTGACTGAGATGGCAGACGCGATGACATCACCATGTGCCGCTACGATCACGGTACTGGTGCACAGCGGTCTGAGTGCTGGTCAAGTCTGACCGGGGGCACTCGCCAGTCCTTGTCAATTGTGGGGCTAATAAAATAATTAAAAGGTTTGTGACACCAGTTGAGATGTTCGACCTGGTTGGGCCGGGCACTGATGAAGACTGCTGGGAGTTAGGTGGTGATGAACAGTGCCAGATGATTAACGATTCCCAACCAGTGCTGGTTCCCAGGAGAGTTGGAATAGGAATGGTGCAGCAGAGATATATATACAGCCAGATATATAAACACCCAGACTAAAGGGAGGTAGTCGCTGGGTCCTCAACACAGCCTCCTATCTAGGAAGCTTTCTGCATTGCCAAATGTGGAGATCTCCTGCAAACCATTCCAGGGTGACTGTCTGTCACCTCTGACACACCCGTGATACAAGTACTCGGTAGTAAATCTCCAGACTCGTGTCCGTCACATATGCTCGGTAGTAAATCTCCAGACTCACCGCCGTCACATGTGCTCGGTAGTAAATCTCCAGACTCACGTCCGTCACATGTGCTCGGAAGTAAATCTCCAGACTCGCGTCCGTCACATGTGCTCGGTAGTAAATCTCCAGACTTATGTCCGTCACATGTGCTCGCTAGTAAATCTGGAGACTCACGTCTATCATGAATGAAACTCAGTATGAACTGCTCTCATCTATTTAACAGACTGGGTCACCAGTCACAGAATTGCCAATTCTACGGATGCAAATTGAGTTGCAGGATGCTTGACTGTGAGCACGAGTCCCAGTACAAGATGACAGATCTTAATTAGTGTTGAGCGAGCATGCTCGACACTGCTTGGTACTCGTCCAAGCATCTCACTACTCGGGATGTTCAGCGAGCACCAAGCATTTCCGGGTTACTCGGGCGGGAGCTCGGGTCTCCGCCCTGCACGTTTGGCGCTCTTTACAGAGCTAATGAACATGCAGGGATTGCCAGCCAGTCACTGTAATGCCGCAGCCATGTTGTTTGTGGGCATTACAGTGATTGGCTGGCCGCACAGCGTCACCTCGAGTATTTAAAACCGGGCGCCGCCATCTTGGACACAGTCGCTCCAGATCAGACAGTGTAGGGTCAGTGCTGCAGAGCTAGGGAGAGATTTATACTGTGAAATAGGTAGTGTAGGGTCTCTAAAGCCAGCCAAATCAAACAAACAGTCCTTCTCAGGACTAATATCCATCCCAGATATCAGGCAGGCAGGCCGGCTGTATAGGAGACGCAGTGGTTATACCAACAAACACTGCATTACAGTCCTGTGTGCTCCTGCTGGTCAAATTTCTAGACTTAGCCCCAGGTCTCAGGGACCAGGAAAAATCCTTTTTTTTTCATCTAAATCCTGTTTTGTTTTGTTTTTTCCCTCAGTCAGACTGTACAAATACCCATCTTATTAACCTTTTGGTATCCCCCCCCCCCCAAAAAAAAAAAAAATTGAGTGTGTCTGTGAGTGTTCAGACACCAATATATCTGTTTAAAAGAGTCTGGTGTAGGCCAGAGAACTAGAACTGTGGTTTTCCTCTTCTACGGTTCAAATCTGGGTGTTATCAACCTGCTTGCCTTTTTTCCATAAAAAAAACAGTTTGAGTGTGTCGCTGACTGTTCAGACACAAATATATCTATTTTAACAAGTCTGGTATACACCAGGAAATTATAACTCTGGTTTTGCAGTTCCACGGTTCAAATCTCTGTATTATCCACTTTTTTGTGTTTTTTGCATAAAAAAAAACATTTTCAGTGTCTCGCTGACTGTTCAGACACCAATATATCTATTTTAACAAGTCTGGTATACACCAGGAAATTATAATGGTGGTTTTGCAGTTACACGGTTCAAATCTCCTTTTTATTACCCTTTTGCCATTGATAGTGCAAGTGTAAGCTATTTTACTTCATTTACAATGGGCAAGGCGCGTGGCAAGGGACGTGGAACTGGACGTTCTGGTGATGGTGCGTGCAGAGGATGGGGCCGTGGCCAAGGTGAAAATGTGCCACAACCAACAGCCACATTTTCTCGCTCTCAGTTCTTGACCGAATTACTAGTGAAGCACACAACAGCACCACTATTGCGAACTGATCAGTGTGAACAGGTTATTAATTGGATAGCAGTTAATACTTCCAGTCACCTGGGCACCACCACCTCTGGTCTGTCTTCCATACGGTCAAGTGTTAGTAGCCGTGAGTCTCGACTGCATACTCCTCCTCACCCTGATGCTCCTTCCTCCCACCATGCCGAATGTGTCGTCAGACAGCAACTGATCCCACAGTTGGACACTCTGAAGAGCTGTTCACTGGTCCATTTCCATACTTGTGCCCCTCGCCTGCTCCGCTTGAAGTGGTGGAAGAGGAGATCCCATGTAGCGATGGCCAAATATTTGAACAGCCACGGCCACAGGAAGGCGACGCTGGCAATTTGTCACAAGAGGTGGACGATGACGAGACACAATTGCCACGAAGTGAGGAGGAGGACCGTGGTGCGGAAGTGGAAGAGTGGGAGGTGGTGGATGATCTAGTAACTGACCCAACGTGGCAGGAGGACACGCAGAGCGAGGCCAGCAGCACACAGGGGGAGGGAGGCAGAGTACCCCAAGAGGCAGGAAGAAGCAGTGTGGTGGCCGCAGACAGAAGGCGGGCAACCGTTCCCCGTAACACCAACACGAGGGACGTTGCCAGTACAATCGGTAGGTCTTCCAGAGTCTGGAATTTTTTTAAAGACTCTGCTGATAACCCCAAAAAGGCCATTTGTACCACCTGCCAGGCCAGCATCAGCAGGGGTGACAAAACTACCAGCCTGGCCACCACCAGCATGATCAGGCACATGTCAGCAAAGCACCCCACTTTGTGGGGCGAACCCCAGGGTCCACGACCAGTGTCAGCGGGTGTCACCACTGCTTCTTCCGCTGTTGTGCGTGTAAGAGAACCCCCTTTTGTGCGTGCAAGGCAATCCCCTGTCCATACTGCATGCAAATATGCCCCCTCCTCTCAGTCTTCACTTGTTATGGCAGTTTCTCAAGAAACAGCATCAACGTCCACGTCCATGTCCCACCGCAGCGTTCAATTGTCCATATCCCAGACCTTTGAACGAAAGCGCAAATTCGCAGCCAACGCCCCACAGGCCACAGTCCTAAATTCGCACATTTCACGACTGCTTGTGTTGGAAATGCTGCCTTTTAGGCTGGTGGAGACGGAATCCTTCCGCAACCTTATGGCGGTGGCCGTCCCTCGGTACTCGGTCCCCAGCCGACACTATTTTGCCCGGTGTGCCATCCCCGCACTACACAAGCACGTGTCCCAAAACATCTGCCGTGCCCTCAACAACGCAGTTACTGGGAGTGTCCACCTGACAACGGACACGTGGACAAGTGCTTGTGGCCAGGGACGGTACATCTCCTTGATGGCACACTGGGTAAACATAGTGGAAGCCGGGACCCAGTCTGACCTTGGGACGGAACACATCCTCTCCACACCGAGGATTGCGGGCCCTATGTCAGTCAGAGTTTCCCCCACAGTGTACAGCTCCTGCGCATCATCCTCCTCCTCCTCCTCATGTTCAGCCTCCATCTCAGATATCACCACATCAGTTACAAGCTGGAAGCACTGCAGTACTGCCTCAGCCAAGCGGCAACAGGCTGTGCTGAAACTCATAAGCTTAGGTGATAAACCTCACACTGCTTGTGAGTTGTGGACAGCTGTGAAAGAGCAGGCAGATCTGTGGCTGAGACCGCTGAACCTACATCCAGGCATGGTCGTGTGTGACAATGGCCGTAACCTGGTGGCAGCTCTGAGGCGAGGCGAGATCACACACGTACATGCCTGGCTCATGTGCTTAACCTCGTGGTTCAGCGGTTTCTTAAATCGTACCCCGAGTTGCCAGATCTGCTCGTCAAAGTACGCCGCCTGTCAGCTCATTTTCGCAAGTTGGCTACAGCTTCTGCCGCCCTTGCTGTGTTGCAGCAGCGTTTGCAGCTTCCAGCACACCGACTGGTGTGTGATGTCCCCACACATTGTAACTGTACCCTCCACATGTTGCAAAGGATTTGTGAGCAGAAGAGAGCAGTTGTGGAGTACCAGCTGCAACAAGGCTGTCGATAATCAGGTAGGACTCCACACATAAGACCTCAGGAGTGGACCTGGATGTCTGACATATGTACCATCCTGACAAACTTTGAGGGGTCCACCAAGATGGTGAGTGGCGATGACGCCATCATTAGCGTCAGCATCCCACTTGTCTGTCTTTTGCAATGCTCTCTGCAGAGAATTAAAGAGGAGGCATTGCAGCCAGAGTATGATGAGATGGCTCAAGAAGCCGTAGCGGGCAATTACACACAGCCCAGCCTCATCTCATCCCAACGTGCATTGGGGGACAATGAGGGAGAGGAGGAGGAGGAGGAAGAACAGGAGCTGGTATCATGCGCTGTAGACGGTAGTACCTGTACAACTGTCATACCGTCGGTTCAGCGTGGGTGGCCTGAGGACAGGGGGTAGGAGGAGGAGGAGAGCATGGTCAGTCGTCATCTTGGTGAGGACACGGAAGTCTTGCCCGTTACCAGTCTGGCACGCATGGCTGACTTTATGTTACGCTGCCTTAACCATGACCCTCGCATTGTCAAAATGTTGGGTGACAGTCATTACTGGTTGGTGACACTTTTAGACCCCCGCTACAAGGAGAACTTTCACTCTCTTATTCCTGAGGTGGAGAGGTCTACAAAAATGGAGCAGTACCAGAAGGCCCTTGCTGCAGAACTGTTAAAAAAATTCCCATCTGAACACGCTAGCGGCAGAGGTGACAGTTCATTGACTAACGAAGGCGTACAGGCAAGAGAGACGCAACTCCAATCCAGCAGAGGCAAGGGAACACTGTCAACGTTCTGGGACAGTTTTCTGAGACCCGCCCAGCTTACAGGCCCTGAGGCGCGGGGTACTCTCACAAGGAGTGGAAAGTTTCAAAAGATGGTGAGGGAGTACCTTGCCGACCGTACCAGCGTCCTCCGTGATTCCTCTGTGCCTTTTAATTATTGGGTATCCAAGCTGGACACTTGGAATGAACTCGCTCTGTACGCCTTGGAGGTCCTGGCCTGCCCTGCCGCTAGCGTGTTATCGGAGCGTGTTTTTAGTGCCGTTGGGGGAATTATAACTGATAAGCACACTCGCCTGTCAACTGACAATGCTGACAAGCTGACCCTTATCAAAATGAACAAGGGCTGGATTGGGCCAGACTTCTCATCACCACCAAATGACAGCAGAGTAACATAAAGTCAAATCCACTGTGTGGTTTCGGGAGGTGTATTACCATGCACCGCTTCACATCCACACATGGGTATACGCTTTCTCATTTCGGCTGTTTTTGCTCTTCTCCTTATCCTCAGCCTCCACCACCACTATACCACCAGGGTGACCGTGGTCCGTGTTGCCAGCATTGCAAGTTCCTCCGTCCTAATTTTTAGCAGCTTTTGCTTGGAAGGCATAGGCAAAGACTATGGGAGACCCACTCCCCAATAATGGAAATAATGTTTTTAATATGCTGTACTGCATGGCTCTTGTAAGGGGCATCAAAACCGTCTTGTTAAGCTACTGCGACCTCCATCACTCTTCCAAGGGGCATTGATATTGTCTTTTTATTCCACTGGGACCTCCACCACTCTTCCAAGGGGCATTAAAATCGTCTTGTTAAGCTACTGCAACCTCCACCACTCTTCCAAGGGGCATTAATACCGTCTTCTAAGCTACTGTGACCTCCACGTCTCTTCCAAGGGGCATTAAAACCGTCTTGTTAAGCTACTGTGACCTCCAAGTCTCTTCCAAGGGGTATTAAAACCGTCTTGTTAAGCTACTGCGACCTCCACCACTCTTCCAAGGGGCATTAATACCGTCTTCTAAGCTACTGTGACCTCCACGTCTCTTCCAAGGGGCATTAAAACCGTCTTGTTAAGCTACTGCGACCTCCACGTCTCTTCCAAGGGGTATTAAAACCGTCTTGTTAAGCTACTGCGACCTCCACCACTCTTCCAAGGGGCATTAAAACCGTCTTGTTAAGCTACTGCGACCTCCACCACTCTTCCAAGGGGCATTGATATTGTCTTTTTATTCCACTGTGACCTCCACGTCTCTTCCAAGGGGCATTAAAACCGTCTTGTTAAGCTACTGCGACCTCCACCACTCTTCCAAGGGGCATTAAAACCGTCTTGTTAAGCTACTGCGACCTCCACCACTCTTCCAAGGGGCAATGATATTGTCTTTTTATTCCACTGTGACCTCCACGTCTCTTCCAAGGGGCATTAAAACCATCTTGTTAAGCTACTGCGACCTCCACCATTCTTCCAAGGGGCATTAAAACCGTCTTGTTAAGCTACTGTGACCTTCACGTCTCTTCCAAGGGGCATTAAAACCGTCTTGTTAAGCTACTGCGACCTCCACCACTCTTCCAAGGGGCATTAAAACCGTCTTGTTAAGCTACTGTGACCTCCACGTCTCTTCCAAGGGGCATTAAAACCGTCTTGTTAAGCTACTGCGACCTCCACCACTCTTCCAAGGGGCATTAAAACCGTTTTGTTAAGCTACTGCGACCTCCACCACTCTTCCAAGGGGCATTGATATTGTCTTTTTATTCCACTGTGACCTCCACATCTCTTCCAAGGGGCATTAAAACCATCTTGTTAAGCTACTGCGACCTCCACCATTCTTCCTAGGGGCATTAAAACTGTCTTGTTAAGCTACTGCGACCTTCACCACTCTTCCAAGGGGCATTGATATTGCCTTTTTATTCCACTGTGACCTCCACGTCTCTTCCAAGGGGCATTAAAACCATCTTGTTAAGCTGCTGTGACCTCCACCACTCTTCCAAGGGGCATTAAAACCGTCTTGTTAAGCTACTGCGACCTCCACCACTCTTCCAAGGGGCATTAAAATCGTCTTGTTAAGCTACTGCGACCTCCACCACTCTTCCAAGGGGTATTGATATTGTCTTTTTATTCCACTGTGACCTCCACGTCTCTTCTAAGGGGCATTAAAACCGTCTTGTTAAGCTACTGTGACCTCCATCACTCCTCTAACGGGCATTAAAACTGTCTTGTTAAGCTATTGCGACCTCCACCACTCTTCCAAGGGGCATTAATATTGTCTTTTTATTCCACTGTGACCTCCATGTCTCTTCCAAGGGGCATTAAAACCGTCTTGTTAAGCTACTGCGACCTCCACCACTCTTCCAAGGGGCATTAAAACCGTCTTGTTAAGCTATTGCGACTTCCACCACTCTTCCAAGGGGCATTGATATTGTCTTTTTATTCTACTGTGACCTCCACGTCTCTTCCAAGGGGCATTTAAACCGTCTTGTTAAGCTACTGCAACCTCCACCACTCTTCCAAGGGGCATTAAAACCGTCTTGTTAAGCTACTGCGACCTCCACCACTCTTCCAAGGGGCAATGATATTGTGTTTTTATTCCACTGTGACCTCCACGTCTCTTCCAAGGGGCATTAAAACCATCTTGTTAAGCTACTGCGACCTCCACCATTCTTCCAAGGGGCATTAAAACCGTCTTGTTAAGCTACTGCGACCTCCACCACTCTTCCAAGGGGCATTAAAACTGTCTTGTTAAGCTACTGTGACCTCCACGTCTCTTCCAAGGGGCATTAAAACCATCTTGTTAAGCTACTGCGACCTCCACCACTCTTCCAAGGGGCATTAAAACCGTTTTGTTAAGCTACTGCGACCTCCACCACTCTTCCAAGGGGCATTGATATTGTCTTTTTATTCCACTGTGACCTCCACATCTCTTCCAAGGGGCATTAAAACCATCTTGTTAAGCTACTGCGACCTCCACCATTCTTCCTAGGGGCATTAAAACTGTCTTGTTAAGCTACTGCGACCTTCACCACTCTTCCAAGGGGCATTGATATTGCCTTTTTATTCCACTGTGACCTCCACGTCTCTTCCAAGGGGCATTAAAACCATCTTGTTAAGCTGCTGTGACCTCCACCACTCTTCCAAGGGGCATTAAAACCGTCTTGTTAAGCTACTGCGACCTCCACCACTCTTCCAAGGGGCATTAAAACCGTCTTGTTAAGCTACTATGACCTCCACGTCTCTTCCAAGGGGCATTAAAACCGTCCTGTTAAGCTACTGCGACCTCCACCACTCTTCCAAGGGGCATTAAAACCGTCTTGTTAAGCTACTGTCACCTCTACGTCTCTTCCAAGGGGCATTAAAACCGTCTTGCTAAGGTACTGCGACCTCCACCACTCTTCCAAGGGGCATTAAAACCATCTTGTTAAGCTACTGCGACCTCCACCACTCTTCCAAAGGGTATTGATATTGTCTTTTTATTCCACTGTGACCTCCACGTCTCTTCTAAGGGGCATTAAAACCGTCTTGTTAAGCTACTGTGACCTCCACCACTCCTCTAACGGGCATTAAAACTGTCTTGTTAAGCTATTGCGACCTCCACCACTCTTCCAAGGGGCATTAATATTGTCTTTTTATTCCACTGTGACCTCCATGTCTCTTCCAAGGGGCATTAAAACCGTCTTGTTAAGCTACTGCGACCTCCACCACTCTTCCAAGGGGCATTAAAACCGTCTTGTTAAGCTACTGCGACCTCCACCACTCTTCCAAGGGGCATTAAAACCGTTTTGTTAAGCTACTGCGACCTCCACCACTCTTCCAAGGGGCATTAAAACCGTCTTGTTAAGCTGCTGCGACCTCCACCACTCTTCCAAGGGGCATTAAAACCGTCTTGTTAAGCTACTGCGACCTCCACGTCTCTTCCAAGGGGCATTAAAACCATCTTGTTAAGCTACTGCGACCTCCACCACTCTTCCAAGGGGCATTAAAACCGTTTTGTTAAGCTACTGCGACCTCCACCACTCTTCCAAGGGGCATTGATATTGTCTTTTTATTCCACTGTGACCTCCACATCTCTTCCAAGGGGCATTAAAACCATCTTGTTAAGCTACTGCGACCTCCACCATTCTTCCTAGGGGCATTAAAACTGTCTTGTTAAGCTACTGCGACCTTCACCACTCTTCCAAGGGGCATTGATATTGCCTTTTTATTCCACTGTGACCTCCACGTCTCTTCCAAGGGGCATTAAAACCATCTTGTTAAGCTGCTGTGACCTCCACCACTCTTCCAAGGGGCATTAAAACCGTCTTGTTAAGCTACTGCGACCTCCACCACTCTTCCAAGGGGCATTAAAACCGTCTTGTTAAGCTACTATGACCTCCACGTCTCTTCCAAGGGGCATTAAAACCGTCCTGTTAAGCTACTGCGACCTCCACCACTCTTCCAAGGGGCATTAAAACCGTCTTGTTAAGCTACTGTCACCTCTACGTCTCTTCCAAGGGGCATTAAAACCGTCTTGCTAAGGTACTGCGACCTCCACCACTCTTCCAAGGGGCATTAAAACCATCTTGTTAAGCTACTGCGACCTCCACCACTCTTCCAAGGGGTATTGATATTGTCTTTTTATTCCACTGTGACCTCCACGTCTCTTCTAAGGGGCATTAAAACCGTCTTGTTAAGCTACTGTGACCTCCACCACTCCTCTAACGGGCATTAAAACTGTCTTGTTAAGCTATTGCGACCTCCACCACTCTTCCAAGGGGCATTAATATTGTCTTTTTATTCCACTGTGACCTCCATGTCTCTTCCAAGGGGCATTAAAACCGTCTTGTTAAGCTACTGCGACCTCCACCACTCTTCCAAGGGGCATTAAAACCGTCTTGTTAAGCTATTGCAACTTCCACCACTCTTCCAAGGGGCATTGATATTGTCTTTTTATTCTACTGTGACCTCCACGTCTCTTCCAAGGGGCATTTAAACCGTCTTGTTAAGCTACTGCAACCTCCACCACTCTTCCAAGGGGCATTAAAACCGTCTTGTTAAGCTACTGCGACCTCCACCACTCTTCCAAGGGGCATTGATATTGTCTTTTTATTCCACTGCGACCTCCACCACTCTTCCAAGGGGCAATAAAACCGTCTTGTTAAGCTACTGCGACCTCCTCCACTCTTCCAAGGGGCATTAAAATCGTCTTGTTAAGCTACTGCGACCTCCACCACTCTTCCAAGGGGCATTGATATTGTCTTTTTATTCCACTGTGACCTCCACGTCTCTTCCAAGGGGCATTAAAACCATCTTGTTAAGCTACTGTGACCTCCACTATTCTTCCAAGGGGCATTGAAACAGTCTTGTTAAGTTACTGTGACCTCCACGTCTCTTCCAAGGGGCATTAAAACCGTCTTGTTAAGCTACTGTGACCTCCAAGTCTCTTCCAAGGGGCATTAAAACCGTCTTGTTAAGCTACTGTGACCTCCACCACTCTTCCAAGGGGCATTAAAACCGTCTTGTTAAGCTACTGTGACCTCCACGTCTCTTCCAAGGGGCTTTAAAACCATCTTGTTAAGCTACTGCGACCTCCACCACTCTTCCAAGGGGCATTGATATTGCCTTTTTATTCCACTGCGACTGCCACCAGTCTTCCAAGGGGCATTAAAACCGTCTTGTTAAGCTACTGCGACCTCCACTACTCTTCCAAGGGGCATTAAAATCGTCTTGTTAAGCTACTGCGACCTCCACCACTCTTCCAAGGGGCATTGATATTGTCTTTTTATTCCACTGTGACCTCCACGTCTCTTCCAAGGGGTATTAAAACCGTCTTGTTAAGCTACCGCGACCTCCACCAATCTTCCAAGGGGCATTAAAACAGTCTTGTTAAGCTACTGCGACCTCCACCACTCTTCCAAGGGGCATTAAAATAGTCTTGTTAAGCTACTGCGACCTCCACCACTCTTCCAAGGGGCATTAAAACCGTCTTGTTAAGCTACTGTGACCTCCACGTCTCTTCCACGGGGCATTGTTATTGTCTTTTTATTCCACTGTAACCTTCACCACTCTTCCAAGGGGCACTAAAACTGTCTTGTTAAGCTACTGTGACCTCCACTTCTCTTCCAAGGGGCATTAAAACCGTCTTGTTAAACAACTCTGACCTAGACGTCTCTTCCAAGGAGCATTAAAACCGTCTTGTTAAGCTACTGCAACCTCCACCACTCTTCCAAGGGGCATTAAAACCGTCTTATTAAGCTACTGTGACCTCCACGTCTATTCCAAGGGGCATTATAACTGTCTTGTTAAGCTACTGCGACCTCCACCACTCTTCCAAGGGGCATTAAAACCATCTTGTTAAGCTACTGCGACCTCCACCACTCTTCCAAGGGGCATTAAAACCGTCTTGTTAAGCTACTGTGACCTCCACGTCTCTTCCAAGGGGCATTAAAACCGTCTTGTTAAACCACTCTGACCTCCACGTCTCTTCCAAGGGGTATTAAAACCGTCTTGTTAAACCACTCTGAACTCCACAGCTCTTCCAAGGGGCATTGAAATGTTGTTTTTAATTAACTCTAACCTCCACGACTCTTCCAACGGGCATTGCATTTCCTCCTAATTTTAGTCAGCTTTTGCTTTTCAATGCATAGGCGAACACTAAGGGAGACCCACTCCCCAATAATGGGTAGAAGGTTTTTAGTACGCTGTAATCCACGTCTGTTTCAAGGGGCATTGCAGTTCCTCATAATTTTTGGAAAGCCTTCCATTCACTGCTTAGGCCAACAGTGTACAAGAGACCCAGTTGCACCCGAGCATTTTAGTGCTCGCTCAACACTAATCTAAATGCCACCCACATGAAGGCTGTCACTGATCAGAACTATGCACATCAGTAGCTCCCTGGAGGTCATTTTGTTGGCCCATATCCTAGTCAAGCACATGATACAATGCTGGGAGACACTGCCAACCTTCTTGTGACAGAATATATTCATGTGCCAATCCATTCTGGACAAGCTGGACTAACTGTGCAACCAAAATGGGCCGCAGGGAGTATCTCATGCTACAAGTAGTGACAAGGACACTAGCAAAATACAATACTAGAGAATACTCAGAGAGGATGGATAAGGAGTAATGACTTTCCTTTTTGGGGGGTTATTTTGCTGTAACAGCAAGAGAACCCCCAAAAAAGGAAAAAATTAAAAGGAAAAATTAAAGAAGCAACGAGTGTACCAGTTGTTCCTTTAGTTTTCTTCAAAGCAGTTGAAATGGATTCTCAATTGTTTATGCTTTCAAACTGGACAGATTGATATCCTTGAAGTCTAATTGACTTGGGGTTATACTAGGAAGCTTAAAATGTACCTATTGTTTGAAAAAACTTTTTACAAATTATACAGGTATAAAATGCTACAGATCAATGCAGCGCCGAGTCCCGAGACCCCCAAAATACGTTAAAAAATCTCTCTGAAGTGTGCAGCTCCTACATGAGCTGCATGCATGGAGTGGTGTAGAAGTTTAATAGTATGTCTATGGATCCCTCCACTACTCTGAGAGAGCTTGACACTGGAAGCTTGAGAAAGACTCCATAGAAAGAAATGAGACATAGCTGAGGTAGATGAACAGGATCCTTTTCACTTTTTTTTTTATCTAAGTGGATGTGCGGTCTCATTGTTTGGATGTCTTCATTAGTGTTGAACGAATTTGTTCGGCATTTCAAATTCGGGTTCGTGTTCAGGGTTCCGGCTTGTTCGCGCCAAAAAATTCGCCACCGCCCATGAACATCCCTGATTTGCCATGCTGTCACGCAGATGTTATCTCCGTAACAGCGTGACAGGGATGTTCATGGGAGGAGCTGATTTTTTGGCGCAAGCAAGCCGGAACCCCGAACACGAACCCGAATTTGTAATGCCGAACAAATTTGCTCAACACTAGTCTTCATATTTATGGATAGGGTACAATGTTGATAGAATACTTGCACCTGTAACATGGCGCTGGGGTGGTAGACTTGGGTGAGGCACTCATCTCTTACACCCCAGCCTGTTACATCAAGGTGGGGACCCTGGCTGGGTGTGTGGACTTGTGCTATGGGAGCGCTCCGCCCTTGTAGGCTGCATGTTACTGATATCTTGGGTTGGCCAGGACCAGATGTTGAACTGTTCAATGAGGGAGACCACCAGTCAAAAATACACTTTTTACTGAACGATAACTTGGTGGGGATTATATACAGTGGATAGCGGGTACACATCTTTATGAATCTTTTCAGAGCATTTTCTACATACAGTTCCAATTCCTTCCTCTGTATTTCAGACGCACACTGGGCCCTATCTGATGTTCTGACAGGAAACTGTTTCTGTCCCTTCAACTTAGCCCCTTCCACTCTGGGCTAGTCTCAGTCTTTAACTATACCTCTCCCTACTGTTGGGCAGCATACAACATAACACCTGTTATGCACACGCCCGGGCTAAGCGGCGTGTGCGTGTGATTGGTAGTGATTCCACTGGACCGTGCCGGAGAGTGAATGCCTGGAGGGGCGTGACTAAGTATTCACCCGATCCGACCAGGGTCGCACGACGGCATACGACGCCAGTGCACCAAGGAGGAACCGAGCAGAGGGACCAGGTGCTACTCCAGGACAGACCCCGGACACGGCTGTTGACCCACACAGGGGAATACAGGAACAGGCTGGTAGGCTGGCACACAGACTGGTGGGTATAGGCAGGCACGACTGGTATGCAGGCAGGCGGGTATGCAGGCAGGGGGGTAAAGGCAAGCACAGCTAGAGTGCAGACAGGGAGGCACTAGCAGGTAGGAACACAGGCGGGATAGGACCCAGTACACACCGGGACTCAGGAACAATACAGGCAGAGGGTTACAGGCAAGCACAGCTAGAGTGCAGACAAGGCTGAGCAGGGAGGACAGGGCTCTGTTCACACGGAACAGACAGGAAGGGAAAGACAGAGCCAGATACTCACACAGTACTTGCAGAGACAACAAGCAGGAGTTAGGTACGAGTTCAGACTCTGCAGAAAAAGGAAGGGAACGGACATAGAGGCAAAAACAGGTAAAGGACAGGAGAGAGTTCAGACTGGAACTGAGTGAACGGAGGAGACCGACACTGCAGAGGGATACAGGAGCGGGTCTGGGAATACGGCCCCCAGAGAGGCGGAACGAACAGGCAAGGAGCGTGTTCAGACAGGACAGACCAGACGCAGGAGCGGGTCTAGGAAATCGGCCACTAGAAGGCGGAACGAACAGGCAAGGAGCGTGTTCAGACAGGACAGACCAGACACAGGAGCGGGTCTAGGAAATCGGCCACTAGAAGGCGAGAGGAACAGGCTAGGAGCGAGTTCAGACAGGACAGACAAGAGAACACAGAAAGGACTCAGTTCAGACACGGGAGCTGATACCGCAAAGCAGGAGACATACAGGACACAGTTCAGACACGGGAGCTGATACCGCAAAGCAGGAGACATACAGGACTCAGTTCAGACACGGGAACTGATACAAAAAGCAGGAGACAAGAGACGGGACCTGGCACCTTCAGAGTGCAAGCACACACTGAAGGAAACACTATGCTCAGGCAGGGATAGAAGGGAGCTGCTGAGCTATATACCAAGTGACAGACAGCAATAGGCTGAGGACGCACAAGGGGTGTGACCCACAGCAGGTACAAAAGGCAGGAAGTGATCGGGCGCCGCCCTTAAGCAGCAGAAACAGACACAAACAGACAGCATGGAGGGAAGCCAGAGAGACATTCTGGACAGGAGATCAAGTGCGCCCTCTTGCACAGTGGGAGATGGACCACCATGCAAGGACGCCGCCAGGTATGTTACAGTACCTCCCCCCTTACGCCCCCTCTTCTTCAGGCCTGCCAGAATCTTCCGCAGGGAATTCGAGGGCCAGTCGTTCACTGGGTTGGAGGGGGACAGAGACTTAAGGGTAATCTCTGCTTCGAGGTACATCTTGTCAAGCTCACAGGAAGAAATAGACGGGTTATCAGGTACATAATGAGGAAAAGTCACTGTCTCTTTGTTATCTGGTGGTATCCCGGAGGATTCAGGAAACAACTGGAGGTCCTCCGCCGGGTCAGAGGGGTGTAGAGACTCACGGGTAACCTCTGCTTCAGAGTACACTAGGTCGGACTCACTGGAGGAAGCAGGCGAGGTATCGGGTACCAAGTATAGGAAAGTCTCTGTCCATTCACCACCAGGTGGCACCCCGAAGGGTTCTGGAGACAGCTGGCGGTCCTCCGCCTGGTCAGAGGGGTGTAGAGACTCACGGGTAACCTCTGCTTCAGAGTACACTAGGTCGGACTCACTGGACGAAGCAAGCGAGGTATCAGATCCAGGATATAGGAAAGTCTCTGTCCATTCACCACCAGGTGGCACCCCGAAGGATTCTGAACACAACTGGAGGTCCTCCGCCTGGTCGGAGGGGTGTAGAGACTCAGGAGTAACCTCTGCTTCGGAGTACACTAAGTTGGACTCACTGGACGAAGCGAGCGAGGTATCAGGTACAGAGTATAGGAGAGTCTCTGTCCTTTCGCTACCAGGTAGCACCCCGAAGGGTTCAGGAGACAACTGGAGATCCTCCGCCTGGTCGGAGGGGTGTAGAGACTCGGAGGTAACTACCACTTTGGGGTACCCATTGTCAGGCTCACAGGACGAAGCGGACAAAGTATTGAGTACCGGGTGTAGAGAAGTCTCTCTCCATTTGTCATCGAGTGGTATCCCGGAGGGTTCAGGAGGCAACAGGGGATCCTCCGCCAGGTAGTAGAGGTGCACAGACTCTGAGGTAACCACAGCTTTGGAGCATCCTTGGACATGCACACCGGTTAAAGAGAAAGAAGCATCTGATGCCGGGTGCAGGAAGTTCTCCTGTGTGGAGTCTGGATGGGCAGAAGTCTCTTCGGCCAGGAGAACTGGTGCACTACCCACGCACATTACCCATTGGGGTTTCTCCGGGATACAGGGAGATGAAGCTTCAGTAGGGACTTCAAGGTTGGGGTCAGGAGGTCTCAGGGAGGACAGACCCTGGCGTGACGGCTTGCCTCTAAGTCTAGCACGTCTGGACTGCCTCTTGAGGTTGAGAGAAGTATTCCGGAAAGCGTAGTCACCCTGTGAGGATTCTGGGTGGGCAGTAGTCTCATTGGGCTGGAGGACTATTGCGCTACCCACACACATTACCCGTCGGGGCTGCTCCGGGATATTGGGAAGTGAAGCTTCAGCAGGGGCTTCAGAGTTAGGGTCCTCGAAGACCATACGAAAGGCCACCAGGAAGGCCTGCAGGTCAAGGATGACAGGATCCCATGCTTCCCATAGGGGGGTGACCCATTTCAAGGCATCACCCGCTAGGTAGTCAATCATAAAGGCCACTTTAGCCCAATCGGAAGGAAAATAGATAGGGTAGGCCTTAAAGTGTAGCATGCATTGCTCCACAAATGCACGACACTGTCTTGGATCCCCATAGTAACGTGGTGGATCCGCAGGAACGAGAGCTGATAGATCCATCTGGACGGGTGCGTAATTCGCCTGGAACTCAGCTAAAGGGGGAAAAAAAATTTATTTATTTATTTTAATGCATGTATTCGCTGGAAAAACTTCTCAAAGAGCGAAGGCCGTGGGGCTCAACGGGAACCATGGCCTGAGCATGCTGTTATGCACACGCCCGGGCTAAGCGGCGTGTGCGTGTGATTGGTAGTGATTCCACTGGACCGTGCCGGAGAGTGAATGCCTGGAGGGGCGTGACTAAGTATTCACCCGATCCGACCAGGGTCGCACGACGGCATACGACGCCAGTGCACCAAGGAGGAACCGAGCAGAGGGACCAGGTGCTACTCCAGGACAGACCCCGGACACGGCTGTTGACCCACACAGGGGAATACAGGAACAGGCTGGTAGGCTGGCACACAGACTGGTGGGTATAGGCAGGCACGACTGGTATGCAGGCAGGCGGGTATGCAGGCAGGGGGGTAAAGGCAAGCACAGCTAGAGTGCAGACAGGGAGGCACTAGCAGGTAGGAACACAGGCGGGATAGGACCCAGTACACACCGGGACTCAGGAACAATACAGGCAGAGGGTTACAGGCAAGCACAGCTAGAGTGCAGACAAGGCTGAGCAGGGAGGACAGGGCTCTGTTCACACGGAACAGACAGGAAGGGAAAGACAGAGCCAGATACTCACACAGTACTTGCAGAGACAACAAGCAGGAGTTAGGTACGAGTTCAGACTCTGCAGAAAAAGGAAGGGAACGGACATAGAGGCAAAAACAGGTAAAGGACAGGAGAGAGTTCAGACTGGAACTGAGTGAACGGAGGAGACCGACACTGCAGAGGGATACAGGAGCGGGTCTGGGAATACGGCCCCCAGAGAGGCGGAACGAACAGGCAAGGAGCGTGTTCAGACAGGACAGACCAGACGCAGGAGCGGGTCTAGGAAATCGGCCACTAGAAGGCGGAACGAACAGGCAAGGAGCGTGTTCAGACAGGACAGACCAGACACAGGAGCGGGTCTAGGAAATCGGCCACTAGAAGGCGAGAGGAACAGGCTAGGAGCGAGTTCAGACAGGACAGACAAGAGAACACAGAAAGGACTCAGTTCAGACACGGGAGCTGATACCGCAAAGCAGGAGACATACAGGACACAGTTCAGACACGGGAGCTGATACCGCAAAGCAGGAGACATACAGGACTCAGTTCAGACACGGGAACTGATACAAAAAGCAGGAGACAAGAGACGGGACCTGGCACCTTCAGAGTGCAAGCACACACTGAAGGAAACACTATGCTCAGGCAGGGATAGAAGGGAGCTGCTGAGCTATATACCAAGTGACAGACAGCAATAGGCTGAGGACGCACAAGGGGTGTGACCCACAGCAGGTACAAAAGGCAGGAAGTGATCGGGCGCCGCCCTTAAGCAGCAGAAACAGACACAAACAGACAGCATGGAGGGAAGCCAGAGAGACATTCTGGACAGGAGATCAAGTGCGCCCTCTTGCACAGTGGGAGATGGACCACCATGCAAGGACGCCGCCAGGTATGTTACAACACCATTAATGCATGTCACAATATAATAATATGTTCTTCAAGGGGGAACATATGTAAGGTGCTCCAGCGAGGTAGTCGTGGGCGAGCTGTAGCCCATGCTTGCTTCAGCACCCTACAGACAAAGTGTGTCCTCACACTGATGTGCTGCTGTGTATGTGGTGTTTCCCACTTACTTCTGACCAGCCGGTCTCTTCTGACCCCAGGAATTCTTCTGGAACCAGGGAAGCAATGAATTCAGAGGACACAAGGCTCATAACAACAAATGGGACTTTACTTGGTAACTGGTAGTATTTATATTGTTTACAGGTAGGTATAAAGGATAAGGCCCAACGGGTTGTCATCTTTCCCACAGGTACTTAATACAACTTCAGCCCTGGTTCCCAATTTAGGTGAAGCATCTCTGTTGCTTTATTCTCTAGCCCTAGAGAATCTTCCTCACCAAAGACAATATATCCGGATCTTAGTTCTCTCCACGTCCTAGACTTGAGCCCTACTTCTTCTGCACTCCTGATATTTTTCTCTATTAAACCCATAAAAATAAATAAATAAATAAATGGGAAACCAAACAGCCCACATAAGAATGAGAAACTTTATTAGGGTAAAAAGTAAATAAGATAAGTTAAAATCATAGAAAGAGAATAGGACAACAGAAATCATTTTGCTCCAGGGGCATAATATATGGATAAAAATATGATAACAAGAACATGCATATAAATAATGACAATCAAGATAACTGATGGACTCAGTAAGTCAGAATGTAAAAATGTTCAGATAGGTCAGGGATAGACCAATATTCTATGGTGAAATCCAGGGCCGGCTCCAGGTTTTTCTGGGTCCCGGGCGAAAGAGTCTCAGTGGCCCCTTTAACACATACCACGATTCATGATGCAGAGATACGGCGGAGAAATATATATATATATATATATATATATATATATATATATATATATATATATATATAGTACAATGCAAAGATTTCACTTCTTACATTACATGAGTGATATCTATTGTAAATTCCACAATAGCTCAGAAACCGGTGAATCGCTCCACACAGAATACTGGCCCCCATATAAGGCTCCATACGGAATACTGGCCCCCATATAACGCTTCATACGGAATACTGGCCCCCATATAAGGCCCCATACGGAATACTGGCCCCCATATAAGGCCCCATAAGGAATACTGGCCCCCATATAAGGCCCCATACGGAATACTGGCCCCCATATAAGGCTCCATGCGGAATACTGACCCCCATATAAGGCTCCATACGGAATACTGGCCCCCATATAAGGCTCCATACGGAATACTGGCCCCCATATAAGGCTCCATACAGAATACTGGCCCCCATATAAGGCTCCATGCGGAATACTGACCCCCATATAAGGCTCCATACGGAATACTGGCCCCCATATAAGGCTCCATACGGAATACTGGCCCCCATATAAGGCTCCATACAGAATACTGGCCCCTATATAAGGCTCCATACGGAATACTGGCCCCCATATAAGGCTCCATACGGAATACTGGCCCCCATATAAGGCTCCATACGGAATACTGGCCCCCATATAAGGCTCCATATGGAATACTGGCCCCCATATAAGGCCCCATACGGAATACTGGCCCCCATATAAGGCCCCATACGGAATACTGGACCCCATATAAGGCTCCATACGGAATACTGGCCTCCATATAAGGCTCCATACGGAATACTGGCCCCATATAAGGCTCCATACAGAATACTGGCCTCCATATAACGCTCCATACAGGATACTGGTCCCCTTATAAAGCTCCATACAGGATACTGGCCCCCATATAACGCTCCATACAGGATACTGGTCCCCTTATAAAACTCCATACAGGATACTGGCCCTCATATAACGCTCCATACAGGATACCGGTCCCCTTATAACGCTCCATATAGGATACTGGCCCCCATATAATGCTGCATGCAGGCTGTTACCCCCCACATAATGCCCCATACAGGCTGTCCCCCCCTTATAATGCTCCATGCAGGCTGTTACCCCCCACATAATGCCCCATACAGGCCCCCCCCTTTTAATGCTCCATGCCGGCTGTTACCCCCCACATAATGCCCCATATCGGCTGCCCCCCCCCCTTATAATGCTCCATGCAGGCTGTTCCCCCCCACATAATGCACTATGCAGGCTGCCCCCCCCCTTTATAATGCCCCATGCAGGCTGTTCCCCACCTTATAATGCCCCATGCAGGATGTCACCCCCCACTCTTTATAATGCCCCATGCAGGATGTCCCCCCCCCTCTCTTTATAATGCCCCATGCAGGATGCCCCCCCCTCTCTTTATAATGCTCCATGGGGGATGCCACCCCCCCCTTCTCTTTATACTGCCCCATGCCTCCATACATTAAAAAAAAAATCAAATACTCACCTCCCTTCTCCTCACCTGCTACCTGCTGCCCGCTGCTCGGGTCCGAACTCCAGTGTTGTCGGCATCTTCCCGCTCAGCGCTGCCTGTGACGGCTCAGGGGAGGGCGCGGTGTAAAGACGTGACCGCGCCCTCTGACCTGACACGTCACAGGGAGCGCAGAGCAGGAAGACAGCTGATCTGCGGAGGCACGGGGAGAGGTAAGTATCCAGCTGCCGGGGCCCTGAGCAAGCGGCGGAGAAGGGCGGGTGCTGACACCGCTCTCCTCCGCCCATAGCCCAGCGGGGTGCTCGACCGCCAGTGGGCCCCTCTGCCTGCTCAGGGCCCCGGCATTTGCCCGGGTGCGCCGGGTGCTTACGCCGGCCCTGGTGAAATCCATGGAAGTGGAAAAAAGGGCAAGTGCATACGTATAATGGCCCAACGGTTCACCAATAATAGGATATTAACCCCTTCACGACTGATGACGTATAGGCATGTCATAAGTCGTGTTCAAGTGGATCTATCCTGGGGCTGAACAAAATGAGAGCAGATGAAAGCAGCAGTTAAAATCAGTGGTGTGTGACACTGGGGAAAAGGGTGCCAATGAAAGAAGTGCATATGTATATGAAAAACAAATGCAATAAAACCCCAAAATGAAGGTCATGTGTGTGAGTGAAATGACAATAAAGAGATGTGAAGACAAGCATGAGCATGTGATACAACAATTATGTTCAGTCCCGTACGAGCGCTGCCTTCAGTCGCATTTTGGAGTCCCATACATATATAAGGACAAAGGTTTGCCCTGTATTTACACCCCCAGCAAGACACTAATGCGAAACACGCTTCAGGATTTCGGTCTCCTTCTCTCCAGGCCTACAGGTTGTTATTTATTATTTAGTCATTATGCATGTTTATTCTGTATTGACCACTAGAGGGCACCAATTCTATGTCATCTACCTTACTCCATCCTCACTGTTTACATTATTTGAGTCCACTTGGACTGGCTTGTACTAACATTTGCATTACATCTATTTGGTTTTCTTAATATCCTATTGTTAGTGAACCCTAGGTCCACTTGGACCATTATATGTATGCACGTGCTCTTTTTTTTTCCACTTCCTTGGATTTCACCACCATAGAATATTGGTCTATCCCTGACCTATCTGAATATTTTTACATTTGTGCTTTCAGACCATCAGTTATATTGCTTGTTATTGTCCTTGTTATCATATTTTTGCCCATAGTATCATCCCTGATTCGTTTGAATGCTTATTTCAACTGTTGCTCCAAGAATCTGGTCTATGTGCTGATCTGTGGATGTCCCAAGCTTTACATTGGGCAAACTACACAGGAGCTGCGTCGGCAGATACAGCAGCACCTCTCGGATATATCTTTGGCAAGAAAGGATAAGGACAAGAATAAGCCCACTACATCTGTGGCCCGACATTTTCTTGATGTCCATAAAGGGGTGAGTAGTAGCTTGAGGGTTATGGTCTTAGAGGGGGTGACGGGGAATATCAGAGGTGGTTCTGCCACACAGGAACTCCTTTGTCGTGAATCCAAATGGATTTACAATTTACAGACCTTGGCCCCTGGTGGACTAAATGAGGAGCTCCTCATTTTAACAATCTTAAGCTGGGACACATTTTACCCATTCATGTCTATTTTCTCTTTTAGAGTTTAACCATCTATCATTTACTTACCTTGGATGAAATCTGGTCCTCGTGGGAGTCGTGGCACCTTGCTTTATGAGTCCGGGAATTCCTCTATCAAAAAAAGATCTGGCTTCCATTTGGCGCCATCTCTCGTTGGGCCTTACCTTTGCAGAACCTGGATATACCCTGCACATTCTCTGGCTCCCAGCTCCTGTTTATATGTTTTTGCCATTCATTGTCAAAATTCTGTGACTGCATGTACCAATTTTTATATGATTCTTTTGTTATTTTTCATTATTTTGTTATTTCTCTTGATATGTGATCACATATCCTTGTTGGATTGTAGAATTATTTTCCACCATCTGCATTGGATTTTTTCCTCTGCTGTATACCCCCCTTTTTTTGCTGTATTAGTGATGTATATGTTTCGAGATATGAAATTTAATCTAATATTAATATTATACCTCTCCTTTACTTTATTGTTTGGGGTTATATAAGTAGTTTTTGCATTTTTTCTTTATTATTATAACTTTTTTCAAATCTTTCTCTAATTTATCATTTATATTTTTGGTACATATACACTATTCACTCAGTGACAGCCCCAGTCTGTACATATTTGTACACCTCCATGGATAATTAGATCTTTTTGTGTCCTTTCTCTTATATCTACATAGTCTGTGGCCCTTCTCCTTATATACATGTTCATTGCCGCACCTGCGCTCCCCTGCTTGTGTTGCGCTGCTCCATCGGTGCCATTGCGCACGCGCACGGCCAGCATCAGATTTCTCTAACTGCGCATGCGCTGGCCTAAAAGTCTGATTCGCACCTTGTGCCGTTTACTGTGAATGCGGCGCCCATTGCGTCCGCACCCGCGCAGTAGGTTGCGGGATTACTCCTGTTTATCACTTTACTTCGGGCGGCTGTGGCACTACACCACTCACAGGTATTTGCGCATGCGCTGGTATCGTTACCTCTGGCCCTCCCAGCTGGTCCGTATCTGTTGTTGATTCATTTTGGATATATATCTACTCCAGTGGGCCTCGTACGCAACATTCTCTTCCCCTGATGAAGCCATTCTTTATGGCGATATGTGTGGGGTTGCCATCCTCTATCCACCCATGAACTCTGCTATGGACATAGGTTTAGTATGATTGTTCAACTTTGTTTAACCTTGTGCTTGCGCTACTCTGGTAGCTGTTGTTGTGCATATGAGTGCACTATTTCATTGCTCTGTTTCAACACTGTCCTTGGCAGACATATCGCTTTGATTTGCAATTGCCATTCATTTTTATAGTGCTTGCAGGGCCTCTGAATAAGTCGGCACCAGCATTGTGTATGTTATAAATCTTTTCATGCGCAATTTCCCTATTAGAGGACTTGGCGCCTTTCTTTCAATGGCAGCTAACCAGTTTGTTTACATATACGCATTAGGACTTTAGAGGTTCTTTTAGAACCACATGGTATATCTATATATTCACTAATTACCATATGTGATTGTTTGCTCCCCTATGTCCTCTCTAGCAGGGTGGTTTGGAAGTGTCTGAGCCTGATCTTCGGCTATTTGTTTGTGGGTTTTATTTGTTTTTAATTGTTTGTGTTGTGGCTCGCTTGTTTAATAATAAATAAAATAAATTTATTTTTTGTATTGAGATCCCGTTATGTTGCATTTCTTTTCTCTTTTTTGCATATTTTTGCCCATATATTATAAGGGATTTCTGTTGTCTTATTCTCCCTTTACTATTTTAACTTAACTTCAATAGGCTGTGTGTCCACGATGCGTTTTTTAAGCGTTTCCGCAGCGGCAAAAACGCTGCAGAAACACTTAAAAAACGCATGGTAGAAGGCCTGCCATGGTCCCCAATGATAATCCGCATGTGTTGTGCATATGCTGCGGAAATTTCCGCTGCGGATTATCATTGCGGAAAAAAACGCAGCACTACCAATTATTTTGCGGAAGTGCTGCGTTTTCGCCGCCATTGACTTGCATTAGAACGCATGGATTACGCATCACTGTATATGTAGATGCGCATTCCATGCGTTCTAATGTGCGGATGGTACCCAGGTCTAGAGGAGAGGAGACTCTCCTCCGGACCCGGGTACCATAGAAACTGTGAAAAAAAGAATAAAATAAAAAATAAATATGATACTTACCTTCTGGCGGCCCGCGGTGCGCTCCTCCTCTCATGCCGGCAAATCGCGATGGACTGAAGGACCTGCGCTGACATCATAGTCATGTGACGGGTCACGCGACGCTGACATCGGCAGGTCCTTCAGTGTACCGCGATCTGCCGGCAGTCAGCACCAAGACACCGGGGGCCATCGGAAGGTAAGTATAGATTTATTTTTTATTTTTATACATTCTCTTGGGTCACACTATATAAATCCATGCCGGTTACATGGATTTATATAGAGTGACCAAGTTGACAAGCACTTTCCATTTCCAAGTGATGCTAAAATCGCTTGGAAAGCGCTTGTCAACCCGCATGCGGAAATGCATGTGAAGAACACTTCACTTCCGCTTGTCCCTGGCAGGAAAAACGCATGTACAATCCGCATGTACAATCCGCATGTACAATCCGCATGCGTTTTTTCTGCCAGGGAGATGCAGAAACGCTCAGGAAAAAATCCTGAGCATTTCTGCATCGTGGGCACATAGCCTTAGAGTAAAAAGTAAATAAGTTTGGCTTCCCATTTATTTTGGTATTTCTTGAAAGCGCCTTGTATGTTTGACAGGCCTTTTATAGGTTTTCATTAAACCCATAATAAGTAACAAAAATGTAACGCTGAGGCTGTGTTCACACGTAGCGTAAACGCTGTGTTTATCTACTGCAAGTTTTCTGCAGGTGTCCGCACCACACGGCGCAATAACAATCTACTCTGACTATTGCTTGTTTGCTGCGTTTCTTTTATGCGTTTTCTACCTTTTTTGATGCGTTTTTGGTGCAGATGTGAATCCAAGTTTTTAATACTTTTATAATACTACAGGAAAGCTTTGATTCTGCGCTTAACCACTTCGCACCAGAGCCTGTTTTTGCCTTCGTGACCGGGCCAATTTTTTCAATTCTGACCACTGTCACTTTATGAAGTAATTACTCTGGAACGCTTCAACGGATCCCCCTGATTCTGAGATTGTTTTTTCGTGACATATTGTACTTCATGATAGTGGTAAAATTTCTTCGATATCACTTGCGTTTATTTGTGAAAAAATCGGAAATTTGGCGAAAATTTTGAAAATTTTGCAATTTTCAAACTTTGAATTTTCATGCCCTTAAATCAGAGAGATATGTCACACAAAATAGTTAATAAATAACATTTCCCACATATCTACTTTACATCAGCACAATTTTGGAACCAAAATTTTTTTTTGTTAGGGAGCTATAAGGGTTAAAAGTTGACCAGTGATTTCTCATTTTTCCAACAAAATTTACAAAAAACATTTTTTTAGGGACCACATCATATTTGAAGTCACTTTGAGGGGTCTTTATGACAGAAAATACCCAAAAGTGACACCATTCTAAAAACTGCACCCCTCAAGGTACTCAAAACCACATTCAAGAACTTTATTAACCCTTCAGGTGTTTCACAGGAAGTTTTGGAATGTGGAAGAAAAAAATGAACATTTAACTTTTTTCACAAAAATGTTACTTTAGACCCAATTTTTTTTATTTTCACAGGGGTAACAGGAAAAAATGGACCCCAAATTTTTTTGTGCAATTTCTCTTGAGCGCGCTGATACCCCATATGTGAGGGAAAACCACTGTTTGGGCGCACTGCAGGGTTCGGAAGGGAAGGAGCGCCATTAGACTTTTTGAATGTAAAATTTGTTTGAATAATTAGCAGACGCCATGTTGCGTTTGGAAAGCCCCTGATGTGCCTAAACAGTGGAAACCCCCCACACGTGACACCATTTTGGAAACTAGACCCCTTAGGGAACTTATCTAGATGCGTGGTGAGCACCTTGAACCCCAAAGTGCTTCACAGAAGTTTATAATAATGAGCTGTAAAAATAAAATTTTCACATTTTTCCCACAAAAACGTTTTTCATCCCTTAACTTTGCATTATCATAAGGGTAATAGGATAAATTGCACAATGAAATTTGTTGTGCAATTTCTCCTGAACACGCCGATACCCCATATGTGGAGGCAAACCACTGTTTGGGCGCACGGCAGGGTTTGAAAGGGAAGGAGCGCCATTTGACTTTTTGAATGTAAAATTTGTTTGAATAATTAGCGGACGCCATGTTGCATTTGGGGAGCCTCTGATGTGCCTAAACAGTGGAAACCCCCACAAGTGACACCATTTTGGAAACTAGACCCCTTAGGGAACTTATCTAGATGTGTGGTGAGCACCTTGCACCCCCAGCTGCTTCACAGAAGTTTATAATATTGAGCCATAAAAATAAAATTTTCACATTTTTCCCACAAAAAATGTTTTTCATTCCCTAATTTTGCATTATCATAAGGGTAACAGGATAAATTGCACCATGAAATTTGTTGTGCAATTTCTCCTGAGTACGCCGATACCCTATATGTGGGGGAAAACCACTGCTTTGGTGTACGGCAGGGTTCGGAAGAGAAAGGAGCGCTATGTTGGCTGGGATAGGTTGCAGACACCATGTCACATTTGAAGAGTCGCTGACATGCCGAAACAGCAGAAACCCCCACAAGTGACCCCATTTTGTAAACTACACCTCACAAGGAATTCATCTAGGGAAGTAGTGAGTATTTTTTAATTTTTTAATTTATACCATTGGGCAGTGAAAAAAGCATAATTATTTTTTTACCACAAAAAAATGTTTTACCCTCAGATTTTACATTTTCACACAGGGCAATGGGTTAAAATGGTGCCGAAATGTGTCACACAATTTCTTCTAAAAGTGGCAATACCCCATATGTGGCTGTATCGTACCGCTCAGCCATACGGCGAGATCTGGGGGGGACGGAGCGCTATTTGACAATTGGAGAACAAATTATTGTAGAATAGGCATTTGGATTTGGGAGCACAAAATTTTCTGAATTTATTTTGGGGGGCAAGGGCCATTTCGCTTTTCCAGAGCCTTTCTGCTACCAGTAACTTGGAAGTCCCTTATATTTTTAACAGATGACAGACCTGAGTGGGGACTAGCTTTTTTGAGGACTGAGTTGAAGCTTTTATTGGGAACATTTTACGTAACATTTATCCGGCGCTCGAGGCTGAGCACTTACATCGGGGTTTCCATCTAAATTTCCAAGTGATGTAATTCAGATGAAACACCTGCGGGATCCATTCACTGTAATGAGGCAGCAGAGTTACTCTGGACTCCGTCTGGCCTCTGTTTAGTGGTGTCCTTTTTTTCTGAAGTGCACAAAACTGTGGCCAACCGCACTTTTATGCACGCCTAAAACAAATGACACCGTGGGATCACAGGCCAGACGACATCCACAGTGCCTATATCTGCCTCATTACAGGTAATCTTCTGTCATTGGTTCGGTCTGAATCACGTATTTCAGAGATTTACACGGAAACTCTGGTGTAAGTGCTTAGCGCAGAGCGCAGGATAAATGTGAGCAGAGCCTTACTGCGATCTTTGGGAGACATAATAAACAAATCAGTAGCAGGTGAAGAATTGGTTTTATTTATTTTTTACGCCATTCCCCGTGCAGTATAAGTGATGAGATTACTTTATTCTTCGGGTCGGTGTGATTACAAAGATACCAGATTTATATCGGGTTTTTATGATTGACAGCTGTCACACACTAAGAGACGCTTTTTTTTGCAAAATCTAGTTTTTGCATCGCCATATTTTGAGAGCTATAATTTTTCCATATTTCGGCCGACAGAGTCATGTGACGGCTTGTTTTTTGCGGGACGAGTTGACATTTTTATTAGTACCATTTTTGGGTACGTGACATTTTTTGATCGCTTTCTATTCCGTTTTTTGGGAGGTAAAATTAACAAAAAACAACAATTCAGGAATTGTTTTTTGAGGTTTTTTTTTTATGCCGTTCTGCATGTGGTAAAAGTGATCAGGCAGTGTTATTCTTCGGGTCAGTACATTTACAGCGATACTACACTTACTGTATATTTTTTTTATGTTTTGGCTTTTTTACACAATAAAACAATTTTATAGAAAAAATATTTTTTTTGCATTGCTTTATTCTGAGCGCTATAACTTTTTTATTTTTCGGCTGATGGAGCATTATGGCGGCTTTTTTTTTGCGGAACGAGATGACGTTTTCAGCGGTACCATTTTTATTTCCATTTTGCTTTTTGATCACAATTTTTTCCACTTTTTGTTTGGCGATATGAGGAAAAAGCATATTTTTTTGCTCCGTTTTTTATTTATTTTTATTACGGTGTGCACAGAAGGAGCTAATTAGTGTGACAGTTTTATAGATCGGGTTGTTTCGGACGCGGTGATACCAAATATGTGTACTTTTTTTGGTTTTGCATAAATATACGGATTTATTGGTTTAATATTTTATTTATTTATTTTTATTTATTTTGTGATTTTTTTTAACAGTTTAAAAACATTTTTTTTTCTTTTTTTTTACATTTTTACTTAGTTCCTGTATGGGACATTAATTTTTATTTTTCTGATCACTGATCTCATGTAATGTAATAGACATGTATTACATTACATGAGATCTTTGCTGACTTTCACAGTCAGTGTGTCCTGCCAGGCTTCAGCTGCAGGCTGAGCCAGGCAGGACACCATATATGGCAGATCTGGAGGCGGTCATGTGACCTCCAGCTGCCAAAGCAACGCAAGATCCTGGAAGGTATAAGGGGGCCGTCGGAGAGGTAAGTGGACGACCCCCTCTCCTCCTGCTGTCTTCTATATGCCGCGATCACTATAGATCGCGGCATATAGAAGACAGCAAAGGGTTAACATCACTGGGACCTGATCCAATCAGGTCCCGATGATGTTCCCTGTCAGAGCTATTGCTCTGCACCGGAATCGCAGCACTTGCAGGACCCTGGGGGTCCTGAGCGCTGCGAGACCACCCACCGTTTTTAAACATCGGCGCTGCACAGAGCCCAGCAAGCACCGACGTTTATCTACAGTGGGCCGTCGCGAAGCGGTTAAAAGTGCAAAAGTGTTTTTTTTCCCCCTTGCATTTTTTTTCAGGCTTCACATAGGCTATAGAGAAAAAAGCACCAAAATCGCACAGTTCAGCAGCGTCTTTAGACGCACAGAGGGCGGAGATTTCATGGAATCACATCTACTTTGCTTAGATATTTAGGCTGTGTTCACATGTAGCGTAAATGTTGCGTATTATCTGCTGATTTTTTGCAAAGAAATTCTGCTGTGTTTAACTGTCCAAGCAAAGTGGATGTGATTTCATGAGAACTGCGCTCACTGTGGTCTAAAGGCACTGCTCAACTGTGCGATTTTGGTGCTTTTTTTTCTCTCTTGTCTTCTATGTGGAGCCTAAAAAAACTGCATGTAAAAAACTGCAGTTCCTTTTTTAAGTTCAGAATCAAAGCTTTTCTGTATATAAAAAACACGTTAAAAACGCGGCTTCACATCTGCACCAAAAATTCATCAAATAAGAGAGAGAAAATTGTTATTGTGTAGTTTGGTGTGGACATCTGTAGAAAACAAAAGACACAGAATGTGTGAACACGGCCATTCAGACACAAAAAAGTCAGATATCATATAATGAAGCTACATAAAGATGAGGAAGTTCTGGCGGCTCCAACTGTGAATGAAGGGACAAAAAATAATCCACAAGTCCCAACTAGAGATGAGCAGGACGCACAGATGATGTCGCACTGCCCTGGGTGATCAAAAGCCGCCGGGGACACCGGAAGGTGAGAGATTCGCGGCCTCCCATCCTGGTGCCAGGTAGCACTGACCTGCACGCTGGACCGGAGTTGGGTGAATCCATCCGCTCATCTCTAGTCCCAACTGTCATGGATACAGCAGACAGTCCCGGATTTGGGTCTGTACCCTGCAGTCTCGGGCGTCTGCTGAATGTCCCTCACTGCCAGCGCCCCTCTGACATCTCCTCCTGCCATGAGAGGAAGAAATGGTAAATGGGTGTGGATTGCGGTGTGGCCAGGGGCATGGCCAAAATTTGCTGCAGCGAGGTATAATTTGTTCTTCTTTCTGTTCTTCTAAAGTAGGGACATGCCAAGGATATACACGCAGATAATAAACAGGCAGATATAAATATATGGTATACATACAGACAGTAATATTCAGGTAGACATAATCACACACTAGCAAATATAACTTTTCCAATAATCACTTACCACCTTCCTATGTTGCCCAGGCTCTATGGTCTCTTGTTGGACAAGCTAAGGGTAGAGATTCTTGTTTGTTTCTTGCGGCCTTTCCTCATGTCTACTTGGTGCGACTGCAGCAGGATCAAGGTACATTGGCCTCTATAAGCTGCATAGCAGGGTTTGCCAAGTGGTGCCTTGTCAAACAGCTGCAAATCATGCACCCGCAATGCAAACTTATTTTGCGAGCACGCCGAAGATACTCGGATAACATCTTATCCAAGTACGTTCTATTCAATTTGGAGTCCCCTGTTCTGGCATCTAGACGCCTCTCACCCAGCCAAACCAGATCTCACACTTTGCACTGACGAGGTGCAGCACCCCGAAACACTGTGTCTGCAAATTGAGATTCTGGTCCTGGCTTTTATCCTAAGTCATGTGACAAGGCTCGTTAAATGGTCGATATTGACTTTTAAGATTGCTACTTCCAATAGGTGGCACTAGAGTTCTAGTTCTCTTCTTCTCTGAAGAGGCAATTTGAAACTTTATGGAAATTGCTTGGCGTCACTGGGAGTGTATTTTGTGCTTCACTGTGGTATTTGGGTGGTAGCACTAAAGAGGTGATTTGTGGAGTTGATGCTGCTGTGGGAGGGGGGCTATTTTTCATTGCATAATGCTATTTTGTGGCACTGCTAGTGTATTTTATGCTTCCTTCTCGTAAGTGATGTTGGATTGGTCACATGGCAACTGTATGGGGCCTAAAGTTTCCTAATAGCTGCTCTGGTGTGCACAGTACAAGGGGCATCATGTATTCAATGGCATAACATTGCACACATATGGCATTTGCATAAGAATTAAAAAAACAAGTCAACAGTAACCCATAACTACAGTTAAAGGATATGTCAGTTCTGGACAGTCCACAACATTGGGGTTCATAAGGCACCAGTCCTTCATCCAGTTTTATACTATATTGTGATCCAAGATCACATTTCTTTGTAGATCTTGGTGTGTCCTGCTAACGTTAAGCACTTGTGAGAGAATGTTCAGCACTATTTGCTGACTATCAGCAGAGTGGGTGTAATGTTAGAAAGGTCTTAAGTAGAAGAGAAAATGTGTGTACAGAGGCAAATACTGGAACCAGCCAGAAGCAGCATTAAAGTTCCATGAGACTCGGAAACCTTCTAACTACCGGATCAGAATAGACTTATTGCAGTTTCTAATTTTCTCAACTGGGACAGTCAATAGCAACTTTTTGCAATGTGAATTAATCCAAAAATGTTCCTGATTTAAAACAAGATCTGATTAGGATTATTTATAACTGAACCAGAGTAACTAGTAAATCTGGTTGGTACATTTGACCATATACAGCCGTGGCCAAACGTTTTGAGACTGACACAAATTTTTATTTTCACAAAGTTTGCTGCTTCAGTTTTTATAGTGGCAATGTACATCAACTGTAGATTGTTATGAACAATGATCAGATGAATTCCAAAAAAATGCAAAGTCATTCCTTCCCCCCTAAAAGTTAAATTAATCACAAAAATCCAATTTCCACTGAATTTCAGCCCTGCCACAAAATAACATGCTTACATAATTTCTAAGATCTCCTTGTTAACTGAGGAGAAAGTGTTAGCTAGGACAAGGCAGCTTATATCACTCTGTCATGCTGATTGAAGTATAAGAACAGACTGGTTGCTTTAAACGTCACGTCACATGAGAATAGTTGGCATGTGACCCCAAGTATGCAAATTGCGCTCACAAGACCTCCTAGTCGCAAGGGGCATACATGTAATTTGTTATAGTGTGCTCATTGCACAATGTCACAATTCGGCATTTCGAAGTCACATGAAGTGATTGCAGATTATACTTTTTAGACCAGACAGCCCCTCTAAAGGGAATCAGTCAGGTAATTTCTTTGTAGTATACTAATAGTATCCTGAAATAGGGCTTGGATAGCCCTTTCAGGATATATAATTTTTATTTCTCTACGTGGCCCCTGTCCCCTGTCTTGTATTTCTATGCAGCTGTCACTCTCCGGTCAAGAGAGCAGTGGCCATCCGAGGATTGTGATGCGATACTCGGGCATACGGCAGTCTGATTCAATCAGTGAGGTTAGCACAGAGGGTTGGGTGAAGAAAGGGTGAATATTCATTAAGCATATATACACTTGGCTAATCAGTGACACCGGCAGAGGGGTGGGCAGGATTAAGGGCGGGGAAAGGGGTGAATATTCATTAAGCAGATATACACTTGGCTAATCAGTGACACCGCCAGAGGGGTGGGCAGGATTATGGGCGGGAAAAGGGGTAAATATTCATTAAGCATATATACACTTGGCTAATCAGCGTGACACCGGCAGAGGGGTGGACAGGATTATGGGCGAAGAAAGTGGTGAATATTCATTTATCATTTACATATGGTTGACAGCAAGACAAGGGGGCCATGTAGAGAAATAAAAGTTATATATCCTGAAACAGCTGCCCAAGTCCTATTTCAGGATACTATTAGGTCATTTCTTTGTAGTATACTGACAGACTCCCTTTTAGGTAGCAATATCAATTTGTACGTAGGTGGTAGTGTATATGGCATATAATCACGCTTCACACAGAAGTTTCACTATTAGAGTATGGTATACATTACTTTCTTATCCCTACTGGACCCTTAATTGTTCTGTCTTGGGTATCAGGAAGAATGTCCCCCAACGTGCATTTCTCTGAATTATCCAGCATCTTCTTTATTCAGTCTCTTTGAGGAATAGAGCAAAGCACTCACTCAGCCGAAGCCAGACAATCTGAAAATAGCAAAAAAGGCAATGGTAGTTACCAGCCAAGGTGTCAAGGAAAATGCACAACAGGATGCAGCAGAGGTGAAAGCCCCTAACTTACAAGGTCACCATTGATAGGTCTGGCCTGTAAGATGAAAAAAGTGCATAAAAATATATAATAGGAGGTATTGGTTAATATTTTGGCCAAAATAAGCAAGCTCGCAACCTGCGTCAAGGGTCCTCACTTTCTTGCGAGTCCCTACTCTATAGTTAAAAACAAACAGCACATCCAAAGCAATAAACTGATTTTTTTATTTTTTTTATTAAGAGAAAATAATTCCAAAATTCAATTAGAAAATAGCAAAAAGACAATGGTAGTTGCCAGCCAAGGTGTCAAGGTGCACAAACAGGATGCAGCAGACCCCCTTTAGTTAGAAGGAGGTAACACAGGTGCAGAATGCTAATGAACAACCATTCTCAACCTCTTACTCCATGGAGGGGGTGATTGCATAGCACTAAAACTGCACACAGATGAAGCTTGCAATAAGGAGCAAGTCACACACATGTAGCACCGTGCCTAGCCAGCAACCTCTTACACGCCCCTACTATTCGATTAGGGGGGGATGCCCGGCACCCTATCAGTGCATAACAGAGATGAAAGCAGCCAGGCCCATCAATGTTATGAACTGAAGCCAGACAATCTGGAGAAACATCGGGATCCCAGCAGAATCCAGACGATCCGTCGAAATGGGCATATTTTCTCATCCCTGCCTGACCCTCAACTGTTCTGTCCCTTTCTTGGGTGTCAAGAAGTACCAATACATCCCTGTTACACATTGTGCTGAATTGTTTGGGATCTAAGGGGTAACGTTTCACACCTCTGTGTGAAGCATGATTATATCGCATATACACTACCACCACTGTGATAAATAATAATGGTACAGTGGATATAAAAAGTCTACACACCTCTGTTAAAATACCAGGATTTTGTCATGAAAAAAAAAATCATGCTAAGAAGAAGAATTTCAGATTTTTTTCCACCTTTATTGCCACCCATAATCTGTGCAAATCTATTGAGAAGCAAACTGAAATCATTTTGAGGAGTAAAATAAAAACAACAAAATTAAAATAATGGGGCTGCATAAGTGTGAACACCCTCTTATAATTGGGGATGCAGTTGTGTTCAGAATTAACCAACCAATTTAAACTCATGTTAAATATTAGTCAGTACACAGTACCCCATATAAAGTTAAGTTGTTCTAGTAAGATTTTTCTGAAATTTTCTTAGTTTCATTTTACAGCAAAAGCTATGACCAGTAAACAGCTTACAACACAACAAAGGCATTGTTGAAAGTTATCAGTCAGTAGAATGGTACAAAAAAATTCCAAGGCATGAGATACAGTATTCTGTGGAACTCTGTGAAGACAGTCATCAAGAAGTGACTTAAATTTGACACAACAGTGATATTGCTTAAAATTTTACATTGAAAACAAATTGGTGAAAATACAAGAACACAATTGGACTAGGAGAGAAAGGCCAAGAGGCCTAGAGGAAAATTAAAGGAGCTGCAGGAATTTCTGGCAAGTACTGGTTGTGTACTCATGTGACAACAATCTCTTGTATTACAAAGAAAAACATTCAAGTTTGATTATATTTTGCCAACAATTTCATCAAGTGTGCCAAAAGCATGTGGGAAAACGTATTATGCTCTGATGAGACCAAGGTTGAACCTTTTGGCCATAATTCCACAAGGTATGTTTGATGCAAAGTCAACACTGTGCATCACCAAAAGAACACAATGGTGAAGCATGGTGGAGGCAGCATTATGTTTTGGGCCTGTTTTTTGGCAGCTGGAACTGGGGTCAACATGGAAAAAATTATGAACAGTTCCAAACATCAGTTAATTTTGCAACAAAACCTTCAGACCTCTGCTAAAAAGCTGAAAATGAAGAGGACTTCCCCTTTCAGCATGACAAAGACCCTATGCATACCTCCAAATCAACGAAAGAATGACTTTGCCAGAATATCAAAGTTTTGGATTGGCCCAGCTGGAGCCCAGACCTGAATCCTATTGAAAATCTGTGGCTTGACCTGAAGAGGGCGCTGTACAAAAAAGCAAACTTATTATTTTAGTTCTTTATTTTTTTTTTTTCTATGATTATTTTACATGACAAAAACCTGGCATTTTAACAGGGATCTGAAGTCTTTTTATATCAGCTGTACTTATTAAAGGCTAGGTATGATGCCTGAAGCTTTTCTTTACAGATGAATAGCTTGGTAGTGCCTGACATATAGTAGCTAAGCAGAGTCAATGACTGACTCTGTATGCCACACTGTAATAGGATTTAAACATTGTATTTACAGTGATTTTAATAACAGGTCATAAGATACACTAATATTCATATTCCCTGAATTCCAAATTTAATAGAGCAATTTTGTACCAAACTTTTTTTTTCAGGGAACAAAGTGCATAAACATACAAATTATATATGCCACTCCTTATCTGTAAATCTCTCTTTTCTCTTTGTTAGACAAAGCAACATTGCAGAACATTTTCTTTAGCTGTGTAAATATATATATGCATATATATATATATTAGATTGTGAGCGCTCGTGGGCAGGGTCCTCTCTCCTCCTGTACCAGTCGCTGACTCGATTTTGTTCAAATTATTGTACTTGTTGTTTGCTATGTATACCCCTTTTAAACATGTAAAGCACCATGGAATTAATGGCGCTATAATAATAAATAATAATAAAAAGATATACAGTACAGACCAAAAGTTTGGACACACCTTCTCATTTAAAGATTTTTCTGTATTTTCATGACTATGAAAATTGTACATTCACACTGAAGGCATCAAAACTATGAATTAACACATGTGGAATTATATACTTAACAAAAAAGTGTGAAACAACTGAAAATATGTCTTATATTCTACAGTAGGTTCTTCAAAGTAGCCACCTTTTGCTTTGATGACTGCTTTGCACACTCTTGGCATTCTCTTGATGAGCTTCAAGAGGTAGTCACTGGAAATGGTCTTCCAACAATCTTGAAGGAGTTCCCAGAGATGCTTAGCATTTGTTGGCCCTTTTACCTTCACTCTGCGGTCCAGCTCACCCCAAACCATCTCGATTGGGTTCAGGTCTGGTGACTGTGGAGGCCCGGTCATCTGGCGTAGCACCCCATCACTCTCCTTCTTGGTCAAATAGCCCTTACACAGCCTGGAGGTGTGTTTGTGGTCATTGTCCGGTTGAAAAATAAATGATGGTCCAACTAAATGCAAACCGGATGGAATAGCATGCCGCTGCAAGATGCTGTGGTAGCCATGCTGGTTCAGTATGCCTTCAATTTTGAATAAATCCCCAACAGTGTCACCAGCAAAGCACCCCCACACCATCACACCTCCTCCTCCATGCTTCACGGTGGGAACCAGGCATGTAGAGTACATCCGTTCACCTTTTCTGCGTCGCACAAATACACGGTGGTTGGAACCAAAGATCTCAAATTTGGACTCATTAGACAAAAGCACAGATTTCCACTGGTCTAATGTCCATTCCTTGTGTTCTTTAGCCCAAACAAGTCTCTTCTGCTTGTTGCCTGTCCTTAGCAGTGGTTTCCTAGCAGCTATTTTACCATGAAGGCCTGCAGCACAAAGTCTCCTCTTAACAGTTGATGTAGAGATGTGTCTGCTGCTAGAACTCTGTGTGGCATTGACCTGGTCTCTAGTCTGAGCTGCTGTTAACCTGCGATTTCTGAGGCTGGTGACTCGGATCAACTTATCCTCAGAAACAGAGGTGACTCTTGGTCTTCCTTTCCTGGGGCGGTCCTCATGTGAGCCAGTTTCTTTGTAGCGCTTGATGGTTTTTGCCACTGCACTTGGGGACACTTTCAAAGTTTGCCCAATTTTTCGGACTGACTGACCTTCATTTCTTAAAGTAATGATGGCCACTCGTTTTTCTTTACTTAGCTGCTTTTTTCTTTTTTCCATAATACAAATTCTAACAGTCTATTCAGTAGGACTATCAGCTGTGTATCCACCAGACTTCTGCACAACACAACTGATGGTCCCAACGCCATTTATAAGGCAAGAAATCCCACTTATTAAACCTGACAGGGCACACCTGTGAAGTGAAAACCATTTCCGGTGACTACCTCTTGAAGCTCATCAAGAGAATGCCAAGAGTGTGCAAAGCAGTAATCAAAGCAAAAGGTGGCTACTTTGAATAACCTAGAATATAAGACATATTTTCAGTTGTTTCACACTTTTTTGTTAAGTATATAATTCCACATGTGTTAATTCATAGTTTTGATGCCTTCAGTGTGAATGTACAATTTTCAAAGTCATGAAAATACAGAAAAATCTTTAAATGAGAAGGTGTGTCCAAACTTTTTGTCTGTACTGTATATATATATAATTTATAGAGGACAGCAACCATTATCCCCCTGTCGTCTAGATATTTATTTGCTGCTCTTGCGTGTCAGACTCTAATGATACTATTAACCACAAAATAAATACACAAAAAATACCAATTTTAATAACATAATTTTAATACATATATAAATAAAAGTCGTATTCTTATACACATACCCCTAAATACCAATCAACCATCATATTTTCATTCCCTGGCCTACCCATTTTTTCCCCTCTATTTAGATATGGAGTCATATCTAGACATATTTAGCCTCTTAATATATTGCAGTCATCCTATTATGCAGCACTGTGTTCTTATAGTTGCTCGTTTTACCTTTCTATCCAGTTAATTCTTCTGTTTTCCATTAGGTCTATGACAACTCGTGAATAAAAACTATGTAGAAACAGGAGGTCAATTTTCCCTGTATGAATCATAAGTCACTGCAAAAGTCCCTGGCAGAAGGGAGGAGCGGAGCAGCTGGGTCAGGAGTTGAAGAGGGGGATGATAAATGCAGGGACAAGAGACTTCCTGTTTCTACATAGAGCAGAGAAAAGAGAAGAATTAGCTGGGTAAAAATGCTAAATTAGCAATTGTAAGTACACAGTGCCTTATAATATGGTGATTGCAATGTATTAAGAGGATAAAAACTTTGAACGGGGGAGTTCTTTTTTAAAGGTGGATTATCAAGCAAAAAATTGTATTGCAGAACTTTATGAGACTGAAAATTAATTCCATTCATCTGAATGTGGTTGTTTTGTTGACACTATCATGAATTTTAGAAAGTGCCATTCATATGAGATAAGTTTGGCAGCAAAATCAGCAGCATGTAAATCCACTCTAACATCAAGGGAAAACAACACCTGAGCGAGCAAATATGAGGCTAACAGTTCAGTTGAAGTTGCTTCAAGCTATCATGGGCTTTCAGATTTTATAGGTCTACCAAGTTTATTTCCATATATATTATGCACCTGGCAATACTTACAGTATATTTTTATACCAGAATGAAAGGGGTTATCTGGGATTTTTTTTTCTATGGGACTAAGTATTTATTGACAGGTAGTTGCTAACTGCCTGCCTGTTCTGCCCTGAGACAACCTTTATGGCTCAGAGCGGTCACGTATTGCTCCTGGCAGCGATTCTCCTTCTTCCTGTGACGTCACATTGATGAGCAGTCCCATCTCTTCAAAACTGCTCATCAATGACCTATGGTCTATGACCGCTCTGAGACATGAGAGGTCGCCACATGGCTGAACAGGCAGGTGGTTAGTATCTCCCTGCAGGTAAGTGCTTAACCACATTGGAAAAAAAAATCACAGATAACCCCTTTAAGTCAAATATAAGTACAACCTCTGGCAAAAATTATGGAATCACCGGGCTCGGAGGATGTTCATTCAGTTGTTTAATGTTGTTGAAAAAAAGCAGATCACAGACATGGCACAAAACTAAAGTCATTTCAAATGGCAACTTTATGGCTTTAAGAAACACTAAAAGAAATCAAGATAAAAAAATGTGGTACTCAGTAAGGGTAATTTTTTTCAGACCAAGTAGAGGGAACAAATTATGAAAATCACTCAATTCTGAGGAAAAAAATATGGAATCATGAAAAGCAAACACACAAAAGAACACTCCAATACATCACTAGTATTTTGTTGCACGACCTCTGGCTTTAATAACAGCTTGCAGTCTCTGAGGCATGGACTTAATGAGTGACAAACAGTACTCTTCATCAATCTGGCTCCAACTTTCTCTGCTGTTGCCAGCTCAGCTTTGCAGGTTAGAGCCTTGTCATGGACCATTTTCTTCAACTTCCACCAAAGATTTTCAATTGGATTGAGATCTGGACTATTTGCAGGCCTTGACATTGACCTTATGTGTCTTCTTTCAAGGAATGTTTTCACAGTTTTTGCTCTATGGCAGGATGCATTATCATCTTGAAAAATGATGTCATCATCCCCAAACATCCTTCAAATTGATGGGATAAGAAAACTGTCCAAAATATCAATGTAAACTTGGGCATTTATTGACGATGTAATGACAGCCATCTCCCCAGTGCCTTTACCTGACATGCAGCCCCATATTATCAATGATTGTGGAAATTTGCATGTTCTCTTCATGCAGTCATCTTTATAAATCTCATTGGAACGGCACCAAACAAAAGTTCCAGCATCAGCACCTTGCCCAATGCAGATTCGCGATTCATCACTGAATATGACTTTCATCCAGTCATCCACAGTCCACGAGTGCTTTTCCTTAGCCCATTGTAACCTTGTTTTTTCTGTTTAGGTGTTAATGATGGCTTATGTTTAGCTTTTCTGTATGTAAATCCCATTTCCTTTAGGCTATGTGCCCATGATGCAGAAATGCTCAGGATTTTTTCCTGAGCGTTTCTGCATCTCCCTGGCAGAAAAAAACGCATGCGGATTGTACATGCGCTTTTCCTGCCAGGGACAAGCGGATGTGAAGCGTTCTTCACTTGCATTTCCGCATGCGGATTGACAAGCGCTTTCCAAGCGATTTTAGCATCACTTGGAAAGTGCTTGACAACTTGGTCACACTATATAAATCCATGCATACGGCATGGATTTATATACTGTGACCTAAAGAATGGTATAAAATAAAAATTAAATCTATACTTACCTTCTGATGGCCCCCGGAGTCTTGCTTCGCTCGGTCCTGGCTGCCGGCAGCTCGCGGTGTGCTACACTGAAGGACCTGCCGACACATGACTATGACGTCAGCGCAGGTCCTTCAGTCCACCGCAAGTTGCCGGCAAGTGAAGACAAGGAGACCAGGGGCCATCAGAAGGTAAATATAACATTTATTTGTTTTTTTATTCTTTTTTTACAGGCTCGATGGTACCCGGGTCCGGAGGAGAGTCTCCTGTCCTTCACACCCAGGTACCATTGGCACATTGGAACGCATGGATTCCGCATGTACAGATGCAGTGACGCAGAATCCATGTGTTCCAATGCAAGTCAATGGCGGCAAAAACGCAGCGCTTCCGCAAAATAATTGGTAGTGCTGCGTTTTTTTCAGCAATGATAATCCGCAGCGGAAATTTCCGCAGCATGTGCATAGCACATGCAGATTATCACTGGGGAACATGGCAGACCTTCTACCATGCGTTTTTCAAGCGTTTCTGTAGCGTTTTTGCCGCTGCGGAAACGCTTAAAAAACGCATCGTGGGCACACAGCCTTAGGCGGTTTCTTACTATTCAGTCACAGACATTGAATCCAGTTCCTCTTTCCTCATTTGTTTTGTTGTGCATTTCCTGTTTTGGAGACATATTGCTTTAAGTTCCCGATCTTGACGCTTTGATGTCTTCCTTGGTCTACCAGTATGTTTGCCTTTAACAACCTTCCCATGTTGTTTGTATTTGGTCCAGATTTTAGACAGCTGACTGTGAACAACCAACATCTTTTGCAACATTGCGTGATGATTTACCTTCTTTTAAGAGTTTGATAATCCTCTCCTTTGTTTCAATGGACATCTCTCGTGTTGGAGCCATGATTCATGTCAGTCCACTTGGTGCAACAGCTCTCCAAGGTGTGATCACTCCTTTTTAGATGCAGACTAACGAGCAGATCTAATTTGATGCAGGTGTTAGTTTTAAAAATGAAAATTTACAGGGTGATTCCATAATTTTTTCCTCAGAATTGAGTGATTCCATATTTTTTTTCCCTCTGCTTGGTCTGAAAAAAATTACCCTTACTGAGTACCATAATTTTTATCTAGATTTCTTTTAGTGTTTCTTAAAGCCATAAAGTTGCCATTTGAAATGACTTTAGTTTTGTGCCATGTCTGTGATCTGCTTTTTTTCAACAACATTAAAAAACTGAATGAACATCCTCCGAACCCGGTGATTCCATAATTTTTGCCAGGGGTTGTATCTATGGAATGTATTCTGTACTAATATAGCCTTGAAATTCACCTTATATTACTGCTCCTGTAAGCAGACAGTAAGACCACTAATTTAGTTTCACTCACAGCCTTGCCCTTCCCTCAAAGTTACATTTCAACCAAGAATAAATGGGACATACTTTACTCATAAAAGAAAGGACAGCAAAGAGTGAGTCACGCCGTCACTAATATAGAAGAATGTGAGAAAGGTGAACCGAAAAACAAAACAGTTCCTGGACATATATATTATTTCAGATGTATCAAATGTGGGGTGGTATTAATAAATATGTATACTATTTACTGGCCTAATAATTCTGGATTGAAATGATACACACTTTAATCTAATCTGTAGTTTAAATCGAAAACACAAAAATTGGTACAAAATCAATGAAAAGATCAAACTTGAAGCTTCATAGTCCAAGTAGCTCTACCGGTATAAACTGTACGTGGAACAGGAGCGACAAACAACTTTACATGCAGAGGGGTCAGCGGAGGAATGATTTTATTAGAAATAATATAACAAATTATACATTCATTTCACAACACGTTTCAGCAGCAGCCTGGAGCCTTCATCAGTTTACTGGCATGAATAAAGGACAACGTACAGAGGATTAATTACTGTTCTAAAAAAATATGTTCCTTGTTTATGTGAACAATAGCTAAATATATGATGATGTCATACCAGGCCTACTTATTAGAATAGTCTCCAGGGTTGCTGACAGATAGGAGGAGGCTCACAAGACTCTGATCGGGTTGCCACAGACTGCCTTTGTGGCTGCTGGACAGGTCTCCTGATAATGTTTTTGCTCAGCTCTAACATGGTGTCTATTAACATACTGTATGTTCACTGTGTCATGACTTCAGTTTATATCGGAAGCCATGAAGTTGTGACAGATTCAATGGACTCCATTGACAGATAATGGGGTCTACATGGTTCTCTCCAGGTTTCCATAATTTTTATGGTAACAATATTATAATTATTAATACTATTTCATGGGTTGACAACCTGCCTATACACAAATGAAAGAATGAAAGCCTGACTTTTATCAAGTGAATTAATCCTCATTATCCCCAAATTTCACAATATTAACTGCATACTTTATTAGATAGAGGCCTGATGAGACTGGTGTACTTACTTTGAAAATCCATGTCACAGTATAATCCTGATATTAAAGGTGTTTTCTGGTTTCAGAAAACCCCTGTTCTCCAGTTGCAGTTCGTTATCGACTCGATATCACTGCTACAGACAGTAACAGACAGCGGAAACAGCGGCACAGACTAAACGAAAGACCCAGGGAGTGTGAGCGAAGCACATTTATAGCCCAGCTATAGAATTAAATAGTTCAAGTGTATTCAACCTTCGAACACTTCAGGATGGTGAATTGTAAAAGAAAGCATAACATTTACAAGGAAATATAGGCAATTTTTCTAGGTTATTGGCAGTTTAACAGATATGTCAAATATCCTAAGAGACATATAGGAGTGGGATAAGGTCTCCTGCCGATTGGAAAATATAGGGTTCCCCTAACAATAGTTAGATATAGTGTAGTAAATTCATTTACAATATACTTTGAGTATATCTTATTACGACAAGGAATTAATATTTACACTGCCTGCAGTTATATGGAATTAGCCTCAATGTAGTAAATCCGGCTGTACATGAATTCCTGCTCTACCCACTGGATGCAATGAAATGTTTCACCGTTAAGAGTATTTTCAATTAATAAATATTCACTGCTTGAGTAAAGTGAGGATCGGTGTATACATACAGATTGTCCCCTTTATCAGCAGGATGTATAACTAAGTGTACGTTGCCATGTGGCAAAAATCCAGTGGAAAGTTTGCTGCATGATGAAAATGTTGGACTGTACCCTCAATGTTCCCATATCGTGAAATAAATTCCCTGTTATTTCTCATAATCAGGTCAAATCACTTCCATGCTATGTTCATTTCAATAGAAGTCAGTGTAGAATGTAAAGCATAAACTAAGTCAGATCTATGTAGTAATGGCCTCCAAGCAAAATAGGACTTTACAGGGTCTGATATCGTTGCCATTGGGTGCAGCAGTTGTCATAGAATCTAGCAGTTCTCTGAATGCTGAGCTCTGTATAACCCCGCCCACACTACTGGCAGCTTTTTGTGTGCCCCGTGCATAAGCAGAAAGCTGCCAATCAGTGCAGGGGATAGGGCTGGACTAGGAGACACAAGACACCTAGTCCAACAGTGATAATCTCCAGCTCATAAAACATTGATTTTATTGAAACTGCAAAACACAGCCTAGTGACACATTGCTTCAATCAATGCTGCTTGCAAATTACATAGCAAAACCTGCTGACAGATCCCCTTTAACCCAGAGTTGTACCACTTCCTATTGATGAGCTTATAAAAATATACAAAGTCTTAAAAAAATTGCACTGGAATACTTGCTAATACCTTCTACATCAATGGGATATGCAGCACCGACAAGATCCTGGTGGCCATGAATCAGCAAGGAGACTTCATTTCTATACCAATTACTGGATTCTTCTTCTCTCGAGACCCCTTGGTCTAGAAGTTAAAGTCATGTAAAATACATAAGATGAGTTATCAGTGATTATCCCACTTTAATCCTAATAGTAATGTTATTTGCTCAGTTGAGGCTTGATTTAAAAAAAAAGAAGGATTGTAGGAGACAAACACTGCGGAAGAAGATTTGCAAGAATGCTACAGAAAAGGGAATCTATGTACAGACTTATAAATAGCCTGGACGTAAGTGATAAGGTTCCTTGTGGATCTGCGTATTTAACAGAACAATTTGAGGAGGTGTGAGGAGGGCAGCCCATGAATGAGGTGTGTGGAACCTGCTCTGCAGGTATACTGTGTATGAGGAACTTGCAAAGCCAGTATGCAACCAAGGCATAGCAGCTTGGGGTGGGAGAACAGAGCTGGTACTTGCAGCAGATATATACTATACCCCACAATGCTGGAATGACACCATCATAAGTTGGATTTTGGACTTTTATATGTCAAACCTTTAATCAAGGCATCATGGCACTTAGCGTCAGCCTAAAGAGGGTGACCAATCTCCCAGGAAAACATGAGAGACAGGCAGCCTTGACCTTCAGAGGTAAGTTCCAGCTCTACACTGTTATTTCTTTAACTTTTATATTGCTCTTCATTTTACTCATTACTATATTTCCATTATATATATATAATTTAAAATTTTATATATAATTTGAAATTACCAAAATATACATATAAATAATAAAAAAAAAATGTATATATATATTAGGTCTGATCAAGGATGTAGGAGGAGAACTTGGAAAGGGAAGCTACGCAGCTATCACTTGTATACAGATGTGTTAATGAACAAATTGTATAATTTCATTCCTACAGTTTGTAAAATATCATGTCTGTATAATGGCTGATAGAGTAATGTCTGGAGACAACTGCAATGTATTACCCCCTGTTGGTAGACATTTAAGGTTGGGAAGAGGTTGACGGTCATGTTCTATATTTACGATATGACTGGCCGGAAGTGAAGAAAAATATTTGTCCCATGATCTTACATATTTCCAGTTCTGAGAACTTCAAGAAGCATTTGCATAAATGTTGAATAAGGCTGGCAGCCCCTGAAGCTGATAATTTGCCAATGCTAAAAAGATACAGTCATGGTCCAAAGTGTTGGCACCCTTGAAATTGATCCAGAAAATGAAGTATTTCTCCCAGAAAATTATTGATGTTACACATGTTTTGTTATACACATTTATTTCCTTTGTGAGTATTGGAACAACAACAAAAAACTAGAAAAAAAGTCAAATTGGACATAATTTCACACAAAACCCCAAAAATGGTCCAGACAAAATTGTTGACACCTTTCCAAAATTGTGGGTAAACAACTTTGTTTCAAGCATGTGATGCTTGTTCAAACTCACCTGTGGCAAGCAACAGGTGTGGGCAATATGAAAATCACACCTGAAACCAGATAGAAAGGGGAGAACTTGACTCAATCTTTGCATTGTGTGTCTTTGTGTACCACACTATGCATGGAAAACAGAAATAGGAGAAGAGAACTGTCTGAGGACTTGAGAACCAAAATTGTTGAACAATATCAACAATCTCAAGGTTACAAATTCATCTCCAGAGATCTTGATGTTTCTTTGTCCACAGTGCATAATCAAGAAGTTTACAACCCATGGCACTGTAGCTAATATCCCTGGACGTGGACAGCAGAGAAAAATTGATGAAAGGTTGCAACGGATGGTGGATAAGCAGCCCCAATCAAGTTCCAAAGAAATTTAAGCTGTCCTACAGGGTGACAGTGGATCAGTGTCAGCACAAACTGTCTGTCAACATTTGAATTAAATGAAACACTATGGCAGGAGACCCAGGAGGACCCCACTGCTGAGACAGAGATATAAAAAAGCTAGACTACAGTTTACTAAAATGTACGTGAGTAAGCCAAAATCCTTCTGGGAAAGTGTCTTGTGGACAGGTGAGACCAAGATAGAGCTTTTGGTAAAGGACATCATTCTATGGAATGAGGCCTACAAAGAAAAGAACACAGTACCTACAGTCGAATATGGTGGAGGTTCAAAGATGTTTTGGGGTTGTTTTGCTGCCTCTGGCCCTGGGTGCCTTGACTGTGTGCAAGGCATCATGAAATCTGAAGATTACCAAAAGATTTAGAGTCGCAATATAGTGCCCAGTGTGAGAAAGCTGGGTTTGCATCCTAGGTCATGGGTCTTACAGCAGGACAATGACCCAAACATACATCAAGAAGAACCCAAATGGATGGAAACAAAGAGCTGTATAGTTCTGAAGTGGCCAGCAATGAGTCCGGATCTAAATCCCATTGAACACCTGTGGAGAGATCTTAAAATTGCTGTTGGGTAGTGTTGAGCCACCCCCGTAGTGTTCGAGTTCGGTTCGTCGAACACCCGTGTGTTCGCCGAACTGTTCGTCGAACTGTTCGTCGAACACCTTCGAACACCGTTAAAACCAATGGCAGGCAAACAAAAACACATAGAAACACATAGAAAACACCTTCAAAGGTGTCCAAAAGCTGACAAACTGCTCAGAAGACATAACTAACACATGGAAAAGTGACAAGTACATATAGTCATGCGAAAATAAAAGAGGTGGAGGAGTAAAAGGAGGGGGAGACACAGATATAGGCATGCCATGCCCTTCTAAAATCCAAAAAGTGAGAAGCCGACACGGCCAGTCCGCTCCTGCCCGTGCCACCTCCGTGTCGCCGGGTTTGTGCCAGAGCCGCGGTGAACCCTGACGGCCAGCCCCCCTCTCCCAATACTGGAGCCTGTCCGCTGGTGGGTCGAGCGAGCCCCCCTGTGGTGGAGGCAGCTCTAAGCTTTTTAATTTAAATTGTCTCTCTAATTTGAATGAATACACTTTAAATCCATTTACAAGGATGTATTGGAGGGCAAGTCTCATGCCAGCAGCCGCGGTAATTCCAGCTCCAGTAGCGTCCACTAAAGCTGCTGCAGTTAAAAAGCTTTTATAAGGATCGAGCTCGGCTGTCCACCGCAAGGCATCCTACTGCCAGTCCCAGCCCCTATGCCTTGGGGTGCCTCCTGATGCTCTTCACTAAGTATCCCATGGTCCCGAAGCATTTCCTTTGAAAAAATTAAGTGTCTAAACTACAGGTGGTGTAGCTTGCTTAACAGCCGGGATAATCCGCTGACTAGCAGACACTGCTACTAGGCACAAAGTATTTCCTGGGCTAGATGCAGTTAAAAATTTGTAATTAGATACTCTCGTTGGATGCTGAGAAAGCATTCCATAGAGTCTCCTGGCACGCCATATATGATTCTCTTAAAAAGCTTGGGGTAGGGGTCTAGGGGACCCTTTTATAGCCAAAATCACGGCCCTGTATCGCAATACGTCACCTAGGCTGAAGATTAATGGAACTGTAGCACCCTGAGGGCTCGGTTGCTACAGACGTATTGCACCTCACCCAGAGGTGTAATATCTCACTCTCAGGTAAGGATGGAGTGTGGATCAGGACCCGACACCTGCATGCATTACACCACATTGCCGTGGGGCAGGGCGACCAATATGCCCCTGAGATGGGCACGACAGTCCCTGTCCCTGGCTGGAGTGGGGGGAGGGAACACTGAGGAAGGGGAACCCTGTAGTGCAGGAGCAGGGAGGAAGCAGTTCCTGGGTGCATTGAGAAGGGAGTATAAAAGGTGGGCACCATCTTAGTTCAGTGCAGAGAAGTCTGAGCAGAAGTGGCAGGGAGCAGGGGCTCTGCATGAGCTCTGCTCCGGAGGCGGGCCTAGTAACAGAGGCCCAGGCCTGGAAGAGGGAGAAGGAAGGAAGAGGAGCGGAGAAGGCTCCAGGAACGAGGAATGAAGGGATCCCAGGGGTGCGGACGGGCGAGTCGCCACCGCACGCCCGAATCCACCTGCGTGGAGGGGTCAGGCCAAAGGGGGAGACCGGTCCCCGAACTAGTGGAGGCAGGAAACGACCCTCAGCTAGAAACCGGAGGCTCTGACATTTTATGTGGCGCAGCCCCTCGCTACACCCGCTAGGAAGGCACCACATAGGGTCAGGGAAACTGGCGCCAAGTTTACCAAGAGGAGGCCCGAGGCAGCCGGACAGAAGTGTTGGTAAGAAAGGCCAGACAAAGGACACACAAAGGGGGTCCTGTGAAGTGCTCCAAAGTTATCTGGGAGTTGTCTGAGCCCCTCACCTGGTGAGCACAGTACGACGTGGGCAGCCGTTACCTGCAGACGTGGTCTGGATAATAAGAACTGTGAGTAAAGGCCCTGGACTGCATCACTGACTCTGTGTCGTTACTGCTGCTGCCCTGCACCATCACCCCCATCCTCCGCATACACTGCCCTGAGGCTATACTCCTCCCGTGGGGAGTTATGCTACGCTCTGCTGCACCCACAACACCAGCCTCAGCGGTCTGCCCTGTAGCGGCGGTTCACTCTGACCGCAATCCACGGGTGGCGTAGTCGGACATTTAAACATCAAAACCACATAAATAGTTCCGCCACTGGTTTGACCGCCCTGAGCCACGGAACCGGGTCGCCGCCACGAAGACTACAACCACCAGCATCCACCAAAAAGGGTCCGGCTCCGGGTGTCCCAAGGCCCAGGGGGTGCGTCAGAACATTTTCATCACCTTTCACAATCACCAATGGGACAAGGCAGGGATGTCCTCTGTCCCCTCTCTTATACATCCTAGTGACGGAGCACCTGCTCTCATCAATTCGCCATAACCCCAATATTAGGTGGATTGAGGTGGGAGGCACCGAGTACAAGTGCTCTCTATTTGCTGATGATGTCCTAGTATATATCACTCAATCACATATATCCATCCCTGCTGTTATGGCTGAAATAGATCACTTTGTTACATGGTAAAATTTTAAAATCAATGCAGCGAAGTCTGAGGCCCTCGATGTCTCCCTCCCCAAATCCATATAGGATTCCATCCAGTCCAACTTTCCCTTTGCCTGGCCCTCACAGGGTATCAAATACTTAGGAATTCCTATTCATAGAGACCTGTCCCATCTATGTTATCTTAATTTTGGGCCCTTTATTGAACAATTCCATACAGACCACGGTTGGCAAGTTAGAACTGTAAGATTCACTACGTGAACCACTGGTGTTTTGTGGAAAAGCACATGTACACTGCGTTCCAAATTATTATGCAAAAAGTGTTTAGGAGTGATAAGGGAAGAATTTGTTTGTTTGTCAGTTAAACTCATTGATGGTGATGTGTGCAGGGCTCTTTATATCACTGTAAGCAATTGCAGACACCTGTGCTAATTAGTTTGGCAGGTGTGTCCAATGAAAGGCAAGACTACTTAAGAAGGCTCTCTCACATTATTAAGCAGCCTACATTTTCTGCCAAAATGGGAAAGAAAAAGGATGTGTCGGCTGCTGAGAAGCAACAAATTGTGGAGTGTTTAGGTCAAGGCATGACTACAATCAACATTGTGCGATGATCAGGATGAAGTGTCTTGGCAATCAAGAAGTATGTAGCTGATTCACAGTACACACGTGTGCGTGCTGATAAGGGCAAATTGAGGACTCTTTCCTACAGGCAATTACGTCAGGTTGAAAGAGCAGCGGCAAAAAAGCCTTGTCATAGCAGCAGACAAGTTTTTGAAGCTGCTTGTGCCTCCAACGTCCCCCGAACAACAAGATGCAGGGTCCTTCAGAGGTTTGCAGCTGTGCATACGCCATCCTGTCGACCTCCTCTATCCACTTCACACAAGCAGAAACGGCTCCAGTGGGCCAAACATTACATGAAGACTGATTTCAAAACTGTTTTGTTCACGGATGAGTGCCATGCAGCGCTCGATGGTCCAGATGGATGGAGTGGAGGATGGCTGGTTGATGGACACCCCACGCAAACACGGCTACAGCGCCAACAAGGAGGAGGTGGAGTAATGTTTTGGGCTGGAATCATGGGGAGAGAGATTGTCGGCCCCTTTAGGATCCCTGAAGGCGCTAAAGATGAACTCCATAATGTATGTGGATTTTCTCAAACAGCACTTCCTGCCATGGTTCAAGAAGAAGAACCGTGTATTTCACAGCAAGATCATTTTTCTGCATGATAATGCACCATCTCATGCTGCACATAAAACATCTGCATCTCTGGCTGATATGGGCATAAAAGGGGACAAACTTATGGTGTGACCCCCATGCTCCCCTCACCTCTACCCCATTCAGAACCTTTGGAGCATCATTAAAAGGAGTGTCTATGATGGCGGGAGGCAGTTCACATCTAAGCAACAGCTCTGGGAGGGTATTCTGTCCTCATGCAAAACAATTGAAGCAGAAACCATCCAAAACCTGACAAATTCAATGGACGAGAGAGTTCAGAAGCTCCTTTCGAACAAGGGGTCCTATGTGAAAATGTAACATCACCTAGAATAAAGTTTTGAGTTGAAAACTGTTTGATTTCAGTTTCTAACAACCTGCTAATGCTTATAATTTCAAAAATGACCATTTTTTTGGTCTTTATTAAAATGAAAAGGTTGATCGAAAAGTTTGGGGGATCTAAGAGTGTGGCAACCCAGTAGTCATGATTACTTCGAATTCTGACAATATGAGGGTCATGCTGCAGGTAGTGCAGCAAGAAGGCACTTATGTGTCTTGCGCATCTCGGAGCCCCAAAATTATTTTCCGGGCTAGATGCAGCTAAAAATTATTTTTAATTTTAATTCTGGTGGAGCTTATTATAGATGGCCTAATAGGATCAGTGCTGCACACTGCTACAAAGCCCAAATTATTTTCCAGTCAAGATACAGATAAACATGATTAGTAATTTGAAAGCTTAAAACGGTTGGTAGGGTGATTTTAACCAATCATCAAGCTTTTACTCTCCCCAGGATGACACAGGGGTAGAAAAGTCGTTTCGGATCCATGATTTGTTCATCTTTATGAACGTGAGTCTGTCTACATTATCAGTGGAGAGCCACGTGCGCTTATCTGTCAGCACACCACCAGCAGCGCTGAACACACGTTCAGACAGAAAGCTGGCTGCGGGGCATGACAAGATCTCCAAGGCGTAAGTGGCTAGCTCCGGCCATTTATCCAGATTGGAAGCCCAAAAAGAGCAAGGGTCCAGTGACACAGTCGTGGCTTCAATGTTTACTTGGAGATACTCCTGTACCATCCTCTCTAGGTGTTGACTATGTGTCAGACTTCTTGTCTCCTGTGGCCTTGCAAAGGATGGGCTAAAAAAGTGGTGAAATGATTCCGCAAAATTGATGTTACCAGCAGATACTGTGGTTCTGTTACGGTTTGAGTGCTGAACACTTGACGGTCCCACGGTTGGCAAGTTGGAACTGTGAGATTCACTACGTGCACCACTGGTGTTTTGTGGAAAAGCACATGTAACAGTCTCTGCTGATACTCCTGCATGCGTGCATCCCTTTCTATGGCAGGAATAATTTCGGCAAATTTACTTTTGTACCGGGGATCTAACAGTGTGGCAACCCAGTAGTCAGGATTATTTCTAATTCTCACAATTCGAGGGTCATGTTGCAGGTAGTGCAGCAAGAAGGCACTCATGTGTGTTGCGCATCCAGGAGCACCAAGTCCCTGTTGTGTTGGTGGCGAGGTAACAATCATGCTTCCTTCCTCTGTCCTCTCCCCCCAACCTCGCACAACAGAAATGTGATCAAGGTCTCCCTCATCTGATGAGTCTTCCATCAGTTCGTCCTCCACTTCTTCCTGGGCTCCTGCACCTTCCTCACTAGTTTGGCTGCTACCATGCGCCCTGGTAAAACCATCTCCCCCACCCTCACATGCCTGCCGCCTTGGTGCTGCCGACCGTCTGGACCTTGCAGATGTTAGCCCTTCCGCATACAACTCCTCCTCCTCTACTTCCTCCACCTCCTCTTGTGCCACCACCTGACTCCGAATTCTGTTTAACATGTGCTCCAGCATGTAAATCACCGGAATAGTCATGCTGATAATGGCATCATCAGCACTAAACATCTTCGTCGCCATTTCAAAACTGTGCAGAAGGGTGCATAGGTCCCTGATCTGAGACCACTCCTCCAGCGTGATTTGCCCCACCTCTGGATCTCGTTGGCCCAGGCTATACGTCAGAACGTATTGCACCAGGGCTTGTCGGTGCTGCCACAGTCGCTGCAACATGTGCAGAGTTGAATTCCACCGGGTAGGCACATCGCATTTTAGCCGGTGAAGTGGCAGGCCCAACGACTTCTGTAGAGATGTAAGTCGCTGAGCTGCGGGATGCGAACGGCGGAAGTGAGCACACAGCGACCGTGCCCTCTGCAGAAGGCCATCTAGTCTGGGATAGTGGGCTAAAAATTGCTGGACAACCAGGTTCAACACGTGAGCCATACAAGGCACGTGTGTGACATTGCCCCGGCGAAGGGCCGCACCCAGGTTTGCAGCATTGTCGCACACGGCCTTCCCTGGTTTCAGGTCCAGTGGAGACAGCCATTCATGAAATTGGTTCTCCAGAGCTGACCACAACTCCTCAGCTGTGTGACTCACATTTCCCAGACATTTCAAAGTAAAAACCGCCTGATGACGTTGAGCCCTACTGCCAGCATAGTAAGGAGGTGTGCAGGATCCCTTCTGCGCAGTTAGAAAGCTTGTGGCATGACCAGACAGGCTTTGGGTGCAGGTGGAAGACCAAGAGGAGGTTGAGGAGGCAGAAGCAGTGGAGGAACTTTGACATAAAGAGGATTGACGCACAACTCGTGGGGACGGCAAGACTTGGACAGCAGCCCCTTGTCCTGCTGTCACCATAGTTACCCAGTGCCCAGTCAGCGACATGTAACGCCCCTGTCCATGCCTACTCGTCCAAGTGTCTGTGGTGAAATGCACCCTGTCACACACAGAGTTTCTCAAAGAAGCGGTGATGTTGTGTGCGACATGCTGGTGGAGCGCAGGCACACCTTTCTTTGAGAAGTAGTGCCGACTGGGCATCTGGTACTGGGGCACTGCGACGGACTTAAGGTCTCGAAAATCCTCTGTGTCCACCAGGCGGAAAGGCAGCATTTCTGTAGCCAAGAGCTTGCAGATGGTGAAATTCAACCTCTTAGCTTTCTCATGGCTAGGAGGAAATGGTCTTTTACTTGTCCACATCTGAGGGACCGAGGGCTGGCTATTGTGCTTAGACGGGGTTGATAAGGGTGTCCCCGGCAAACTGCCGGTCTGTGAGGAAGATGCAGGCGGACATGTTAGGTTGCCTTGATCCAAAGGTGGTGCTATCGATGTCGGACAGCGCTCAACACCAGCTGGTGTTACCACCTCCAAAGAAAATGATGACCTGCCAATCACGCTGGCTGTTGCGGGTAAAGAGGTGGCAGGTCTGCGCCCCAAAACAGGTGTGACTGCTGTCCCCCCAGTCACAGAGGATGAAGAGGCCGCGGATGCACAAGATATGGCAGACGGTGGTTGGCCCGGCCGGCTAGGCCGCATTGTAGCACACTGAGCTTCCCACTGCAACTTATGCTTCATGTCCATGTGCCGGTTCATGCATGAAGTACTCAAACTATGTATTTTTTGGCCTCTACTTAGCTTTTGCTGACAAATGTTACAGATAACACGAGTTGGGTCATCTTTATCGATCTGAAAAAATGCCCAGGCTATGCAAGGCTTAGCACCCATGCGACCTGAAGAGCCACCACGACTTGTGGTGAGAGGCAGAGTTGTGTTTGAGGATGCAGTTGTTGACGTGCTTCCAGTACTACGTCTCTGTCCAGGAAGGCGCAACCTGACCTCGTCGTCACTAGCATCTTCCTCCACCTCCTCTGCTGACCTCATCTCTTGGCTGACTGTAGGTTGACAGTAAGTGGGATCTCCAACCTCATCATCATCACCCTGTGTGTTATCACACCCGTCGTCCTCAGAGCCAACCTGTTCCTGCCCTGACAAAAAACTAAAGTTGTCGCTCCAATCAGGTATTTGAGTCTTATCATCGTCTTCCTCATTGTCTCCACCAACAGGAGTTACAGATTGGGAATGAGGGTCTACATTATGGTCAGAACCTTCTGCGTCTGGTCCTGGATCCGACTCATAAAGATTCTGGGCATCAGTGCAGATCATTTCCTCGTCTGGATTCACAGAAGCGCTGGAGTCGACCTCTGATTCCCAGGCTATAGTATGAGTAAACAGCTCTGCAGACTCAACCATCTGTTCTACCTCATACTCAGACGGGCAGCTGGAGATTTGGGAGCTGTGAGGAAGCAAGTGCGATTTGGGTGACACCTTTGAGGACTGGAGTATTTGTGATGTTGAAGTTGATGTGGAGGAGAGCCCACTTAAAGGAGCACTTGATATCCGTTGAAGCACCTGCTGTTTTTGTGCCTCATCTGGAATTTGTAGCGATTGGCGTGGCCGTAAGAAAGGGATCTTATCACATTGTCCGCTAAAAGAAGTAGACATTTTAGTTTGGCTGGAAGATGGTCTTTCTTCTGCAGATGTTACTGTTGCTTTAACACCTACCCCACGGACACAACCTTTTTTCCCCTTCCCAACACGCCTATTCCCCTTTCCACCAGCAGCAGGCCTTTTTCCACTCATTTTGGTGGTTAACTAATTCACAACTCTGGAGTTGTTTGCACAAAAAAACAATGGATGGTAACCGAGCAGAGCTGAGTGGCCAAACTGTGGTATTAGGCCAAAACTATTGGCTGGGTTAGATGCAGAAAAAAATTATATTCAATTTGCAACCTGATGGAGGTCAGTATAGATGGACTAATACAACAAGTTCCACACACAGCTAGAAGCCCAATATTTTTTCAGAGGTAGATGCAGAAAAAAATATATTCAGTTTGCAACCTGATGGAGGTCAGTATAGATGGACTAATACAACAAGTCCCACACACAGGTAGAAGCCCAATATTTTTTCAGAGGTAGATGCAGAAAAAAATATATTCAGTTTGCAACCTGATGGAGGTCTGTATAGATGGATTAATAGAATAAGTCCCACACACAGCTAGAAGCCCAATATTTTTTCAGAGGTAGATGCAGAAAAAAATATATTCAGTTTGCAACCTGATGGAGGTCAGTATAGATGGACTAATACAACAAGTCCCACACACAGCTAGAAGCCCAATATTTTTTCAGAGGTAGATGCAGAAAAAAATTATATTCAGTTTGCAACCTGATGGAGGTCTGTATAGATGGATTAATAGAACAAGACCCACACACAGCTAGAAGCCCAATATTTTTTCAGAGGTAGATGCAGAAAAAAATATATTCAGTTTGCAACCTGATGGAGGTCAGTATAGATGGACTAATACAACAAGTCCCACACACAGCTAGAAGCCCAAATATTTTTTCAGAGGTACTGTAGATGCAGATAAAAATTATTTTTAATTTGCAACCTGATGGAGGTCAGTATAGATGGACTAATAGAGAAAGTCCGACACACTGCTAGAAGGCCAAATATTTTTTCAGAGCTAGATGCAGAAAAAAATTAGATTCAGTTTGCAACCTGATGGAGGTCAGTATAGATGGACTAATAGAACAAGTCCCACACACTGCTAGAAGGCCAAATATTTTTTCAGAGCTAGATGCATACAAAAAATTATTTTGAATTTGCAACCTGATGGAGGTCAGTATAGGTGGACTAATAGAACAAGTCCCACACACTGCTAGAAGGCCAAATATTTTTTCAGAGCTAGATGCAGAAAAAAATTATATTCAGTTTGCAACCTGATGGAGGTCTGTATAGATGGATTAATAGAACAAGACCCACACACAGCTAGAAGCCCAATATTTTTTCAGAGGTAGATGCAGAAAAAAATATATTCAGTTTGCAACCTGATGGAGGTCAGTATAGATGGACTAATACAACAAGTCCCACACACAGCTAGAAGCCCAATATTTTTTCAGAGGTAGATGCAGAAAAAAATTATATTCAGTTTGCAACCTGATGGAGGTCTGTATAGATGGATTAATAGAACAAGACCCACACACAGCTAGAAGCCCAATATTTTTTCAGAGGTAGATGCAGAAAAAAATATATTCAGTTTGCAACCTGATGGAGGTCAGTATAGATGGACTAATACAACAAGTCCCACACACAGCTAGAAGCCCAAATATTTTTTCAGAGGTACTGTAGATGCAGATAAAAATTATTTTTAATTTGCAACCTGATGGAGGTCAGTATAGATGGACTAATAGAGAAAGTCCGACACACTGCTAGAAGGCCAAATATTTTTTCAGAGCTAGATGCAGAAAAAAATTAGATTCAGTTTGCAACCTGATGGAGGTCAGTATAGATGGACTAATAGAACAAGTCCCACACACTGCTAGAAGGCCAAATATTTTTTCAGAGCTAGATGCATACAAAAAATTATTTTGAATTTGCAACCTGATGGAGGTCAGTATAGGTGGACTAATAGAACAAGTCCCACACACTGCTAGAAGGCCAAATATTTTTTCAGAGCTAGATGCAGAAAAAAATTATATTCAGTTTGCAACCTGATGGAGGTCTGTATAGATGGATTAATAGAACAAGACCCACACACAGCTAGAAGCCCAATATTTTTTCAGAGGTAGATGCAGAAAAAAATATATTCAGTTTGCAACCTGATGGAGGTCAGTATAGATGGACTAATACAACAAGTCCCACACACAGCTAGAAGCCCAATATTTTTTCAGAGGTAGATGCAGAAAAAAATATATTCAGTTTGCAACCTGATGGAGGTCAGTATAGATGGACTAATACAACAAGTCCCACACACAGCTAGAAGCCCAAATATTTTTTCAGAGGTACTGTAGATGCAGATAAAAATTATTTTTAATTTGCAACCTGATGGAGGTCAGTATAGATGGACTAATAGAGAAAGTCCGAGACACTACTAGAAGGCCAAATATTTTTTCAGAGCTAGATGCAGAAAAAAATTATATTCAGTTTGCAACCTGATGGAGGTCAGTATAGATGGATTAATAGAACAAGACCCACACACAGCTAGAAGCCCAATATTTTTTCAGAGGTAGATGCAGAAAAAAATATATTCAGTTTGCAACCTGATGGAGGTCAGTATAGATGGACTAACAGAGAAAGTCCCACACACTACTAGAAGGCCAAATATTTTTTCAGAGCTAGATGCAGAAAAAAATTATATTCAGTTTGCAACCTGATGGAGGTCTGTATAGATGGATTAATAGAACAAGACCCACACACAGCTAGAAGCCCAATATTTTTTCAGAGGTAGATGCAGAAAAAAATATATTCAGTTTGCAACCTGATGGAGGTCAGTATAGATGGACTAATACAACAAGTCCCACACACAGCTATAAGCCCAATATTTTTTCAGAGGTAGATGCAGAAAAAAATTTATTCAGTTTGCAACCTGATGGAGGTCAGTATAGGTGGACTAATAGAACAAGTCCCACACACTGCTAGAAGGCCAAATATTTTTTCAGAGCTAGATGCAGAAAAAAATTAGATTCAGTTTGCAACCTGATGGAGGTCAGTATAGATGGACTAATAGAATGATGCTATGCCCAAAAGATTTTACTTCACTAGGTGCAGTAAAAAAATTGGTATTCTATACACAGGTGGTATATCTTGCAACACAGATAGGCTACTCCACTGACTAACACACTCTGCAATAGGCCAAAAAGGATTAGCTTTGCTAGATTCAGCCAAATGCTGTGAAAAAAACTTGCACAGCACTGGCACAGACCTGCCTGGCAAAAACTGATAGGAACTGATGTAACCTAGTCCTGAAAAGGACTCCAATTACAATTAGTCTTTACTCCCACAACCTATCTATTTAAGAGCACAGACCTGCCTGATAAAAGTCGTAGGAAATGCTGTAACCTAGTCCTTAAAAGGACTGCAATCACAACTATTCCCTACTCCCAAGCTATCTGTATATTTGTGCGAAAATTGGCTTGAAATTAACAAGGTATAGCGCACACAGCAACAGCGGTGCCGTCTAACACGCAGCTGCAGCAGTGAGAAAATGGTGGCGACGGGGAAAATGGCTTGGTCTTATAGGGCAAGGACATGTGACATACACTGCCAATGACACATGCCCTTGCTTGTGTGAAAAAAAGCACTTCGCTCCGTGTGTGCGCTGCTGATAGGCTGACAGATTGCACCTCCCCACTGTAAATGCGGGAAAGAGAAAAAAAAATGGAGATCTTCATTGTTCCTGCAGAGATCCATCCCCTGCCCCTCCCCCCACCCCGCTGTACACTCAAACTGCGTATTAACATTAATTTTCATCATTACTGAGAAAAAATCCAGTTATGATTTTGGTGCACGAACAGTTATCGAACATAACCTCGAACAGCCGAATTTTTCTCAAATTGTTCGTGTTCGCCGAACGGCTCGAACACCGCCCAAAACAGCTCGAATTTGAGATTGGCGAACAGTTCGAGTAGAACAACGCTCATCTCTACTGTTGGGAGAAGGCACCCTTCAAATATGAGAGACCTGGAGCAGTTTGCAAAAGAAGAGTGGTCCAAAATTCCAGTTGAGAGGTGTAAGAAGCTTGTTAATGGTTATAGGAAGCGATTGATTGCAGTTATTGTTTGTAGTACCCTGCAAAGGGTGCGCAATCAAATATTAAGTTGAGGGTGGCCCATTTTTAGCTTTTTGTGTGAAATTATGTCCAATTTGCTTTTTTTCTGTTTTTTTTTGTGTTGTTGCAATACATACAAAGGAAATAAACATGTATAGCAAAACATGTGTAAGGCTGTGTGCCCACTATGCGTTTTTTAAGCATTTCCGCAGTGGCAATTCCGCTGCAGAAACGCTTAAAAAACGCTTGGTAGAAGGTCTGCAATGTTCCCCAATGATAATCCGCATGTGGTGTGCACATGCTGCGGAAATTTCCGCTGCAGATTATCATTGCGGAAAAATCCGCAGCACTACCAATTATTTTGCGGAAGTGCGGCGTTTTCGCCGCCATTGACTTGCATTGGAGCGCATGGATTCCGCATCACTGCATCTGCAGATGCGGATTCCATGCGTTTCAATGTACAGATGGTACCCGGGTTTGGAGAAGAGGAGACTCTCCTCCGGACCCCGGTACCATAGTACCTGTTAAATAAAGATTAAAATAAAAAATATACATTATACTTACCTTCTGATGACCCACGGTGTCCTTGTCTCGGCTTGCCGGCAGCTCGCGGTGGACTCAAGAACCTGCCATGACATAATTTAGTCATGTGACGGGTCACGCGACTGCTGACGTCGGCAGGTCCTTTACCGCGAGCTGTCGGCAAGCCAGGACGCATCGGATAAAGACTCCGGGGGCCATCAGAAGTTAAGTATATATTTATTTTTTTATTTTTTACCATTCTTTCGGTCACACTATATAAATCCATGCCGTTTGCATGGATTTATATAGTGTGACAAAGTTGTGATGCTAAAATTGCCTGGAAAGCGCTTGTCAACCCGCATGTGGAAATGCAAGTGAAGAACACTTCACATCCGCTTGTCCCTAGCAGGAAAAACACATGTATAATCCGCATGCGTTTTTTCTGCCAGGGAGATGCAGAAACGCTCAGGAAAAAATCCAGAGCATTTCTGCATCGTGGGCACATAGCCTAATAGCAATAATATTCTAGGAGAAATACTTCATTTTCTGGAACAATTTTAAGGGTGCCAACACTTTCGGGCATAACTGTATATGCAGGTACAGTGGTAATCTTCACATCTCCAGTGAATATTAATTTTCTGCAGATGTCTCCCTTTTTTTCATCCACATCCATTCCCTTCACTCGGTGGACACAAGACATATGTAAAGTGGGTTATCCAAGATAATGCATAACCTGCAAACAGGCAGGAGTAGGTGTAAAATATTGAAGAAAAAAAATGACCCACTCATTTACTCCTGGACATTCCATCACCGTGTCCCTGTGGCTCCTTTATTGTTTACATTGGCTGCCGTCACCTCCGCCTGTATACTTCCTGTACCAACTGCAGCCAATCACTGTCCTTAGTGGTCTGTATACTGCTGAGGTCAGAGATTGGTTGCAGACATCTCCACCTGTATACTCCACGTGACAACCGCAGCCAATCATTTTTCTTAGCGGTCTGTATACTGCTTAAAGCTAAAGATGACACATTTCCTTTGTATTTTAGGCAAAACAAAATATTTTCATCTTTTACATTTTAAAAATTACAAAAAGGAAAATGGGCAGATGCAAAAGTTTGTGCACCCTTGGAGATTTGTGTGCTCAGATAACTTTGACCAAAGTTTCAGACCTTAATTAGCTTGTGCCCAAGCTTTTACATGCCACTGTATACATGTCACATCCTTGTTCTGATCTTAGGGAATCATTCCAATTCTGCAGAGCTTTATATTGTGCAGTACCTCATAATATTTACATTTCTGAATGGATAATTAGTATTATGTTTACATCCATTAATGTTCCTTCTGCCTGGTTACAGATCTGAGATGATGTGCTAATGAATGTACTGCTAGTGCTAACTAATGACTGTGGATCTGTATGATCTGTGCCTAATCGCGCAGCTTAGAAGATCAGAAGATCTGAGGGCAAACATGGATAATTAATCAGCGTTGTGTTCTTGCGATGTAGACATCTCTACTGTATTGCTTTATAGCTAACAGATTAAGACACGATGGAAGCCCAATTAAAGTATTAGCAGCATAAAATAAAAAAAGACTTTTTCCTACATTGTTAATTCTGGTTTGTTAAAAAATAGAAACATCACTGAACAGTGAGCCCCCATAGCCGAATTTCCCCTATATATCCTGACAGGTTTAATGAGGACTAAGCAAGTAAAAGTGGAGACATTTGTATACTTTTTGTTTCTCATTGATTTGATGCAATTTCATGTCTTTTTCTACATTCACAAATTGTCAAAAATTGATGATAACAGAGGACAAAAGGAGGATTTTCCATAAGGCACAGGAAAGCCAAGTCCAAGGTTGGCTAATATGAAAAGTCGCCTGATCTGGGTGAAGGCTGGATTATAATTCAGTGGGATTTGGTACATTCGTCACCTCTGTACATGAGAAAAATTGAATGCAGTTGACCATAAATGGTTCAGTTTTTGGTATATGTAGTGAGCCCAATCCCAAATGACACTCCATTATTGATTATGTGATCGAATAGCTTAGTAGTGCCTATCTAAATATCTCTGATTCCCCATAATGTATTGCTCCCTGGTAAGAAGCCATTAGTAGAATTTTGAATTTATCTTTAGTCCTAATCAGAGAACAAATATACTCGAGTATAAGCCAACCTGCATATAAGCCGAGGCACCTAATTTTACCACAAAAAAAAATGGGAAAACGTATTGACTCGAGTATAAGCCTAGGGTGGGAAATGCTACTGGTAAATTTCAAAAATAAAAATATATACCAATATAATGCTCCATACAAAATAATGGGCCCCATATAATGATCCATACAGAATAATGGGCCCCAAATAATGCTCCATGCTGTATGGGCTTCATATAGTGCTCCATGCTGTATGGGCTCCACATAATGCTCCATGCTGTATGGGCTCCATATAATGCTCCATGCTGTATGGGCTCCATATAATGCGCCATGCTATATGGGCCCCATGTAATGCTCCATGCTGTATGCTCCCCATATAATGCTCCATGCTGTATGGGTTCCATATAGTGCTCCATGCTGTGTGGGCTCCACATAATGCTCCATGCTGTATGGGTTCCATATAATGCTCCATGGTGTATGGGCTCCATATAATGCGCCACGCTATATGGGCCCAATGTAATGCTCCATGCTGTATGCTCCCCATATAATGCTCCAAGCTGTATGGGTTCCATTAGTGCTCCATGCTGTATGGGCTCCATATAATGCTCCATGCTGTATGGGCTCCACATAATGGTCCATGCTGTATGGGCTCCATACAATGCGCCATGCTATATGGGCCCCATGTAATGCTCCATGCTGTATGCTCCCCATATAATGCTCCATGCTGTATGGCCTCCACATAATGCTCCATGCTGTATGGGCTCCATATAATGTTCCATGCTGTATGGGCTCCATATAATGCTCCATGCTATATGGGCCCCATGTAATGCTCCATGCTGTATGCTCCCCATATAATGCTCCATGCTGTATGGGCTCCATATAATACTCCATACATTAAAAAATACAATACTCACCTCTCCTCGCTGCTGATCTGCTTACAGACTCCTCAGCTGCGTCGCCGTCTTCCCGCTCTCTTCACTGTGACTGCTCAGCAGAGGACGAGCTGTAAAGACATGCCCTGAGACGTCACAAGTCAGGAGACGCGGAAGAGACAGGACTTGTGGGTCAACGGGGAGAGGTAAGTATTGTGCCGGGGCTCTGAGTAAGTGGGGGGGTCCACTTGCGGACGCTGGCACTGGACTCCCCGCTCACTCATGGGCCCCATAGCGCGCCGGTGTCCCGATGGCGAGTTGGCCCACTGCCTGATCAGGGCCCCAGCACTTGCCCGTTTACATCGGGTGCTGATGCCAGCCCTGGGTAAGTGGGACCCTCACTCGAGTATAAGCCGAGGGGGCTTTTTCAGCATAAAAAATGAGCTGAAAAAGTTGACTTATACCCGAGTATATACGATAATAGAAAATGGTTTTCCCATCCTATAAAGTTATAGCATATTAATAGGATACACCAAGACTTTATGGTCATGATGGTTTAACCGCTTGGACTCATGAATCCTGAGCATGAAGGTGCCCAGCTCTGGGGTATACTGCATCCCCTTCCACATTTTTCCCTCATGGCTTTCCCTGTGCAGGAAAGAACAATAGTGGTGAACCATAGTTAAACCATCGCTGCCTCTCTTCCATGCCCCGTATTGGTGGGGGTTCCAAAGATTTGACTCTAGGTTTATGCAATCCTTTGGGTGACAAAGTGGACCTCTCTTCACTTTCTATTTTTCCTCCTTGCCTTCCAAAAGCTATAACTAATATTTTTGGGGGGTTGGTAGAGCTACATAAAGGCTTTTTTTCCGTACGAGATTTAGTTTTTATTTGTTACCATTTTGGGGTCCATACTGCTTTCGGACCTCTTTTTCATCCATTTTTGGGAATGTGATATGAACAAAAACCAGTAACTCTACCATCTCAATTTCTTTTCTTTTTTTCCATTTGACATTTACTATATGGGATAAACATTATAATATTTTATTAGTTCAGACAGTTATGCACATGATGATACCAAATTTGTAATTTTTTATTTTTAGATTTTATTTACTATACAGTAACAGGCGGTTATACAAAATGTTATATATTTTTTATTTAAAAAAATACTTTTCCTTTGCATTTTTTAGTAATCTCCCTAGAGGGTTTGAAGCTTTGTTCATTTGATTGCATGTTTAATACACTGAAATACTGTAATATCTCCTATGAAGCACTGCTTAACCTATTAAATGCCACTGATACTGTGACAGCATTACATTTTTAGCATTTTATTACCTCGATTTTGGAAATTTGTAGCAAAAATTGCAATGAAAACGGATGGTGTGAGCTTTAGATTTGTCATAGGGCTAGAATAAGATTTTAAGTTCCCACTAAAGTTATGCGACTAAAGTCTGAGGGGTTAGATTTATGTTAGGGTTAGATTACTCTGAAGACTTACTTAGACCTAAAGAAACCTTTTACTCTTGATGAGTGTATAAAAAATTATAAATAATAAATCCAATGCAATTGAGCATGTTAAACTATATAACAAGCTCAATGAAGGTTTTTACCGTCATTGTATAAACAGCTTTTGCCTCCTGGGTATGGTACTAAGAATGATTGAACAGTGTAAGTGTTGCACATGTATAGGTCATACTGGTCTATGTGCACACTGAGACAGATAGAGATCTGTGCAGATGGTGGAAATGTTTGAACATAAAGGAAGAAAGCATAAAAGTGCTGTCAGATAAAGCACCTGCAGTAAGTTTATTATCTGATAGACATTTAATATAAGAGATTTCTTGTGTTTTCTGCTGAAGAATGCTACATGATTCATCAGGCAGAAGAATAAACAATTGAGTTTTAGGACATTTACTTCCGTAAGTCATGTTTTAGAAAGGTGCTTATCTACGCTTAAGTGAGAAAAAGGCAAAGTTAAACCATAAGCAGAAATCCCAGGAAGGGATATGTATAATTAAGGGTTCGCTCACACTGTTGTCTAACTCGGACGAGTGCCATCTGATATAAAATCGGATTGCCCTCAGACCAATGTTGTTCAATGAGGCAGTGCAGATCTGTGTATTTTTTCTCAGCTATATTTAACATGAGAAAAAAATTGCAGCATGTTGCGATTAAACTCTGAAATCTGATGTGTGTGGGGAAAAAAAAAATCGGATTTCATACGGACCATCAGGCTGGGAAGGACCATGGTAATTGGGCCCTTTCAGCCTAAAAATAGCAGCCCGGAGCCGCCCCAGAAGTGGAGCATCACATGAGATGCGGCAATTCTGTCGATTCACCTTGGCTCTTCCCGATTGCGCTGGTGCGTTGGCAATCTGGGTACCAGTGCTTGGATTTGATATCAGCTGTGAATTGTCCAAAAACACAGCTGACATCAGACACCCCCATTACTATCCCAGGAAAAAAAAAGAATAACACACTGAGATGTATGTGTATCTATGTGTGTCAGTGTCTCCGGTATGTGTGGAAACTGTCACCACTTGAATCTTTGGATTAGTATTACAGACTGAGGCCATCACTTCCATTTCAATCTGGTATATCCAAAATTACATTAGGCCTTTTTCTGTCCCTATGCTGTGTGCATGAGCTCCTATCCCTACACAGTACAGACATAAAATGGCATTCCTTAGCCGGCCCTAATTATTTATATTGGCTATTGTACCCATCCCTGATTGGCTGAGACCATGTGAGTTGATTGCTGCAGGGCATTATAGGGAAGCCTGCGTGACTGTACCTAATGCCATTAGCTCGCTTATTGAGTCTTCTTCAGCAAATGGTGCCAAGCATGTTTTATTGCTGATCCTCACAAACTAAATTGCAGTTTATTAGAATTTACTTGGAACTGCAAATTTCAGGAAATTCGACTTCAACTCAATCCTTCGCTGATCAATTTGCTCATCTCAAGTGCTATCTCTACCGCTTTTTCCTGAAGAGGCGTCGCTGGCAGTTTTTGCTGTTCTTTTTGTGGTGGCACCACCGCCGTCTTCAATTGTTTAGACTACAATTAGCGAGCGGCTTCCTAGCGGAAACCATCAGGGAGGTTAACATGTTACTTATTTTAAACGTTTCATGGTTTCCAAACCCTTGCAGCAGTTTTGTGTCTCATTTTTATTCTTCTATCAGTATTCGGTCAGTATTTTTCCTCAGTATTTATAAGCCAAAACCAGGCGAGGAACATTCAGAGAAAAGGTATAATAGAAACACGTCACCACTTCTGCATTTATCACCCACTCCTGGTTTTGGCTTACAAATACAGAGGAAAAACACCGACCAAATACTTATAGTAGGGCCATAGCCTTAAGTGTCAGTGTTTTTTCTCAGGAGTGGGAGACAAAACCAGGTAAGGAACAATCAGAATAAAGGTATACTAGAAACAAGTCACCAATTCTGCCTTTATCACCCATTTCTGGTTTTGTCTCCCACTACTGAGAAAATATACTGACCAAATACTTACCAAATACTGATAGTCGGGCTGTGGCTTTAAGCTAATTCCAGGCAGAACTGACTGAAAAAGATGTTGTTTATACGTAACATTAATAGTTTTTTCCAGATATATGAAATACTTTTTAAAAGCCAAATATGTTAAAATGATAAACTTACTTACCTTGATGATACCACCCCATTACTTGGTAACATCTCAATTTATAGACTTGTATATTCATATAAAGTCCTTCAGACAAGTGGGATAACAAAACATAAACCAATGTGGCGGCGTCAATGTGGACCACATGTAATTCTAACGCTGGTGGGTGTGGACCCTTCGACCTCGGGCTGGGCTTACCCTGGAGGGGCGTAACTAAGTGACTTCCTGGTGTAGCCTCTCCTGGTGAGGACAAGCTTGGCCGCAGGTAGTCACCAGGTACCACTCCAGGGCAGTCCCTAAGCCTGCAGCAACTGTCCTGAGGGTCAGAGGCATGGGTATGAGGTATAGGAGGACAAAGGCAAAGATGTGGTCAGACAATCCACGGTCACAGCAGGCAGCACAGGATCAGAGTACAAAGCATAGGTCAGAAGTGGAGAGGTAGGACAGCTCAGGTATACAAGCCGGGTCGATAACGGGAGAATCAATACAAACAAACGCATAAACAAAATATTAGCAGACGAACTAACTAGGAACTAACATTCAGGCAAGGAGTGGTGGGCGGAGCTGCCAAATAAACCCACTGCTGCCTAGTGATAGGCTGGGGAAGTTAAACTCTGCAAGACAACGCAGGGTTAGGTTCCTGCAGGATCTGGCCGTGCCTCCCTATAGTCAGGGGGAGACAGTAGGGATATGCAGCAGGGCTGGAAAGGAATGCATGAGGACTCAGCGGGGCGGCCTGACATGGGAAGGAGCAGAACGGCAAACACAGTGAGTAGCATGGCGCTGGGAATTTGTGCGCCTTATCGCTGTGATAGTGATCATGCAAACTTGTAAACAGAGATGTGGGGGATAATCCTGCAGGTAAAATCTCAGCACACAATGGATTCTAAGTTTCAATACAGTTTCACATGCAGTTCTTTCATCTGGCGGTGGATGGCATTGTGGGTTATAGATAATTTAGTGACAAAGAATGTATAATTGGTGGAGAAAAGTCATTCATATGGCAAAATTCCCAACCCTTACCTCAACTAAGCTAAACATTGCTATATAATTATTGGGTTCTATTAAATCAATTAGATCAAATCAAATCACTTGTTATTGAGTTATATATACGCAGTGCCGCATTCCAAGAGGCACTTTGAGCAAAAATTTTCAAAAGTTGCATACCTCTTTTTCTGACCCCAGCAATCTCTGGTTCAACAACATAATTGACTCCTTTGATCTTATGAAATGTCATATTGGGTCTAGGAGACAAAAGAAAGGTTAATCAAAAGGAACGTGTCATTAGATTCATGTTGCCTGAACAGCACGCAGCATTAATCAGAGCCTGGCAGTGTGATTGCAGCCAGGTACAATATGTCTTTCTGGGGACTATAGAGAGAGACCTGACTAATCCCCCAACTGGATTCTCCCTGCACTGCTCTTTCCCATGATTGACAGCTCTCTCCCATGTGAGAACATAGAGAGACACCTGTCAATCAACTGGGGCAATGTGGGGAGTAGCCAGCCGTGGACATCAACAGACTAGTCAGGTCTCTCCCTATAGTCCCTGTAGGACTTTTTCAAACTCTGTTTTAGTCTCTCTTCATACTGCCTATGGTTCGGGCAGCATCAGTCGAATAACAGTCTCCCTTTAAGCAACATTAAGCAGCGAGGCCCAGTTATTACAATATTCTGGCTGGTAAGGTTCTGTAGAAACAGTGTGAGAAATCCTGTTTTATGCAATTTGCATCCTTGCCCCAATACTGTCCCCAACACATGTGACCAGGGATGGCTATTTCTCAATGATCCCCTGCTACACACGGATGGTAACCTTGTATCACTAAGTGTAACATCGATTAGACACAGCCATATAAGATTCTAAAGCCTTTTCTTATTACAGTTCCTCAGCAGTCACAAAATTCCTTTGACTGATGATATTGCTCGAGGCATCGTTGTTTCCTTAAGGTTTGTGCGGGCACTGTGGCTTATTAGGGAGGATCTTGTGGGAGACGCAGGTTTGCAGCTGTAATTAAAATATGAGGCACAAACAGATAATGATCCTTTTACTGAGCTGTTTCACATACCAGTATAGGAAGAACTCAGATGATCCCTAACTTCTCAACTGAATTAAATAAGATTAAGTTCTCTGATTACCTGGATTACTTAAAGCATCTGCAAGATTTGGAGTATCAGAGCTTTGTATGAATCATATAGATATAGAGAGAAAAGTAATTTTCTTCCAGATAAAAAATATATGCCAAAATAATCAAAGACACCGAAGTGAGAAAAGCAGTAAATCTTCTTGTTGCCTCTTTGTTAGGATTGATTGCCCAATTCTATTATTCTCATGGTCCAGACGAGGATGTCTTTTCTATCTCGGGGCAACCTTGACAGATGTATTACACTGCAACAGCAGGCTGGGGATAAGTTGTCAGACCTCAGCTCCATTCCATGTTACTGTCTGAACAAATTTGGTCTTTAGGACAATCAAATACTTGGGGAGGCTGCCAAGTTTTTAAGCAGCCGCTAGAACAAAGTAGGGTTACCCATGACAACACCTTTAAAATATAATTGATTAAAAATTAACCCCTTCACCCACGAAGCTTGTTTTCACCTTGCCGACCAGGCCAATTTTTTTAATTCTGACCATTGTCACTTTATGAAGTAATACCTCTGGAACGCTTCAATGGATCCCGGTGATTCTGAGAATGTTTTTTTTCATGACATATTGTACTTCATGATAGTAGTAAAATTTATTTGATATGACTTATGTTTATTTGTGAAAAAATCGGAAATTTGGCAAAAATGTAGAAAATTTTGCAAATTTCAAAATTTGAATTTTTATGCCCTTAAATCAGAGAGATATGTCATACAAAATAGTTAATAAATAACATTTCCCACATGTCTACTTTACATCAGCACAATTTTGGAACCAAAATTTTTTTTTGTTAGGAAGCTATAAGGGTTAAAAGTTGACCAGCGATTTCTCATTTTTCCAACAAAATTTGCAAAAACATTTTTTTTAGGGACCACATCATATTTGAAGTGACTTTGAGGGTTCTATATGACAGAAAATACCCAAAAGTGAGGCCATTCTAAAAACTGCACCCCTCGAGGTGCTCAAAACCACATACAAGAAGTTTATTAACCCTTCAGATGCTTCACAGGAATTTTTGGAATGTGGAAGGAAAAAATAAACATTTAACTTTTTTTTTACAAAAATGTTACTTTAGACCCATTTTTTTTACTTTCACAGGGGTAACAGGAAAAAATGGACTCCAAAATTTGTTGTGCAGTTTCTCTTGAGCACACCAATACCCAATATGTGGGGGAAAACCACTGTTTGGCTGTGTGCCCACGATGCGTTTTTAATGCGTTTCTGCAGCGTTTTTGCAGCTGCGGAAACGCTGCGGAGACGCATTAAAAACGCATGGTAGGAAGGGAAGCAATGTTCCCCAATGATAATCCGCATGTGCTATGCACATGCTGCGGAAATTTCCGCTGCGGATTATCATTGCGGAAAAAAACGCAGCACTACCAATTATTTTGCGGAAATGCTGCGTTTTCGCCGCCATTGACTTGCATTAGAATGCGCCAATTCTGCAAGACTGCATCTGTACTTGCATAATTGGCGCGTTCTAATGTGCGGATGGTACCCGGGTGTAGAGGAGAGGAGAGTCTCATCCACACCCAGGTACCATTAAAAAATCTGTAAAAAAAGAATAAAATAAAAAATAAATGTATATTTACCTTCTGGCGGCCCGCGCTGCGCTCCTCCTTGCTTCCCGGCACTTTGCAGTGGATTGAAGGACCTGCGCTGACGTCAGAGTCATGTGATGGGTCACTCGACGCTGACGTCGGCAGGTCTTTCAATCCACTGCTGCCAGCATCGAGCGAAGCAAGCCAGCGCGGGCCATCGGAGGGTAAGTATATATTTATTTTTTTATTTTTAACCACTCTCTCGGGTCACACTATATAAATCCATGCCTTTTGCATGGATTTATATAGTGTGACCTAGTTGTCACAAGCACTTTCCAAGTGATGCTAATCGCTTGGAAAGCGCTTGTCAATCCGCATGCGGAAATGTCAGTGAATAACGCTTCACTTCCGCATGTCCTTGGCAGGAAAACGCATGTACAATCCGCATGTACAATCCGCATGCGTTCTTTTCTGCCAGGGAGATGCAGAAACGCTCAGGAAAAAATCCTGAGCATTTCTGCATCGTGGGCACATAGCCTTTGGGTGCACAGCAGGGTTCGGAAGGGAATAAGCGCCATTTGACTTTTTGAATGTAAAATTTGCTGGCATAATTAACGGACGCCATGTGGTGCTTGGAGGGCCGCTGATGTGCCTAAACAGTGGAAAGCCCCCACAAGTGACACTGTAGCACCCTGGGGGCTCGGTTGCTACAGATGTATTGCACCTCATCCAGAGGTGTGATATCTCACTCTCAGGTAAGGATGTAGTGTGGATCAGGACCCCGACACCTGCATGCATTACACCACATTTCCGGGGGGCAGGGTGACCGATATGCTCCAAGTAGAGCACGGCAGTCCCTGTCCCTGGCTGGAGTGGGGGGGAGGGAACACCTAGGGAGGGGGAACCCTGTAGTGCAGGAGCAGGGAGGAAGCAGTTCCTGGGTGCACCTAGAGAGAGGTACAAAAGGTGGGCACCATCTTAGATCAGTGTGGAGTTCAGGCAGAGAGAGGATGTGACAGAGCAGGACTCTGTGGAGCTCTGCTCCGGACGTGGGTCTAGCCTGTGAGGCCCAGTCAGCACTGAAGGAAGAGAGAGAGAGAGAGTTGGGGAAGAAGAGAGATGAAGAGGAGCGGAGGAGGCTCCAGGAACATAGAGGAAAGAAGGGGCCCCATGGGTGTGGAACGGCTGGTAGCCACCATACGCCCGCATCTACCTGAGTAGAGAGGTCAGGCCAAGGGGGAGACCGGTCCCCGAAACTAGTGGAGGCGGGGAAGTACCCTCAGCTAGAAACCGGAGGCTGTGACATTTCATGTGGCGCAGCCCCTCACTATACCCGCTAAGAAGGCACCACACAGGGTCAGGGAAACTGGCGCCGAGGTTTACCCAGAGAAGGCCAGAGGCAGCCGGACAGAAGCGTGGTCACTGGTGGGGTATGACAGGCCAGAGGAAGGATACGCAAAGGGGGTCCTGCGAAGCGCTCCAAAATCATCTAGGAGTTGGCCGAGCCCCCTCACCTGGTGAACATGGTGCGACGCGGGAAGTTACAGCCGGCCGGAGTAATGTGGAATAACGAACTGTGAGTAAAGATCCTGGACTGCATTACAAAGACTCCGAGTCATCATTCCCACGCACCATCACCCCCATCATCCACCTACACTGCCCTGGGGCTACACTCCTCCCGTGGGGGGTTATACCATTCCTGTGCTGCTCACCAACACCAGCCCCAGCGGTCTGTCCTGCAGCGGCGGTTCACTCTGACCTCAATCCACGGGTGGCGTAGTCGGACATTTGAAAATAATGAAAACCACCTCAATAGACTGCCATTGGTTTGACCACCCTGAGCCACGGGACCGGGTCATCGCCACGGTGACTACAACCCCCAGCATCCCACAAAAGGCCCGGTTCCGGGTTCCTCACACGGCCCAGGGGGCGCGTCAACTTTGGCGTAGTCGGCAGGATCGTGACCAACCCGCCACAAACGGGTATTGCGTGCTGGAAAAGAGACTGTTTCACTGTATTGAAAATGGCGCCCGCCCCAGAAGAATGGACGCCATGATGTGCGCGCCAAAAGAAAACAAGAAACCACCTCCTATGGTGGGCCAGGTCCCAGAATGGCGCCAAAGATGGAGCCCACCCCCAACAGTCATGAGTGCGGCTGCAGAGATGTCCATCAACGAGGGGGGGCTGCCCGTGAGAGTGATTGTCAGAAGATGACCCCGGGAACACCCCCAATGGGAGCGGAAAGAGAAGAAAACCGGGGAGCAGGGTGTGGTTTGGATCAGTCTCGGCAGACCACACCCGGAGATGGCAAGCAGCACCGACTCCAGCACCCTGACGGGTGGCTTGCTGCAGGCCATCGCGGCCCCGTACAGCCTCAAGGAGCTGATGGCGCAGCTCCCAGGAGGATACCCGGAGTTCCTCCGAACGGCGTTGGAGGATTTGGACCGAAGGATGGTCCAGGCACAGCGAGAAGCTGTAACAGAGTGGAGAGAGGAGATGGCCCGGTGGGTCGCGGCCCAGCAGCACAGGACGCCGCCAGCACCGGCCAGCAAGCCAGCCCCGGAGGACGAGGAGCGGAGGCCGGAAGCTGAGAGCAGCGCAGCCCTGGAAGCAGGTAAGGGGGACACCCCTGCCACCAGCCCGAATGCCACCAACCTGCCTCTGGACCCTGTCACGGAGCCAGACGTTCCGGGCGTCGCTGCGCCTACCCCGCTCCCACCGCCGGCACGCAGGCCCCAAGCCGTGAGCCCTGTCGCCGAGTCAAGCCCTAGGCTGTGCCCCCTGACCCCGGGTGCGGTCGGAGGCGGCTCACACCAGGCCCGGTCGCAAGGCCTGACACCTGCAGGCGCCTCCGAACCACGTGCGCCCCCGGTCCCGAAACCACCACCCTTAGGGGCCGACCTGTACAGCCAGCTCACCGGGCCCGATGGAGAGCCGGTCCCTGTGCCAGAGGGATGGGTTCACCCCAGTCAGCGGAAGAACCTGTCCGCAGAGGCTGAGGCCCCGCCCACTCCGCTCCTGCCCGTACCACAGCCAGTCGCCGTCTCCCAGCTCCCGGAGGAAGAGGTCCAGATAGAATGGGACCAGACTGGGGAAGAACTGATGGGATTTGCGCAGGAGACGCGGGCGGCCGCAGCTCACAGGCGGGAGATCTGTGAGCAGCTTGAAAAGGAGGAGCGGGCGCAGCGCCAGAAGAGGGAGCAGCTGCAGGCCCGGAGCGCAGAGGAGAAGACGCGGACTCGTAGCAACCCCCAAGCAGCACGCGGTCCTAAAGTAGCTGGGACCGTGGTAAAGTTCCACCAGGAGAAAGGTTGGGGGTTTATCCGGGACTCTACCACAGCCACTGACCTCTATGTTGACAGGAGGGATGTGGAGGGCCATCTGCCAAAGGGACACCGGAAACGGGAGCTGTTCCCGGGAGATCGGGTAACATACACCCGGCATCGAGGCCTAAAAGGGTGGTATTCCCTCAATGTTCAGAGGGTGGAGGAAGAACATTACCAGGAGCACTACTACCCAGAGGACCCGGACGGGTCTGAAGAGTATGGCGAGGAGGAAGAGCGTGCACAAGGAGGACACTGCTATTGAAATGTGAGTGCACTATACATAGTTGCCCGTTAGGGTACAAGAAGAAAAAAGTTCACCCCGGATGGGGACTGTTGCCTGACTGTTGCCTGTGTGTTGTTTGCTGAAAGTTACCCGGAGACGGGTTAGTAATAGCCGGCTGAGGACTGGGAGCAGCCAACTCTTTGTTTATATCCGGCTGAGGACTGGGAGCAGCCACTTTTTATGAACTATCCGGCCGAGGACTGGGAGTGGTCAACTTTGTAAATAGTTGCACTTCTTAAAGTGCCCCCTACTGGTTTTATAAGGAACTACAACAACTGACCTCAGAGCAAAAACCCGTTAGAGGTGGCCGAAGACAAGGTCCGGCAGCTAGATCAGCTACGCTCCGGAAGCAGCCACCCCAGGGCCTTCGTTGAGGGTTTACGAACGGGTCCCTCATGTTTAAAAGTTTGCACCTTAAGAATGGACACCTGGTCGCAGCAGGAGCTGTAACTTTCTGAAGGACTCCGTCGTAACGATGCTGCTGAGAGAGTTTTGTGTTTTACTACTTGAAAATCCGTTTTAAATTTGTATGCTGAAAAGTTTTGTATGATAACCGTAACCTTTAAAATAAAAATTGCCTCCCATAAGGGATGAGTTATAATGGTTTATAATCTTATATGTGGATGCATTCTAAAAATTTGCATGTTTTGAACTGTCTTTTACTCTGTTCCAGCCCGCGGACTTGCTGTGATTTACCAGGGGGGAATGTAGCACCCTGGGGGCTCGGTTGCTACAGAGGTATTGCACCTCATCCAGAGGTGTGATATCTCACTCTCAGGTAAGGATGGAGTGTGGATAAGGACCCAACACCTGCATGCATTACACCACATTTCTGGGGGGCAGGGCGACCGATATGCTCCAAGTAGAGCACGACAGTCCCTGTCCCTGGCTGGAATGGGGGGGAGGGAACACCTAGGAAGGGGGAACCCTGTAGTGCAGGAGCAGGGAGGAAGCAGTTCCTGGGTGCACCTAGAGAGAGGTACAAAAGGTGGGCACCATCTTAGATCAGTGTGGAGTTCAGACAGAGAGAAGATGTGACAGAGCAGGACTCTGTGGAGCTCTGCTCCGGACGCGAGTCTAGCCTGTGAGAGAGAGTTGGGGAAAGAGAGAGTTGAAGAGGAGCTTAGGAGGCTCCAGGAACATAGAGGAAAGAAGGGGCCCCATGGGTGTGGACCGGCTGGTAGCCACCATACGCCCGCATCTACCTGAGTAGAGGGGTCAGGCCAAGGGGGAGACCAGTCCCCGAAACTAGTGGAGGCGGGGAAGTACCCTCAGCTAGAAACCGGAGCCTGTGACATTTCATGTGGCGCAGCCCCTCACTATAGCCGCTAGGAAGGCACCACATAGGGTCAGGGAAACTGGCGCCGAGGTTTACCCAGAGAAGGCCCGAGGCAGCCGGACAGAAGCGTGGTCACTGGTGGGGTATGACAGGCCAGAGGACGGATACGCAAAGGGGGTCCTGCGAAGAGCTCCAAAATCATCTGGGAGTTGGCCGAGCCCCCTCACCTGGTGAACATGGTGCGACGCAGGAAGTTACAGCCGGCCGGAGTAATGTGGAATAACGAACTGTGAGTAAAGATCCTGGACTGCATTACAAAGACTCCGAGTCATTATTCCCACGCACCATCACCCCCATCATCCACCTACACTGCCCTGGGGCTACACTCCTCCCATGGGGTGTTATACCATTCCTGTGCTGCTCACCAACACCAGCCCCAGCGGTCTGTCCTGCAGCGGCGGTTCACTCTGACCGCAATCCACGGGTGGCGTAGTCGGACATTTGAAAATAATGAAAACCACCTCAATAGACTGCCATTGGTTTGACCACCCTGAGCCACGGGACCGGGTCATCGCCACGGTGACTACAACCCCCAGCATCCCACAAAAGGCCCGGTTCCGGGTTCCCCACACGGCCCAGGGGGCGCGTCAACACCATTTTGGAAACTAGACCCCTCAGGGAACTTATCTAGATGAGTGGTGAGTACTTTGAACCCCTAGGTGCTTCACAGAAGTTTATAACATTGAGACAAAAATAAAATGTTCACATTTTTCCCACAAAAATGTTTTTCAACCTCCAATTTTGCATTTTCATAAGAGTAACAGGAGAAATTGCACCATACCATTTGTTGTGCAATTTCTCCTGAGTAAGTCGATACCCCATAGGTGGGGAAAAACACTGTTTGGGTGTATGGCAGGGCTTGGAAGGGATTTTTGAATGTAAAATTTGCTGGAATAATTAGCGGACACCATGTCGCGTTTGGGGAGCCCCTAATGTGCCTAAACAGTGGAAACCCCCCACAAGTGACACCATTTTGGAAGCTAGACACCTCATGGAACTTATCTAGATGTGTGGTGAGCACTTTGAACCCCCAAGTGCTTCACAGAAGTTTACAACATTGAGCCATGAAAATAAAAAAAATAAAAAAATTTCCAGAAAAAAATATTTTTTTAGCACAAAATTTTGCATGTTCACAAGGGTAACAGGAGAAAATGAACCCCAAAATTTGTTGTGCAATTTTTCTTGAGTATCCAGTTACCCCGTATGAGGTCAACAACTACTTTTGAGGCGCAGTGCAAAGCTCAGAAGGGAAGAAGCACCATATTGGAGTTCAGATTTTGTTGGACTGGTTTGAGGGTGCCATGTCACATTGGTAGAGCCCCTGAGGTGCTAGATCGGCTGAACCCCCCCATAAGTGACCTTATTTTACAAACTACACCTCTCAATGAATTCATCTAGGGGTGCAGTGATCATATTAACACCACAGGTGTGTCACATAACTTTATACCATTGGGCAGTGAAGAAAAAATTATTTTAAATTTTTACCACCAAAATTTTGTTTTAGCCCCAGATTTTACATTTTCACACTGGGAAATGGGTAAAAATGGCACCAAAATTTGTCTCACAATTTCTGCTGAATGTAGAACTACCCCATATGTAGCTGTACAGTACTGCTTAGCCACATGGCGAGACTCGGGTGGGATGGATCGATCTTTGCTTCCTGGAGCGCAGATTTTCCTAGAATAGTTTGCGGATTCCATATACAGAGACCCTATGTGCTATAAGAGCAGAATCCCCCTCAAGTGACCCCATTTGGAAATTATACCCCTTTGTGAATTTATCTACAGGTGTAGTGATGATTTTTACTCCATAGGTGTTTTCCAGAAACTAGCACAGTGGATGTTGCTAAGTGAAGATTGCAAAATGTCGTTGTAGTGACCGTGTACGCTGTAGTGACCAGTACGTTGTAGTGACCAGTACATTATGCCCAGCTCATTCTTCTAGAGACATGCACCCATAAATTAGGCAGGCTCTCATAGTTACAGGAATGCCGAACATGTGGACGTTAACTGCGGTTTAGACACACACTGGAGCACAGAATGGAGGGGGACATTTGGATTTGGGAGCGCAGAATTCGCTGGATCTCTTTTGGAACTTGAGGAGCCATTTAGTGTTTCCAGAGTCTTTGTACTACCAGTAATGTGGAAGCCCCTATATTATTGTTAGCAGATCATGGACCTGAGTGGGGGCTTTTTTTGTGAATGGAGTTGAAGCTTTCATTGGGAACATTTTACAAAACATTTTGGATCACGTTTTTTCCTGCGCTCTACGCTGAGCGCTTACATCGGGGTTACCATTTAAATCTCCAAGTGGTGTGATTTAGATGAAATCCCCAAGGGATCCATTCACTATAATGAGGCAGCAGAGATAGTCTGGACTCCGTCTGGCCTCTTTTTAGCGTCGTCTTTCTTTTCAGAAGTGCACAGAACTGTGGCTGACGGCACTTTTATGCACGCCTAATAAAAAGACGGACACAGTGGGATCACAGGTCCTACGGTGTCCACAGTGCCTCCATCTGCCTCATTACAGGGAATCTTCCTCCGGGGTTCAGTCTGAATCACGTATTTCAGAGACTTACACGGAAACCCCGGTGTAAGCGCTCAGCGCCGGATAAATGTGAGCTGAGCCTTACTGCAATCTTTGGGAGGCAGAATGAGTAAATCAACGGCACGCAAAGAATTGGTTTTATATATTCTTTACGCCTTTCCTCGTGCAGTATAAGTGATTAGACAACTTTATTCTTCGGGTCGGTGTGATTACAGCGATACCAGATTTATATCGGGTTTTTATGATTGACAGCTGTCACACACTAAAAGACGCTTTTTATTGTAAAAGCAAGTTTTTGCATCGCCATATTTTGAGCGCTATAATTTTTCTATATTTTGACCAACAGAGTCATGTAAGGGCTTGTTTTTTGCGGGACGAGTTGACGTATTTATTGGTACCATTTTCAGGCATGTGACGTTTATTGATCGCTTTCTATTCTGTTTTTTGGGAGGCAGAAAGAACAAAATCCAGCAATTCAGGAATTGTTTTTTGGGGATTTTTTTATGCCATTCCGCGTATGGTAAAATTGATAAGGCAGATTTATTCTTCGGGTCGGTGCGATTACAGCGATACCACATTTGTATATTTTTTTGGTTTTGACGCTTTTACACAATAGAAACTATTTTAAAGAAAGAATAATTATTTTGCCATTGCTTTATTCTGAGAGCTGAAACTTTTTTATTTTTCTGCTGATGGAGCTGTATGGCAGCTTGTTTTTTGAAGGACAAGATGACATTTTCAGTGGTAGCATTTTTATTTATAGGCGTCTTTTTGATCGTGTGTTATTCCACTTTTTGTTTGGCGGTAGGATGATAAAGCATCGTTTTTTACTTTTTTTTACAGTGTTCATTGAAAGGGGTTAACTAGTGGGACAGTTTTATAGGTCGTGTCGTTACGAACGTGGCGATACCAAATATGTGTACTTTTATTGTTTGTTTTACACAGATAAATATATTTATTGGATTAATATTTTTTTCTTTTTTTCTTTATTTTTGTGATTTTTAAAAAAAAAATATTTATATAATTTTTATTAAATGTTTTATTACTTTTTTACATTGTCCCAGGGTGGGACATCAACTTCAAACTGTCAGATCACAGGAAGGAGGCAACTCAGCTCCAGCTCTCTGAGCAGGCACTGTCAGGCCACCTTCCTGCAGGACCCTGAAGGACCCCGTGGCCATCTTAGGACCGGGAGTCACCATGTAGACCATCAACACAACGCGATCACATCGCGTTGTGCTGATGGGATCACAGAGGGAGCCCACTCCCTCTGCGATGCCCTGCGATGTCGCTGTCACTACTGACAGTGGCATCACAGGGGTTAAACGCCCGTGATCGGTGCTAGCACCGATCGTGGGCAGTGCTGCGGGGTGTCAGCTCTCACACAGAGCTGACACTCGCATGTGATCGCGGCGGTGCTCAGCGTGAGCCTGCCCGATCACCGCACTGTACATGTACTGCTCTTTGCTGGAATGCAAATCCCGCAGAGCAGTACATATATGGCGCATGTCAGGAAGGGGTTAAAGGGGTTTTCCTACGAGCAAAGTTAATTTTAATCAATAGATCTTGAAATAATAATAATTTCAACAATTGGATGTTTTTACATTTTTTTTTCTGTGCTGAGATAATCTTATAAATGTGCCCAGGGGTGGATTAAGAGTAGCCAGGGCCCCGGGCAGTTTAGAAGGCGTGGGCCCCCCCAGATACCGGATGTATCACGTGACATGTCACATGATCTCATTTGATAGATCATGTGATAGGTCATGTTAATAAGACACGCAAATTTTTCTCTTATGTACAACGCCATACACAATAGAGCAGGGGTGAGAGACCGTGACTGTTCTGGAGTCCGAACCAATAGGCTGAAATTAATTCTGCTCAAAATTACCATAGTATCTATAATATACTTACCTTGTAATGTCTTCACATCCTGTTCCATCCAGATGTTTCCGGATCCCAGAATTATTTCATCGACCGCCATATTGGGACACCCAAGGGATGGGTGTCTCAATATGGAAACAGCTGGTGGTACCAGCTTCTTGCACGGTACCACCAGCGGAACACTGTCGCGAACACACCGTACATGCCGCACATGCCGCCTCCGGGATCAGCCGAATGATTGACTGATTGCCGCCATCTTTGTACAGGAGGAGCGCATGCGCAGTTTTAATGTGACCGCCGCTATCTGCCTGCACAAAGATGGCGGCGGTCTGATATACTGCGCGGGGAGATAGCTCAAATGAGAGAACACATGAGAGAAGAAGACAGCAACAGGGGTGGAGAGAGAGAGCAGACAAGGGGGAGAGCACATTGGGTACACAGGTCAAAGAAGAGATCACATGAGAGGAAAAGACAGCAGATGGGGGAGAGAGAAAGCCCACAGGGAGGAGAGAGAGAGCACAGGGGGGAGACAGCTCCAACAGGACAGCCCATGAGGGCAGAACACAGCACAGGAAGGAGAGAGACAGCACATGGGGTAGACAGGTCAAAGAAGAGAGCACAGTAGGGAGAAATCAGCACATGGGGGAAAGAGAGTGGATAGGTGGGTGAGCACATGGGGGGGGGGAGAGATTCTCAACGCTGTAAAGCCTGCCCCCATCGTGACATTACCGCCCTCCCGATGCGATAGCATCGGGCCTCCTTCTAGTAAAAAATAATTATTATTCATAATTGTATGACTTAATATTGAGCAGAATTAAGTATCCTGACATCTCCTATATACAATATGAGCCCCCACATAGCCCCTCAATAAACAACCAAAGTGATCAACCTATGGGGCCCTTATACATGTAAGCCCTAACAAAAAAAATGTGAAAAATTCTCTTTTTATTTAGTTTAAGAACCCAAAACATACAGACATAAATACACACACATAGCACAGAAAAACAGTGATATAAAAAAGAGCAGAAATGCGGGGAGTTGGGGACTACTTTTGCCCTTCATAATTCCCTTCCTAACAGCGGAGGTTGGCACCCTAAGTTTACACGGTTTGGCGCCCTGCTCCTCGTCAACTGCCCCTCTGAAGCCCGACCACTACTCTAACTGACCAGGCTTTCTCAATAGGTGATCAGATAATATTTAATGAACATTTATAAAATATAGATACTAGTAACCCTTCAGATCATAAATGGCCAGTTAAGTGGCAGTGTAATTAAGTCAGAAAACATCGATATACCTCACAGACACGTGAGGTATATAGCCCCTACATACAGTATGAGCCCCCACACAGCCCCGTACATACTGTTTGAGCCTCCACAAAGCTACCTAGATTCAGTATGAGAACTCATTTAACTACCTATATACAGTATAAGCCCCACATAGCTCCCTGCACAGCCCCAGCATGTATCCCCACACAAGTAACATCACCCCCTTCTCCACACAGGCACTCAGTATGTAGCACTACATGAGTGACATTATCCCCTTCACTATGCAGCCCCATGTGAGTAGCATCCCTCCCTTCACAACACATCCCGCAGCCCCATGCAGCCACCTTGCATGCAGCCTCACAAGAGTGACATTACCCATTTTTCCTTGGAGCCATCCAGCATCAACCACCCTTCCCCGCACAGCCCCACATCTCTCACCCTCCACAGCCCCCTTCTCCACAATGCCCCTCATCATCATCCCCCTTCTCCACAATCCCCATCATCATCCCCCCTCCTTACAGCCCCCATCATCACCCCCCTCCTCACAGCCCCATCATCACCCCCTCCTCACAGCCCCAGCATCATCCCCCCTCCTCACAGCCCCCATCACCATCCCCCCTCCTCACAGCCCCCATCATCATTCCACCTCCTCACAGCCCCCATCATCATCCCCCTCCTCACAGCGCCCATCATCATCCCCCCTCCTCACAGCCCCCTTCATCATCCTCCCTCCTCACAGCCCCCTTAATCATCCCCCCTCATCATCCCCCCTCCTCACAGCCCCTTCATCATCATCCCCCCTCCTCACAGCCCCCATCATCATCATCCCCCCTCCTCACAGCCCCCATAATCATCCCCTCTTCTCACAGCCCCCATGATCATCATCTCCCCTTCTCACAGCCCCCATCATCATCATCTCCCCTCCTCACAGCCCCCATCATCATCATCCCCCTTCCTTACAGTCCCCATCATCATCATCCCCCTTCTCATAGCCCCCATCATCATCATCCCCCTTTCTCATAGCCCCCATCATCACCCCCCCTTCTCATAGCCCCCCACAAGTAGCAGTGGCCATTTCCCCATGCAACCCTCCATCATGCAGCCCCAATTCAATACCATCATCCACATTTCTTTGCACCCAAAATTCATCCTCAGCCCACTCACACTGAGTCCTGTGTCCTCATTCCCACCTGCACATAGCTCCATCATGCAGCCTCTCTGTCCGCTTCAGCAGCCACAGCTCCAGCTCCACGCTGCTTCATGTTATCGGGTCTTCATTAGATTGAAGGAAGCCCTGCCCCGCCCCTTCCGGTGACATCATCCCCTCAAAAAATCAACTCGACTCTAGATGCTACCGAGCTGCAGATGTCGGTGCACAAAGGATTATATGAGGGCAGTCTGGCTATGGGCCCACCGCAGCCTCGAGCCCTGGGCAGTAGCCCAGATTGCCCTCATTATAATCTGCCTATGAATGTGCCCCTGCTATGTACGGTGTAATGGCTGTGTATGACCGTGCATGTAACATGGTCTGATCATACCATAGCTCCTGGGTAGGGGAGGAAGTAAAAAAGTATATAGAAATTATGGCAAGAAATCACAAATAATTATTTCTTTGAGGTAAAACATTTTTTAAAAACAAGCAGGGAAATGATTTATCTAAAAAAATCAGCTGTGACCCCATGTTGTAATATCTGTATCCTCTCTTTTGCTTCATCCCCTGCCCAGGAGATGTGGTATGATCAGACCATGTCCCTGTACGGTAAGACACAGCCATTAAACAGTACAAAGCAGGGGCACATTTATAAGATTATCTCAGCACAGGAACATTTTTTTAAACACATCCAATTGTGGAAATTATTATTCTTCCAAGATGTATTGATTAAAATCAACTTTAAAATTAACTTTGTTCGTGGGAAAACCCCTTTAATGTCATTGATTAAAAAAATTAATTAAAATAAACATACGTCTTGTTCATTTTTACAGCATTATTTATTTTTAATATCTCTTTTCCTCATCTATGTCAAATCTGCTGCTTTCTCTCGCATTTACTGCCCTTTTACACATTCTGTACATTCTCTCCACATCAGTCCCTCTCTTCTTCGCTCTCACATATACAACGCTCAGACTCTACTGACATTTCTCAAACGCTCCAAACCATCCACTACCACCATATAGTGCACAAAACGGTCACACATATCTTTAAACCACCTGCTCCTTATCTTTTTTCTGCTTCTCCTAATCGTTGGCGACATCTTCCCTAAAGCTGGCCCTCCTTCTACTAGTATATATAACTCTCTCCCTGCTGCACATAGAAGCCCTGCTAATCTTATCAACATTCAGTGCATGCCTTCTCGTGTCTCTTTTAATTGAATTTTGGAACTCATGGTCAGCGTGTAACAAACTCTCCTACATCCACGACTTCTTCCTTTCCAATTCACTTAACCTTCTGGCTCTCACTGAAACCTGGATCCAACAGTCGGACACCACTGCCTCTGCTGCTCTCTTGTATGGTGGGCTACAATTTTCACATACCGCCAGACCTGAAAGCAGACAAGGTGGAGGTGTTGGTCTGCTCCTTTCATCACAATCTGCTTTCCAGGTTATATCCCCAGTGCCTTCACTTATGTTTCCTCCTTTGAAGTCCACACAGTTAGACTCTTCAAACCCTTCTCTCTGCAAGTGACAGTTGTGTATCACCCTCCAGGCAAAACCAACCAATTCCTCGATCACTTTGCCACCTGGCTTCCACACTTTCTATCCTGTGACATTCCCACTCTCATCATGGGGGATTGTAACACCCCCATTGATGATCTGCTCTCCCTATCTGCCACTTATCTTTTTTCTCTAACCTCTTCCTTCGGCCTTTCACAGCTTACTAACTCTCTTATGCATGAGGACAGGAATACTTTGGACCTGGTCTTCTCCCACCTCTGCTCAGTGTATGAGTTTACTCCTTACCGCTCTCTAACCACAACCTTCTTTCCTTCTCTGTCAAGAACTGTCTCACTGCTCAGGACACCCCCACTTACTACCCATGAAGAAATCTACGTGCCATCAATACCCAACAGCTTATGAACAATCTACAGTCATCTTTATCTCTGATCTCCTCCCTCTCCTGTCCAGATTCAGGATTGTCACATTATAATAATACATTGCAAAGTGCCCTGGATGAAGCAACACCAGCTACATGCAAAATGACCTGGCTCAGACGACCATAACCCTGACACATGCTGCAAACACGTTTTCTCCCGTATTGCTCAAGGTGTGCCGTGCGTCAGTGGAGAAAATCACTTGCAGCAGAAGACTGCATCCACTATAAGTTCATGCTCAAAACTTATAATCCTGCTCTCCATCTGGCTAAACAAGTCTACTTAATCGTCCTCATCACATCACTAGCTGACAATCCAAAATGACTCTTCGAAACTTTCCACTTCCTCCTGAGCCCTAAAGTACAGGCCCCTATCACCAACATCAGCGCTAATGATCCTGCCACTTATATCCTAGAAAAAAATCAATTATAATCATATATTTTCACACAATCCACTCAGAGCCTGGATCCCCTTCGCTCCCACTCAAGCTAACTTTCCATCTTTGAACCTGTTACAGAAGAAGTTACCAGGCTCCTTGCTTCTTCTTGCCCAACAACCAGCACCAGTGACCCTATTCCCTGACATTACCTTCATTCCCTCTCTCTGGCTGCCACTTAACTAAAATATTTAATCTCTCTCTCTTCTGGTATCTTTCACTCTTCATTCAAAAACGCCACTATAACCCCTTTACTTAACAAAACATGCCTCGACCAGAACTGCACTGCTTAATACAGACCTGACTCTAATCTTCCCTTCATCTCAAAACTAATGGAACGCTTGGTCCACTCTTGTTTATTCCACAATCACTCAGATTACTCTCTTCTTGACCTTTACAATCTGTTTTCTGCTTGTTCCACTTGACTTAAACTGTCCTTACTAAAGTCTCTAACAATCTACTAAGAGCTAATTCTAATGGTCACTACTTTCCTCTTCCCTCTTTCTAAATTTTCCTCAGACTCTAGCCCTTCCTACTCATCTGCCTCCACATTCTCAATGCACCCAATAACACTGGGTAAATGTACTTAAACAGATACAGGCTGATGATCGATCACGCAGCTTATTTGAAAACCCCTATTTATTATACTGATGGCACTTTTTACCTATTGTGCCCCCCCATTTCCTCATAGATTGTAAGCTTGCAAGCATGGCCCTCATTCCTTCTGTAACTGTTGAACTATGTGTTACTTTATATTGTCTGTGCATGTCCCCACTTAATTGTAATGTTTTGCCGAATTTGTTGGCGCTATATAAATAAAATTATTATCAAAATTATTATTAAATTCATTGAAGGTTTGCCTGTCAAATACCCCCTTTTTTTATTGATTTTAAGCAGTACATATCAAATCAATAACATTCATGAGTTCTCTGTCTCTTTTTTTGTCCTTTGCATTCCATTTTGTTATGCATATGATATAGTACAGCAAAAATCTAATTCAAACTTTACCAATTCTTGCCCCTCCCTTTCCCTCCCCTCTGCGTGCTCCCCCGAAAAAGAAAAAGCAGTATTTATGGAATTGGAACACAGCCTTCAACACATTTAAGGAGATACCATTTGGTGTCCTTTAATTAAGCTTTCAATCTATCTTTAATAGCTAGTGATAATGTGGGAATAAGGAAAGACCAAGTTGTGAGGAATCTCCCCGTTAATCTCTCTTTGTCAGTTAATGTTTCCAGCCATTCCATTTTGAATAGGAACATTATTTTTGTCTGTATCAATGATTGGGATGATAAAATACCCCCTTTTTAATACAAGGCTACAAACTAATCAGCTGCAGAAATGTTTCTTAGGGTACGTTCTCATCTGCATATAAATCGGGTGAGTGCAATCAGATAAAAAAATCGGATTGCACTCTGACTAATGTTATTCAATGATTTAGTGCTCATCTAATTTTTCCTCAGCTTAGATATGACTGAGAAAAAAAATCGCAGCGTGGATGTGACTCGCCAATGCAAGTCAATGGGTGCGAGAAAAAAATTGCTGTCCGATTTTTACGCACACATCTCAAAGGAAACCAAATTTCATAGCCAAGTGCAGTAAATTCACAGCCCGAACCATCAGAATAGAATATATAGAATAGATATATAGATAGAATAGATAGATAGAAAGATATCAGTGAGATATACAATCAGTGCATTGCATGTGTAGTTTTCTCTACTTGTATTTTGCTAATAAATCAATAAATAAATGAAAAAAAATTTACATGGGGTCCCCCTTATTCTTAATAACCAGTTAAGGGAAAGCAGACAGCTGTGAGCTGGTCTTAGTAGTCTTGGAAGGGGCCAATAAACACGGAGTTTCCCACCCTATTATTATCAACTCACAGCTGTCTGCTTAGCCTTTACTGGTTATTAAAAACGGGGACCCCCCCCCAAAAAATGACGTGGGGTCGATCCTATTTTTAATAACGAGTAAAGGCTAAGCAGACAGCTGTCTGCTGATATTAATAGGGTGGGAAGCTCCATGTTTATTGGCCCATTCAAAGACTACTAAGACCAGCTCACAGCAGTCTGCTTTCCCTTATCTGGTTATAGAAAATAAGGGGGAGCACACGCCATTTTTTTTCCATTTATTTATTCATTTATTAGCTAAAGACAAGTACAGAAAACTACACCCTCAAAGCACTGATTATATATCTCACTGACATCTATCTGTCGATCTATATTTGCATATAATATTGCTTTATTAGTTTGAAAACTAGCTTTAACTGACATAGAGAATGACAGTAAAAGCTGATGTTAAAAACGCATTACATATGGATTGCGTACGCATGTCATACGGATACTAGTTGAGAAAAATCGGATTGTACTCACATGACACTTGCATGACACTCGTCCTACTTTTCTGGATCAACATCAGAGTGATTTTATTTACGCAGATGAGAGCGAGCACTTATGCAGAAACTTTTATGACAAACTATTTAATGGGATTTACTTTTTTACAGGATTAGTAAAGAAGGAGTTTTGTTTTGGTCTGTTCCGTGTAGCTACAGTAAACCTTGCTTCTTCTACATGAAAAAAGTCATTCTCATTAAGTAATAACACTATGTCGCTTGAATGATTGCAGTGTTAACACTTATCAAAACTCTATCCATTCAGTGATTGTAAACTGCAAAGGTTAAAAAAAGTATCATCTCAAAGAACCCTGCTTAAGGGGAACCTGTTTGGACAAGAGTGGACTTTTAATATTCCCGAGGGTCACATCAAAACCGGGGACTATTTTGGAGGACTGAAACAATAGGCCAAACTTTATTCTGTTCAATATTAATTTTACAGCTTATTAAAAAATCAGTAAATTATATGGTTTTGATTAGCTATTACTTTTGTACATGTTACAATAGGCCCTGTAATAACATGTATTAGCAATTAGGCTATGTTCATACTCGGTCTTTTTGCAGTGTTGCTCTGCTGCGTTTTTCAATGCAAATGAAAAAATATTTTTGCAGTACCTGCAAAAGCTATGAATATTCAGAAATCTCATGCACGCTCTAGTTTTTATTTTCTGATGGAATTTGAGAGCTGCAGCACGTCAATTCTTTCAGCGTTTTTGTGGCATTTTTTCACTCATAGAAAGCTATGAGAAAGTAAAAAAAAAAAAAAAACAGTACAAAGAACGAAATTGTACTTTCAAATCTTTTTTGGTGAATAAAACCAAATTTAATAAACATGTACTGGATACAAAACATGCATGTCATCAGTACTCAAAAATACTGCAAAAAAAAGAGTAAAATACCCCAGGAAAATGCTGAAAAACTGGTGTTTTGAATGTAATGTTTTTACTGCCAATAGAGCAGGTTTTGGCTGCAGAAAAAAAACACATTTTCTGCCGGATGTAAAGACATTAACCTGAGCTGCCCACCTCTGCTCCCTTCACTATAGAGTGGTCGCTCCTTGGTACCGCAGAGAAGCTTTTCGACAGTAGTTGGCAGGTACACATTCAATGTGTTTACACAGCCGGAGCTGTTTTCAGCTGATTGGTGGCGGTGCTGGGTATTGGACATCCACCGATCTCATATTGATGATAGGTCAGGACAGGTCATGAAAATTTTTTACCCTGACAACCCCTTTAATTAAGCATTGTCAAAATGAATTGCCCGTCCTTGTAATATGCATGGAACCACACCTGCATCCAAATAACAGTTTATCAGACCAATTCTGTTCTTTAGGCCAGGTGAAAACATATATATTCAATGACTCAACTTGTTTACTTGGTTGCTTACTATGGACCTAGATTACATTCACAGGTGGACATCACTATGCGAATCTCTGGCATGTCAGTCGGGAATCCAATAAGTATTAAGCACTCCGGCTGCGCAGTGGGGAGCAGCTATCAGACGCCCACTGGGAGAAACGCCACAAAATAAGGCACCTAACAGCGGTTTATATAGTTTGTGCGCCTGACCTGTGTCTCTGCACACGTCAGGTGTACACTTTAATCATACCTCCCAACTTTTACAGAACAAAAAGAGGGGGTACGCCCTAAACCACATCCATTTATCATTTCTTTCTACCGCGGCAGGTGGAGAGGTCAGAGGGGGCGGTGATTATTCCATTTTTGCTGCATTTTTTTATGCCCTTTCCCAATTATTTAATGCGTTTTTGGTGCAGATGTCAATCGGTGTTATTAATGTGTTTTTTTTTTTTTATAGTACAGAAAAGATTTGTTTCTGCACTTAAAAAAGTAACTGCAGTTTTTACATGCACTTTTTTTCGAGACTCTACTTAAAAGCCCCCAGAGAAAAAAAAGTACCAAAACCGCACTGTTCAGCCGCATGCGCAGTTTTCATGAATTCACATCCATTTTGCTTGGACAGTTAAACACAGAGGAATTTCTGTGCAAAGAAAAGAAGGGGAAAAAACGCAGCATTTACATTACATGTGAACACAAACAGCCTAAATATTTAAGCAAAGTGGATATGATTTCATGAAATCTCCTGCCCTTGGTGCATCTAAAGACACTGCTGTACTGTGCAGTTTTGGTGCATATTTTCTCTATAAGCTTCTATGTGGAGCCTGAAAAAAATTGATGTAAAAAAATACTGTTGCATTTTAAAGTGCAGAATCAAAGCTTTTCTGTACTAATTTGCATCAAAAACGCATAAAAAAGTATAGTAAACACACAATAATCAGAGAAGATTGTGTGCAGAAATAAAGCAGTAGAAAAAACGCATTGTTTAGGATTTGTGTGAATACGGCCTTGGTGTTACATTTTTATTATATTTTTTATGGGTTTTATGGAAATAAAAAATGATTACAGGGACAGCAAATATGTCTGTTTTTGCTAATTGGTGATGTTTATTATTTTTTGAAAGCGCAAATTAAAAATTACATTATTGTACAGTAATTGTTTTTCATTATTTTTTAGTAATTTTATAAGAAGAAAAAAATCGGACTTTTTCTTTACCTCTAGAATACCGGAATATAGAGATGCACTGCTATATACAATGTATCCATATGTACCAGTATAATCTGCCTGGGAGTTTAGAACCTGTGAGGCAGCTTCAATTATCATATGCTAATCAGCGTAGACTGTGGTGCCTAGCGTTAGCTGCTGCCTACAATGATACAGGTTGTGGATTTGATTCCTGGAGAGAACAAATCACAAGAAAAGAAGAAACAAATTATATTTTTGTAATTGTATTTCATTATTGTTTAGCAACCTTATAGGAAAAAAAGATCTGACTTTTATTTTCCCTCTAGAATACAGGTACATAGAAATATACCTCTTTGTACAGATAGATCTCTATGTATCAGCATAATCTGCCTGTGGGTTCATAGTCTGCAATACAGCTTCAAGTATACTATATTCAGTGTAGGCTGTGGCTTAGAGCTTTAGCTGCTATCTGAAATGGTTCAGGTTGTGGGTTCAATTCCTGGGAGAGCAGATCACAAGAAAATAGGATAAGTATTTATTTAATTAATGTAGGATGATTCTACTAATCAAAGTAGATTTATGGCTGTAGAGGTCATAGAACAACAATTACGGTATAATTGATACCTGTTTTGTAGTAGTCCGATACCCTAATCCTGAGAAATCAAGCTTTAAATTCACATGGAAATTAGACTGGAAGTGAACTTTCAGTATAACTTACATGTGCTGCATTAAAAAAATTTGCAGTTCATTTAGCCTCTGCAAAAATGGAATAAAAATTGGACAAAAATACTTATGCATCCATTTATGTACCCCACAAACTACTAGTAGGTCCAGTAATCATGGTCTATACAAGGACCGTAAAATTTGGAAGGATGACGTCAGCCAAACTATAATACACAGCAATAAAATAGTAAGCGAAGTCAGACTTATTAGTCAACGTGGCTCCATAAGTGTCCACTACTTTAAAAGTTAACCTTAATGAGCCCAGTGTGGTATAAGAACTATAAAAACCTCCACTCACCTACCAGACTGGTGCCACTACTTTCCACTCTGTATTGTGTCCCCTGCTGATCTCTCGATCTCCTTGATGGCAGGATCGGATGTTGATGATCAGATACTTTGATGAACATACAGTATATTTTTATTTCCTAAACCATGCTGGCCCCATTCAAAGTAGAGGACAACCTGCCTTCAATTTGCATTAATTTTTCTTATAATCCAGGTGCAGAGAAGGGGACGTATTTTTCCAAATAATTCTGCTACCTTTTTGTTCTACTGTTTTGAGGGCCCAATCAATGTTATCATCTGGATACTTTTAACAATATTTTTTTTATTGAGTTTGTATTATCTGTTTGATCATTCATTTGTTAAAAAGGGCATACTTTGCATTTTAATTAATGATCAATGTTTTTTCTTCCAAAGGTTTTACTCATAAGACGAAAAAGCTTAATACTGGATCTATAGCTGATTTTGGTCAGGTAAGTCTCCTACTAGCATTGCTTACAGGAAATTGGAACTGAAATAGTGGAACCATCAGCTGAAAATAAAACAAGAAGAATCACAAAATGTGTTTACACAAGAACTCTTTCTGTACATCTACATGATAAAATATGATAGTAGGCATGTGACTGCTGAGTCCCCAACTAATCCCAATAATGGAGGTTCCATATCCTTCATGTTAATGACACAAGCGCTGTCAATGGTACTGAGAGAACGCCCCAACAAAAGTGAATGGAGATGTTGTCAAGAAAGCGCACTGCCGCTCCCATAGACTCATAGAAGTCTAATGAGTGGTGCTCACACATGCAAATTATTTCTCCATTTTCACAGAGGATTTTGGGACCCCTGTTCTTGAGACTAGTGAGGATCACAGTAGTTGGACCCCAACTGTTCATACCTTTAGCACCTCTATAAGTGATATATGTTGTTCATGGGATTACCCCTTTAATTGGTAATGCTTAGTTATTAATGCTTGCCACCAGCGCTTCTTCAGTATGATAGATGTCTACAATGTATTTTTTCAATTTATTACAAAGTGTCCTATGGAGCTTACCCTCTCCTCTCCCACTCCCCAATAAATTTTAAGTCTCTGATAGCGTCCTCCCCATCCCACAATTCCTTATGACACTATCAGGGACTTAGTAGCCTTATCCACTACTCAATTCATTTTACATCCATATCTAATGTCCTCCTCCACCTCCCCCTGTTCATAAGTCCATTATAAATCCCCCTTACTCTCATCCCAATTCCCACCCTCCTCATTGCCCTGTCCCCCACCCCTCTCATTGTCCTCTCCCCCACATGCATGAAATAAGCATTTGATACAACAGAAAAACCGAACTTAATATTTGGTACAGAAACCTTTGTTTGCAATTACAGAGGTCAGACATTTCCTATTGTTCTTGACAAAGTTTGCACACACAGCAGAAGTGATTTTTGCCCACTCCTCCATACAGATCTTCTCCAGATCTTTCAGGCTTCAGGGCTGTTGCTGGGCAACATTGAGTTTAAGCTCCCTCTAAAGATTTCTAATGGGGTTAGGTCTTGAGACTGGCTAGGTCACTCCAGGACCTTGAAATGCTTCTTACGGAGCCCACTCCTTAGTTGCCCTGGCTGTGTTTTTTGGGTCATTGTCATGCTGGAAGACCCAGCCACAACACATCTTCAATGCTCTCATGCGATACATGACCCCATACATCCTTCCTTCAATACTGTGCAGTCGTCCTGTCCCCTTTGCAGAAAAGCACCCCCAAAGTATGATGTTTCCCCCACCATTCTTCACGGTTGGGACGGTATTTTTAGGGTTGCACTCATCTTTCTTCTTCCTCCAAACACGGCGAGTGGAGTTGATACCAAAAAGTTCTATTTTGGTCTCATCTGACCACATGACCTTCTCCCATGCCTGGAATTTCTGTACAGTTGGCAACCCTGTCCTGTAGACTGACAATTCGGACTAGCAGTGTGGTCATAGTCCTGGTCCGAACTGTATGCTCTCCCTTGCTGCTAACAGAGGCTGCTTTTTCTCTGCAGCATAGGAGAACAGCAGGGACACTGAAGCTTGCCAGATCCATTGGGGCTTGCAGGCTCAAAAACATAGAGCCTGCTAGCAGCCATGCTCCTGATCTAGGTAATCGACCATTCTGAAACCGCAAGATGACCGGTAACTTAGTCAATGAGATTTAAACTATAGAATTAAAGATCCCTCCTTTCTTCAGAAAGGAGACAATTTTTAATAAGAGGTACATTGCAAATTTGATTGTTTTTACAAACACTTTTCAATTTTAACCATTTAATAACTTGAGACAACCTTTTTAAGGACGTGTGATGAGTCAATTTCGTGCCAAGGAAATACATTTTTAAACTACTTTTCCCTTTAAATGATGTCTTCATGTTGTGCTAGGTTATTTGTTTAGTAGGTAGGTCAGGAATGACAGCATTGTAAAACTAGAATAGCCTACAGGGACATTCCTTGTAAAGTCAGAGAAGTTGTGTAAACCCTTGTTCAGCCGATAGCTATCTCTCCCCACACCGAGCCTGTGTGTTTCTTTAAGTAAAGAAAGGGCAAGATCTCCTAAGGTATCAATATCTAACATGATTGATCCCACTATCTCCTCAAATCTACTGTCAGGAAACAGTCGAGAGGCTCACACACGCATTTTATTGTCAGCCAATCCAGCCAGATATGTGTGGAATGGAAAATTATCTGAATGTGCTATATGATGTATGCAAATTACCTCTTCCGACAGGAAGAGGACTAGAACTCTATAGCACCACCTGTTGGAAGTAGTGAGAGAGTTCTAGTCCTCTTCCTCTCTGAAGAGGCAATTTGCATGTTTAATTTCCCAGAGGAGCATTGAATGGCGAATAAGCCTCCTTACATTGGCATGCCAGGGCCGGTATGTCACTCTTCACAAGGAGAAACGTTACCCTATATGATGTAGGCATTTAATCTGCAGGAAAACTGGTTGCGAGTGATTTTTTTAGTGTTAACTAAATAATATGTAATCATTCTAGAATGAAAAGTCTTACAGTTGTCTAATTTACTTTTGTCCTTGGGTATTAAGGTTAGGGCAAAGAAAAATGTCAAAATCTGGTAATATTCTCCTTTCCCTAAGAAAACCTAATACTTATCACACTGTCAGCATAATTTAGGAAACAAGACCTTGATCCCAGCGATGTATCACTTAGTTTACTGGGTGCAGCAGTTATGACACAATTAGAGTTTTTAGATGTAGCATGTAGTAGAGCCTAGAAAACTGATCCCACCCACACCACAACTTTCTATGTAGATTGTCTATAGACAGTGAACTGCTTATCAAAGGAGGCGGCGTGGTCGGACAACTGCGCACAAGAGCACCAGTCCTAGCTGTGATAATATCCTGGTGATAAAACAATCATCATATGAAAAGAACAGTACACAGCTTAATAACTAACACATCACTGAAATCTGTGTTTCAGCTGATACATTATGCTGTCCTTAGATTACATAGCAAAAACCTGCTGACAGATTCCTTTAAAGGGTTCTTTCTTTCACCTGAGATGGTTATGTTTGCAAAGTGCTTGTAAAAACAGGAAACTTTGGAAATCACTTTTTATTAAATAGTGTCCCCTTCGCTACTTTTATTTTTTATTGATTACTGCTAATTGCCAAGGAGACCAGACACCACTACCAAACATGTGCATTGCTTACAAGCTCTGGGAAGTTACTGCCAAACAAACATTTTGCATTGTACAGGAAGTACATAAAGTATCTATCTTGCCTGTTAAATAGATAGGAAACCATTCAATACTTGACCAGGCAAAGACAAGCATGGCAGAAATTGTTCTATATTAGTTATATACTTGTTATAGGAGGTATCCGGGTGAGATAACTTATTAAAGGGAATCTGTCAGCAGGCTTTTCCTATGTAATCTAAAAGCAGCATGATGAAGGGGCAGAGACCCCGATTACAGTAATGTGTCACTTACTGGGCTATGTTTTGCTGTTTCAATACAATCAGTGTTTTATCAGCAGGAGATTATCAATACAGAACAACTGGCCTCGTGCCTCCTAGTCCAATCACGCCCCCATCACTGATTATACACAGAAAGCTATGGTGTGAGTGGGGTTATACAAAGCTGAAGACCTAAGCTCTGCTAGATCTGCAGCAGAGAAAACTGTGACTCTATCATACCTGCTGCACCTAATAAACTAAGTGATACATTACTGGAATTAGGGTCTCTGTTCGTACCTCATGCCGCTGTCCGATTACATAGCAAAAAACTGATGTTAGATTCCCTTTAAAGCAATCAGAAATACTTACATGGAACATTATTTTACATTATTATAATCACCAGTGATATGAAGGGTTGCCAATGCCATAAATGATTTTGGCGGTATGCTCATTCTACTGGAAATTGCACATGGAATACATCTATAAATCAATACCAATGTCAACCGTTATAATGCAGATAACATCTTATTAAATCATGTGGAGGAAGTTACATAGCAAGAAGCACTCTAATGCTATCTGGTTTTATTTTTATACAGCATTTTCGATGGCCTCACTATGGGAAAATTGTATCTGAGGAAGTTCTTACTGTAAAGGTTTACAATTGCAGCAAAGTTTTCACCAACAGGTAAATTTACAATCTCTATTATACAATACCGCAGATATAAATTAAATGTAAAATATTTAATACTATTACATCTATCATTTTTTAGTTATTTCAATTGACCTGAAAATAAAAGAAAGAAGTGGATCTATGTATATGTTTATGTGGCAACAGACTACAAACAAACACTGAGTAGTCAGGTCTAGCAGTCACACTCTTTTCCATCAATACGTTAATTCTTACTGACAGATTTAATTAGTTAGCAAGCACTAGAAGTCAGATAGGCACAAGAAAAATGTGTTGTAAAGAGAACCTGTCACTTTGGAATACGCTATTTACCTCTAGATATAGAGTTTGTCTTCAGGTAAATGCCACTACAATACTTCCTGGCTGTCTTACCGAAAGTGCAGCAATCAGGAGAAAATGAACTTATCATCTCCCAAGAGCCGCCGGCTTTCAGTTATGGGGGCGTGCATAGAACGGCAACAGTCACCACTCACAGCACTGCTCAGTATACTGTGAGTGGTGGCTCTAAGCAATCCTCGACACTTTGATTGACAGTCGACTATGCGGCACAACTGTGCACAGCGAGCTGTCAATCAAATTGCCCTAACGTGCTTTCAGTCGCCGCTCACAGTATAGTAAGTGGCACTGTGAGCAGTGACTGTAGCAGCTCTGTGCATGCCCCGATGACTGAAAGCTGGCGGCTCTCAGGAAGAAATAAGTTAATTTTCCTAATTTCTCCAAAGACATACTGATAGAGAATTTAGGTTGTGAGCCCCAATGGGGACAGCAATGATAATGTCTGTAAAGCGTCTCAGAATTAATGGCACTATGTAAGTGAGTATAATAAGTAACTAAATAATAAGATTTTCTCCCGGTAGCCGCACTTTCGGTAAAGTGGCATTATTATGTTATTTGCCTGCAGCTTAACGCTATATCTACAGGTAAATAATGTTTTTTGAGGCAAAAGGTTCCCATTACAATAAATATATAGAACTTCCAAAAGTACTTACCAGATTATTATTACATATCCTCTAATTTGAAGATGTAGCTAGGTCAGTACTCTTCTCTTTTACAGCTGATACATAGACAGAAAAGGGGTCTGAAAATGTCTAAGTAATGAAATGGGCTCGACTGCTAATTCCCTTAATGCAGATCAACACTTACATCTGGAAATAGGGTGACCTTTGATAGTTCAAGTATATTAATAACTTGGATATATTTACCTTTGCAACATATTGAAACATATTTTTTTCAAGTAGACAGCCCCTTTTAGTCATCTTGTGGCGTGACATAGGGCTCCTATAAATATGAAAGACTGTCGGAAATATTCATTTTTGGCTTCTCTGTACAGCTATACTATTTCATACTAGAAAACAAAAAGGTTTTGTAAATATTATAAATAAAATATTTCAAAACAATATCTAGCATTAATATCCTCAATCTCATCCCTATGTTGTGTGTAAAGCCGATAGTGTCTTAGATTGGCTGGTTTAATGGCGGGCTCCATACTTTACAACTTATTCTTGCTCTTCTGCTCTAGATTATTAGGGAAATTGATAATCAGTTTACAACATCTTCCAAAGAGTGGTCGGCTCATCCTTACAGAAGCTTTAGTGGACAAGAACTACAGCATCACGGGGGTAAGAACAATAATAAATATTAACAAACATATTATTCAGAATTATTACTTTGTGTTTAACAGTAAAACATCTAGTGTGTAAAAAATTGCCTAGGCCTTGGATGGTCATTGTTTACATTCATGAATTAGCAGTGTGGTAGGTCAGAACAAGGTAGTCCCTAAAACTGTCCAATAAAAACCGCTTTCAAGTTCTCGGCTTGCAATCACTGAAACATTTAGTTCACATTCATGGGCCAAAAATCTATTCTGATAATGTCCAGCTGACAGGTGCATGGCTTACAAGATAGATCTCAAAGGGTTGTGCAGGCCTAAGCTCTCATCTGCTCTGACATCAGGTGCAGAGAGACACAACTGTATACTTGTGGGAACCTATCTGAGCACCTATACACCCTAGGAGTGCCATATTCCCTAAATACACAACGTATACTGGTCAGGACAGTTGCTGACTCAACCGCTTGGTGCCCACCGAGTATCATACATGGATATTCCATTAACGGCACCTTGTTTATGTGGGATGAAAGGCTATTAGACATTCACAGACAAGACTACATTAGGTGTTTATGTGCATCATCAGTGTTTAGGACGTATTCATAGCAGTTTTGCTGACCCTTTGTTCCCAATGGAGATAAGCTGGCTTGAAAGGACTCTGGCAGCATCTCGAGGTGCATTTAGATAAGTTGACCACTGCCGTTAAATGACCAACGATGGGCTACATATGAACTGATCAGTGGTCATTTAATGGTCTGTTTAGACAAGTCCGACTGCACTTTCATGTATTCTAAACGATCATTAATAAGATTATTCTGCGAGTATAAGCCATCATACAAGATTAAATGAATTTTTCTCATTTGTGGGGTTAGTACTGGCCTGTTTAGGATACTCATTCATGATTATTGACCTGTGCAAATGGATCCTTATCCCTGGTCTAACCAAGCATGCTTGTGTAGCACCCTGAGGATTCGGCTGCTACAGGGGTATTGCACCTCAACCCAGAGGTGTGATATTCCACTCCCGGGTAAGGAAGGAGTGTGGAACTGAGCTCAGATAGACTGCATGCACTACATACATCCCATTCCAGAGGAGCAGGCCGACGGTACTCCCACTTAGAAATGTGCAGGTACAACCGAGCCTGTTCCTGGCTGGAGTGGGAGGGGGGTGGTACATCCCATGTAGTGTAGGGGCAGATAGGGGGAGCAGTCTGGGTAGTGATAGGAGCTCATTGGGTGCTGGTCACCTGAGCTCACACATAGAGGGATATATAAGGAGGGCACCAACTTAGATCAGGGTCAGTCAGCTGCAGAGGACAAGTCAGATGCAGAGAGCAGGAAACAGCAGCCCTGGAGAGAGAGAGAGAGGAGAAAGAAAGAGAAAGACCCAGAGGGGGAAGACTGAAGGGACCCAAGAACCCAAATTAGAGCACCGGGTGAGGAGTCAGCATCAGGGTACCGGAACCCAAACTGGTGGGGGTAAAAACAATCCCCAGCCAGAGACCGGAGACCGTGGGCAGTGTCTGTCACGGTCACCCACCATATTCACCCCGAAGGCACACCACATGAAGGGTCAGGGAACCCAGGGCCAAGGGTGTCCCAAAAGAAGGCCCGAGGGAGCTGGACCTAGGTGAATCACTGGTGGGGACGGCTGAAGAAAGGACAGAGGGAGAGCTCAGGGCCACGCTCCGGACTTGTTTGGGGGTTGGCTGGATCCAGGACCTGGTGGACGCAGCACGGCTCGGGTGGTCACTAGCAGCTGGAGTGACCGAAACATCAGCAGTAAATAAACACCCTTAACTGCACAACCCGAGTCTGTCTTCATTGCCGGCTGCACCGCACCACCACAACCCCCATCCTCTGCGCCTGTCCCCTCTGAGGCTATACCCCTCCCGTTGGGGGTTATCCCACCAAGCTGCGCATCCACCATCAGCCTCAGCGGACCCTGCTGCAGCGGCGGCCACAGTGACCGCATCACAACGGGTGGCGTAGTCGACACAAAAGAACTTTAGTAACATCTGTAAAGCTGCCACATAACACTGAGCTTGACGCCCTGGGCACGGGACCGGGTCACAGCCGCTCGGAGACTACAACCCCCCCATCTGATCCGGTGCCGGGTATTCCCCTCAAAAAGGAATATGTCCCAGGGGGCGCGTCACTTGCATATGGGAGGTTATCCAGGAGGAATAGCTTTTGGCCAAATGACAACTTTTAAGGGTGTATGAACTCCTTTAATTCTATTGTTATCGTCACTATCTGTAGACCAGATAAAATTCAGACATTAAGGTTTAGCCTACACATCGAATTTGGAACCAAAATGGGTGGCTGTATAGTGCTGATACATCGCTGTGTAATACAGCTGCATAAAGATACATTGTGACACGCAGGGTACCGCAACCGCGACAAGCAAATCGCTAAAAAATCTGACTTTTTGCAACTTGCTTGTCTTGCTTGCTGTACCCTGAAGGTTGCAGTGAGACCCCATTCACCTGCATTACATTGCAATATCACATTGGCATAGAGCAATCTTGACGGTACCACCCGTATCATGACCATAGTCGCTGTGCGGCCCCAGCCTTACAGGTGAGGGTGTCTATTGACATTGCTGTTAATCAAATGAAAACAATACGAGTTAACTAGCATCTGATCTGTTACATGTTCCACAGACAAAAACATGGTGTCCGTCTCTTTCTCTGATGACTAAGAACATAGTCCCATGACTCAGCTGAGATCTGCTTTTGACTTGCACATAGCAGCCCCATCACTTCTCACCTGCTTCGCACCCAGCTGCATTTTTATGAGGCTGTTCCTGGGCTGGTTTTATTGTGATTTAGGGTTTTTCTTCCTTAGTTTATTAAGATCCAAGAAGCAGAAAGCTGAAAATCGAAAACACAACAGTATTGCTATACAAAGATGTGATGACCTATGAATAAGATTCCTAACTACCTGTTTGTCCGGTCTGGCAGCTTCCTCTAAAGATAACTAGATAAAACATATATTTCTAGTCAATCTGAAAGGGTTTATACAGTGGTGTGAAAAGTGGTTTCCCCCTTCCTGGTGTCTTATTCTTTAATTTCTTTCTTTCTTTAAACTTATTCTTTATTATTAAGGGAAAAAGAAATCCAAACCTACGGGGCCCTGTGTGAAAAAGTGATTGCCCCCTAAACCTAATAACTGGTTGGGCCACCCTTAGCAGCAACAACTGCAATCAAGCATTGCAATAACTGGCAATGAGTCTCTTACAACGCTCTGGAGGAATTTTGGCCACTCATCTTTGCAAAATTGTTGTAATTCAGCCACATTGGAGGGTTTCCTAGCTTGAAGCGCCTTTTTAAGGTCATGCCACAGCATCTCAATCAGATTAAGGTCAGGACCTCAGAATTGATACATTAAATAGCAAGGAGGTATCTCTAAAACATAACCTTTACTAATATTCATAAAACTGATATACACACAGACCAAAAGTTTGGACACACCTTCTCATTTAAATATTTTTCTGTATTTTCATGACTATGAAAATTGTACATTCACACTGAAGGCATCAAAACTATGAATTAACACATGTGGAATTATATACTTAACAAAAAAGTGTGAAACAACTGAAAATATGTCTTATATTCTAGGTTCTTCAAAGTAGCCACCTTTTGCTTTGATGACTGCTTTGCACACTCTTGGCATTCTCTTGATGAGCTTCAAGAGGTAGTCACCGGAAATGGTTTTCACTTCACAGGTGTGCCCTTTCAGGTTTAATAAGTGGGATTTCTTGCCTTATAAATGGGGTTGGGACCATCAGTTGTGTTGTGCAGAAGTCTGGTGGATACACAGCTGATAGTCCTACTGAATAGACTGTTAGAATTTGTATTATGGCAAGAAAAAAGCAGCTAAGTAAAGAAAAACGAGTGTCCGTCATTACTTTAAGAAATTAAGGTCATTCAGTCCGAAAAATTGGGAAAACTTTGAAAGTGTCCCCAAGTGCAGTTGCAAAAATCATCAAGCGCTACAAAGAAATTGGCTCACATGAGGACCGTCCCAGGAAAGGAAGACCAAGAGTCACCTCTGCTTCTGAGGATAAGTTTATCCGAGTCACCAGCCTCAGAAATCGCAGGTTAACAGCAGCTCAGATTAGAGACCAGGTTAATGCCACACAGAGTTCTAGCAGCAGACACATCTCTTCAACAACTGTTAAGAGGAGACTTTGTGCAGCAGGCCTTCATGGTAAAATAGCTGCTAGGAAACCACTGCTAAGGACAGGCAACAAGCAGAAGAGACTTGTTTGGGCTAAAGAACACAAGGAATGGACATTAGACCAGTGGAAATCTGTGCTTTGGTCTGATGAGTCCAAATTTGAGATCTTTGGTTCCAACCACCGTGTCTTTGTGCGACGCAGAAAAGGTGAACGGATGGACTCTACATGCCTGGTTCCCACCGTAAAGCATGGAGGAGGAGGTGTGATGGTGTGGGGGTGCTTTGCTGGTGTGGGGATTGATTTAAAATTGAAGGCATACTGAACCAGCATGGCTACCACAGCATCTTGCAGCGGCATGCTATTCCATCCGGTTTGCGTTTAGTTGGACCATCATTTATTTTTCAACAGGACAATGACCCCAAACACACCTCCAGGCTGTGTAAGGGCTATTTGACCAAGAAGGAGAGTGATGGGGTGCTGCGCCAGATGACCTGGCCTCCACAGTCACCAGACCTGAACCCAATCGAGATGGTTTGGGGTGAGCAGGACCGCAGAGTGAAGGCAAAAGGGCTAAGCATCTCTGGGAACTCCTTCAAGATTGTTGGAAGACCATTTCCGGTGACTACCTCTTGAAGCTCATCAAGAGAATGCCAAGAGTGTGCAAAGCAGTCATCAAAGCAAAAGGTGGCTACTTTGAAGAACCTAGAATATAAGACATATTTTCAGTTGTTTCACACTTTTTTATTAAGTATATAATTCCACATGTGTTAATTCATAGTTTTGATGCCTTCAGTCTGAATGTGTCATGAAAATACAGAAAAATCTTTAAATGAGAAGGTGTGTCCAAACTTTTGGTCTGTACTGTATGTATATCAGTTTTATGAATATTAGTAAAGGTTATGTTTTAGAGATACCTCCTTGCTATTTAATGAATCAGGACTTTGACTAGGCCACTCCAAAGTCTTAATTTTGTTTTTCTTAAGCCATTCAGATGTGCACTTGCTGATGTGATTTGGATCATTGTCCTGCTGCATAGCTTAAGTGCGCTTCAGCTTAAGGTCACAAACAGCTGGCCGGACATTCTCCTTCAGGATGTTTTGGTAGACAGCAGAATTCATGGTTCCATTTACCACAGCAAGTCTTCAAGGTCCTGAATCAGCAAAACAGCCCCAGACCATCACACTACCACCACCATATTTTACTGTTGGTATGATGTTCCTTTTCTTGTCAGTCCACAGAATATTCTCCCAAAAGTCTTGGAGATCATCAAGATGTTTTATGGCAAAACTGAGAAGAACCTTTATATTCTTTTTGCTCAGCAGTTGCTTTCGTCTTGGAACTCTGCCATGCATGCCATTTTTGCCCAGTTTCTTTCTTATGGTGGAGTCATGAACCTTAACTGAGGCAAATGAGGCCTGCAGTTGTTTGGATCTTGTTGTGGGTTCTTTTCTGACTTCTTGAATGAGTCGTCGCTGCGCTTTTGGGGTAGTTATAGTCAGCCGGCCACTCATGGGAAGGTTCACCACTGTCCCATGTTTTCGTCATTTGTGGATATGGCTCTCACTGTGATTCACTGAAGTCCCAAAGCTTTAGAAATGGCTTTATAACCTTTTCCAGACTGATAGATCTCAATTACTTTGGTTCTCATTTGTTCCTGAATTTCTTTGGATTGGAGCATGATGTCTAGCTTTTGAGGATCATTTGGTGTGTGACTAGGGAAATGGAACTCGGCTTCCCAAAGATGTGATAAATCGCCAGTAATTCATGTTTTAATGGGGGGGGGGCAATCACTTTTTCACGTAGGGCCCTGTAGGTTTGGATTTCTTTTTCCTTTAATAGTAAATACCTTTATTTAAAAACTGCATTTTGTGTTATCTTTGTCTAATATTTAAATTTGTTTTGTGATCTGAAACATTTAAGCGTGACAAACATGCAAAATAATAAGAAATCAGGGGCAAATACTTTTTCACACCACTGTATATAAACCTCATAGGGATATTCTTAAGTTTGGAAGTTATCCCCTATCCGCAGTATAAAGGATAACTTCCTGATCTCTAGAGGTCTGGCCACAGAGACCACCACTGATCCAGGGAACGGGAGCTCTAGTGAGTTTCATTTGAATGGAGTGATAGTTGATCATGCGCATTGCTATCTCTGGCAGTCCCATTAAGAAAGAATGAAGTGGCAGTGTGTATTGTTGACCAATGCTCCATCGAGTCGGGGTGAGCTCTTGGGATTGGTGGTCCTAACAGTCGGAATTGAAGCAATTGGGAAGCTGTACCCTAGTAAATTGATAAGGAATAACTTCCAAACTTGACAATACCCCTTAAGTTCGTACATTTTGTCACTTGCTTTCTTTGCACAAATCTGCACGAAAAACAACTTCAAAACATATTTTACTTTTTTTCAATAGAAACAATACGTTGTCTTTCATACAGTTACTTTTTTCTCAGTTTCAAAACTGATCCAATAAGTGACAAGTCACTTATTGAAGAAGATCTTTGGTTGGATTCTGCTCTATAATTCTGGTGTATAATGACAATCATATTGTCCCCATTAAGTAGAGCCAATTTGCATGCGCACCCACAGCAGTACAAACTTCAAATGTAGAAACCTGGATTCTGGTGCAAATATACATTACGTTTTTCTGATGTGTATTTACTCCATGTGATTATACCATATTCCATAGATCTTAAAAGAGAGTGAATTATGATAATCTTTCTGTATAAGAAATAACTCTATACCTTTCTCCCCACGACTACAGATAAATGTTGAGTTGGATATCCGTTATCAGCCTGCTCAAGGTGCAGTTGGTGCTTGGGTTGCAGATGACTTTTTTGCTACAGTGGAAGACAGGTACACTTAACCTCTGGATCCCTTCAATATAATATAGTTATACTGGCTATTACAGGGACCTCAGATGGGACAGTATCCTCAGGTTAGGTGATAACAAGCTGATCGGTGGGGTATGACCTCTGGGAATGAGGAACTTTTGTTCCTGTCAGGGCTTGTGCACTCGATCGATTTTTCTCTGATGAGTGCTATCCGTGGTTTCACGGATAGCACTTGTACCTTTGCTATTCTATGGGGCTGTGCACATGTTCGATTTTTCTCCTCGGACCGAGTGTTGAGCCGAAAAAAATCGGAGACACTACGATTTTGATCCGAGAGTCGTATCAAATCGGCAATGCAAGTCTAAGGGTCCGTGAAGAAGTCGGAACACACTCGAATGACATCCGAGTGAGGTCTGCTTTTCATGGACTGATAGAATGGAAAAGATTGAAAAACTGTTTTTTTTTTCTCTCAACGTCCGGGAAAAACTGATGCCACTTTGACCAAATTGTGATCAAAGTTGGATCAGAATAATCAACGGATTGTGGAGAAATTAGTTGTGTGAACCTACCCTTAGAAATGAAGCGGCAATGCACATGATCAACTGCTGCTCCATTCATTCCTTATGGGGCTGCTGAGCTCGGATTTTTACGGCAGTACCATAGAGATTGAATGGATACAACCTGCAGATCCATTTTCTAATGGTGATAAAAGTGGCCAGTTTGGGATTAAAATTGCCTTTTCTGCCAATCGGTGGCAATCCTAGCGGTTAGACTCCCACCGTTCAATAAGTTATTACAGATCCTAACAAATCTCCCAAAGCAATTAGATACCTCTAATGAGTTTTTTTTCCCAAAATACAAATTGCAGGCAGGAGTCTTGATACACAATTCTATCATAAGTGTTATAACATGACACAAACCATCATCAACCAGATAATAAGGAACTTTTTAAATCAAATGCATTCTTTGCTTATTTCTTGGCAATTTATTACAAGGTGTAGGATTACCTTTTACAATATTGGGTATAACTTGTCAAAAGTATTAAAAAAATGCAAAAGGTAAAAGCTGGTGATAAAAAGCGCTAAGGCATATACAATTCAGCAATTATTACCTTTATTAAAGTCCTTGTAAAAACACAATGCATTTCGACGCCATGCAAGCCGTCTTCATCAGGTCTCACCTTAGCCTTAGCGCCTTTTATCACCAGCTTTTACATTTTGCATTTTTCGCATCCCACCCCTTAGGGTTACTGGTGAGCTGCTTTGGCTTACTTTTTAATTTTAGCTCATGGATTGTTTGCCCCTCATTTTGACATCCTAGCGCTTCTTACTACCAGCTTCAATGGGTTTTTTTCTTGTCAAAAGTCTTAGACACATTATGGTTCATTGTAATTATACACCGAATAAATGTACTACAGTTACAATATCTCACTGGTGATTATGACTATACAACATTCAGACAAATACACGTGATATCAGATTATAAAACAAAAAAGCTGTGTCCTAAATTTTCATGACATCCAGGAGAGTTTTAATCGTGTTATTTAATACGTGTTACGTGATGTTCATTTGTGTTACATAATAGCATTTATTCTGTTTTGACAGCTCAGCATTGATTATTCGAAATGTTGCCTTTCAAGATGAAGAGGGGTAAGTATAGTGATAAGCTCATTAACAAAGTATGCTTCAGTAGTATAACTCTACTGTAAAATATTACTATACACTACAGTAATAGCAGATGATCACCCGGGGTCCTGAGCTTGAGTACCTGGGAACGTCCATTAAACAGTATGATGGAGTAGTGGTACACCTTTCTGTACACTGATTACATCAGGGTGCAGCTGGAGCTTGCAACAGGTGATCAGTGAGGGTACTTGGTCTCGGACCTCCTCTTATCTGAGATTGATGACCTACCCTAAGAATAAGTCATAAATATCTTTGTTTTGAAATCACTTTTAAAGGGTTATTCTTAAGTTTGGAAAGCATCCTCTATACACAGGATGGGGGATAAGCTCCCAATCGCTGGTGGTCCAACCACTTGGACTGGGAGCAGACACAAACAGAAGAGGTCCCCTGTGCAAGAAAAATATGTGGGCCTTTTGGAGTCCAATAGCTCATCATAATGATCAATTCCACCTGCTTTGGAGGTATTGCACCTCTGCCAGAGGTGTGATATTCCACTCCCGGGTAAGGATGGAGTATGGACCAGGGCTCAGTTAGCTGCATGCATCACACACACCCCATTTCCGGGGGACAGCTCAACGGTGCCCCCATTTATACAGTAATGCAGGCACGACAGACCATGTCCCTGGCTGGAGTGGGGAGGGGGGAGGAAAACCCAGTGATGTAGGAGCAGAAGGGGACGGTTTCTGAGCATAGGTAGGAGCTCATTGGTTGCTGGTCACCTGAGCTCACACACTGGGGGAAGGTATATAAGGTGGGCACCATCTTAGTTCAAGGTCTGTCTGGTCTAGTTTAGTCAGTGAGAGAAGAAGACAGGGAGCTGCGGCTCAGCCTGAGCTCAGCTCCACTTGGCAGGCCTATGGTGAAGGCCGGAGCCAGAGAGGAGAGGAGAACAGGAACAGAAAGGAACAGAAAGGAACAGAAACAGAAAGGAACAGAAAAGGAAGAGAAGTACCCAAAGTGTAGAAGGGCTCAGGAACAAGAAGGCAGAAAGGACCCAGGAAATTACGGGTGACGGGTCAGGCAAGAAAAGGGTACCGGATCCCAAGTTGGTGGAGGCAAATAATCCTCAGCCAAGAACCGGAGGTCGTGATCATTACTTGGTGCGACCCCCTGCTAAACCTTGCTAGGAAGGCACCATATAGGATAGCGGGAAAGGGGGCTCACGTTTGCCCGCATAGATCCGCGGCAGCTGGACAAAAGCTTGGTCACTGGTGGGGCACGAGCCAGAGCAAGGATAGAAGGGAGTCCTGTGCCATACTCCAGAATTACCTGGGGGTTGACCGAGCCCCTCACCTGGTGGACGCAGCACGGCTTGGGCCGTCACTACCAGTACAGAAGTGGCTTGGAGTATACGAACTGTGAGTAAAAGACCCTGGACTGCAACATGTTGTCTTTGTGCTTCTTACTCCGCCAGCACTAACGGTACTGGGACTCCCTGCACCATCACCCCCACCATCTACTACACTGCCCTGGGGCTACACTCTCCCCGTGGGGAGTTATACGATCTCAGCTGCACGCACCATCAGCCTCAGGGGACTGCCTTGCAGCGGCGGTTCATAATAGCCACAATCCACGGGTGGCGTAGTCGGACATTGCAAAGCACATAGTAGACTACCACTGGTCTGACCACCCTGAGCCACGGGACCGGGTTGCCATTACTACCCCCATCAGCACCGTACACTAGGAGGCCCGGTTCCGGGTGCCCCACGGCCCTGGGGGCGAGTCACATGGACTGGCTACTGGTTTCCTGACCTGAGCCTGACAGCCTCATAGACACACATGAAGCTGTGATACACTAGTTGGGAGACTTACATCCAGTCCATGTATTGCAGTCTTAAATCGTTAGATCGGACCGAGATCCATCGACATCTGAATGAGCCCTTAGACCTTCTTTATATAATTGGACTGCATGGAAAAGAGGCACCAAGAAGATGTGGAGAATAGCACTATGTGTGGTGATAACTATCTCAGGAGGAAATAGAGAAGATTAGCGTGCAAACATTCTCTACGTTATCTCAGGAGGAAACACAGTCCTTTGTACACAGCAGCCTGCCATTCACTTTATCCTTATGAATACACCAAACTTTGTGGGTGGACAGACTTATGTGAAGATCTGAGATTGTGGGTTTTAATAATCGCCTAGGCCGGTTAATGATGCAACAATATTTTATTCCTTACTTCCATGGTAATACAGCAATTCCAGGTAAATGTCAAAAATACAATTGTCTCAGTCCACAAGATCCCATCCCCAGGGCGGTAGTTCCACTGCCTTTGTGCCAAACGATACTCACTGTTCCCCAACTTTTGGCCCTCCAGCCAGTATAGTCTGTAGTCACAGTCCACGATCCTCCATATGACAGATAAAAGAATAGAAGCAAAGGTATCCAGTAGTAACAGTCCTTTAAGAAAGTTTATCAAATTCAGACGACAGATCTCACAACTGTAAAACGTTTATCCAGCCCAGCCGGCAGCCGATCTCTACTCCATAAGCCATCGATCCATCCATGGTCCAGGTCCTCAGACTAGATCCTATCCCTTCGATGACATTCCGCCAACTCCCCACTAAACATGTGGCTTATTTTCTCCTTCACTGGAATCAGCCCACTGAATGGGCAGAACTGCTCTCACCCTCCCCCACAAAGCTAAGTGTGCATTAGTGGAGGTATTTTTCTCAGGTGGAGCCCATCACCTGGGTCTGCATGTGAGATTCTCTGTGGTGACGGCTCCGCCGGATCTACTTTCAACACTCACACAATGGGCCTAGTCACTGTTTGAACAATGGTTAGAGGCTCCTGAGATACTAATGAGATTACTGGAATGCTGGGCACTTTAAGAGTGAAATTAGTGAACATACTGACTAGCAAGAAGAACAATAAAACACAGCAAGAAATCACTAATAAAACACAACAATAAGATCGACGAAAATCGGTGCTCCGTGCTGGAAAAGTCTTTAGAAAATGGGCAGCTCCTCACAACTTCTGGTTGGACATTGGTTGCATAGCAGTGCACAAAAAAGTCTGCAAAGAATGATAAAGTAACAAATATAGCTTAGCTATGTGTTATCTCCTAGTAATTAGATATCTAATGAGACAGCAACCTACTGATTGCATGAACCTTTCACCAGTTTTAGCATGCTAAACACGCCACATTATCAAATTAATTTTTTTTTATTTCTCATTCCCATTGCAGAGATATTAGCTTGTAAAGTTTAGATTCTAACTCCCAATTCAGCCAGAGGGACATTAGCAGAGATTCGTCCCTGGGTGAGATTACTTTTTCCCTTGCATGATGTTGACCAATCATAAGTTGGAGGGAGAAAAAAGAACATGCCCCCAGAGAATATCAGATCTGGCTTTCACTGTGTGAATAGTGTAATGACACACAGCCCTGTTCTCCTCACTGATCTACTTGCTGGCAGCTGCCATGATTTCATGTGGGAAAGGAGAATCTCACACAGAGAAAGCTGATTTTGTAAATACATGTGAGGGCTTGACTTTTATGGTGATTGGTAGAAGATTGTGAACCACACTACATAAGGACAGCCCTGCGTTTGTTCACTTATACAGTACTTGACAAAGACCCATATAGGGTCAAAACGTTGTTTGGAATGGTGGAATAAACACCCTTTTTGCAATTGAACACCCTGAATTGACTCTGTCTTTTCCTTTTTACCTGTATGTATACCCCAAAGTTGGTTCCTTGGGGATTATCGACGTGCGTCCACTACAGTAAGTGCTGGCGGTCATTATATATTTTTTGGACAGAGAAAGCTGTGTCTGACCATCTCTGGAGGCGTGTTTTTTTCCCCTGCATGACGCTACCCAATCATAACCAGAGGAATAACTACATGCCCCCAGAGAGGACTCTTGTTTGAAGGGGAAAATTAGAATCTAAATTTTACAATCTAATATCTCTGCAATGGAGAGAAAAAAAAAAAAGTTGCATTTGGCTCTACAGCCGCTATTCTATGATGTGGCCAGTTTAGCATGTTAAAGTGTTAAAAGCTCCTCTCTAAGAACGAAAGCGATTAGATCCAACCTTGTTTATAAACTAAAAAGGCAAGTGGTTTATCCCCAATTCATAAATATTTTGGTGACACTACATATAAAAAGTGTTAAAGTTAATTAACCTCTACCTGGGATAATGTGGGTATAGGATTAAATACCATCTCTGTTGTTCATAGAGAAGATACAGAAGAAGTGGCTCGCAAGAAGGACATTGATGCCGTACGCATAGGAAAGAAACTAGTCAAAGGCTCGGAAGATGACGATGATGACGATTCCTATGATGAGATGGAAATAGAAATTTCTGGGGTCAATTTTACACCTGTTTTGAGGTATTACTTTAAGCAGAAAGTGACATTTTTAAAGGCCTCTGGAACATATTTTACATCTAGTACAAAGCCCAAAATGAAATAACATCTCTTGACTATGAATCTCATTGTATTCTCTATAAAAAATTATGACTTGATATTTACCTCCCTGCTGTTGGAATGATTGATTTTGGCAAGAATTGATTATTTTAGTACTCAATCACAATGACATTGACAATCGTGTCTCATTTTGATGATTTTTTACAGTCGATGTGCTGTGCCGGTGAGAGATTTAACAGTAAATCCCAAACCAAGAAACTTTCAGGTATGGGAATTATAATACTGCATATTTCTGATTGCTGCCATCGGTATCACTAGTTATTTTCTTCTTATTTTGTTGGTGATGTCATTAAGGGGAGACTGTTTTATGTTATATATGATGTGTATTTTGTAGGCATTAATAAGGGAACATAGTATGACTTATATAACACAAAGGTCACTATACAGGGATTTAGGGGGGATGCGGAGTGCTGCTGTTTATCTGGTAGTTTAGAGAATAACAAGAATTTAATAAATTGTGTTTTGAGCAAACAAATATAACAGTTTTTCATAAATCCTTTGTAATGCAGCAGGTTGCTAGCATTACTGTAAATGGTCCAGGATGTGCTTACTGGACCATGTACCTTCCCCTTTATCTGACTGGTCACATGACTGTGACATCACCCAGGTCCTGCATGCACAGTAAAGCTCTGTACACATGACTGGGACAGCACACAGGACCTATACACACAGCTGACTGATCACATGACTGTGACATCAGCAAGGTCCTGTCAGTATGAGGCTGTCTGTGCACAGCATATATAAACCTGCTTAATTTGAGACAGGTGTGTTCGGTGTGAGAGGCGTGAGGCCTGTTCCCCATGTGTGTGGGATACCGTGATACCGTGAAGCCTGGCAGCCTGAAGGCAAAGACTAGATCCTGTGCGGATGCTAGTGGCCTTGGAAGGCAGCGGCTTTGAAGTGAAGCTTGGTACCTGAAAGGTCGAGCCTGGATCCTGTGCGGATGTCAGTGGCCTTTGAGGGAGAGCCGGCTTGAGTAAGAGTCCTGGAAGGCAGAGCCTGGATCCTGTGTGGATGTCAGTGGCCTTTGAGGGAACGACGGCTGGAGACCCCTACCTGGGAAGCCGCAGAGCCACAGTGGTGGCAGAGTAACGGACTGAGACAGCTATACCCGGCAAAGGTAATACCCGGTGCTATATGGACATTGTGATATGAACATTGCTACTTTATTACCTTGCCGTAAGCTGTACCCTGGAGCAAGTGGGCCGGTGTGCCACTTGGCTCATGAATTGTTTATGTGTGTAAACCTGCCTTTGGCGGACTAAGATGAACTGTGTGTGAACAGCGGTTTATGAAGTGCCATAATAAACTGCAACACTGTGTGAAAAACGTAAAGACATTGCACGTGTGCATTGATTGACGCAGCGAAGCGAGTTACCCCCAGTATGATGACGAGCGCTGCCTTACATATGGTTCGAGAGTGCGGGCAACGGCAGCCCGGTTGCTAGTGGCAACGACAACCCCGGTTGCTAGGGGCAACGGCACAGGACGACGAGTGTGGATAAAGCATCTTGCGGCAACTCGGCGGGGTTGCGAAGATTGGCGTCGCACTCAAACCTGGTTTGCTGTGGCTCGGCGGGGCTCACGAAGTATAAAGCATCTTGCGGCAACTCGGCGGGGTTGCGAAGATTCTCATCGCACTCAAATCCGGTTTTGCGGTGGCTTGGTGGGGCCACGAAAATTTTCCGGGAGAGCGATGAAGTGCTAGTGTGAACAGTGTACCGCGATGGCTGTGAGCAAAGCAGCAGATCTGTCTGGAGCTATTGAGCGGTTGAAGGGCCGGTTGGGACCGGAGCAGGTATTTGGGAAACTTTTACTGGACATGGTGCAGGAACCGCAGGAGCTGTGGGCACCATATGGAATGGCTGCAGTGGACCATTCTATGGACTCTCCGGGGGCGCCAGTGTTGTCCCAGAGTGCCCGGGGAGGTGGTAAGAGATGTTGTGAACTGAGTCCTAAGACTACTGCATATTTTTTGTGTAAAAATTACCCTGCCGGTGTGGTTGTTAAAAAGGGGGCGGAGTCTAAAAAAGGGGCGGATTTTCATAAGAGTGTGGAGTGTAGAAAACTGAAAATTGTTACTGGTTGTGGGTTGGTGCCTCCTAAAAATGACAATGTGACCGTTGATAACGGGGTAACTCCAGTAGAAGGGGGTGACGTCAAAGTGGGAGGTGACCTGTTAGTCCACAACACCATGGGTAGTGACACAGACCCCGTAGCTGACTGTGACACTATGAAAGTAAAAAGTGAGTTCAGTCAGGAGGGGCTAGACGTGGTGAGAGAGTCCCCATCTCGTAGACGGCGCAAGGGCCACAAAAAGGTTGCTCCTGTAGACTTGGCTGAAAATAAAAATAAAGAGAGGGTAGTACTGTGTGCCTTTGCTTCAAGTGTGGATCCTCCATTAGAGGTAGAAGAGGAGGTGACGTTGCCAGTAGCAACCTCCGGTACGGTACCGAGTCAGGAGGATCTGACAGCCCTGGAAGGGGAGGCGGCCAGTCGTGACCAAGAGCTGGAACCTATCGGCCAGCAGGGTCAGAGTGATGGGCAGCAATTATGTGGAAACCTGGGGAACTTGTCCTCAGACCAGCTGAACCTGGAGTCTGTACAGCAGAAAATACTCCAGCTTGTGAAGGACTTACAACGAGGAAATTAACCAGTGGAAGGAAATGTTCTACGCAATTAAGGAGGACCGCCGCAAAATCCAGGAAGAGGTTTTGCAGTTGAAGCTTGAGAAGGAGGCGCGGCAGAATGGTGTTTCTGGACGCGAACAAATCCTAGAACGACTGCGCAAACAGCTCAACCAGGAGCTGTGTGACTCCAAGAAGGTGTGTGGTGAACGCAGTAGGGAACTGCAACAGAGTAAGAGAGATTATGAGGATCTCTTCAAGGTGAAGGAGAAACTAGAGGAGGATAAGGTGGGTGCAGAGCAAGTGCGCCAAGCAGTTGAGACCACTCTGCAAGACACCCGTGAGGAGAATGATGGTCTCCGGGGAAAGACCCTAGATCTGGAAGCTCAGGTGAAGGAGCTACAGATGTCCTGTGATGCTCTCCAGAAGGCGGAGACGTACCTTAAAGAAACAGTCAGCAAGATGGAAGCTGAGCGGAAAAAGATGGAGGAGTCTGTCGGAGAATCCACAGACCAGGGCCAGGAGTTGGCCGCTGGTGAGGGGAGGTGTGAAGCAGATACCTCCTCGAGTGATGCGAGCTTGGATGATTCGGTGGAAGTAAGAGCCGAGATCAGGGAGCTCAAGGAGTTGCTACAAACCCAGTGGACGCAAGAGAAGCGTGAGAGACTGGCTATTGAGAGCCGAGTGGGCACATTGGAGACGGAGAGGTCTGAGAGAGCTCTGCTGCTGGAAGAGCAGTTGAAGCAGGAAGAGCTTCAGAGACGGGCCGCTGAGAGGCGAGTAACTGAGCTGGAAGGAGAAGTTTTAGAGCTCAAAGGTCGCCTAGCAAAGTGTCACGTGGTGAACGAGGTCTCCTTGGAGAAAGGAAAAGGCAAACAAGTTGCACTTACTCCCTTAGACCCTGAGAAGGAGGACCTGAGGAGAGCTAAAAGTATGGTGTTGGAAGATAAAGGTGAAGTGGAGGTGGTCAAGACGAAAAGTTGTGAAGTGGTAGCTGTGAGTCAGCTCAGGGGAAGCATCCAGGGTGAAGAGGCTGGAAGTCAGTTGTTCCTGAAACCTGAGCTGGTTGATCGTCTGGAAACCACTGGTGAGACCGAAACGTCTCGGTACAAGTGCCTCGTAGAAGTACCCGAGGACTTGAGGGAAGAATGCACCCGTGAGTCCGTGCATGAAGAGTTTAAGAAGGCTGTGGGAGCCTGTAAGGTCTACTTGACCTCAGAAACTAAACAGCTGGTGGTCCTGTCCACGACCAAAGTCACAGTGAAGAGGGTGGCTATCCTAAGTGACATGCACTGGCGATGTGTTCGCACGAAGAGGTTTCTCCGGTTGAAGACGGAACAAGCCGTTAGACAACTGGAGCTTAGGAGAAAAGCTCACAGTATGCGTGAAGAGGTCATCCGGGTGCCTCATGTTCTGGTGAGAAAGCTCATTGGGAGAAGCGGTCGAGCCATGCAGATGATGGTCAAGAAGTCTGGTGTGGTGAAAGTAAGCAGTCCACGTGATCAACAGGACTGGATACCAGACAAAGACGGCATGGTGTCCTTTTCCGCTGTAGGAACAGAAGAAAGCCTAGAATATATATGCATGCTGATTGAGTACCGAGTGACCTGCCTGCAGGAGGTAGAACAATTGAATCTCGCTAGACTGCGAGTAGATAGACAGCATCATCTGAGCAGCAGAAGATGGAAGCCGTCTAGAAATAGTGAGACCCGACAGAGAAAGGGCCCCCTAAATAACAGAACAGCTACAGCTGAAGTTAGGGACCTTTTAGGATGTCCTGAGAGTAGTGGGCGTGGGTTTAGAGGTAGTGAGACCTCCAGTAACTCCGGTTTGAGCAGCCCATACAAACGACCCAATAGAGGACGGGACAGTACGGAGTCGAACCGGACCTTAGATACCGGGGCATGCGAGTTGCGCTGCTGTATTGACCGCTGGGAGCGGGGGAGACCTGACAAAGTTACGACCCGGAAAGGTGACCTGACGAAGTCAGTGACAGTGACAAATGGTAGGTCCCTAAGGAATGGGCTAATGTCATTGACTAAGGTTCCAGGGGCTGAGTAGCACAATTGTAAAGTTCATGGTCTATATGTGAGCTGGGGGTTATAATGTTATTGTGTATATTATGTGTTCAACCCCACAAGTTTGAACAGAGAGGGGGGATATGTAATGCAGCAGGTTGCTAGCATTACTGTAAATGGTCCAGGATGTGCTTACTGGACCATGTACCTTCCCCTTTATCTGACTGGTCACATGACTGTGACATCACCCAGGTCCTGCATGCACAGTAAAGCTCTGTATACATGACTGGGACAGCACACAGGACCTATACACACAGCTGACTGATCACATGACTGTGACATCAGCAAGGTCCTGTCAGTATGAGGCTGTCTGTGCACAGCATATATAAACCTGCTTAATTTGAGACAGGTGTGTTCGGTGTGAGAGGCGTGAGGCCTGTTCCCCATGTGTGTGGGATACCGTGATACCGTGATACCGTGATACCGTGATACCGTGATACTGTGATACCGTGAAGCCTGGCAGCCTGAAGGCAAAGACTAGATCCTGTGCGGATGCTAGTGGCCTTGGAAGGCAGCGGCTTTGAAGTGAAGCTTGGTACCTGAAAGGTCGAGCCTGGATCCTGTGCGGATGTCAGTGGCCTTTGAGGGAGAGCCGGCTTGAGTAAGAGTCCTGGAAGGCAGAGCCTGGATCCTGTGTGGATGTCAGTGGCCTTTGAGGGAACGACGGCTGGAGACCCCTACCTGGGAAGCCGCAGAGCCACAGTGGTGGCAGAGTAACGGACTGAGACAGCTATACCCGGCAAAGGTAATACCCGGTGCTATATGGACATTGTGATATGAACATTGCTACTTTATTACCTTGCCGTAAGCTGTACCCTGGAGCAAGTGGGCCGGTGTGCCACTTGGCTCATGAATTGTTTATGTGTGTAAACCTGCCGGTGGCGGACTAAGATGAACTGTGTGTGAACAGCGGTTTATGAAGTGCCATAATAAACTGCAACACTGTGTGAAAAACGTAAAGACATTGCACGTGTGCATTGATTGACGCAGCGAAGCGAGTTACCCCCAGTATGATGACGAGCGCTGCCTTACACCTTACATACAGATTTTTCTGAAATTTCATTAACATTAAATTCAATATTACATCTAAGGACGAACATTATATTATATTGTTGACCAAGAGACATCTCTTTCTAGATTGCAGTCACAGTCATACAAGCTCAGAAACTTGTTGGCGTTAATATTGATCCAGTTGTTCATGTGAAGGTTGGAGATGAAAAAAAACACACAATAACCCAGAAATCAACTAACTGTCCATACTATAATCAGGTGAGTTAGAAGTCTTAAAACTATAAAAGTGGCTTTTATTGTATTTCTATTGTTATTTTAAACCACCACCATAATAAACTTACTGACATAAGTATGTGATAATCATGTCATTAGTTTCCAAGTGTTTTACATCGGCAGAACAACTGAGCCCAGTGATTGGCTGCAGTGGTCATGTGTGTGTTATCGTAGAAACGTCACCGCTGCAGCTTGTAATGCAGTGGCGGAGCTTGGTGCTGGATCAGGGACTGGCGAGCTAACCTCTTTTTGCCATTTTTTAACCCAGGGAATACTATTGGCTAGACAAATTATTCACAGGAGACCTTTGAAGTAATGTTATACCGACTTCTAATTCTACTATTAAGAATTTTTTTCGTGGTATTAAAATATTCTGAGTCTCATCTACTGGAGTGATTCCTATAATAATATATTAGGTGTTGTAATTCAATCAATCCCTTGTCAAGTAGCTCCTAGGTGTGGGTTCCATTTTAATGTTAGTCCGGTCCTAAGAAGAGGATCATTATAATGTAAATTCAACAGAATTTACAATTTGAATAGAACTGAAGGGGAATTTAAGAAGTTCTGTCACAACACTTGAAATATCTCTTTTTAGCAAACACTTGTATCCCCCAAAAAATGACCAATATTTTTATTAATAACTGGGTGTTACCACCCCTCACTGTGAAAGGGGTATGTCCCTGACAGTGTCAACACTGATTGGATAATGTCCGACTATGTTGGCGCATACCACTTTCTCATAACACCCAGTTGTCACCAATTTCTTCATACATTTTTTGAAAAAAGTAACAGGGAAATTGCACAAAATAAAATTATAAGAACTTATGCTCCAGAATTGTGGGGATATTGTTTATAGTTTAATAAAACATTCATGAAAGTCCATCAGTGAGGTCAATAAAAAATATATAGAACAGGCTAATAAGTTTACGTTATACTCTAGAAAGAAAACACAAAACCACAAAATACACCCTAAATCTATGTTTAAAGCAGAAAACATGATGCTGTGATCCGTGGGGTCAAAACAGATACTGATGGACTTCGAAGATATAATAGGGTACTGTTATTTTTTTAAAACAAGAATAGCTTCTTTATACTTGCCATAATTTATACTAGAAAGAGCCCTGTTAGTGGAAGTCTGGCTGCTCTTAAAAAGGCACCTAAGGACAGGCTTTGCCAAAGCCACCCTAAAAGGTCCCAGGCTCCCAGGGATCTTCACCTTTTAACCCCTATGCGAGCATCTGGACTTACGCAAGGCCCCCTGAAATGTGTCCATGCAGTGGCTGCCGGCCAGTGGAGTGGACTGGCAGAGAATAGTCAGGATGTTGATACCAAGAATGTCTCAGTACAAAGATGTCAAGATCAGGAACAAAATCATAAGGTAGTAGAGTAGTCTAAACACAAGCAAAGATCAAAGACTGAAGAAACAGGCTAAGTCAGAGCAGTGCAACAGGAGAAAACCCGAGCAAGTATCACTTATAACTGGTAACTGGAAAAAGGCTGCTAAATAGAGTGTAGCCCCTATCAAAGCTGTCAATAGGGAGCTAATGAGACAACAATGTTCAGTATTTAACCCACAAGTTCCCTCCCTGGACAGGACCACAAGTTCCAGAATACTAGACAGAATTGCTCCTGTGTCACCCCCATATCTGCATTAAAGGTGTGGCATCATTTACTAAAGCCTAATTGAAACACGTGGGTGATAAGAGCCTTAGTATAGGCAATGAATGAAATCAAATACTTGACTAAAATAATTTTATTTATAATTACAATAAGGCTAAATGTACATATGTGCGAATAAAGATATAAGAAAAATGTGAAAAAAATACCATTTTGCACATGAAAAGATCCATACGTCAGTATGCACTGTAAGACGTTTACGTCTCGAATGTAAAGGAAGGAAAAGTTGCTGGTTGGAGCAAGTCCAATAATTTGCCTATCTCTAGTACTAATTGAAAAGCTTATTATTTTTAAACTTTTACCTGGGCTTCATAATTCATAATATTTTGGGTTTGTTTCCACTAGTATTTTCTGTACGAATTCCTGGAACCACGTGAGCTTGTGTTTGACAAACTGATAGAGATATCTGTAAGTATTTCTTAACTAAAGATTATTTATCCATTAGACAAGGGGTGGGGAACCTCAGGCCCTGGGGCCATTTACGGCCCTCAACTTTTTATCCGGCGCTGAGGCTTGTGCAATGAAAGATTACGCCCAGATACCAGTTCCAGCATCAGGACGTTCTTTCTGGGTGGAGTTAGCACGTGATTTGTTATGCCCCCGAAAGATGTTATAAATATCCAGATGGCCCCTGGCAGAAGAGATTCCCCACCCCTGCATTAGACAATTGATTCATGCTAACCTTGCATTTCTGTAAATTTAAATAATAAAGTTTTCTTAAAGTAAATGTTCAAGAACACACATATACGTATATACATAGACACAAAGTATATATAGATCTATATACAGGTCCGTCTCACAAAATTAGAATATCATCAAAAAGTTAATCTATTTCAGTTCTTCAATACAAAAATTGAAACTCATATATTATATAGAGTCATTACAAACAGAGTGATCTATTTCAAGTGTTTATTTCTGTTAATGTTAATGATTATGGCTTACAGCCACGATTTAGTGAGATGCACCTGTATATATATACAGGGCCGGCGTCAGCACCCGGCGCACCCGGGCAAATGCCGGGGCCCTGAGCAGGCAGAGGGGCCCACTGGCGGTCGCGCACCCCGCTGGGCTATGGGCGGAAGAGAGCGGTGTCAGCGCCCGCCCTTCTCCCCGCTTGCTCAGGGCCCCGGCAGCCGGATACTTACCTCTCCCCGTGCCTCCGCAGATCCGCTGTCTTCCTGCTCTGCGCTCCCTGTGACGTCTCAGGTCAGAGGGCGCAGTGACGCCTTTACACCGCGCCCTCCCCTGAGCCGTCACAGGGAGCGCTGAGCGGGAAGACGCCGACAACGCTGGAGTTCGGACCCGAGCAGCGGGCAGCGGGCAGCAGGCAGCAGGTGAGGAGAAGGGAGGTGCGTATTTGATTTTTTTTTTTAAATGTATGGAGGCATGGGGCAGTATAAAGAGAAGGGGTGACAGCATGCATGGGGCATTATAATGTGGGGAACAGCCTGCATTGGGCATTATAAAGAGGGGGGGGACATCCTGCATGGGGCATTATAAGGTGGGGAACAGCCTGCATGGGGCATTATAAAGGGGGGGGGCAGCCTGTATGGGGCATTATGTGGGGGGGGACAGCCTGCATAGAGCATTATAAGGGGGGGGGAGCCTGTATGGGGCATTATGTGGGGGGGAACAGCCTGCATGGAGCATTATAAGGGGGGGGGGCAGCCTGTATGGGGCATTATGTGGGGGGGAACAGCCTGCATGGAGCATTATAAGGGGGGGGCAGCCTGTATGGGGCATTATGTGGGGGGTAACAGCCTGCATGGAGCATTAAAAGGGGGGGACAGCCTGTATGGGGCATTATGTGGGGGGTAACAGCCTGCATGCAGCATTATATGGGGGCCAGTATCCTGTATGGAGCGTTATAAGGGGACCGGTATCCTGTATGGAGCGTTATATGGGGGCCAGTATCCTGTATGGAGTTTTATAAGGGGACCAGTATCCTGTATGGAGCGTTATATGGGGACCAGTATCCTGTATGGAGCGTTATATGGGGGCCAGTATTCTGTATGGAGCCTTATATGGGGGCCAGTATTCCGTATGGAGCCTTATATGGGGGCCAGTATTCCATATGGAGCCTTATATGGGGGCCAGTATTCCGTATGGGGCCTTATATGGGGGCCAGTATTCCGTATGGAGCCTTATATGGGGGCCAGTATTCCGTATGGGGCCTTTTATGGGGGCCAGTATTCCGTATGGAGCCTTATATGGGGGCCAGTATTCTGCATGGGGCCTTATATGGGGGCCAGTATTCTGCATGGGGCCTTATATGGGGGCCAGTATTCCGTATGAGGCCTTATACGGGGGCCAGTATTCCGTATGGGGCCTTATATGGGGGCCAGTATTCCGTATGGGGCCTTATATGGGGGCCAGTATTCCGTATGGGGCCTTTTATGGGGGCCAGTATTCCGTATGGAGCCTTATATGGGGGCCAGTATTCTGCATGGGGCCTTATATGGGGGCCAGTATTCTGCATGGGGCCTTATATGGGGGCCAGTATTCCGTATGAGGCCTTATACGGGGGCCAGTATTCCGTATGGGGCCTTATATGGGGGCCAGTATTCCGTATGGGGCCTTATATGGGGGCCAGTATTCCGTATGGGGCCTTTTATGGGGGCCAGTATTCCGTATGGAGCCTTATATGGGGGCCAGTATTCTGCATGGGGCCTTATATGGGGGCCAGTATTCTGCATGGGGCCTTATATGGGGGCCAGTATTCCGTATGAGGCCTTATACGGGGGCCAGTATTCCGTATGGGGCCTTATATGGGGGCCAGTATTCTGCATGGGGCCTTATATGGGGGCCAGTATTCTGCATGGGGCCTTATATGGGGGCCAGTATTCCGTATGAGGCCTTATACGGGGGCCAGTATTCCGTATGGGGCCTTATATGGGGGCCAGTATTCCGTATGGGGCCTTATATGGGGGCCAGTATTCCGTATGGGGCCTTTTATGGGGGCCAGTATTCCGTATGGAGCCTTATATGGGGGCCAGTATTCTGCATGGGGCCTTATATGGGGGCCAGTATTCTGCATGGGGCCTTATATGGGGGCCAGTATTCCGTATGAGGCCTTATACGGGGGCCAGTATTCCGTATGGGGCCTTATATGGGGGCCAGTATTCCGTATGGGGCCTTATATGGGGGCCAGTATACTGTGTGGAGCGATTCGCTGGTTTCTGAGCTATTGTGGAATTTACAATAGATATCACTCATGTAATGTAAGAAGTGAAATCTTTGCATTGTACTATATATATATATATTTCTCTGCGGTATCTGTGTATCATGAATCGTGGTGTGTATTAAAGGGGCCCACTGAGACTCTTTCGCCCGGGGACCAGAAAAACCTGGAGCCGGCCCTGTATATATATATATATACACTGCTAAAAAAAACAAAGGGAACACGTAAACAGCAGAATATAACTCCAAGTAAATTAAACTTCTGTGAAATAAAACTGTCCACTCAGGAAGCAACACTGATTGCCAATCAATTTCATATGCTGTTGTGAAAATGAAATAGACAATAGATGGAAATTATTGGCCATTATCAAGACACCCTCAATAAAGGAGTAGTCCTGCAGGTGAGGACCACAGACCACATCTCAGTACCAATGCTTTCTGGCTGATGTTTTGGTCACTTTTGAATGTTGGTTGTGCTTTCACACTCGTGGTAGCATGAGACGAATTCTACAACCCACAGAAGATGCTCAGGTAGTGCAGCTCATCCAGGATGGCACATCAATGCGAGCTGTGGCAAGAAGGTTTGCTGTGTCTGTCAGCGTAGTGTCCAGAGACTGGAGGCGCTACCAGGAGACAGGCCAGTACACCAGGAGACGTGGAGGGGGCCGCAGGAGGGCAACAACCCAGCAGCCGGACCGCTACCTCCGCCTTTGTGCAAGGAGGAACAGGAGGAGAACTGCCAGAGCCCTGCAAAATGACCTCCAGCTGGCCACAAATGTGCATGTGTCTGCACAAACGGTTAGAAACCGACTCCAAGAGGGTAGTATGAGGGCCCGACATCCACAGATGGGGGTTGTGCTCACAGCCCAACACCGTGCAGGACGCTTGGCATTTGCCACAGAACACCAGGATTGGCAAAATCGCCACCGGCGCCCTGTGCTCTTCACAGATGAAAGCAGGTTCACACTGAGCACATGTGACAGACATGACAGTGTAACTTCCCTGGCGGCGTGCTTGCATAGTGCACCACCTCCCACCATGCAAGACCACAATCTTACCCATCAGTCCAGCCTGCAAACCTTGCTCCAGTTCATGCTGGTTGCATGTCTCTTGTCTGACTGCTTAGGGCGGCGGCCCGGTTACTTCCTGATTCTTATAGCTGCTGTGGGCGCACCCCTAATGCGTCTCCAGCCTATTGCTGTGAGTCACTGGATATTTAAACCCCCTCCACCCAGAAGGAGGTGCCTGAGCAACACTAACTATCAGTGTGCTCCTTGCCTCTGAGTTGCCAGGTCTTGTCCTGTATCTTGTCTGTTTCTGCCACCCTGGGGGCTGTATACCCAGGCCTGTTATCTGTGACTTCTAGTCCTTTTCCCCCAGCCTGGGGGCTGTATACCCAGGCTCGTTCCTGTATCTTGTTGCAGTATCAGTTCCTGTCTGAACTGTCTCCTAGCCTGTTACCTGTTTGTCTCTATGTCCATACCCTCCCTTTTCCTGCAGTGTCTGAACCTGCACCTAACTCCAACTCATTGTCTCTGTACTTCTGTTTGTGAGTTTTGTGTCCACTCGCTACTTCATTGTAAGTACCTTGTGTGTATCTGGTTCTGCTTGTCCCTTTTCCCTTCCTCCATATCTACCTCCTGTGTTCTAGCCATCTTCCTGTATTTTCCTATCTTTTCCATGTGAACAGAGCCCTGTCCTCTCTGCCTGCACCATCAACCCTGTTCTGCTCTGCTTGCTCACCGCTCCGGCGGTTTCAGTCTGCTCTGCCTTGCCCACCGCTCCAGCGGTTCCTCTCTGCTCTGCCTATCCCACCGCTCCGGCGGTTCCTCTCTGCTCTGCCTAGCCCACTGCTCCGGCGGTTCCTCTCTGCTCTGCCTTGTCCACCGAACCTGCGGTTTCGCTCTGCTCTACCTTGTCCACCGCCCTGGCGGTTCCTCTCTGCTCTGCCTTGTCCACCGCTCCAGCGGTTTCGCTCTGCTCTGCCTTGTCCACCGCACCTGCGGTTTTGTTCTGCTCTGCTTGCTCACTGCGCCAGCGGTTTCTCTCTGCTCTGCCTTGCCCACTGCTCCGGCGGTTCCTCTCTGTTCTGCCTTGTCCACCGCACCTGCGGTTTTGCTCTGCTCTGCCTTGTCCATCGCTCCAGCGGTTCCTCTCTGCTCTGCCTTGTCCACTGCTCCGGCAGTTTCGCTCTGCCCTGCCTTGTCCAAGGAACCTGTGGTTTCGCTCCGCTCTGCTTGCTCACCGCTCCGGCGGTTTCGCTCTGCTCTGCCTTGTCCACCGCTCCGGCGGTTTTGCTCTGCTCTGCCTTGTCCACCGCACCTGTGGTTCCGCTCTGCTCTGCCTTGTCCTCCGCTCTGGCGGTTTCGCTTTACTCTGCTCGTCTACTGCATCTGCGGCTCTGTTCCTGTCTCCCAGTCTGTACTGGACCCTATCTATCCTGTGCTCCAACCTGCTAGTACCTACCTGTCTGCACTCCAGCCATGCTTGCCAGTATCTCCCTGTCTGCACTCCAGACGTGCTTGCCAGTACCCACCTGCCTGCATACCAGCCGTGCTTGTCAGTACCCACCTGTCTGCATACCTGCCATGCTTGCCAGTACCCACCTGTCTGCATACCAGCCGTGCTTACCAGTACCCACCTGTCTGCATACCAGCCATGCCTGCCAATACCCACCTGTCTGTATGCCAGTCTAACCTGCCTGTTCCTGCATTCCCCGGTGTGGGTCAACAGCTGTGATCGGGGTCTGACCTGGAGTAGCACCTGGTCCCTCTGCTCGGTTCCTCCTTGGTTCACGGAGTCGACTGAGCCGCCGTGCGACCTTGGTCAGATCGGGTTGATACTTAGTTACGCCCCTCCAGGCACTCCTCGGTTCATGGTACAGTGGGATCACTAATCACGCTCACGCCAGTCAGTTCGGGCGTGAGCGTAACAGACAGAGTCTGGAGACAACGTGGAGAGCGATCTGCTGCCTGCAACATCCTTCAGCATGACCGGTTTGGCAGTGGGTCAGTAATGGTGTGGGGTAGCATTTCTTTGGAGGGCTGCACTGCCCTCCATGTGCTCGCCAGAGGTAGCCTGACTGCCATTAGGTACCGAGATGAGATCCTCAGACCCCTTGTGAGACCATATGTTGGTGCAGTTGGCCCTGGGTTCCTCCTAATGCAGGACAATGCCAGACCTCATGTGGCTGGAGTGTGTCAGCAGTTCCTGCAAGATGAAGGCATTGAAGCTATGGACTGGCTCGCCCGTTCCCCAGACCTGAATCCAATTGAGCACATCTGGGACATCAAGTCTTGCTCCATCCACCAACGTCACGTTGCACCACAGACTGTCCAGGAGTTGGTGGATGCTTTAGTCCAGGTCTGGGAGGAGATCCCACAGGAGACCATCCGCAACCTCATCAGGAGCATGCCCAGGCATTGTAGGGAGGTCATACAGGCACGTGGAGGCCACACTAAAATACTGAGCCTCATTTTGACTTGTTTTAAGGACATTACATCAAAGTTGGATCAGCCTGTAGTGTGTTTGTCCACTTTAATTTTGGGGGTGACTCCAAATCCAAGCCTCCATTGGTTAATAAATTTGATTTCCATTGATGATTTTTGTGTGATTTTGTTGTTAGCACATTCAACTTTGTACAGAACAAAGTATTCAATGAGAATATTTCATTCATTCAGATCTAGGATGTGTTATTTGAGTGTTCCCTTTATTTTTTTGAGCAGTGTAAATATATATATATATAGGCTTGAAAAAGGTTCTGTGAACCGAAACGTTGCTTTTTGGGCTCATTAAAGTCCATTTTTTCTAAAGAATTTTTGGAGTGCTGCCTTTTGATATACTTTCTATTTGATATGTAACAGTTTGGACAGACTGTTTGGAGGCCTGGCACCCACTAGTGAGTAATGATTAAATGGTGCTGTCTTCAATATATTTTTTATATATATATAGTATATATGTGCTCCTCAACATTGAACACCAACACCAATAAGGAAAAGACATAGAATTATAAAAATCACAAAAATGAAATGTTAATAGTCATGTTAATGATATGCAAATGATGAGAAAATCAAACAAAATTTTTTAGACATCTCTATTTACACAGTATCAACTATGAGCGTCACATGTAGAAATATACATACAAAGCTTGGCATGTTACCTATGAGGTTATTAAAGTCTATCTGAGGAATGCTCTTGAGCAGCAAGATCCGCTGCTCTCAGTTCTCTTTGCAATTGCCAACCAATGACATCCCAGATGTGCTTGGTGGGAGACAAGTCCAGAGATGCTGCAGGCTATCGTAGCACATTTAGGCCATGCAGGCTGCTCATGGTAGCAAAAACAACACTCTATGAATGCCAGTCCTTTCCAGATGAGTCTCAGTTTTGTCTTGGATGCGATGATAGCCGGAGAATGTTCTGGAGATCATATGTGCAACACCATAAAAAAAGCCTTCATAAAGTAACTTCACACTAGTCCTACTACTGGATTTATGGTGAGGGGTGACATAATGTACGGTAGTTCGACCCCTGTAGTCTTCATTCCAAGTATGCCAACAGCTTGGCGAAACATTGATGCAATTGTGGAATCAGTAGTACGGACATTTTTTCAAAGTATTCCAGGAGTCGTTTTTCAACACGAAATGCCAGGTCGCATGTTGCTTGTGTTTCTGTGAGCAACCTGGGTGGTAAAAATTTGCTACAATGGGATGAAGTCTCACTGAACTTGTGTCACGGTACTGTTGCAGGATTTCTCAGGGAAAGCAGCTCCTTCCCTATCCCTCACGCAATTGGGTGTCCTAGTCTATCCCTGTCCCCCGGATTCCCCTGGAAGGTGGATACTCGGGGTCACATGCCTTGCTATGCTCCTGAGTTAACCTTATCTGTTCCTACCCCCACCCATGAAGGTGTGAGGCCAAAGTGTAAAGGATTACATAACCACACAGACAAGGGAAGACACACAGGGATAAATGAAAACTGCAATCATACAAAATACCCTCACCAAAAAACAGAGTTGAACACAGGAAGGGTAACATAGGTGAAACCAAACAGGAGAGGATGAGGATGAACACGCAAACAAACTCCACACAGAAATCGCCAGAACAACTCTCCAAACGACAACTCCTAACACCGAACTACTCCTCCAACTCCAAACCAGGAAGAATGAACTATCACTGGATATTTCCAAATGCCGACACAGAACAGCTGAGGCAATCCATGCAGGAGAGCTTCAGGAGATCAACTGAATTAATTAACCCTAGCAATGCCAGGGCAAAGAAAACCTGCACTGTTTAGTATGATGGTGAAGCAGTTCTAACCATTGCAGGAGTTTGGGTAACCAGACGCCGCGATCTTCTAGCCCTTCTCTGTCTCAGTATCCCCTTGACAACTTGTCTTCCATCGCATAAATCTGGGACATCATTAGTTGGCCATTGCAAAGGGAGCTGCCAGCAGCGGATCTTGATGATTTGTATGCCCAAGTGCATTCAGCGTGGAATAATGTTCCTCAGACAACCATTAATAACCTTGTTGATAGAAGCCAAGGTGTGTGTATTTCTACATCTGATGCTCATACTCAAAACTGAATACATCAAGATGTTTTGAAAATGTTGTTTCCATTTTTTATCATTTGCATACCAGTAATTTCTATTAATCCTGTGATTTGCATAATTCCAAATGTTTCCTTCTTAGTGTTGGTGTGCAATGCTGAGGAGTGTATACACCAGTTATGGAACTACAGTATTGAAGTTTTATTCTACAATAGTAGTTTAATATCCCACAATGATGCTTCTCAATATCTTATGCAGTAATCTGAGGAATGCTTGTGTAGGTTTTAGGAAGCTCTGAATATATTCATGGATGGTCTTAGACTAATGCTGGCTAGGTCTGTATGGAAGTTGTGTGCTATACACTGTCTATAGTGTATAGAAACTGCAAACAAAAAAACAGTGGAATAGTTTTAATTAAGACTATTATTTTTCTTTTAGACACACTAAAAATAATTCTGAAAGTTCAAGTATCCACAGCTTCTAAAGTGATGCAGTATGCACCAACCTCATTCTTAAAGTACATTTCAGACAATTTCTTTCTACACTTATTTTGGTAAATTCATAATTCGGGGTAATATATATTCTTTTTTTATGGAGTAACTATATAACAATGTTTTTTCTTTGAAGGTTGTTCATGCCAAAAAAATTCCATTTCTGGGCACACGTCTTGGAACATTTAAAATTGATGCAGGAACTGTTTATAACCAACCAGGTACATAAATAAATGCTCCTCATACAATTACTAATAATATTTCTAGTCTTAATATAGACTGAATTACATATATTGTTCGAACCGAATGTTAATCAACCTAAAATGTAATGTTACTCCTATGGCCTTTGGCTGGAATCTTTATATCAAAGATTAGTCAGTATTTGGGGATTACTGAATGCAAAATGTAGCAATTTTGTAAGATTAGCAAATAGTTTATTTTATTTTTTTTAAAAAAATAACAAACCACATACAGTACAGACCAAAAGTTTGGACACACCTTCTCATTTAAAGATTTTTCTGTATTTTCATAACTATGAAAATTGTACATTCACACTGAAAACTATGAATTAACACATGTGGAATTATATACTTAACAAAAAAGTGTGAAACAACTGAAAATATGTCTTATATTCTAGGTTCTTCAAAGTAGCCACCTTTTGCTTTGATGACTGCTTTGCACACTCTTGACATTCTCTTGATGAGCTTCAAGAGGTAGTCACTGGAAATGGTTTTCACTTCACAGGTGCGCCCTGTCAGGTTTAATAAGTGGGATTTCTTGCCTTATAAATGGGGTTGGGACCATCAGTTGTGTTGTGCAGAAGTCTGGTGGATACACAGCTGATAGTCCTACTGAATAGACTGTTAGCTGCTTTTTTCTTGCCATAATACAAATTCTAAGTAAAGAAAAACGAGTGGCCATCATTACTTTAAGAAATGAAGGTCAGTCAGTGCAAAACATTGGGAAAACTTTGAAAGTGTCCCCAAGTGCAGTTGCAAAAACCATCAAGTGCTACAAAGAAACTGGCTCACATGAGGACCGCCCCAGGAAAGGAAGACCAAGAGTCACCTCTGCTTCTGAGGATAAGTTTATCCGAGTCACCAGCCTCAGAAATCGCAGGTTAACAGCAGCTTCAGATTAGAGACCAGGTCAATGCCACACAGAGTTCTAGCAGCAGACACATCTCTTCAACAACTGTTGAGAGGAGACTTTGTGCAGCAGGCCTTCATGGTAAAATAGCTGCTAGGAAACCACTGCTAAGGACAGGCAACAAGCAGAAGAGACTGGAATGGACATTAGACCAGTGGAAATCTGTGCTTTGGTCTGATGAGTCCAAATTTGAGATCTTTGGTTTCAACCACCGTGTCTTTGTGCGACGCAGAAAAGGTGAACTGATGGACTCTACATGCCTGCTTCCCACCGTGAAGCATGGAGGAGGAGGTGTGATGGTGTGGGGGTGCTTTTCTGGTGACACTGTTGGGGATTTATTCAAAATTGAAGGCATACTGAACCAGCATGGCTACCACAGCATCTTGCAGCGGCATGCTATTCCATCCGGTTTGCGTTTAGTTGGACCATCATTTATTTTTCAACCGGACAATGACCCCAAACACACCTCCAGGCTGTGTAAGGGCTATTTGACCAAGAAGGAGAGTGATGGGGTGCTACGCCAGATGACCTGGCCTCCACAGTCACCAGACCTGAAACCAATCGAGATGGTTTGGGGTGAGCTGGACGGCAGAGTAAAGGGAAAAGGGCCAACAAGTGCTAAGCATCTCTGGGAACTCCTTCAAGATTGTTGGAAGACCATTTCCGGTGACTACCTCTTGAAGCTCATCAAGAGAATGCCAAGAGTGTGCAAAGCAGTCATCAAAGCAAAAGGTGGCTACTTTGAAGAACCTAGAATATAAGACATATTTTCAGTTGTATCACACTTTTTTGTTAAGTATAAAATTCCACATGTGTTAATTCATAGTTTTGATGCCTTCAGTGTGAATGTACAATTTTCATAGTTAAGAACATACAGAAAAATCTTTAAATGAGAAGGTGTGTCCAAACTTTTGGTCTGTACTGTACGTATAAATAGTGTTGATCGAGCACTAAAATGCTCGGGTGCTCGAAGCTTGGGCCGAGCTCGCCGTGATACTCGGGTGCTCGACCCAAGCAACGAGCCCAATGTTAGTCTATGGGAGACCCGAGCATTTTTGCGGTGGCACCCCCGGCAGTCTTTTAAAAGCCGAACAAGTGCCCAAAACGATAGTGACAGTGCTCAAATGACATGGGGACAGCATGGGGATCGCCCCAGGAAGCATTTCTGACCCCCAGGTCACTACTGTCAACAACGTGGTCAGAGGTATTAAGCCACTTTTACCGGCTCACAATAAAACGTTCAAAAATGAAACTGAAACTTTTTTTCTGTGAAATATGTTAAGGAATTTCTTTTCCAGGGTAAAGACTTGTGTATAAGGTAAAATAAATAACCAAAAACAAAAATACTCCTCCACACCTTGGGCTATGTTCACAAGTAGCATTTTTTATGCGTTTTTGCACTTTTGTATTGCTTTCAACTGTGACAAATGCATTCACCGGGAAATGTCATTTTAACATTTTACAACCTTATCTGGCCATGTGCTGTGTGACACATGCATAAAGTGCTGAAAAGACATGGGAACAGCATGGGGAAGACCCCTGGAAGCATCTCTGACACCCAGGTCACTGTCTAAAAGTGTGGCCATCATAAGTGATCCTTGCCGCATCAGAAGATGCAGACTTGCAACTATCCCCGTGCAAGTTCTAGTCCCAGGGCAGTGTTCAATTGTACCTCCTCCATTCCTCGCAATACAAGCCCAAGTATGCAGCCTGCCACCCACCCACCCCCAGGCTGCAATACTATACTGCTTGCTTGCACTTGAAATTGGGCCTTTTAGGCATATGGAGGCGGAATCTGGCCACCACGTCATGGCTGCGTTGGCGGCCTGGAATCCATACTCAGTTCCCAGCCTCCCGGCGGCTGGGTGTCCATACTCGGTCCCCAGCCGCCCCACGTCCGGGTGTCCACACACGGTTCCCAGCCGCCTGGGGGCAGCTGGGTGTCCATAAACGGTCCTCAGCCGCCCCTATTTCTCCTTGGAACATCCCCCCACACACTTTTCTTAGCCCGGCCTGCTTTAGGGCAGCATTGGACGAGCCCACCAGAGAACCAGAGAGTGCCAAGGTGAGGAGCATGATGAGGATGATAGAAGTTAGCATCTGCTTTGTTTTGTTAGAATGCAAGCGCATGTATGTAGTAGCGGCTAGGCCTGAGGTGGTCAGTGACGCGCCCCTGGGAATGTGTCGCGCTGCGTTGCGCACGCGGGAGCCTACCCGGAGCCGGATCAGTGGAGGGTTGTAGTCTCGTGGCGGTGACCCGGTCCGTGCCCAGGGAGTCAAACTAGATGGCAGTCTATTAGTAGTAAATAGTTGAGGACTACGCCACCCGTTGAGTGCAGCCAGGGAGCTGCTGCTGCAGGGCAGACCGCTGAGGCCGGTGGTAGGATTGTGCAGCGTGATAGTATAACCCCCAACGGGAGGGGTATGGCCTCAGGGCAGCCGACGTGGATGATGGGGGTAGCAGGAACCACTCAGAGACGGTACGGTGTAGTTCAGGGTCTTTACTGGTAACAACGACAGACCCTCCCGGAGTACTTGCTAGCAAACGGGGCCTGGTCAGTCTTTGAGCAGATGGGATCTCCCCTGGCCAGGCGTAGTTGTAGGCCTCCCAAACTGACTGTACTCTTCTGGCTACCTTGCTAGAAGCTGATGTAAGTAGCCCACGTCCCTGAGTGTACCGTGTGGTGCTCACCCGTATGGCCGGTGACTCGGGGCCTTCTAATGGCTTCCGCTCCACGATGGCGGTGCTGGTCCCACGCGTGTGACCGTGCCTTCGGGCTTCTGGGCCAGAGGACCTGAAATCCCCTGCCTGACGGATTCTGCTGCTGGGTAGGAGTTAGTCCCCACAGCCTCGGACTCCGGGTCCGGTAAAGAATCTTCTTAGTCAGGGCGAACTCTGCAGCTGCCAGCCCCTGACTCCTTGTAACTCTGCTGTTTCCTATGCTGCTTCTTGTCTCCACTCTCCTTGTCTGACTCACCCTGCCTCAGCCCCGGGTTTATACAGGGGAAGTTCTTCCCCTCCCAAGACTGGGCAGGAGGTGTGGCATGCACAGGATCCCTGACCAAAGGACCTCCCACCTGCTCTCAGACATAACATTACATTACTGTGGAAAACCAGACCCCTGGGGTGCCACATTCCCCCCTAGTGAAATTTAGTACTCCGGGACTAAACACATTTAGAAAAACATAACAAAGTATAACAATAACAATACTATAAGAAAAACACATAAGATGGTTACGGCGTGTCCGCAACCGGATGCAGTCTTTGAAGAAAAGCAAAGGTGTCCATTTCACCAACACAGGGAGACGTAACCAGGTAGGGGTCTGTCCTACCCCGAGTCCTTAACAGTCTCTAGTCCATCCTGGGTTACGCTCCAACTATATACAAGGATTCCCGGTAAATCCACCAAGGTTTCCTAAAAACAACTGGAAACACAAAATTATACACAAGCAACAATACACAGATAAACATAAATAAAACTATTTTTACACTTCAAATTCTCCAGCGTGCGGGTAACTGGCCTCTAGTGGCCCTAGTGGACCTACGGAGCTGACTGTCTGGCCCCGAACTACAGGGTGTAGGAGCTGTCAAGGGTAAACTGGGCAACTGTCTACCGGCTCTTTGTCTCACTAGGGGTACGGCAGGCTCACTATAAGCAGAGGGTTGATCCTCCTGTTCTGCTTGTGTGGAGTCTTCTGCCTCCTGGACCGGCTGTTCTTCCAGCTCTACCTGTTGCTCCGTAGGTGCTTGGGATGCTGGTTGGAGGAAGGTGAGTACGGGTACCACAACTGCACCATTGACTTGAGTCCAAGACCGAGGGAAGTCCCCGAGCACGGTACTAACCATATCTTCCCTTTCTCCCACGGGTCGATGGTCTTCTTGTTCCTCTTCAGGGTTCCTCAGTTGTTCGGGACACTTCTTCAGGTGGTCCCGGGACACAATGGCTGTGGTTTCCCCTCCGTCTTTACTGATGGTACAGACCTTCGGGTTCTCGTGGCTTGAGGGCAGTACGGTGTACGGGTCCTTCTCCCACTGGTCATCCAACTTGTGGAGCCGTCTTTTCCTCTTCAAGACCTGCTCTCCGGGTACCAGGGGAACAGCGGGAGCATACTGGTTGTAAGTCTTCTCTTGTCTTTCCCTAGCCTGACAGAGACTTCGCTCCACGCTCTCTTGTACTCTCCGGTACTGCTGCTGCCTCTCTGTGTCCCAGTCTGTTTCTGGTGAAGTGTCCTCAGGTGTCAGGACTCCCATTTCCAGGTCAACAGGTAACTTACCAGGTCTCGCCCTCATTAGGTAAGCCGGGGTACAGTTGGTGGAACCTACCGGGCTGTGGTTGTATAGGTCCACCAGATCGGGCAACTTCTCAGGCCACAGACTGCGTTCTTCCAGGGGCAATGTTTTTAGAAGATCCATTACCACCTGGTTCATTTTTTTCACAAAGTCCATTAGTTTGCGGATGGTAGGGTGTCGTCCTTATCTTCCGGCAGCCATACAGATTGCAGAATTCCTGGAAGACCTCCGCTTCAAAGGCAGGTCCCTGGTCCGTCAGCACTTGGTCCGGGTACCCGTGTGGACGGCAGAAGTGCTGCTGGAAGGCTCTAGCTGCTGTTTGAGCCGTTAAGTCCTTGACGGGGACGACAACCAAGAACCGGGAGTAATGATCCACGATGGTTAACGCGTAGACGTAGCCACTTCTGCTTGGGGTCAGTTTTACATGATCCAAGGCTACCAGTTCCAACGGTTGCCGGGTGACGATGGACTGCAGGGGAGTCTTCTGGCTGGCCCGGTCCTTCCTTCTCAGATTGCACGGGCCACAGTCTCTGCACCACTTCTCGATGGTTCCCCTCATGCCTACCCAGTGGAACCGCTCGCGCAGCAGGAACTCCAGCTTTTTCCACCCGAAGTGTCCAGCTCCGTCGTGGTATGCCTCCATCACCATGGCTGCGTCTCTTCGTGGCACCACTACTTGCCAGAGTAGTTCATGCGTCCGGGAGTTGACCATTCTGCGGCACAACTTCCCCTTGTAAAGGAATAGTCGACTCTTCTCCGCCCATAGTTGTTTGGCTTCCTCCGGAGCGTCTGGTTCAAGGCGAGCCTCCGGCCGAGTCAGCATCTCCTTCACTAGTCGGACGGCAGGGTCGCTGTCTTGCGTTTCCGCCCAGTTGTAGTGGGGTAAGGGGTTCAACGTAGCAGCCTGCTTACCCCTTACCCGGTGGGAATACTGGATAGTCCCATGACGGTGGAACGCAGGGAGTTCAACTTCTTCCAGTCCCTCCGGATCTTCTCCTTCGTCCGGCAGGTTGGGCATCCTGGACAGGGCATCCGCGTTAGTATTTGAGCGTCCTGCCCGGTATTTGATTGTGAACTCGTAGTTGGACAGACGGGCCATCCACCTCTGCTCCAGGGCACCGAGTCTTGCCGTGTCCAGGTGTATCAACGGGTTGTTATCCGTGTATACGGTGAACCGGGAAGAAGCGAGGTAATGCCTAAAGCGCTCGGTGACTGCCCATACCACGGCCAGGAACTCTAACTTAAATGAGCTGTAATTCTCGGGGTTCCTTTCGGTGGGTCGCAGTTTTCGGCTGGCATAGGAGATTACTCGTTCTCTCCCCTGCTGAATCTGGGACAGTACGGCTCCTAGCCCGATGTTACTGGCGTCGGTGTAGAGGATGAAGGGCTGGCTATAGTCCGGGTACGCCAAGATTTCATCCCCCGTGAGGGCCATCTTCAGCTGGCGGAAGGACTCTTCTTCTAGCTCTTCCCATTTGAAGGGCGGCTTCTGGTTCTTGGCCTTCCGGGACTGGCCTATCAGGAGGTCCTGCATAGGCGCTGCCTTTTTGGTGAAACCGGGAATAAACCTTCGGTAGTAGCCTACCAACCCTAGGAACTGCCGCACTTCTTTTACGCTGGAGGGGCTTGGCCATCCCTTAATTGCGGTGATCTTATCGGGGTCGGGAGCCACTCCGTCAGCGCTCACCACGTGTCCCAGGTATTGCACCTTTGGTTTCAGGAGGTGACACTTGGAGGGTTTCACCTTTAGGCCGTAACTCGCCAGAGCTTCGAACACCTCCGCCAGGTGTTTCAGGTGGTCCTCATAAGTTTTGGAGTATACGATGACATCGTCCAGGTACAACAGGACCGTCTCGAAGTTTCTGTGGCCCAGACAGCACTCCATTAATCGTTGGAAGGTTCCTGGGGCGTTGCAGAGTCCGAACGGCATGCAGGTGAACTCGCTAAGTCCCATCGGGGTGGTGAATGCGGTCTTCTCCCGGTCCGCCTCTGCTACAGGAACCTGCCAGTACCCGCTAGTGAGATCCAAGGTAGAGAAGAAGTTAGCAGATCTTAAAGCAGCCAATGACTCCTCTATCCTTGGTAAGGGGTACGCATCCTTGTGTGTGATACGGTTGATTTTCCGGTAATCTACACACATCCTCATGGTGTTGTCTTTCTTTTTGACTAAAACTAGTGGGGCTGCCCAGGGGCTACAGCTATCCCGGATTACCCCAGCCTCCTTCATGTCTCGAAGCATCCCCTTGGCGTGTTGGTAGTGTGCAGGGGGTACGGGTCGATACCTCTCTTTTATGGGAGGATGATCTCCCGTGGGGATGCGGTGTTCTACCCCCTTGACCCGCCCAAAGTCTAACGGGTGTTTACTAAACACTCTCTCATACTCTTGAACCACCCGATAGACTCCTTGTTTCTGATGTGAGGGAGTGGAATCAGTACCCAAATGTAGTTGCTGACACCAGTCCTCCATGTCTTTCTTAGAGCCGTTACCTTCCTCCGGGTGAGATGGAGGCAAGGGTTCCACAGATTGTATAGAATTTTGATTAGTGGTATATAATTTGGCTAGCGTGGCATACCGGGGCAGGTACACTTCCCTCTCCCCGATATTTATTATGCGAATGGGCACCCTCCCATGGCGTACATTGACCACCCCCCGTGCTGTCAAAATGGTGGGCCTACTGTCTGAGTAAACTGGTTCTACCATTGCCTGGTAATCTCTTCCTCTCAGACCAATAGCTGCCCGGCACCAAATCATCATTTCACTTTTTGGGGGCATGGCAATAGGAAAAGGGTCACACATTCTTACGCTACCAATCTCACCGCCGGAGAGTTCCACTTGTTGCCGTTGCATCAGTGCCCGGATCTCTTTCTGGAGCACCCGCTGCTCGCCGGAGCTGGCGTTCTTGGCAACCTGCTGTAAAAGGAAAATCACCTCTGCAAGACAATTTTCAATTACGTTAGTTCCTAGAGTTATTTTTGGGTGACTCTCATGTTTATCAATATCTACAATGATCAGTCCCTGTGCGGCCAGTTCGACTCTACCGATTTTGAGGGCCACCTCTTTAAATCCGATCTGTGGCACGGGCTGGCCATTGCTGGCGATGATACTCAAGTCGTCGTCAGGGTAGTGGGTAATATCCGAGTCATTCCAGTACTGCTTGAAGAGCACGTACGGGATGGTGGTGACCTGTGACCCGGTATCCAGTAGGGCACTCATGGGAATGCCATCCAGTACCACAGGCAAGACTGGACGTCCTCCCACATATCTGTCGCGCCAGTTCGATGGGCCTGGTGATCTTTTTCCTGGGGGTTGGCCCTCTACCCCAGGTTGTGCCCGTTTAAAGAACAGTACCTTTCCATATGTCCGGATTGATTGCAGCGGCGGCAGATGGGTCGTCCGTCCTCGCTGTATCGGTCACTGGGTCTTCCTCTGGCCGGTGGGGTCCTCCTTGGTCGACGCCACGGGATGTCCTCCGGTCCGGATGCCAGCTGGATCTTCCCTGGGGTGGAAACCTGTAAAGACTGCACAGTTCGGGTTAGCGCAGCAACGCTCTTAGCTAGCTCTTGGACCTGATGGTGTAGGTCTGGAGCCGGGTCATTGTCCAAAGCCTGCGCATCAGCTCCCACAGGCCCTGCTGACAAGGGCGCCGCCTCCTGGTAGTAAGTGGTAGTGGGGCGTCTGTGGGTCACAACGCCACCTGGTGCTGGTTCTCGGAGCACCCGGATGGCTCTGTCCTTGAACTGTGCAAAGTCCAGATGGGGATCCTGTAAGGCCATTGCCCGCAACTGGGTTCGGTGGGCATTGCAATATAAACCCTCTATAAATTGTTCAGTCAACAGCCTGTCCTCGTTTCCCACCCCATCAGGGTCGGTCTGCTTTATGGCCCTCAGGGCCTCTTGTAGGTTTAGTGCATAGTCCCTTATACTCTCATGCGCTCGCTGCTTGCACCCGTAGAATCTAAGCTTAATCTCGGCTGAGGTGCTGGTATCAAAGGTGTCCTTCAGCCGGGTTAGTATTCCTGCGACAGTCTTCCTCCCAGGTGGCCAGGATTTTACTTCCCTTTTGGCTGCCCCGGTTAGTTGGGCCACCAGGATGCTCACTTTTTGCTCTTCTGTGAGGGGGTACACCTGGAAGAGGCTATCCAGCTTTTCTCTAAAGTCATGCAGGGTATGTGACTCCCCTGAGTACTGGGGTAGCCAAGCTGCTCCCGGGATATAGGGCATTGTGAAGGGCATAACTGCAGCAGCGGTAGCGCTGGCGGGGGTTGGGGCAGTGAAGCTCTCCTCCGTATCCGACATCTTCCTCCCCCCTAGTGGACCGTGGCCTACCTTGCGATGATCCTCTTCCGTAGGCCGCGGCTCCGCAGTGGATCGTCAGGGTTGAGGACCTTCCGTCGCGCTCCTGTGACGTCGGCGTCTGCTGGGCTCCTTCCAGGACCTTACGCAACGTCCGGACGTGAGGCGGGGCTTCAGTTCTCGCGCGCTTTCAGAGTCCACGCCCCTCTTCTTCCCGCGCGGCGTCCCCAAGATGGCGTCCAACGGCGGGAAAACTCCACGGATGGCGGGAAGAAGGCCGAAGATGGCGCCGGATGGCGGGAAACTTCACCGATGGCGGGAAGAAGGTAGAAGATGGCGCCGGATGGCGGGAAACCTCCACGGATAGCGGGAATCTTCACCACTGGTAAGTTTGAACAGTCTTTGCTTTTCAGGCACGCAGTACCCGGTGGTTGCGGGCACGAGATCCTGCCGACTACGCCAAAGTTGACGCGCCCCTGGGAATGTGTCGCGCTGCGTTGCGCACGCGGGAGCCTACCCGGAGCCGGATCAGTGGAGGGTTGTAGTCTCGTGGCGGTGACCCGGTCCGTGCCCAGGGAGTCAAACTAGATGGCAGTCTATTAGTAGTAAATAGTTGAGGACTACGCCACCCGTTGAGTGCAGCCAGGGAGCTGCTGCTGCAGGGCAGACCGCTGAGGCCGGTGGTAGGATTGTGCAGCGTGGTAGTATAACCCCCAACGGGAGGGGTATGGCCTCAGGGCAGCCGACGTGGATGATGGGGGTAGCAGGAACCACTCAGAGACGGTACGGTGTAGTTCAGGGTCTTTACTGGTAACAACGACAGACCCTCCCGGAGTACTTGCTAGCAAACGGGGCCTGGTCAGTCTTTGAGCAGATGGGATCTCCCCTGGCCAGGCGTAGTTGTAGGCCTCCCAAACTGACTGTACTCTTCTGGCTACCTTGCTAGAAGCTGATGTAAGTAGCCCACGTCCCTGAGTGTACCGTGTGGTGCTCACCCGTATGGCCGGTGACTCGGGGCCTTCTAATGGCTTCCGCTCCACGATGGCGGTGCTGGTCCCACGCGTGTGACCGTGCCTTCGGGCTTCTGGGCCAGAGGACCTGAAATCCCCTGCCTGACGGATTCTGCTGCTGGGTAGGAGTTAGTCCCCACAGCCTCGGACTCCGGGTCCGGTAAAGAATCTTCTTAGTCAGGGCGAACTCTGCAGCTGCCAGCCCCTGACTCCTTGTAACTCTGCTGTTTCCTATGCTGCTTCTTGTCTCCACTCTCCTTGTCTGACTCACCCTGCCTCAGCCCCGGGTTTATACAGGGGAAGTTCTTCCCCTCCCAAGACTGGGCAGGAGGTGTGGCATGCACAGGATCCCTGACCAAAGGACCTCCCACCTGCTCTCAGACATAACATTACATTACTGTGGAAAACCAGACCCCTGGGGTGCCACATCAGCGTTTTGGCGCATATCCTACCTCCTCCGAGGATTGCTGGATGTTTTCTTGCTACTATCCAAGTTCTATGACTCCCGTTAAAACAAAGCTTCAGGAGATAAATGATGGATGAGGTAGTGGCAAAGGAGAAAGAGCAGGAGGAACAGGGACCATTCACATCAATATCAGGCCAGTCAACCAGATATGTCTTGTAGGATATGTTTCTGTAACAAAAGGAGCGGTTCGGCTACACAGTTATAGGGCATACAGTGAGTGCAATGCCTACCAAAAATTTCGAGGCACTCCAATGCCCATTGGAAATGACATGGAGGTCAGAGGGCCTTAACTAAAACTTTTTTTCCATTTATAGCAACTGGGTCTCCTGTGCACTGTTGGCCTAAGCAGTGAATGGAAGGCTTTCCAAAAATTATGAGCCATGCAGTGCAGCATATTACAAACATAAGTCCCATTATTGGGGAGTGGGTCTCCCATAGGATTTGCTTATGCCTTCCAAGCATAAGCTTCCAAAAATTAGGACGGAGCAACTTGCAATGCCCCTTACAAGAGCCATGCAGTACAGCATATTACAAACATAAGTCCCATTATTGGGGAGTGGGTCTCCCACAGTCTTTGCTTATGCCTTCCAAGCAAAAGCTGACAAAAATAAAGACGGAGGAACTTGCAATGCTGGCACCCTGGTGGTATAGTGGTGGTGGAGGCTGAGGATAAGGAGAAGAACATAAAACAGCCAAAATGAGGAAGCGTATACCCATGTGTGGGTGTGAAGCGGTGCATGTGAATACACCTCCCGAAATAGCACAGTGGATTTGACTTTATGTTACTCTGCTGTCATTTGGTGGTGATGAGAAGTCTGGCACAATCCAGCCCTTGTTCATTTTGATAAGGGTCAGCTTGTCAGCATTGTCAGTTGACAGGCGAGTGTGCTTATCAGTTATAATTCCCCCAGCGGCACTAAAAACACGCTCCGATAACACGCTAGCGGCAGGGCAGGCCAGGACCTCCAAGGCGTACAGAGCGAGTTCATTCCAAGTGTCCAGCTTGGATACCCAATAATTAAAAGGCACAGAGGAATCACGGAGGATGCTGGTACGGTCGGCAAGGTACTCCCTCACCATCTTTTGAAACTTTCCACTCCTTGTGAGAGTACCCCGCGCCTCAGGGCCTGTAAGCTGGGCGGGTGTCAGAAATCTGTCCCAGAATGTTGACAGTGTTCCCCTGCCTCTGCTGGATTGGAGTTGCATCTCTCTCGCCTGTACGCCTTGGTTGGGCAACGAACTGTGACCTCTGCCGCTAGAGTGTTCAGATGGGAATTTTTTTAAGAGTTCTGCAGCAAGGGCCTTCTGGTACTGCCCCATTTTTGTAGACCTCTCCACCTCAGGAATAAGAGAGTGAAAGTTCTCCTTGTAGCGGGGGTCTAAAAGTGTCACCAACCAGTAATGACTGTCACCCAACATTTTGACAAGGAGAGGGTCACGGTTAAGGCAGCGTAACATAAAGTAAGCCATGCGTGCCAGACTGGTAGCGGGCAAGATTTCCGTGTCCTCACCAAGATGACGACTGACCATGCTCTCCTCCTCCTCCTCCTCCCCCCTGTCCTCAGGCCACCCACGCTGAACCGACGGTATGACACTTGTACAGGTACTACCGTCTACAGCGCATGATAGCAGCTCCTGTTCTTCCTCCTCCTCCTCCTCCTCTCCCTCATTGTCCCCCAATGCACGTTGGGATGAGATGAGGCTGGGCTGTGTGTAATCGCCCACTACGACTTCTTGATCCATCTCATCTTACTCTGGCTGCAATGCCTCCTCTTTAATTCTCTGCAGAGAGCGTTGCAAAAGACAGACAAGTGGGATGCTGACACTAATGATGGCGCCACTCACCATCTTGGTGGCCTCCTCAAAGTTTGTCAGGATGGTACATATGTCAGACATCCAGGTTCACTCCTGAGGTCTTATGTGTGGAGTCTGACCTGAATATCGATGGCCTTGTTGCATCTGGTACTCCACAACTGCTCTCTTCTGCTCACAAATCCTTTGCAACATGTGGAGGGTAGAGTTCCAACGTGTGGGGACATCACACACCAGTCGGTGTGCCGGAAGCTGCAAATGCTGCTGCAACACAGCAAGGGCGGCGGAAGCTGTAGCCGACTTGCGAAAATGAGCTGACAGGCGGCGTACTTTCACGAGCAGATCTGGCAACTCGGGGTACGATTTAAGAAACCGCTGAACCACGAGGTTAAGCACATGAGCCAGGCATGGTACGTGTGTGATCTCACCTCGCCTCAGAGCCGCCACCAGGTTACGGCCATTGTCACACACGACCATGCCGGGATGTAGGTTCAGCGGTCTCAGCCACAGATCTGCCTGCTCTTTCACAGCTGTCCACAACTCACAAGCAGTGTGAGGTTTATCACCTAAGCTTATGAGTTTCAGCACAGCCTGTTGCCGCTTGGCGGAGGCAGTACTGCAGTGCTTCCAGCTTGTAACTGATGTGGTGATATCTGAGATGGAGGCTGAACATGAGGAGGAGGAGGATGATGCGCAGGAGCTATACACTGTGGGGGCAACTATGACTGACATAGGGCCTGCAATCCTCGGTGTGGGGACGACGTGTTCCGTCCCAAGGTCCGACTGGGTCCCGGCTTCCACTATGTTTACCCAGTGTGCCGTCAGAGAGATGTACCATCCCTGGCCACAAGCACTTGTCCACGTGTCCGTTGTCAGGTGGACACTCCCAGTAACTGCGTTGTTGAGGGCACGGCAGATGCTTTGGGACACGTGCTTGTGTAGTGCGGGGATGGCACACCGGGCAAAATAGTGTCGGCTGGGGACCGAGTACCGAGGGACGGCCACCGCCATAAGATTGCGGAAGGATTCCGTCTCCACCAGCCTAAAAGGCAGCATTTCCAACGCAAGCAGTCGTGAAATGTGCGAATTTAGGACTGTGGCCTGTGGGGCGTTAGCTGCGAATTTCCGCTTTCGTTCAAAGGTCTGGGATATGGACAATTGAACGCTGCGGTGGGACGTGGACGTGGACGTTGATGCTGTTTCTTCAGAAACTGCCATAACAAGTGAAGACTGAGAGGAGGGGGCATCTTTACATGCAGTATGGACAGGGGATTGCCTTGCACACACAACAGGGGGTTCTATTGCACGCACAACAGTGGAAGAAGCAGTGGTGACACCCGCTGACACTGGTCGTGGATCCTGGGTTTCGCCCCACAAAGTCGGGTGCTTTGCTGCCATGTGCCTGATCATGCTGGTGGTGGTCAGGTTGGTAGTTTTGTCACCCCTGCTGATGCTGGCATGGCAAATGGAACATATGGCCTTTTTGAGGTTATCAGCAGAGTCTTTAAAAAAATTCCAGACTCTGGAAGACCTACCGGTTGTACTGGCAACGTCCCTCGTGTTGGTGTTACAGGGAATGGTTGTGCGCCTTCGGTCTGCGGCCACCACACTGCTTCTTCCTGCCTGTTGGAGTACTCTGCCTCCCTCCCCCTGTGTGCTGCTGGCCTCACTCTGCATGTCCTCCTGCCACGCTGGGTCAGTTACTAGATCATCCACCACCTCCTCCTCTTCCACTTGCGCACCACGATGCTCCTCCTCACTTCCTGGCAATTGTGTCTCGTCATCATCCACCTCTTGTGACAAATTGCCAGCATCGACTTCCTGTGGCTGTGGCTGTTCAAATATTTGGGCATCGCTACATGGGATCTCCTCTTCCACCACTTCAAGCGTATCAGGCGAGGGGCACAAATATGGAAATGGACCAGTGAACAGCTCTTCAGAGTGTCCAACTGTGGGATCAATTGCTGTCTGACGACACTCGGCATGGTGGGAGGAAGGAGCATCAGGGTAAGGAGGAGTATGCGGTCGAGACTCACGGCTACTAAGAGTTGACCGTGTGGAAGACAGACCGGAGGTGGTGGTGCCCAGGTAACTGGAAGTATTATCTGCTATCCCATTAATAACCTGTTCACACTGATCAGTTCTCAATACTGGTGTTGTTCTGTGCTTCCCTAGTAATTCGGTCAAGAAGTGGGAGCGAGAAGATGTGGCTGTTGGTTGTGGCACATTTTCACCTTGGCCACGACCCCGTCCTGTGCACGAACCATCACCAGAACGTCCACTTCCACGTCCCTTGCCACGCGCCTTGCCCATTGTAAAGGAAGTAAAATAGCTTACACTTGCACTATCAATGGAAAAAGGGTAATAAAAAGTAGATTAGAACCGTGGAAGAGGAAAACCACAGTTCTATTTCTCTGGCCTACACCCGACTCTTTTAAACAATCTGAACAATCAGGGAGAAACTATTACTGTTTTTCTTTACGTAAAAAATACCAAAACCTGAATAATAGAGATTTTTTACCGTGGGATGGCAAAACCACAGTTATTGTTTACTGGGGTATACCAGACTTTTTTAAATATATAGATTTGCCGCTGAACAGTGAGCGACACACTCAAACTGTGTTTTTTTTAGATACCAAAGGCCCAAAACTGGATAGTACAGAGATTTGACCCGTGGAACTGCAAAACCACACTGGAATTTGTCGGGCCTACACCAGACTATTTTCAACAGATATATTTTTGTGTCACAACAGTCAGCAGACACTGTAACGGGTCTGGGAGGTGGAACCTCTGAGCTACTATACAAAGGGGCAGTCCTTGTAAGGAAGCGGGTGGCTCCCAGGGAAGGCGGGCAGATAGACACGGCAAGTGACAGGAACAGTCTCTGGGTAGAAGGGCAGGTGGTCACGGCAAGTGACGGGGAAAGTCTCTTGACAGGCGGGTGGTCATGGCAAGTGACAGCAGGGTAAGAGTCTCTAGACAGGCAGGTGGTCACGGCAAGTGACGGGGAAAGTCTCTTGACAGGCGGGTGGTCACGGCAAGTGACAGCAGGGTAAGAGTCTCTAGACAGGCAGGTGGTCACGGCAAGTGACGGCAAAGCCTCCAGGTAGGCTAGCTGGCGGGTAGCAGGTGAGCGCACCCAGGTGAGCGGGTAAGAGTCTCTCGGCTGGCTGGCAGATGGTCTCAGGCAGGTATCAGGCAGGTATCAGGCAGGTATCAGGCAGGTAACAGGCAGGTGCTTCCTGATCCGCAGGCGGACTGGTCCATAGACAGACTGGCGGATGCTGGTAGACAGACTGTCGGACCACAGGGAATGCAAGCAGGTAGACAGAGCTGGAAAACAGACTGGCAACGGGACCTGAGGGCTGAAGCAGAGGTGAAAGGCTTTGCAACAACTTTGCTCGGGCACCTCCATTTTGGAGGAGGTGCCTTATATATGGGAGCTCCACCGGCAATTGGCCGGGGACTCCTCAGGACGGTGCGCGCGGCCCCTTTAAGAGAGAGGGAGCGAGCGCGCGCCCTAAGCACAATGCCTGGGAAGCGGCGAGCGCTGCCAGTAGCGCGGGAAGAGGGCGCCGAGGACGGAGCAGGGAGGTGAGAGGAACGACGTCTCTGCCTAGCAGGAGGCAGGGACGGCGACGCTACAGTACCCCCTCCATTAAGGCCCCCCCTTTTTTAGGCCGGAGAGAAATTTATCAAGGATGAGCGGGGCATGGATGTTCTCCCGGGGCTCCCACGTTCTCTCCTCAGGACCAAACCCCTTCCAATCCACTAGAAAAAAGGTCTTTCCTCTTACCCTTTTGGTGGCCAGAATGCTCTCTACCTCAAACTCATCTTCAGCGGAAACCGGAGCAGGAGACGTACCTGTAGACTTGGAAAAAGAGTTAAGTACCACAGGTTTGAGGAGAGATACATGAAAGGAGTTAGGGATCCGCAAGTTGGCCGGGAGTTTCAATTTATAGGCCACCGGGTTGATTTGTTTGATAACTTCCAGTGGGCCGATGAACCGAGGCCCTAACTTGTAGGAAGGAATCTTGAGCCGGACATACTTAGACGAGAGCCAGACTTTATCTCCAGGACGGAATTGGGGCGGATCCAGACGTCTTTTGTCAGCTTGTTTCTTCATCCGCTCAGAGGACTGAAGAAGTGCGGATCTGGTACTCTCCCAAATGGAGGAGAATTCGCTAGCAAGAGATTCCGCGGCCGGATTATCCACCGAGGAGGAGACGGGAAACGGGATCCAAGGATGTTGACCGTAGACAATAAAAAAAACGGGGATTTGGAGGAAGACTCGCTCTCGTGATTATTATAGGAAAATTCGGCCCACGGTAAAAGATCCTCCAGTCGGAATGGTGGGCATTAACAAAGTGCCGGAGGTAACTGGTTAAAATTTGGTTCATCCGCTCTACTTGACCATTGGACTGTGGGTGATAAGCAGAGGAGAAGTCCAAGGTGACCCCCAGCAGTTTACACATGGCTCCCCAGAAGCGAGAGGTGAACTGAACTCCTCGGTCAGATACGATGTGGAGAGGGAGACCATGAAGACGGAAATTATGATGGATAAAGTCTTTAGCCAATTCAGATGCAGACGGAAGACCCGGCAGGGGAATGAAGTGAGCCATCTTAGAGAAGCGGTCAGCGACCACCCAAATGACTGTACAACCAGCAGAGACAGGGAGATCCGTTATAAAGTCCATGGCTATATGCTGCCACGGGGCAGCAGGTATGGGAAGAGGCAGAAGGCGGCCGGCTGGCAGATGTCTAGGAACCTTGTTGCGGGCGCAGGACGCACAGGCTGAGACAAAGTCTATTACGTCCTTGTGCAGGGTAGGCCACCAGTAATGCCGGGTAATAAGCAGGAGGGTCTTTTTCTGGCCAGCATGGCCAGCTAGCTTAGACGAATGTCCCCAGTGTGGGACTTTCTCACGATCAGGTACTGTTACGAACGTCTTACCGGGTGGAAGACGATTTAGATCCACGGGAGCCACCAGCATTACCTTGGCGGGGTCGATGATGTGCTTTGGCTCCTCCTCTAGATCGGAGAACAAAAAGATCGGGACAAGGCATCAGCTTTGATATTTTTTTCTGCCGGGCGAAAATGAAGAATGAAATCAAAGCGGGCGAAGAACAAGGACCACCGGGCTTGGCGCGTGTTAAGTCTTTGGGCACTCTGGAGATAAGCCAAGTTTTTGTGATCCGTGTAGATTATTACCGGGTGAAGAGCCCCCTCGAGCAGGTAACGCCACTCCTCCAGTGCCAACTTAATGGCTAACAATTCTCGGTCTCCTATAGAATAATTGCGCTCAGATGAGGAGAAGAGTTTGGAGAAGAAGCCGCAGGTTACCATTCTTCCGGATGACGACTTTTGGGTGAGCACCGCTCCGGCTCCGGAGGAGGAAGCGTCTACTTCTAAGAAGAATTGTTTGTTGCTGTCTGGACGGTGCAGCACAGGAGCGGAGGAGAAAGCTTGTTTCAAAGACAGGAAGGCCTCCTCTGCCTTGGGCGGCCATTCTTTGGGATTAGCGCCCTTACAGGTGAGCGCAGAGATAGGGGCAGTCCGGGAAGAGAAGTGCGGATTGAAGAGGCGGTAGTAGTTGGCGAAGCCCAGGAACCGCTGGATAGCCTTCAACCCCTCCGGTCGGGGCCACTTCTGGATGGCAGAAAGTTTCTCAGGATCCATTCGTAGACCGGTCTGAGAGATGATGTAGCCCAGAAATGGAAGCGAGGGCTGCTCAAAGAGGCACTTCTCGAATTTTGTGTAGAGGTGGTTTTGCCTGAGCCTGAGCAAGACCTGACGAACGTCCCTCCGGTGTGTGGGGAGATCCGGAGAGAAGATCAAGATGTCGTCCAGGTATACCACCACGCAGGAGTAGAGAAGGTCACGGAAGATATCATTGACCAACTCTTGAAAGACGGCGGGAGCATTACAGAGACCGAAGGACATTACGAGGTATTCATAGTGGCCGTCCCGGTTGTTGAATGCCGTCTTCTATTCATCCCCCTGACGGATACGAACCAGGTTATAGGCCCCACGGAGATCCAGCTTGGTGAAGATTTTAGCACCCCTCAGACGGTCAAATAATTCAGGAATGAGCGGAAGGGGGTATTTATTCTTCACCGTGATCTGGTTAAGGCCTCTGTAGTCTATGCAGGGACGAAGTGAGCCGTCCTTCTTTCTAACGAAGAAGAAGCCTGCTCCCGCCGGGGAGGTAGATTTCCGAATAAATCCCCGGGCCAGGTTCTCCTCGATATATTCAGACATGGACCGGGTCTCAGCAGCGGACAAAGGGTAGATACGCCCTCGGGGCAGAGTAGTGCCAGGTACCAAGTCGATAGGGCAATCCTATGGTCTATGAGGAGGTAATGTCTCTGCTTCCTTTTTATTAAAGACATCAGCGTAAGACCAATAGGGTACCGGCAGGCCGAGTAGATTGGCTGGGGGAGGAGAAGGACGGGCAGGAAGAACGGGAACTAAACAAGTCTTGTGGCAGTCCTGTCCCCAGCGAAGGACCTCTCCAGTCTGCCAATCAAGCACGGGTGCATGTCTCTGGAGCCAAGGTAGACCAAGCAAAAGGGCATGAGAGAGTCCAGGTAGAACATGAAAGAAGATGCTCTCAGAGTGCAGCATTCCCACCTGCAGAGTTATGGGTTCGGTAATAAGTTGGATGGGGTGCGGTAAGAGACCCCCGTCCACGGAGGCTACAGATAAGGGTTCGGCCAGAGGTTTGGTGGGAATGTGGTATTTCTCTATCAGGGACTGAGAAATAAGATTTCCGGCAGCTCCAGAATCAAGTTGAGCTAGTTCAAAGTAACGGTTCTCCCCGCAGATGATAGAGACCGACAGCATCAGAGATGGAGAGGGTTTATTCTTGTCTAGGACGACCTCTCTGAGCGATCCTAGACACAGGCGTTTCCCGACCTCTCCGGGCAGGAACGGATCCGGTGCTCCTTACTGCCACAGTAGAAGCAGCTCCCCTCGGCACGGCGTGACTCTTGACGGGTTTTGACCATCTTGGTCTGGTCGACCTGCATAGGCTCGGGTGAGTGCGCCTGGGGAGTAACAGAGGAAGTGACGGGATTCTGGAAGGTAGGAGGAAGGCGAGGAAACCTCCTCTCACTAGTGGCCTCTTTGGTACGCTCCTGGAACCGGATGTCAGTCCGGATGGCAAGTGTTATTAAATCTTCGAGAGTGGTAGGAATGTCCCGACCGGCAAGTTCATCCTTAATCCGGCCGGATAGACCTTCCCAGAAGACTGACACCAGGGCGTCGTTATCCTAGGCAAGCTCAGAAGCAAGGGTACAGAGCCCACGGTGAGACTCCCTTGACGGAGGCGTAGCGGAGATGAGGCGGATGAGGTCTTTCGGTCTGGTTCGTCGAAGACTTTCCGGAAGGCCGTGAGAAAGGCTGGCAGGTTGGACACTAGGGGGTCTCCTCTCTCCCATAGAGGATTTAGCCAAGCCAGCGCCTCCCCAGTGAGATGGGACATGATGAAGGCCACTTTGGCTGGGTCGGTGGAAAACTGGTGTGTCAAAAGTTCGAAGTGCAGGGTGCACTGGTTAATGAAGCCCCGTGCCTGACCGGGATCTCCACCAAAACGAGGCGGGGCGGAAAGGCGGGGACCGGGAAGGGATGCCATGGTATTGATGGGCAGTGGCGCTGCCGGGGTAGTAGTTGTGCGAGTGGAAGCAGCTCCCGACGAGGCAGTCAGTGAGTCCAGGCGGGAGTGAACACTACGCAGGTGGCCCAAGATGGAGTCCTGTTGGGACCTCTGACGGGAAAGTTCATGACATAGGTCCGAGAGCGAGGGAGCTTGGGTGCCACCGGGTTCCATGGCCCGAGCAAACTGTAACGGGTCTGGGAGGTGGAACCTCTGAGCTACTATACAAAGGGGCAGTCCTTGTAAGGAAGCGGGTGGCTCCCAGGGAAGGCGGGCAGGTAGACACGGCAAGTGACAGGAACAGTCTCTGGGTAGAAGGGCAGGTGGTCACAGCAAGTGACTGGGAAAGTCTCTTGACAGGCGGGTGGTCACGGCAAGTGACAGCAGGGTAAGAGTCTCTAGACAGGCAGGTCGTCACGGCAAGTGACGGGGAAAGTCTCTTGACAGGCGGGTGGTCACGGCAAGTGACAGCAGGGTAAGAGTCTCTAGACAGGTAGGTGGTCACGGCAAGTGATGGCAAAGCCTCCAGGTAGGCTAGCAGGCGGGTAGCAGGTGAGCGCTCCCAGGTGAGCGGGTAAGAGTCTCTCGGCTGGCTGGCAGGTGGTCTCAGGCATGTATCAGGCAGGTATCAGGCAGGTATCAGGCAGGTATCAGGCAGGTAACAGGCAGGTATCAGGCAGGTATCAGGCAGGTGCTTCCTGATCCGCAGGCGGACTGGTCCATAGACAGACTGGCGGATGCTGGTAGACAGACTGTCGGACGGCAGGGAATGCAAGCAGGTAGACAGAGCTGGAAAACAGACTGGCAACGGGACCTGAGGGCTGAAGCAGAGGTGAAAGGCTTTGCAACAACTTTGCTCGGGCACCTCCATTTTGGAGGAGGTGCCTTATATATGGGAGCTCCGCCGGCAATTGGCCGGGGACTCCTCAGGACGGCGCACGCGGCCCCTTTAAGAGAGAGGGAGCGCGCGCACGCCCTAAGCACAGTGCCCGGGAAGCGGCGAGCGCTGCCAGTAGCGCGGGAAGAGGGCGCCGAGGACGGAGCAGGGAGGTGAGAGGAACAGCGTCTCTGCCTAGCAGGAGGCAGGGACGCCGACGCTACAGACACTACTGTTTTTCTTTACGGAAAATATACCAAAACCTGAATAATAAAGATTTTTTACCGTGGGATGGCAAAACCACAGTTATTGTTTACTGGGGTATGCCAGACTTTTTTAAATATATAGATTTGCGGCTGAACAGTGAGCGACACACTCAAACTGTGTTTTCTTAGATACCAAAGGCCCAAAACTGGATAGTACAGAGATTTGACCCATGGAACTGCAAAACCACACTGGGATTTGTCGGGCCTACACCAGACTATTTTCAACAGATATATTTTTGTGTCACAACAGTCAGGAGACACTACTGTTTTTCTTTACGTAAAAAATACCAAAACCTGAATAATAGAGATTTTTTTACCATGGGATGGCAAAACCACAGTTATTGTTTACTGGGGTATACCAGACTTTTTTAAATATATAGATTTGTGGCTGAACAGTGAGCGACACACTCAAACTGTGTTTTTTTAGATACCAAAGGCCCAAAACTGGATAGTACAGAGATTTGACCCGTGGAACTGCAAAACCACACTGGGATTTGTCAAGCCTACACCAGACTATTTTCAACAGATATATTTTTGTGTCACAACAGTCAGGAGACACTACTGTTTTTCTTTACGGAAAATATACCAAAACCTGAATAATAGAGATTTTTTACCGTGGGATGGCAAAACCACAGTTATTGTTTACTGGGGTATACCAGACTTTTTTAAATAGATATATTTGCGGCTGAACAGTGAGCGACACACTCAAACTGTTGTTTTTTCTAGAAACAAATGGCCCAAAAGTGGATAATACAGAGGTTTGAACCGTGGAAGTGCAAAACAACACTTCTGTTTCTCTAGCCTACACCTGACTACTTTCAACAGATATATTTGTGTCTGAAAAATCAGAGACACGCTTTTTTTTTGGGGGGGGGTGGGGGACACCAAAAGGTTAATAAGACGAGTATTTGTACAGTGTGAAGGAGGAAAAAAAGAGGATTTAGATGAAAAAAAAAAAGGATTTTTCCTGTCCTCTGAGACCTGGAGCTAAGTCCAGCAATTTCAGCAACAGGAGCAGCACACAGGACTGTAATGTAGCGTTTGCTGGTATAACCACTGCGTCTCCTATACAGCCTGCCTGCCTGATATCTGGGATGGATATTAGTCCTGAGAAGGACTGTTTGTTTGATCTGGCAGCCTTTACAGACCCTACACTAACTATTTCGCAGTTTATATCTCTCCCTAAATCAGCAGCGCTGTCCCTACACTGTCTGATCCGGAGCGACTGTGTCCAAGATGGCGGCACCCGGTTTTAAATACTCGAGGTGACGCTGTGCGGCCAGCCAATCACTGTAATGCCCACAACCAACATGGCTGCGCATTACCATGACTGGCTGGCAATCCCTGCATGTTCATTGGCTCTGTAAAGAGCGCCAAACATGCAGGGCGGAGACCCGAGCTCCCGCCCGAGTAACCCGGAAATGCTCGGTGCTCGCCGAACATCCCAAGTAGCGTGATGCTCGGGCGAGTACCGAGCCGTGTCGAGCATGTTCGCTCAACACTACTTATAAACTGTTTTAGCAAAAATAACATTAACAAAAATAACATAGTGTCCAGGAGGCACACTATATGGACAAAAATATTGGGACACCTCTCTTAATCATTGAATTCGGGTTTTTTAATTCAATCCTATTGCCCCAGTATATAAAATCCAGCTCTTTGTCATGCAGTCTGCTTTTATAAACATTTGTCAAGGAATAGTTCACAGAATTTGAGCTTAGTCCTGTAATAAGACACCACCACTGTAACAAGTCAGTTCAGGACATTTATCCCCTCCTAAATATTCCACGATCACCTGTGAGTGATATTATTGGGAAATGGAAGCGTTTAGGAACTACAAAAACTCAATCACAGAAAATTACAGAGCGGGGTCAGTGAGTGCTGAGGTGCAAAGTGCATAAAAGTTACCAATGCTCTGCTGAATCATTGCTGCATATCAACTGTACACTGGGAGCTTTAAGAGAAAACAATGAACAGGTTGTCCTAAAAGAGAAAAGATGTGGCGCTATCAAAGCGTAGTAAGTACAGTGGTGTGAAAAAGTGTTTGCCCCCTTCCTGATTTCTTATTCTTTTGCATGTTTGTCACACTTAAATGTTTCAGATCACATAACCAATTTAAATATTAAACAAAGATAACACAAAATGCAGTTTTTAAATGAAGGTTTTTATTATTAAGGGAAAAAGAAATCGAAACCTACAGGACCTGTGTGAAAAAAGTGATTGCCCCCTAAACCTAATAACTAATTTGGCCACCCTTAGCAGCAACAACTGCAATCAAACGTTTGCAATAACTGGCAATGAGTCTTTTACAACGCTCTGGAGGAATTTTGGTCCACTCATCTTTGCAAATTTGTTGTAATTCAGCCACATTGGAGGGTTTCCAAGCATGTCACAGCATCTCAATCATATTAAGGTGAGGACTTTGACTGGGCCACTCCAAAGTCTTAATTTTGTTTTTCTTAAGCCATTTAGAGGTGGACTTTCTGGTTTTGGATCATTTTCCTGCTGCATAACCCAAATGTGCTTCAGCTTGAGGTCACGAACAAATGGCCAGACATTTTCCTTCAGGATTTTTTGGTAGACAGCAGAATTCGTGGTTCCATTTACCACAGCAAGTCTTCCAGGTCCTGAAGCAGCAAAACAGCACAAGAGCATCACACTACCACCACCATATTTTACTGTTGGTATGATGTTGCTTTTCTGAAATGCTGTGTTACTTCTACGCCAGATGTAATGGGATGTACACTGCCCAAAAAATTAAACTTTTTCCTCGTCAGTCCACAGAGTATTTTCCCAAAAGTCTTGGCGATCATCAAGATGTTTTCTGGCAAAACTCAGGCGAGATTTATGTTCTTTTTGCTCAGCAGTGGTTTTCATCTTGGAACTCTGACCTTAACGGAGTCAAGTGAGGCCTGCAGTTCTTTGGATGGTGTTGTCGGGTCTTTTGTGCCCTCTTGGATGAGTCGTCGCTGTGCTCTTGGGGTAATTTTGGTTTGCCGGACACTCCTGGGAAGGTTCACCACTGTTCCATGTTTTCGTCATTTGTGGGTAATGGCTCTCACTGTGGTTCACTGGAGTTGCAAAGCTTTCGATCACAGTGCTAGACATCACAGCATGATGTCTAGCTTTTGAGGATCTTTTGGTCTACGTTGTCCGGCAGGTCCTATTTAAAATTTTTCATGGTTAGGCAGCTGCATGCAAGCCTTAAGTCCCTAAGCACAATGCCAGCTGTCCAATGATTGATTTTCAAGGGTTGGCCTAATACCCTTAGTTCCAGTGAAGGGAAATTTTAATACTTCAGCATATGAAGACATTTTGCACAATTGTATTCTTCTAGATTTGTTGGAACAATTCTGGACAGGCCCATTCTAGCATGACTGCATCCCAATGCACACAAGGTCCATAAGGGCATGGTTAGCGAGATTGTTGTTTAAGAACTGGAATGGCTGCACAGAGCCCTGAGTTCTTACCCATTCAACGCATTTGAGGTGAGCTAGAATGGAGATTATGGGACAGCCCCTCTAATCAAACATTCATTTCTTATCTCACAAATGCTCTTCTGGATAAACGGCCAAAAATTTTGCCCCTGCCGGAATAATGTTTGTGGTGTAGCAAAAGCTGCCACTCGTCATGAATTTGATGAGCGGTGGTTGCCCTACACCAATTCCACCCCAGTTATGCTCACTTTGTTGGAGCTGGGAGAAAACGGTGTAAAAGCGGCAAAATAGCATAATTTTAGCTCAGCTTACTGTTGTGCCAAATTTAAGTGACTTTTCAAAGCCTTTTAAGCAAGAATACTGGCATAAAAGCTTTGATAAATCTTTCCCTTTGTCTTTATAAGTAAAGAAGGAAATATAACGTCACCAAACACTTTAAACATTAAAGCCTTAAAGACATTTTCTCATGTTTGCTGTTTAGGAGTGCACCACTCATCTGCATTCAAACTTGTAAAGTTTGGATCTGCAGTATGGTTTTGCCAGTGGGCCAAATTGTGTGCTCTTCTTTGCTGCTACCAGAGGTAGTGTTGCCTCTGCAACATCAGAGAAGCACAGGAGCACTGAAGCGGACCAGAATAAGAGATATGGCCAGCTTCAGTGCAGAGCTTGCAACTAGTGTTGAGTGAGCATGCTCGACACTGCTCGTTACTCGCCCGAGCATCACGCTACTCGGGATGTTCGGCGAGCACCGAGCATTTTCGGTTACTCGGGCGGGAGCTCGGGTCTCCACCCTGCATGTTTGGCGCTCTTTACAGAGCCAATGAACATGCAGGGATTGCCAGCCAGTCACGGTAATGCCGCAGCCATGTTGGTTGTGGGCATTACAGTGATTGGCTGGCCGCACAGCGTCACCTCGAGTATTTAAAACCGGGCGCCGACATCTTGGACACAGTCGCTCCGGATCAGACAGTGTAGGGAGAGTGATGCTGAGCTAGGGAGAGATTTATACTGCGAAATAGGTAGTGTAGGGTCTCTAAAGAATGCAAAATCAAACAAACAGTCCTTCTGAGGACTTATATCCATCCCAGATAGACAAGGACTTGCACGGGGATAGTTGCGAGTCTGCATCTTCTGATGCGGCAAGGATCACTTCTGATGGGCACACTTTTAGGCAGTGACCTGGTTGTCAGAGATGCTTCTGACGCGCCCCCAGGGCCGTGGGGTACTCGGTGCTGGGCCTATCGATGCTGGGGGAGGGATATGTCACAGTGGCGGCGGCCCAGTCCGTGGCCCAGAGCGGTCAACAAAAAGGGGAAAGGAAAATATTTATATGGGATTTGAAGTTCTTAGGAAGTGTTCGTGACGCCACCTGTGGTTTCTGGTAATAGGTACCAGCGCTGCTTCAGACCTCTGGGGCGGTTGATAGGGCAGCTGAGTTTGAACGCCTCCCCACAGGTGGAGCGGGCCCCAGGACGATGTAGTATAGATGATGGTGATGCTGGGACTTGCGGTGCAGGAGAGATGGCGCAGCGGAAATAACTGGCAGAGGCAGTGCACTGCAGTCATCCGAGTTTTACTCACAGTTCTTGTTCAAATTTATCAGGTACACTATACGGGTCTCAGCCTCCACGTCGCACTGCGTCCACCAGACCAGGGGTTCAGCACTTTCTCAGATATATCAGGAGCGCTTGACGGAACCCCGCTTTCTTTATGTTCCTTACTAGACCGACTTCTCGCGCTGGGTCTTCTCCCTCCTGCCCTGCGCTTCCCCACACACAGTCCCGATCGGGTGCTCTGAAGTCCCTCTGGGCAACCTGGAGTTCCCGGACCTACTTGATGCCCTTCACGGTGACTAGGGTGAGACTGTGGCGACTGCACCATGGAAGTGCAGAAGCCTCCGGTTTTTCCAGCCAAGACCTGGAGTACATGGCTGGTCCAGGGGCCGGTCCCCTTCTTGCGGCCTGATCCCTCTGACACCTGGCAGATTCGGGCGTACGGGTGCCGTCCTGCACTCACCGTACCCCCTGGGATTCCTTCTGTTACCGGAGCCTTTCTCCTCTGCTCCCCTCCTGGGCCTCTATCACTAGGCCCCACTTGTGGAGCAGAGCTTCTGAAGAGACTCTGCTCCCCTCTTCTCCTTACTACTCACTGACTGACTGACCTGCCACCCTAAGATGGCTTCCCTTTAGATACCTCCTACAATGGTGCTCCCCTACTCTACATCCTCCACCCACACCCACTACTGGTTCCCCCTCTCTTTGGTTCCCCCCACTCCAGCCAGGGACAGGGCTCAGCAGGAACACAGTGCATCTTGCCCTTCCAGCCGACCTGGAGTAGTGTAGTGTTGAATGTGGGTGTTGGGGTTCCGGGCAGCGCTCCCTCCTTACATGAGAGAAGGAGACACCACACCTCTGCGTGAGGTGCAGTACCTCTGTGGCGACTGAACCCTCAGGGGCGCCACACTTCCAGGGGTCTTCCCCATGCTGTTCCCATGTCTTTTCAGCACTGTATGCATGTGTCACACAGCACATGGCCAGATAAGGTTGTAAAATGTTAAAATGACATTTCCCGGTGAATGCATTTGTCACAGTTGAAAGCAATACAAAAGTGAAAAAACGCACAAAAAATGCTACTTGTGAACATAGCCCAAGGTGTGGAGGAGTATTTTTGTTTTTGGTTATTTATTTTACCTTATACACAAGTCTTTACCCTGGAAAGGAACTTCCTTAACATATTTCACAGGAAAGCAGTTTTAGTTTCGTTTTTGAACGTTTTATTGTGAGCCCGTTAAAGTGGCTTAATACCTCTGACCACGTTGTTGACAGCAGTGACCTGGGGGTCAGAAATGCTTCCTGGGGAGATCCCCATGCTGTCCCCATGTCATTTGAGCACTGTCACTATCGTTTTGGGCACTTTTTAGGCTTTCTACAGACTGCCGGGGGTGCCGCCGCAAAAATGCTCGGGTCTGCCATAGACTAACATTGGGCTCGTTGCTCGGGTCGAGCACCCGAGTATCACGGTGAGCTCGGCCCGAGCTTCGAGCACCCGAGAATTTTAGTGCTTGCTCAACACTACTTGCAACCCCTAAAGAAAAGAGCTTGCAGGTACTCACTCCTTGCCTAGCAAACCAGCAGCCTCTGATACACAGCACTTGTGGTCTGTAACCTAGGCAGTGTGCAGTATGCTATAGAATTAAAATTCCTCCGTTCTTGAAAAAGTAGAGGATTTTTAAAGAAAAGTACGCAAGGAGTACTGGGGAAGCAGGGTCATATAGCTGACAGCATTGAGTTCTAACCAGCATTGAGTTCTAACTATCTCGCGACGGACATGATGCAAAGATCCCTGACTGACCCAATTATCCTGATACCAGCTATTGAGGTGAGATTGTTCCAATTTGCATTTTTCACCACTTATTAAAAGAATTTGGTAATGTGATTTAATTTTTCATACAGTGTTGTACAACATAATTGTATGAGGATAATTAAATGAACTATCAGTTTGCTTTTAGGGGTATGGCTGTTTATTCCACTTTTTCTTTCCAACCATTGTTGGTTTTTGCATAACCCCATGGTAATTTATATATCTAATTTTTGAACACACATTGTACAGTATATATGGGTATTAAACTTTCAGTATTTTTTCACAACTACTGTTGGCCAAAAAGTACCCAATGTTCAACTATTAGGTTTTGGGATTGTGACTCTTCCAGGTTCTAAATAGATTTTGGCACAATGTCAATGGCACGTTTTTCATCGACCTATTACACCTTATTTTTAAATTAACCAGGGTAGTGTTATAAGCAACAATACGGACAACGCACTATCCTTGTTTCGCACAATGATTTGGTCTCTTCATAGATCATTTTAACATTTCTGAATAAAGGTTAAATTTTAATGGAATTCTCACACTTTTATTGCAGTAAATACCTTGTTTAATGGTGAGACTCACCTATTATTTTGGTAGTTTGTTGCTTTGGTTATATGACATGAGACAGTAGAAGTGTAAAATGCACTGGTATTGCCAAGATGAGATAAGTGTTTCCTTATGTCTATCTGTAAATGGCCTGTGGCCAGCGGCAGCCCGTACAGCCGATGTGGGGCCCTTAGAAGAAGATATTCCTGGCTTATCCTATTCACTTGATACTGTGTGATGAACACCTGGGCAGATCTTCCCAGGATTTGTACAATCCAGCGGGTGAAAAATTGGCCCAAGGATCAGGGAAAGGGCTTGGATGTGGAAAGAGACTGCTCTGTCATCAGTGTTGGAATTTACTGGGAAGCCCAGTTTGATCTTTGCTATCTCTCCTGTATTCACCATTGGTGCTTAGTAGCTACAATGATACACCTTTTCAATGGCAGAGGCAGTCACAGATCACTTCTGTAGTCTTGTAATTTCTAACACTCACCCATCATAAATTGACATGTGTCCTTAGAGAAAAACTGATCTAAATTATAGCAATTCCTTCCAGAGGTCCTTGAAAGCTTTCTTTTTAATAGTATAACTTCTTCGTGTTTTTTCTTCTCCCCAGATCACAGATTTTTGCAGAAATGGGCAGTTATTACCGATCCAAAAGACACCCGGGCAGGCATAAAAGGCTTTGTAAAATGCAACTTGTCTGTAGTTACAAGGGGAGATCCCATGATGGCTCCTCCATCTACTACCAGTCAGAATGATGATGTGGAAAAGTAAGTAATTTATAGAAACCTCATTAACCATAAGAAATCATCTTGGATCACTATAGTAAGCCTTTCTATGGCTTTTAAGAACAATTTGTCTAGTTTAGCTTAATAGTAACTATAAAATGTCTCTCTGGAAACATGTGACATATCTAATATTTTTGCAGAGAATAAATAGTTAACTGTAAATCTGTCAAATAAGTATTCTATTTTTGAGTGTATTAAACATCAAGTCATTTACATTTCATTTCCATGGGTTAAACTTATGTCTAAGGTTTTCTTTGGGGATCTTACACTGAAGACTTTCAAGGTTTCATCAGTGGAGATCCACCCGTATGACTCCAATGGGTCAGCAGAAGGAAGAGACAGTGGCACTACCTTTCAGGGATCTTGCATCGAAAGCTTTTCCTTACTAAGTACACATTATCACAGTTCGATTGGTTGGGAACCACCCTCATGAACTATATGGGCCAGTAGAAGGGAGAGAATGGTACTCCCTTTTCTGGGATCGTCCATTGAAAGCTTACAGTCATATGAAAAAGTTCGGGCACCCCTATTAATCTTAAGCTTAATGTTTTATAAAAATTGGTGTTTTTGCAACAGCTATTTCAGTTTGATATATGTAATAACTGTTGGATACAGTAATGTTTCTGCCTTGAAATGAGGTTTATTGTACTAACAGAAAATGTGCAATCTGCATTCAAACAAAATTTGACAGGTGCATAAGTATGGGCACCTCACCAGAAAAGTGACATTAATATTTAGTAGATCCTCCTTTTGCAAAAATAACAGCCTCTAGTCGCTTCCTGTAGCTTTTAATGAGTTCCTGGATCCTGGATGAAGGTATTTTTGACCATTCCTCTTTACAAAACAATTCCAGTTCAGTTAAGTTTGATGGTCGCCGAGCATGGACAGCCTCTTCAAATGATCCCACAGATGTTCAATGATATTCAGGTCTGGGGACTGGGATGGCCATTCCAGAACATTGTAATTGTTCCTCTGCATGAATGCCTGAGTAGATTTGGAGCGGTGTTTTGGATCATTGTCTTGCTGAAAGATCCATCCACTGCGTAACTTCAACTTTATCACTGATTCTTGAACACTATTGCAAGAATCTGCTGATAATGAGTGGAATCCATGCGTCCCTCAACTTTAACAAGATTCCCAGTGCCGGCATTGACCACACAGCCCCAAAGCATGATGGAACCTCCACCAAATTTTACTGTGGGTAGCAAGTGTTTTTCTTGGAATGCTGTGTTTATTTGCCGCTATGCATAACGCCTTTTTGTATGACCAAACAACTCAATCTTGGTTTCATCAGTCCACAGGACCTTCTTCCAAAAAGAAATAGGCTTCTTCAAATGTGCTTTTGCATACCTCAGCCGACTCTGTTTGTGCGTACTTGCAGAAACGGCTTCTTTCGCATCACTCTCCCATACAGCTTCTCCTTGTGCAAAGTGCGTTGTATAGTTGACCGATGCACAGTGACACCATCTGCAGCAAGTTGATGCTGCAGCTCTCTGGAGGTGGTCTGAGGATTGTCCTTGACTGATCTCACCATTCTTCTTCTCTGCCTTTCTGATGTTTTTCTTGTCCTGACACTTCTGGCCTTAACAAGAACTGTCCCTATGTTCTTCCATTTCCTTACTATGTTCCTCACAGTGGAAACTGACAGGTTAAATCTCTGAGACAGCTTTTTGTATCCTTCCCCTGAACAACTATGTTGAATAATCTTTGTTTTCAGATCATTTGACAGTTGTTTTGAGGAGCCCATGATGCCACTCTTCAGAGGAGATTCAAACAGGAGAACAACTTGCAAGTGGCCACTTTAAGTAGCTTTTCTCATGATTGCATACACCTGGCTATAAAGTTCAAAGCTCAATGAGGTTACAAAACCAAAAAAAGTGCTTTAGTAAGTCAGTAAAAAGTAGGCAGGAGTATTTAAAACAAGAAAATGATAAGGGTGCCCATACTTATGCACCGGTCAAATTTTGTTTGAATGCAGATTGCACATTTTCTGTTAGCACAATAAACCTCATTTCAAGGCAGAAACATTACTGTGTCCAACAGTTATTACATATATCAAACTGAAATAGCTGTTGCAAAAACACCAATTTTTATAAAACATTAAGCTTAAGATTAATAGGGGTGCCCAAACTTTTTCATATGACTGTATGCTTAAAATACTTTATTGGTGGGAATCCACTCCATTTGCCAGAAGAAGAAATAGAGGTGGCATTCCCTTCTGCAGATCCTTCACAGTCCAATGCTGTCCATACTTGTGTAACTTGTACAAACATTGTACTTGCATTTTTTCCACTAGGAATTTGCTGCTTCCGAAAAGGATTCCAGCAGAAAGGCCTTGGTCAAGAATAAGTGTTAAAATCTACAAGGCGGAAGGACTGCCAAGTATGAATGATGGCATTATGGGAAGCTTCTCTAAAATGATGGGAGATAAAAAAGTCTTCATTGATCCCTATGTCCAAGTTACTTTTTCTGGACAGCAGGTATATAATATTACATTTATGATGACTAATTTTAATATATCTTGATACAGAACTCTGAAAAACACGTTTTTGGATTGTCTGCTGACATTGGACCATAGAGTGTCAGCATCTGAAAAAATGAATTCAATTCTAATGTTTCATCGGTAATTTTCTTGTTAATTTTTTGGTTTACATTTTAGGGAGAGACCTCTGTAGAAAGTGACACCAATGAACCAGAATGGAATGAGCAAATCAGTTTCATTGAGCTTTTCCCACCTCTTGTCCGTAAAATAAAGATTCAGGTCCTAGATGATGCTCATATTGGAGATGTTGCTTTGGCCACTCATTATATTGATCTTCAGCAAATATCAGACCCAAGCAAAAATGGTGAGGCTGAGAAAATCTGCAAAATGTAACTTACATAAATTTACATACAATCATTTCATGTAGATTTGTTGCTTAGTTATTGCCAAGAGTAAGTTTTGTACATGGCCACAGGATTATGCTAATGCACTTTTGGCAGGACATGAAGCGCCACTTTAGAAAGTGTTGTAAAATAAAAACAAAGAATAATGAGTAAAGTGGCCAATTTCAAGAAGTGGATGGCTTTGCTGCCTATAATTGTGTATGCTATTTCTGATTGTGGCACAGTAGCAAAAATTCTTGATTTAAAGTTAAATATTTATAAACTGTATGACCAGAATGACAATATAACAATTATAGATTTTTTTCAATATTGTTAAGTACGGGCAATTTTTGATCATGGAAATCTAATTCTTGTGTACTCGATGATCATCAAAACATTTAAAAGCTATCTGTTTTTTCAACCCCATCTGAGAGCAGCATGATGTAGGGACAGAAACCCTGATTCCAGAGATGTATCACTTACTGGGCTGCTTTCTGCAGCTTTAATAAAATCACTGTTTTATCTGCTGCAGAAATACCAGTTCTCTGAATGCTGAGCTTTGTATAACCCGCCCATACCACTGATTGGCAGCTTTCTGTGTACACTGTGCATAGGCAGAAAGCTGCCATTCAGTGTTGGAGGCATAATTATACAAAGCTCATGAATATGGAGGACTACATGGCAGTAGGTTTACTAGTCCTCCAGTGAAAATCACCTGCTGATAAACTGGGATTTATCAAAACTACAGCTAGCAACCCAGTAAGTCATACATCACTAGAATCAGGGTCTCTGTTTCCACCTCATGCTGGTCTCAGATTAGGTGTCAAAAAACAAGTAACAGATTCCCCTTAAGCCCCTGATATTGAAGATCTGCAAGTTCTTGGGCCAGACAACAACTGATCAAATACTAAGGATATTCCATCAATTTGCCAATACTGGAAAACCTTTTTAAATCATCATAGTGTTTGAAACTGTCTAAACAAAATTTCATTACATTTCCAATTAACTATTACACATCAGTCTCACAAATGTAGGTGTTAAATCTACACTTTGTTATTTTTAGCTGGCTTTAACCCAACATTTGGCCCAGCTTGGGTCAACCTTTATGGCTCTCCACAAAATTACACCTTGAGAGATGTACACAAGGATTTGAATGAAGGTCTTGGTGAAGGAATATTCTATCGAGGTCGTATTCTCATGGCTGTGACTCTAGAGATTTTTACCAACAACAATATCCAGGAAAAGAAACCACTTCAAGCTCTTAAAAATGCCTTCAGTAAGCTGAAAATGAAAAAGAAGAGCAAAAAGTCAAAGGAAAAAGAGAAAGAAAGTGCGGCTGCTGAGAGTGCTGAAGGGGGAGAAGAGGAAGAGAACAATGAGCAGCCTAATGTAGTCACAGTAGAAGTGGATGATATCCTTCCCCTGCCAGAGGTACGTGAGAGGACATAAGTTCAAACTTTAGGTCTTTCAAGATTCATCAAGATAGAGCACCCCAAAGGCCTAATGCTACTTCTGAGCTAAGATTTGGTGCCTTATCATCAACTCATCGAACATAATGGTTCTGTCTATATTTTTCATGTCCATTGTTCTGTAGAATGCACTGGGTATTAAGGAAGAATTCCTTCTGTTTGGAGTACTATTCGAAGTGACAATGATTGACCCAACTATTGGGAATAAACCTGTGAAATTTGAAATTTCAATAGGTAAGTGTTTAGGCTGTTGCCAATACTCCAGCATTTTTTGAATCAACTTAAAGGAATTCATAGAAGTTGATGAATTCAGAACTTTATAACTGGGCAGACTTATCAAGAGCCAGTATATCATCATCTGTGTTACAACTGCCTTATAATTTGTGTTGCTGCTCTAAAGATACAGTAGAGCAACTCTACTACACGAAATGTTCAGATTCACGATTATCTATCTGTGTATGTTAGTGTCAGATGATTTTAGAGCAACCAGTTAAACCAAACCAATTGCCTCTAACTGGAAGATAAGGGCTATAAAAGGTTTTCACTACTATTATATTAATCACCTATCCCAAGGATTGGTCATTGGTTTCAGATCAGTGGGGGGTCAAACACCCGGCACCACCACCAATCAGCTGCTAGCAGGTCCAGCAGTGGCCAGATGCAAATGGTGTATGGAGCAAAACAGCACAGCTCTATCACACTGTTTGGTGGTCACTGACACGTAATGCAGATCAGCTCCAATTATTAAAATAGCAACTGATCTGCAGTACCCTGATTTGTGCACTGTTTGCATCTGGCAGCTGCCAAAGCTAGTGGCAAATGATAGGAAGGGAAGGGGTGCCAGCAGAGGTGTAGCTAGGGTTTTGGTTCGGAGGGGGGGGGGGGGGGGGGGACTGAATGGGCCCCTACCAGGTAACCCTGATTACAACTATGGTGGCGCACCCAGATAGTGGATGTAGAAAAACCTCAGCAGATGACCGCGCTGTTTCTAAAAATAATCTCTATACAAAGACCAGCACTGATATTACCGCCATATGGTGACCATATATTGATGGATGCCAGTCCTTCAGAACATATAAGAGATCACAGCACAGTTATATATAGTACCTTACAGGTGACGTTCTTTCTGATTAAATTGTTCACTTTTCCCGTCTTTTCCATCTGGCCCAGACCGACACGACAACGTCTCCATCCATCCAGGACTCTGAGTCTCAGGTCTGCAGAGATCACAACAAAGAGATATTTGACTCCTTACAGTGGGTACGGAAAGTATTCAGACCCCTTTAAATTTTTCACTCTGTATCATTGCAGCCATTTGGTAAATTCTAAAAAGTTCATTTTTTTCTCATTAAAATACGCTCTGCACCCCATCTTGACTGAAAAAAAACAGAAATGTAGAAATTTTTGCAAATTTATTAAAAAAGAAAAACTGAAATATCACATGGTCATAAGTATTCAGACCCTTTGCTCAGTACTGAGTAGAAGCATCCTTTTGAGCTAGCACAGCCATGAGTCTTCTTGGGAATGATGCAACAAGTTTTTCACACCTGGATTTGGGGATCCTCCGCCATTCTTCCTTGCAGATCCTCTCCAGTTCCGTCAGGTTGGATGGTGAACGTTGGTGGACAGCCATTTTCAGGTCTCTCCAGAGATGCTCAGTTGGGTTTAGGTCAGGGCTCTGGCTGGGCCAGTCAAGAATAGTCACACAGTTGTTCTGAAGCCACTCCTTTGTTATTTTAGCTGTGTGCTTAGGGTCATTGTCTTGTTGGAAGGTGAACCTTCGGCCAAGTCTGAGGTCCAGAGCTCTCTGGAAGAGGTTTTCATCCAGGATATCTCTGTACTTGGCCGCATTCATGTTTCCTTTAATTGCAACCAGTCATCCTGTCCCTGCAGATGAAAAACACCCCCATAGCATGATGCTGCCACCACCATGTTTCACTGTTGGGATTGTATTGGGCAGGTGATGAGCAGCGCCTGGTTTTCTCCACACATACCGCTTAGAATTATCACCAAAAAGTTCTATCTTCGTCTCATCAGACCAGAGAATCTTATTTCTCATAGTCTTCATGTGTTTATAAGCAAACTTTATGTGGGCTTTCATATGTCTTGAACTGAGGAGAGGCTTCCGTCGGGTCACTCTGCCATAAAGTCCCGACTGGTGGAGGGCTGCAGTGATAGTTGACTTTGTGGAACTTTCTCCCATCTCCCTACTGCATCTCTGGAGCTCAGCCACAGTGACCTTGGGGTTCTTCTTTACCTCTCTCACTAAGTCTCTTCTCCCACGATTGCTCAGTTTGGCTGGAAAGCCAGGTCTAGGAAGACTTCTCGTGGGTCCCAAACTTCTTCCATTTAAGGATTATGGGGGCCACTGTGCTCTTAGGAACCTTGAGTACTGCAGAAATTCTTTTGTAACCTTGGCCAGATCTGTGCCTTGCAACAATTCTGTCTCTGAGCTCCTTGGACAGTTCCTTTGAGCTCATGATTCTCATTTGGTCTGACATGCACTGTGAGCTGTGAGGTCTTATATAGACAGGTGTGTGCCTTTCCAAATCAAGTCCTATCAGTTTAATTAAACACAGCTGGACTCCAATGAAGGAGTAGAACCATCTCAAGGAGGATCACAAGGAAATGGACAGCATGTGACTTAAATATGAGTGTCTGAGCAAACTGTCTGAATACTTATGACCATGTGATATTTCAGTTTTTTTTAATAAATTTGCAAAAATTTCTCATTTCTGTTTTTTTAGTCAAGATGGGGTGCAGAGTGTACTTTAATGAGAAAAAAATGAACTTTTTAGAATTTACCAAATGGCTGCAATGAAACAAAGAGTGGAAAATTTAAAGGGGTCTGAATACTTTCCATACCCACTGTACATTTCAGGCACCGTCCCCATCTATTCCCAACCTGCACATACACCTCATCCTGCTGATACCCCAATACTGAGCTGCTGCTGCCTATTACTGCTCCTGCTGTGTGGTACTGTGTGCCCTCTAGATGGTAAAACAACCCTCTAGAATATAGTAATGCCATGTGCAAGTGTCCTAGAAAACAGTGCCCACATTTTGCCCTAGAAAACAGTGCCCACATTTTGCCCTCTTGAAAGTAATAGTCCCCTCTATGTGCCCCTTTGACAGTCATAATAACCTGAGTTCCCCTATAATAATAAGTGTCCACTTAACATTTAATGTCCTGAGTCTCCCCCCGTGTACAGCTCTCCTCTACACAGTGTGATGCTCTCCTATACACAGTATAATGCCCCCTCACTGTATAGCATGCCCCACACAGTATACCGACCCCTTAGTAGCCTCCAAACTGATGGCCCCCACACTGTGCAAAGACCCCACATTATTTCCCACACTGTATGATGGCCCCCACACTGTGCAAAGACCCCACATTATCTCCCACACTGCAAGACCCTAACTGTAATCCCCACACTGTATAAATAGCCTACATATAGTATAATGCACCAGATAATCCTCAATATAGTATAATGCACTCCCCATAGGCCTCCATATAGTATAATGCACTCCCATAGGCCTCGATATAGTATAATGCACTCCACATAGGCCTCCATATAGTATAATGCACTCCCATAGGCAGAGTCTGTAGTATAATCCCCTCATAGGCAGAGTCTGTACCATAATCCCCCCATAGGCATAGTCTGTAGCATAATCCCCCCCCATAGGCAGAGTCTGTAGTATAATCCCCCCCCCATAGGCAGAGTCTGTAGCATACTCCCCCCCCATAGTAAAAATAAAAAATAAACACATACACAATACTCACCTCTCTCTCCTCCTTGCTCCCCCGCTGTTCCGAGCGCCCGGCCCGCACGCATCTTCAGAACAGCAGGCCGGGCACCAAGTGATGACATCAATGATGTCAGACGCAGAGGGGACTGATCGGAGAGGGAGCGTCGCGCTCCCTCTCTCATCACTGAGCTGGCGGTGACGGGCAGGGGGGCCCCGATGCTGGCACCAGGGGCCCCCCCTCCACCGGGAAGTGCAGGGACATCGAGTCTTCCTGCTCTGCCCCAGGGTGTAACTGTATTGGTGTGCTGCCCATGCTGATACAGTTACAATAGCGTAGTTCCGGGTGGGCCCCCTCAGAGCGCGGGGCCCAGGGCCACCGCCCCCTCTGCTTCCTCGGTAGGCACGCTACTGGGTGCCAGATATGAGACCCCAACCAATCTGATATTGATCACCTATCCTGAGAACAGGCCATCTCTTTTATAGTAGAGTTGGAAAACTCTTTTACTTCTGTGGTTGATCCTTAAATTCATGCTGGCATACCAACTAGCACCTAGTTTATAATAATACGTACCTATAGTTTTTTCAGATGCCTATTATCAGTACAGGTTCTTTGAACAGTATATGTTATTATGTCTATCTAATTCATTTTTCTACTCCTACTGTACAGGAAACTATGGAAAAACAGCAGAAATAATCACACAATCATCTAAAAAGAAAGGTGATGCAGTCCCTGAAGAGCGTCAGGGTCTGCTTGATGCAGGTTCAGAAGATGAACTTGAGGATGACCCAATTAATAATGAGCAAAGTTTCAAGTCATTAACCCCTCCGAAGAAGCCAGAACGTACAGAACCAGACGAGTAATATAAGCTTAAATTTCTTGATAATATATACTAACCCACAAATATTCCGCATCTCCCCCACCCTAAATGCACGCTCAGGTCAACTGAGCATTCATGTGTACTAAATTTGGAGAGAGGATTACATTTCCACCTGACAACTCTAGCAGTGACTTAACGTTCCTGAGAAAAAAAGTATAGGGTGTTAAAATTCAACATGTCCAATCCTTTACCCCCAACATCATCTGTTCAGGAAAGATGGAAGGCTCTGATCCACATAAAATAGTCGACCAATCTCCCAAAAATTAGTGGGTTTCAACAACTTTTCTCCATTGTGTTTGTGCACCTTTTGTCATACCTGAAAGGAACCATTTCATATTAGGGAAATGCAGTGTACTTGTATAGGATTACTGATTGGGGTCCAGAAAATGTTCTGCCCCAATAATTATATACAGTATTGTATTATGTAGCTGGAGTTCTCATTGAATCTAAAACTGGATAAATATGTCTGGTCTGAACATATTAACAAATCATATTAAAAAGCAAATGTGTAGAAACTGTTTAGCTGCGTGTTGGTATCTAAAATAGCAAAATGGGAATCTAAATATCCCACTATTTTGGGTATACCACTCATTTGCAGACCTGTGTATGAAGTTAACACCATTTTGTGCGCCAAGGTTGTGTCATAATTTGTTCCATGACAAATGATTACATACAGTACTTACTGTGTGTATTCTGATCAGGCAGTTACAGGTGCATCTCACAAAATTAGAATATCATCAACATTAACAGAAATAAACACTTGAAATAGATCACTCTGTTTGTAATGACTCTATATAATATATGAGTTTCACTTTTTGTATTGAAGAACTGAAATAAATTAACTTTTTGATGATATTCTAATTTTGTGAAAAGCACCTGTATATGTTACTAGTACTTCTACATTTGGTCCGTATAAAGGGGTGTAAGTCAGCAGTAGCAGGGCTATAAAGGAGTGTAAATCAGCAGTAGTAGGGCTGTGGGATAGTAAGAAGCGTTAGGGTGATATTTGTGGATAGTGTTACATTGTGGTATAAGCACTTTACCATGCACTAATGCAATTGCATGTAAATCTAGGCAATATATCATATAAATCAGGTAACTGAATAATTTACTTGTCTGTTTGCAGTTCTTACTCTTATATCCAAATGGGCAATGACAGACCTTGCTTACATGTGTGGAGCTACTGGGAGGACCACAGCTGGAGGTTGTACAATAGTAACTGGATAGTAAAGATTGCTGAGCGTCTGGTAAGGAAAACAAATTCCCAGCATCACACCCTCCTTTATACACTGCAACTCCTTTAGTACACAATCTGTCAACTGCTTAGATAAAGAAACTTTTAAAGCCCCCCATACACATTAGATTAATATAGGTAAAACCCATCGATATTGCTGGTTTCGGACAACACTGTAATGTGTATAGGAGATCCGGACAATTTTTTGTCAAGGGAGAGATTGATCTGGACTACCGATCCTTTTTTTCTCCCGGAGATAATCCAGAACCCAGGAGCACTTGTCCGAACAAGCACTCCTATGTACGTGAGAGGCGGCTCAGATGGCTGCATCGTTCAGCCGACAGCCATATCACGTGTATAGCGGTGTTTACATGTTCTATATTAACTGTTTCAGACAGTGATAGTATTTATAACATGCCACGTTTCCAAATCACAGCCAATTTGATTGGTTGACAACAAGAAGCTCTATATTATTATTTACAGTGAGTGATATGTATATCACCCACTATATATAGTGAGTATGCTTGACTACCAAACGCATTTCAGACAGGTGTCTTTAGACATCGCAATGACTAAAGACACCTGTCTGAAACATGTTTGTTAGCCAAATCTCAGCTCTGAATTTGCGACTTTTTAAACTTTTTGTTACTGACGCACCCCTGGGCCTGTATCGCGCAGCGTTGCGCACGCGGGAGCTTACCCAGAGCCGGATCAGATGGGGGTAGTAGTCTCGTGGCGGTGACCCGGTCCGTGCCCAGGGAGTCAAACTAAGTGGCGAGTCTATTAGCAGTAGATGTTGGATGACTACGCCACCCGTTGAATGCAGCTTTGGAGCTGCCGCTGCAGGGCAGACCGCTGAGGCCGGTGGAAGGATGGTGCAGCGGGGATGGTATAACCCCCAACGGGAGGGGTATGGCCTCAGGGCAGCCGACGTGGATGATGGGGGTAGCAGGAACCACTCAGAGACGATGCGTGTAGTTCAGGGTCTTTACTGGTGACAAAGATAGACCCTCCCGGAGTACTTGCTAGCGATCGGGGCCTGGTCAGTCCTTGAGCAGATGGGATCTCCCCTGGCCAGGCGGAGTTGTAGGCCTCCCAAACTAACGATACTCTTCTGGCTACCTTGCTAGAAGCGGGTATAAGTAGCCCACGTCCCTGAGTGTACCGTGTGGTGCTCACCCGTATGGCCGGTGACTCGGGGCCTTCTAGTAGCTTCCGCTCCACGACGGCGGTGCTGGTCCCATGCGTGTGACCGTGCCTTCGGGTTTCTTGACCAGAGGACCTGAAATCCCCTGCCTGACGGATTCTGCTGCTGGGTAGGAGTTAGTCCCCACAGCCTCGGACTCCGGGTCCGGTCAGAAATCTTCTCAGTCAGGGCGAGCTCTGCAGCTGCCAGCCCCTGACTCCTTGTAACACTGCTCCCACAGAGCTCCTGTTGTTTCTTCCCATAGCTGCTTCTCTTCTCTGTCTCTACTTCTGGCATGGCCCAGGAGCTGGGCCCAGCCGGAGCCACAGCTCCCTGTCAGCCCTCCTGGCTGAACTATCCCTCTGAACTCCCTAACCCCTGCCTCAGCCCCAGGTTTATACAGGGGAAGTTCTTCCCCTCCCAGGACTGGGCAGGAGGTGTGGCATGCATAGGATTCCTGACCAAGAGACCTCCCACCTGCTCTCAGACATAACATTGCATTACTGTGGAAACCAGACCCCTGGGGTGCCACATTACAACAAAGAGTTTTTTTAATGAAGATTTGGATGCTGGAACCCCTTTTAGTTACTTTATGTGATTTCCCTTGTGGCACAGCAAGTTCCTCTGCATTGTTCATTCTTAATTGGGTGAGCTGATCCTTCCTATTTTTTATTATATGCATTAGATAGTTTTCTTATCCCCCACCTATATGCATGTATGTTCCATTCTGCCGAGGGCACCTGTGTTCTTAGTAGGAAAAGTAGCGTAGACGACAACCAGGCACCTCTTGTGGCACCTTCACAATCCGTATGTGTGCTCCCAGTAAAATAACAACACTTACACTCAACTCTGGCTCTCCAACACCACTGGAACATCACGCGATCCCTGCAGTCAATCAGCGGCCGCTTCACTCTTCCCACCTTCGGACGTATCACATACATCTAGAGTGAGAGCAGCAGCAGCGCTTACTTCCTACGGATGTATGTGATTTGATCAAAGGCAAGGAGGGTGAAGCGGCCGCTGATTGACCACAGGGATCAAGTGACTTAATGTTACGTGATCTCCAGGAGAGCCAGTACTGACACCACTGAAACAGCAGCGACACCGCAGATAAGTATAAGTGTTATTATTTTACTAGGAGCAAAAATACGGATTGGAAAGGGGTTGTCAAAGTAGTGAACAACCCCTTTAACATCCAGAGAGAAAAAGCACTGGGCAGTTGAAATGTAATTGGCCAATCCTTGTTTCCCTGACATCCGACATTGCAATAGTCAAGTGGCCTTCATACACATTAGGGTTGGCCAGCGTCACCAAAATAATCAGGCTCAGCCAACATACAGCTAATATGTATTAGCCAGGTTAAGTTTGTAACCATTCCTTACAGGAACATGGACTTGATGAGGTGGAGAAGTTGACAAGAAGACCCAAATCAAATCCAGAAATTCGTCTAAAACAAGTCTTTGAAGAATTTGTTGCTGGTTGCAAGTAAATTATTTTGTATTTTTATGAAAATGCCTAAATTGTAAATTTTTAAAGACATTCTTATTCCTTCTACACATTATAAATCTAGAAACATTTAAAGGGTTATAACTGATTCATTAACAAATTTCGTTATACAAACTGCATACATTATTACATATATCTCCCAGACCTGATGAAATTTATGAGCCTATAAAAATCTATGTCAGAACTACTGTATAATCCGGATACTACAATGAACATGTTATGAGTCCTAGTATGAGATAGAGAGAGCTCATGAGTCCAAGTGTAGTTTCCACCAACCAATCCAGCCTGACTGACAGCTGCAGCTTGCACTGAGCAGCGTGAGATGCTCAGACGCAGAGGAGGAACACTCTAAGAGCAGTCAATCAGGCTGGGTCGGAAGTGATTGAAAATCTATGTCAGAAAGGCTGTATAATAATTTTTGAAAGTTTAAACTCAAAGTAAGTACACCAGCGTTGTAAGGTCTAAGTGGTCTATCTAATAATGTACGCAGCTTTTACTATGAAATCTGGTGACAAATCTACTCTAGGTTCAAGTTTCACCCAGGATGTTTCAGGGGGTCTATTGATTTTGTGATGGTTAGTTTGTGTTTGTGCTGCAGACTTTAATTAAATGTATAGATGTGATAACTAATTTTGTGGTCAATGTGCTATTTGCAGGCAATTCTCTCTCAGCGCTGGAAAGAAAACCATGGCTCGACCAAACAACCTTGATCAATGCAGGTTGAAGTCTCTTCCCTACAACATTGTAAGTCTGTTTCAGGCATAAAAAGAATTTCTGCTTTCTATAAAGTGGACATCCAAACCAAAAAGGAGACTATAAATAAACAAAGTTTTACCGTTAGGGTACGTGCACACGATCAGAAATCGCTGCTGATTGGACGCAGCACACTTGCGCTGTGTGCAAACCGCAGCAGTCACATGTTCCAACATAGTGGATGGAATTTCTAGAATTCCCATGTCCGCTATGCGCCACTGCAGATCATCCTTGGAAACTGACATGCGGCGCATCTTTCCAGACCACAGCATGTCAATTTCTCTGGCGGGTCCGCATGAGGACTTTCCCCATAGACCTAACCTCTATGAGGAAAGTCCGCAAGTAGAAAAAAAATGGTGCCGCTCATTAGCATATTGAGTAAAAGCAGCCGCCGGCTTCTCCACAGAGTTGGGGTCGCAGCAGGCTCTGGATGGTGGGAACGTAGCCTTAGATCCATTTTATACTGCATTTTAAGAACTGTGCTGCTAATTCAGCTCTATTTCTTACATGAAACCTGTCAGGGTATCAGAATATCATGAGATCCTGATAGACAAAAAATGAATCGGTCACATGGAGAAGAGTCAGCTGTGCAGCTTGTTTCTGCTTGGTGCAGCTTGTTTCTGCTTGGTGCAGCTTGTTTCTGCTTGGTGCAGCTTGTCCCTGCTTGGTGCAGCTTGTCCCTGCTTGGTGCAGCTTGTTCCTGCTTGGTGCAGCTTGTCTCTGCTTGGTGCAACTTGTCTCTGCTTGGTGCGGCTTGTTCCTGCTGGGTGCAGCTTGTCCCTGCTTGATGCAGCTTGTCCTTGCTTGGTGCAGCTCGTCCCTGCTTGGTGCAGCTTGTCCCTGCTTGGTGCAGCTTGTTCTTGCTTGGTGCAGCTTGTTCCTGCTTGGTGCAGCTTGCTTGGTGCAGCTTGTCCCTGCTTGGTGCAGCTTGTTCCTGCTTGGTGCAGCTAGTCTCTGCTTGGTGCAGCTTGTCCCTGCTTGGTGCAGCTTGCCCCTGCTTGGTGCAGCTAGCCCCTGCTTGGTACAGCTTGTCCCTGCTTGGTGCAGCTTGTCTCTGCTTGGTGCAGCTTGTCTCTGCTTGGTGCAGCTTGTTTCTGCTTGGTGTAGCTTGTTCCTGCTTGGTGCAGCTTGTTCCTGCTTGGTGCAGCTTGTCTCTGCTTGGTGCAGCTTGTCCCTGCTTGGTGCAGCTTGTTCCTGCTTGGTGCAGCTTGTCTCTGCTTGGTGCAACTTGTCTCTGCTTGGTGCGGCTTGTTCCTGCTGGGTGCAGCTTGTCCTTGCTTGGTGCAGCTTGTCCTTGCTTGGTGCAGTTCGTCCCTGCTTGGTGCAGCTTGTCCCTGCTTGGTGCAGCTTGTTCTTGCTTGGTGCAGCTTGTTCCTGCTTGGTGCAGCTTGCTTGGTGCAGCTTGTCCCTGCTTGGTGCAGCTTGTTCCTGCTTGGTGCAGCTAGTCTCTGCTTGGTGCAGCTTGTCCCTGCTTGGTGCAGCTTGCCCCTGCTTGGTGCAGCTAGCCCCTGCTTGGTACAGCTTGTCCCTGCTTGGTGCAGCTTGTCCCTGCTTGGTGCAGCTTGTCTCTGCTTGGTGCAGCTTGTTTCTGCTTGGTGTAGCTTGTTCCTGCTTGGTGCAGCTTGTTCCTGCTTGGTGCAGCTTGTCTCTGCTTTGTGCAGCTTGTCTCTGCTTTGTGCAGCTTGTCCCTGCTTGGTCCAGCTTGCCCCTGCTTGGTGCAGCTTGCCCCTGCTTGGTACAGCTTGTCCCTGCCTGGTGCAGCTTGTCCCTGTTTGGTGCAGCTTGTCTTTGCTTCGTGCAGCTTGTTTCTGCTTGGTGTAGCTTGTTCCTGCTTGGTGCAGCTTGTCCCTGCTTGGTGCAGCTTGTCCCTGCTTGGTGCAGCTTGTCCCTGCTTGGTGCAGCTTGTCCCTGCTTGGTGCAGCTTGTCCCTGCTTGGTGCAGCTTGTCTCTCCTTGGTGCAGCTTGTCCCTGCTTGGTACAGCTTGTCCCTGCTTGGTGCCGCTTGTCCCTGCTTGGTGCAGCTTGTCTCTGCTTCGTGCAGCTTGTTTCTGCTTGGTGTAGCTTGTTTCTGCTTGGTGTAGCTTGTTCCTGCTTGGTGCAGCTTGTCTCTGCTTGGTGCAGCTTGTCCCTGCTTGGTGCAGCTTGCCCCTGCTTGGTGCAGCTTGCCCCTGCTTGGTACAGCTTGTCCCTGCTTGGTGCAGCTTGTCCCTGCTTGGTGCAGCTTGTCTCTGCTTGGTGCAGCTTGTCCCTGCTTGGTGCAGCTTGTCCCTGCTTGGTGCAGTTTGTCCCTGCTTGGTGCAGCTTGTTCCTGCTTCGTGCAGCTTGTTTCTGCTTGGTTTGGCTTGTTCCTGCTTGGTGCAGCTTGTCTCTCTTTAGTGCAGCTTGTCCCTGCTTGGTGCAGCTTGTTCCTGCTTGGTGCAGCTCATCCCTGTTTGGTGCAGCTTGTTCCTGCTTGGTGCAGCTTGTCCCTGCTTGGTGCAGCTTGTCCCTGCTTGGTGCAGCTTGTCCCTGCGTGGTGCAGCTTGTCCCTGCTTGGTGCAGCTTATCCCTGCTTGGTGCAGCTTGTCCCTGCTTGGTGCAGCTTGTTCCTGCTTGGTGCAGCTTGTCTCTGCTTGGTGCAGCTTGTCCCTGCTTGGTGCAGCTTGTTCCTGCTTGGTGCAGCTTGTCCCTGTTTGGAGCAGCTTGTCCCTGCTTGGTGCAGCTTGTCCCTGTTTGGTGCAGCTTGTTCCAGCTTGGTGCAGCTTGTTCCAGCTTGGTGCAGCTTGTTCCAGCTTGGTGCAGCTTGTTCCTGCTTGGTGCAGCTTGTCCCTGCTTGGTGCAGCTTGTCCCTGTTTGGTGCAGCTTGTTCCTGCTTGGTGCAGCTTGTTCTTGCTTGGTGCAGCTTGTTCCTGCTTGGTGCAGCTTGTCCCTGTTTGGTGCAGCTTGTTCCTGCTTTGTGCAGCTTGTCCCTGCTTGGTGTAACTTGTCCCTGCTTGGTGCAGCTTGTTCCTACTTGGCACGGCTTGATTTGCAGGTCTCTTCCACATGCAAACTGCACTAGCAAGTGGAGCCGGAAGAGGAGAAGCAAGTGAGAGGTTACCCAGTAGACCCTTTTCCTTTTGTTTGGACTTTTGTCCTTGTGCCCAGCTTGTTTTTAAAACTGTGACTGGCTTTTCATATACCAGACTTAAACAGAAGCCTGCTTAAGTCAAATGTATTAAAGAGCACCTGGCTTTGAATAAATTTGCTGCATATTGGAGTATCCATGTGCAACAAACTGTAATTTGGACCGGCTGTGAACTCACATAGATTTCTGCTAAAATTTATGCCAATTTTTAGGTGTAAATTATAGTACATATGTTAGGCTGCATTTGCAACACTCTTCTTCACTATGTTCCCCTCATGTTACATTGTAAAAAATGACACATTTTTGTGCAAAATGTGTGCCAACATCTCTCACTTTTTTTTTCCCACAGAAAATGTATGCAAATAGCTTAAAGGGACTGTCATGTAAAATATTGCTATTAACTTGCAGATATGGTGTTAATCTGCAGGTTAATAGCGTTTTGACACCATGTGGCTGCCCCACTGGCAGCCCCACTGCCGCGAGGAAATGAACTTTATTCCCTTCTATAAGCTCGCTCTTCAGTCATATGGGTGGGCCGACGCAAGTTCAGTCACCGCTCAGTGCATATAGAGTGGCGGCTGTAATAGCGCCCCTAGCACTGACTGATAGCTGGCCTTAATGCTGAGTTGGCTGACAGTCAGTGCCAGGGGTGCATTTACATCCACTGCTCACTACGCACTGAGCGGTGGCTGAAACCATGAAAGCGCCACCCCTATGACTGAAAGAGAGAGGCTGCTGTAGGGAATAAAGTTAATTTCCTCCCGGCTCTCAATGTGGTGGCCATATAGTATCAGAAAGCTATGAACCACAGATTATCCCCATATCTGCAGCCTAATAGTGTTATTTTACATGACAGGTTTCCTTTAATAAATCTCTCCAGCAGTGGCATTTCATAGTAAAACGTAGATCTCTGCAGTTAGGCAGTCAGCAGGTTTTTAGATTACCTGTGGTTCAGGCAGCATGAAACTGATGACAGGTTTCCTGAGTTAATACTGTGTAGAAAGCATATAATGATTATTCTCTAACAGTCATATAAATCTGACACTAATACAGTGGCAATCAAAAGTTTTTAATTTTTTTAAAAATGTGATTACTTCTGTCTGGTTGTTGTGATGTCATTTCCCTGGTGATGAATTGAAAGTGCATAAAGTATTCGTCATGCAAGACTTTAACCCCTTTAACCCTCCGTCAGGAATAACTGATCTGACAGGTGCAGCTCTTTTAGTTTAATTTCTCCCTCCTCACCAGATTGTCAGGAAATTCCCCACCAAAGCATCAAGAGTCAGGAAGGTATTGGGGACCTTCCTGACTCTTGATGCTTTGTGAAGCCTGATATCATAGTTGTACTGCAAAGACCCAGGACAGCAGATATAACTATGCTGCCTTCTTAGACAACATTGTTCCCGAACACGTCACACTATATAAGGTTGGTATTTTATGTTTTTAGTCATCACAATTGTTAATTTAGCTTGTTTTATGAATGGATAGTGCAAAGTTTGTGGATATTTCAAAGAAATAACTAAGGTTTTCTTACAAATGAAAGTTCGGCTCAAAAGATTCCGCCCAGAAGATGATAGTGAAAATACACCACCTCTACCACCTCCCAAAAGAAGGAGATGCACCACGTGCACCATGGAAAGGCTTTCTAATTATGAATGTCACAAATGTCATAATGCAATCTGCCTGACACATGCAAAAATGATGTGCAATTCTTGCTCTTTTCTCTGCAAATGTGTTTTTTTCTAGTGAACCTTTAACATGTAATTCTGAATGAATATGTGTCTAATACCATTTTAGGTACCTTTAAAATTAAGATTTTTACCCTAAATTTACTTTTTAATAATAGTTATCTGTTGAAAACTGAGGGCTATTTGGCGGGAGTTGTGAAATATGTGTACTTTTAGAGTTATTACTTTTATGGTAAGTAAATGGGTTTTTATGTACCTGATTATGTGTACTCTCTTTTATTACATCCATATGTAGGTCACTGATCACTTTTAGAGCACTGAAATTGAGAAAATTAGATATTAGGCATTTTTCTAGCCTGCTCTTGACAGGAGCATTGTAACTGAACTTGTTAGTGAAAACAATGTTCCTGACGGAGGGTTAAAGCCCAAGACGTATTAATACGTATCTGCGCCCTGGGCTTTAAAAGCCTGATATGTATTAATACATCATTGCGATCGCGCCCGCACACACGCTGAGCGGGTGCGATCGCCGCCGGGTGTCAGCTGATTGTCACAGCTGACATCCGGTGCTATGTGCTGGGAGCAGTCCCGCACCGCTCCCAGCACATTAACCCCCGCAATGCTATATTGCGGTGGCAAGGGGAGGTGATCGCAATACTCACCTCCTCTTCCGGTCTCCACTGCTGTCTGCCGCAGATTCCCGGATGTTGCCATGATGACCCGATGTCGTCATAACAACATCCGGGTCACTAGACAGCAGGAAAATATTTTGGTCATGCGCAGTACATGACCAAAATATCTTCTGCATCTGCAGCACTGACAGCCAGTATAGCACGGGGATGGTGCTGCATTCCTGTGCTATACAGGCGATCAAAATAAAAAAATGTGAAAGTCCTATAGTGGGACGCAGAATAAAAGTGAAAAAAGTGTCAGGAAGTGAAAAAAATTTTTTAAAAAAATTGTAAAAATATAAAAAGAAAATAAAAAAATAATCCACCAAAAATAAAAATATAATGTACCCATCAATAAATATTATTATGAAAAAAACAAAAAAAAACAATAAAAGTACACATATTTGGTATCGCCGCGTCCGGAACGACCTGACCTATAAAAGCGTCCTGCTAGTTAACCCATTTAGTGAACACGGTAATAAAAAAAAAAACAAAGCAAAAAACAATGCTTTATCATCATACCTCCAAACAAAAAATGGAATAACACGCAATCAAAAAGACGAATATAAATAAAAATGGTACCACTGAAAACATTATCTTGTCCCGCAAAAATCAAGCCGCCATACAGCTCCATCAGCCAAAAAATAAAAAAGTTATAGCACTCAGAACAAAGCGATCCAAAAAAATATTTTTTTTTAATAAAATAGCTTATATTGTGTAAAAGCGCCAAAACATAAATGTGGGACCACTGTAAACGTACTGACCCGAAAAATAAAGCTACCTTATAAATTTTACCACATGCGGAGCATCATGGAAAAAATCCCATAAAAACAATTTTTGTTTATTCTGCCTCCCAAGAATCGGAATAGAAAGCGATCAAAAAATGACTCTGTCGGCCAAAATATGGAAAAATTATGGCTCTCAAAATATGGCGATGCAAAAACCAGATTTTACAAAACAACGCGTCTTTTAGTGTGTGACAGCTGTGAATCATAAAAACCCGATATGATTCTAGTACCGCTGTAATCGCACTGACCCGAAGAATAAAGTCGTCTTATCACTTATACCGCACGAGGAACAGCATAAAAAATAAACACTAGGGTTAGGGTTGGGGTTAGGGTTGGGCTAGGGTTAGGGTTGTGCTAGGGTTAGGGTTGGGCTAGGGTTAGGTTTGGGGTTAGGGTTGGGTTAGTGTTGGGCTAGGGTTAGGGTTGGGGTTGGGGTTAGGGTTGGGCTAGGGTTAGGGTTGGGGTTGGGATTTTTTCCAAAAGTAAAAAAAAAAAAGATGACGATATGGCGACTAGTGTTGAGCGCAAGTGCTCGCTACTTGAGTTTGCATCGGGTGCTCGGGTATGTACTGAGTATCGGGGGTGCTTGAATGACATGCTCGAGTCTCCGCCCCATATGCTTCATGGCCAAAAAAACCTCGTGGGGATTCCCTGCCATGCACGAACGATCCCCGCATGTTTTTTTGGGGGGTCTAATAACCGTGAAACATGCAAGCGGGGACTCGAGCTGGCCACTCGAGCATGCGCAATACATGGTGCATACCCGAGTACCCGATGCAAACTCAAGTAGCGAGCACTTGCGCTCAAGACTAATGACAACTTATTCAATATGATGACCTAATGTTAGCAAATTCTGTGTTGTATCTCTGGGTTCAAAATGTTCACTATACCCCTTGATAAAATCCCTGAGGGGTCTAGTTTCCAAAATGGTGTCACTTGTGGGGGTTTTCCACTGTTTAGGCACATCAGGGGCACATCCGCTAATTATTCAAGCAAATTTTACATTCAAAAAGTCAAATGGCGCTCCTTCTCTTCCGAGCCATGCCGTGTGCCCAAACAGTGGTTTTCCTCCACATATGGGGTATCTGCTTACTCAGGAGAAATTGTACAACAAACTGCATGGTGAAATTTCTCCTGTTACCCTTATGAAAATGCAAAATTGGGGGCTGAAAAACATATTTGTGGGAAAAATGTGAAAATGTTATTTTTACGGCTCAATGTTCTAAACTTCTGTGAAGCACCTGGGGGTTCAAGGTGCTCACCACACGTCTAGATAAGTTCCCTGAGGGGTCTAGTTTCCAGAATGGTGTCACTTGTGGGGTTTTTCCACTGTTTAGGCACATCAGGGGCTCTCCAAATGCAACATGGCGTCCGCTAATTATTCAAGCAAATTTTACAATCAAAAAGTCAAATGGTGCTCCTCCCTTCCAAACCCTGCCGTGCGCCCAAACAGTGTTTTTTCCCAACGTATGGGGTATCTGTGTGCTCAGGGGAAATTGCACAACAAATTTTGGGGTCCAATTTTTCCTTTTACCCCTGCGAAAATAAAAAAATTGGGTCTAAAGTAACATTTTTGTGAAAAAAAAGTTAAATGTTAATTTTTTCTTCCACATTCCAAAAATTCCTGTGGCGCACCTGAAGGATTAATAAAGTTCTTTAATGTGGTTTTGAGCACCTTGAGGGGTTTTTAGAATGGTGTCACGTTGGGGTATTTTCTGTCATAAAGACCCCTCAAAGTGACTTCAAATGTGATGTGGTCCCTAAAAAAATGGTTTTGTAAATTTTGTTGGAAAAATGAGAGATCGCTGGTCAGCTTTTAACCCTTATAGGTCCCTAATAAAAAAAAAAAATTGGTTCCAAAATTGTGCTGATGTAAAGTAGACATGTGGGAAATGTTATTTATTAACTATTTTGTGTGACATACAGTACAGACCAAAAGTTTGGACACACCTTCTCATTTAAAGATTTTTCTGCATTTTCATGACTTTGAAAATTGTACATTCACACTGAAGGCATCAAAACTATGAATTAACACATGTGGAATTATATACTTAACAAAAAAGTGTGAAACAACTGAAAATATGTCTTATATTCTAGGTTCTTCCAAGTAGCCACCTTTTGCTTTGATGACTGCTTTGCACACTCTTGGCATTCTCTTGATGAGCTTCAAGAGGTAGTCACCGGAAATGGTTTTCACTTCACAGGTGTGCCCTGTCAGGTTTAATAAGTGGGATTTATTGCCTTATAAATGGGGTTGGGACCATCAGTTGTGTTGTGCCGAAGTCTGGTGGATACACAGCTGATAGTCCTACTGAATAGACTGTTAGAATTTGTATTAAGGCAAGAAAAAAGCAGCTAAGTAAAGAAAAATGAGTGGCCATCATTACTCTAAGAAATGAAAGTCAGTCAGTCCGAAAAATTGGGAAAACTTTGAAAGTGTCCCCAAGTGCAGTTGCAAAAACCATCAAGCGCTACAAAGAAACTGGCTCACATGAGGACCGCCCCAGGAAAGGAAGACCAAGAGTCACCTCTGCTTCTGAGGATAAGTTTATCCGAGTCACCAGCCTCAGAAATCGCAGGTTAACAGCAGCTCAGATTAGAGACCAGGTCAAATCCACACAGAGTTCTAGCAGCAGACACATCTCTACAACAACTGTTAAGAGGAGACTTTGTGCAGCAGGCCTTCATGGTAAAATAGCTGCTAGGAAACCACTGCTAAGGACAGGCAACAAGCAGAAGAGACTTGTTTGGGCTAAAGAACACAAGGAATGGACATTAGACCAGTGGAAATCTGTGCTTTGGTCTGATGAGTCCAAATTTGAGATCTTTGGTTCCAACCACCGTGTCTTTGTGCGACGCAGAAAAGGTGAACGTATGGACTCTACATGCCTGGTTCCCACCGTGAAGCATGGAGGAGGAGGTGTGATGGTGTGGGGGTGCTTTGCTGGTGACACTATTGGTGATTTATTCAAAATTGAAGGCATACTGAACCAGCATGGCTACCAAAGCATCTTGCAGCGGCATGCTATTCCATCTGGTTTGCGTTTAGTTGGACCATCATTTATTTTTCAACAGGACAATGACCCAAAACACACCTCCAGGATGTGTAAGGGCTATTTGACCAAGAAGGAGAGTGATGGGGAGCTACGCCAGATGATCTGGCCTCCACAGTCACCAGACCTGAACCCAATCGAGATGGTTTGGGGTGAGCTGGACCGCAGAGTGAAGGCAAAAGGGCCAACAAGTGCTAAGCATCTCTGGGAACTCCTTCAAGATTGTTTGAAGACCATTTCCGGTGACTACCTCTTGAAGCTCATCAAGAGAATGCCAAGAGTGTGCAAAGCAGTCATCAAAGCAAAAGGTGGCTACTTTGAAGAACCTAGAATATAAGACATATTTTCAGTTGTTTCACACTTTTTTGTTAAGTATATAATTCCTCATGTGTTAATTCATAGTTTTGATGCCTTCAGTGTGAATGTACAATTTTCATAGTCAAGAAAATACAGAAAAATCTTTAAATGAGAAGGTGTGTCCAAACTTTTGGTCTGTACTGTATCTCTCTGATTTAAGGGCATAAAAATTAAAATTTAGAAAATTGCGAAATTTTCCAAATTTTCGCCAAATTTCCATTTTTTTCACAAATAAACGCAAGTGATATTGAAGAAATTTTACCACAATCATGAAGTACAATATGTCACGAAAAAAATATCTCAGAATCAGGGGATCCGTTGAAGCGTTCCAGAGTAATTACCTCATAAAGTGACAGTGGTCAGAATTGTAAAAACTGGCCTGGTCATTAACGTGCAAACCACCCTCGGTGGTAAAGGGGTTAAGACACTTTTGGAGCTTCCAAAACAGGCAATTCAATTATAAAACTACAGATTTTAAATGTTATATTAGCAAAGGAACTTAGAAACTACACTAAAAAATGTCACAGTTTTGCCTTCTTTACCATTTAAAATGCCGTCCAATCAGCAGACACCATGTTATAGAGAGGGGGGGAGTTGAGGAGCTTGGTATATAGTTTTGTGAAAAAAAAATTCAGTATAACATGTTTTTTCATAATTTAATCCTCCACTCTTTCTGCAATTTTTGGTCCAGTGGGCGGTCCTATCAGTGATTGAAAACTACATCTGTATGTACACTTATACATAGAAAACTGTCAATCACTGATAGGACCGACCACTGGATCAAAAGTTCTAGAAAGGGAAGAGATTTAAATGATTAAAACAGAGATTATCCTGTACATTTTCTCACAAAACTATATATCAGCCTCCTTAGCTGCCCCTGCTCTATGACATGTGGCCTGCAGATGACAGGTTCCCTTTAAGTGGGTCTTACCATGCAATTTTTCAGAGATCCAATCATTAATTTGAAGTTATTCTGTTATACTTTCTCTTTTCAGATCCTCTATGCTAAACAGGCCATAAGAGCCAGTCGGAAGCTGACCAAGCACAATGTGAAGGAGAAGATTAATGATGCCAGGAAAATTCTAACAAAAGTTAGATTCTTGGCTAAAATGGTGCGTTTACCCTTTAAGTAGTAGAATTGTGCCTTAGCTTTGAACTATTGGCTTTCATTGAACCTTTAGTGTAGACTGAACGTATGAATGATGTGTGATCTTTTGGTGTTGCCCATGAGAGTTTGCGTAGAGATTTGTTCATATTGATTGTACACAGCAGTGGAATATTTGTACAGGCGTATAACCAATCATTGGGATTGTAGTTTTAATGGTTCATAAGCTTTGCAAAATGTAAGAATTATGAGCGTTCATGGGAAAGAAAGATCTGTTTGTAAAATGCCATTTTACTTTAAAGTTCAATTTCCTAACAAAATGTAACAATTGGAATTTATGCAATTGAATAATTAGCAAGGCTGTGAGAAATCTTAAAAGGGGTGTCCAAAAATGACATACTGGTGACTGATTTTTAGGATTAATTATCACTGTCAGATCAGTGGGGGGGTCGACACTTGGCACCTTCTCTGGGTACTGCAGTTTAGCTCTCATTCACTTTAATAGATGCCAGAGATGCAGTACCCAAGAATCACCACTACACTGTGTATGGAGCAGTGCTGTTTACAGCTGATCGGTGGGGATGCCAAATATCAAACGCCTACTGATCCCAGGGATAGATCAATATCACAGTACTGGACAGCCCCTTTAATTTTCTGATATTTGTCCTAGAATTATCAGACAACAGTCTATACTCCAGTGGCAGAATGCATCCACTAACAATAGCACGCACAGCATGTCTTCAGTGCTGTACAGGACCTGTACTGAAGGTGCAGATATAATGTGATTTCTTTGATTTACAGCCGCAGTGCACTCTTCCAGATGTACTCATATGGATGTTCAGCAATAACAAGCGAGTGGCGTATGCACGAATCCCAGCACAAAACATCCTCTACTCTGTAGTAGAAGAGGAGAAGGGGAAGGACTGCGGCAAGATCTCTACAATATATTTCAAGGTGAAAAATACTACAATGGAATTACATTTTTTTTCTATCTTCTTGTTCTATAATTGTTTTTTCATTGAGGCATACCCCTACATAAATGTGACATGCAGAAGTAGTGCTGTTGCTTTAAAAGCATTCAGCAACTATTAGAAGTAATACAAGCACATGAGACAGGAAGTGTTGTGCTCCAGAAGCATCCAGCAACTAGAGGGGTTAACACAGTCACAGGAGAAGGGGAGTGTTTTAGCAGAGCCCCAGGGGGGTTGTGGGGAAGTGGTGGACTGTCTGGCTGGAGCTGAAGAGGAAGAGTGTGTGTGTGTTCTGTATCTCACAGAAGCGCCCCTGCAAGTGAAAAGGATTCAAGTCAGGAGTGAAGCTAAGCACAGGTCAGGTAGAGTTCCTGAACTAACAGTGCAGAGTATTGTCAGGCAGAAAGATAAGGACTGGAAGAAATGGTGTCACAGGGATCATCTCCCTCAGCAAACTCTCCCCACCTCCTCCATCTCACTGTGCTGTAAAGAATGCTGTGTTCATTAATGTACATTGCATTAGAACTGTACTACTGAGAAGACTGTGAACTGCTGTGCTGCTAAGGAAACTGTACTGTTTGTCACTGGAGCCTGTTGCTCATAAGACTTAACTTGCACTGGCTGTGCAGCTTCTAATTAAATGCTACTGTTCTACTGCTTATGAGGACTCTTGTCAAGTGTGTCTGGTCAGCAAGTGAAGCAACCTACCTGTCGGTGCCTGAGGGTCAATACCTCTGTGTGCCTGAGAGAAGCTGCCGCACATGGTCTATGGTCGCCCTGAGTAACGGTTCCCCCCGAATTCCAAAGAATTCATGTAACCTGTTTCGCCCCTATCTGAACCTAGCGATGTGCGTGTAACATAGACATAGAAATAAAATAGAACATATTGGAAGCTGGCACCACCAACAGATGGCGATTATAAGCTTACTACATTATACATTGAGCTCAATAATAAAACAATTCTTTTTTACCTATAGTATCGCTTTTTACCTGTAGATATAGGGTCAATTTAAACCCTGTGTAGTGGGCTTATTGGAAGGGCGGCTACAGGAAGAAAATTAAGTTTTATTCTCCCTGTTGCCTCTTGCTTCCAGTTATCGGGCGGTACAAAGAGCTGCTATAGTCGCTTCTCACAACACAGTGATTGTGGCCGTAATCACCACATTTCTATTGACAGCTTGATCTGCACACATTTACTGCACAAACGCTGCAGAATGGGCTGTCAATCTTTGTGCAGGGGGGAGTGATTACATCCACAATCATTATATAGTGAGTAATAACTGTTACAGCCCCCTGCACCGCCCCATTGACTGGAAGCAAGTGACTGCAGGGAAAATAAAACTTTACTTTCCCCCTGTAGCAGCGCTTCCTATTACGCTGGGTACCTTAAGATTAACCCTATATCCCCAGGTAAGTAGTGTTTCTCGAGGTGACCGCTTCCCTTTAAGATTTTAAGCTCCCTCTAATGGTGGTTGCAAGCTAGCAAAATGTTAGTTTTAAAGGATTTTTTTTAATTTGCTTGACAACAGATAGCGTGATAACATAATAAACCCCTCATCTGTCCAGTGCTGCTTCTCCGCTGCTCTCCACCATTCCCGCTGCTCATCACGTGCTGTATATCATTCATTGCAGCTATTCAGTAGCCTCAGCAGTCACATCCTGTACATGCTAGCATCATGTAGCAGCTGCAACAGCAAACAAGATTTTAGGGTGTATAAAAGAGAGATAAAATCCTGTGATCCCAACGTATTGTTACCCCTTTATAAATCACTGGTGAGGCCACATCTGGAATACGGGATCCAGTTTTGGGCTGCATATTTTAAAATGGATATTCAGAAGTTAGTCAGTTCAAAGGCGGGCAACTAGATTATTACAAGGGATGGAAGGCCTATTATATGATGAGAGGTTGGAAAAGTTGAGATTGTTTAGCTTAGAAAAAAGACGTCTCAGAGGAGATCTCATTTACATGTTGTGACAGAGTCACTGGTATGATTTATGAGGGGAGGTATGTGTTACACGGGTTGCTAGCCTGTGTGAACTGAAGCCAATAAATTTTCTGCCAGCATGTTATATGCTGGAGGGTTAACTCACTTAAAGGGCGTGGTTTTAGGGGAATGACATAGTGATGGGAGGGACGTCATTCCCCATACCTCCACCTCAGGGTGTGGCTGAGCAAAGTTTAAATGTTCAGTCCTGTTTTTTTTTTCTCTGTGTTGTGTTTGCAGAGGCAAGGTCTCCAGACTGGACAGTCATAGCTCAGGAGGGAGCTGAAGGCTGGACACAACCTGTGTGGGCGAACCCCACACACATATATGGACTGTGCTACAGTTTATCTTTTGTTTTGTTGTTTTGCCAAGTAAGGCTGTATTTATTTTGCAGGAGTGCAGAGCTTTATGCTGGTTAATAAAGCCAGCAAAGAAAGCCCGGGTTCCTGAGTCTACTTCCCGAAGTGGCCGAGCGAGTCGTCCTACCACAATGTATAAATATATGTGTGGTCAATAGAAAGGACTAGCACATGACTTATTCCTTCCAAAGACCATACTGAGGACCAGGGGGCACTTATTACGGGTGGAAGAAAGGCGATTCCGGCATCTAAACAGGAAAGGATTCTTTACAGTCAGAGCAGTAAGACTGTGGAATGCCCTACCACAAGAAGTAGAAATGGCCGACACTATAACAGCTTTCAAAAAAGGGCTGGATGATTTCTTCAGCATAAATAAGATTGTGGGTTATAGATAATTTAGTGACAAAAATGTGTAGCGGATGGAGAAAGGTTGAACTCGATGGACGTAGGTCTTTTTTCAAACTATGTAACTATGTCTAAGGCCAATGATAGTCTACAGTGGTCAAGGTAATAATGTACAGCATGTCACCATTGTAGCAGTGGGGCACTGGAATAATAGGGGATTTCTAGGGTAAATTTTGGTTCTATTATTATTCTTTCTTCTGTCAGGCAAACATCTAGGCTACAAGTCTGCAGTCACTCTATGTGACTGCAGACTTGTGAATCCTCACATCACACGCAGTGCACACTCAGGTGATTCTTCTGAGGTCAGATAACCACTTAAATGACCAATCTATGTACTTGGAATGGAATTTGGAGCTTTGTATCAGAAAAATTCATGATAAAAATGCTAATAATTTAATTAACATTACATTTTTAATCTACTTAAAGCAAAAAAAAAAATGCTTAGAAAGATGGTTGTAGGTGCCATGCAGTTCTACAAATCTATTGAGTTGCATTTGAAGTGATGTATTATAAGATATAAGTATTAGTGTGCACAGTGTGCCGGCCTCCAGACACCGGAGGGGGCGATGCAGGGAGACGGTAACTGGTTTTCATTTGCTGCTCCCACTTTGCGCAGCTTCCTGGGTCAGACTGCAGGGGAGCGACTACCCCCTCCCTTTGTGCTCTGCTCTGTCCTGTCTTCATGGCCGTCCAGTTTGTAAGCATCCTATGCTCAACCCGGGTCCTTTTTCCCTTATGGGAGCTACTTTGCGACTATGGCCGTCGCTTATCTCTTCTGTCTCGGACGCTCTGAAATTCCCTCCCAGGGCACTTTCTTCATTTTATGTACTATGTTCCATCTTGGCCCGTTACATTTGTGAGCTATAAACTCTGGGCCGTACTGCTAGGCGCCCTAACCCAGGACCCATCTCCGATCGATCACTCTGTTCTTTCAGTCACTTTTCTTCTGTTTCTCTGCTCAAGATCTCTCTATCCTCTGTCTCCTTTCTCATTATGGACACCCACGTCATGTGGTACTGCTCACATTCTCCTTAGGTCTTTTCTCTATGCACACTGAGCACTGTCTGATATTCTAACAGGAAATTGTCTTTCACACTTCAAAATACTTTTGTAACAATACACATGTTCTTCAAGGGGGAACATGGACAGTATGTCCATCTCCTTACATATCTATATGTGTCATGTATAAGATATGTGTATGTCCTGTATAGAGTGCAGTATATGCATGGGGTATTATGTATATGTGTGTGTCATGTATAGGTGTAATCATAGAATCATAGAATGGTAGAGTTGGAAGGGACCTCCTGGGTCATCTGGTCCAACCCCCTGCTCAAAGCAGGATTCACTAAATCATCTCAGACAGATGTCTGTCCAGCCTCTGTTTGAAGACGTCCATTGAAGGGGAGCTCACCACCTCTCGTGGCAGCCTGTTCCACTCATTAATCACCCTAACTGTCAAAAAGTTTTTTCTAATATCTAATCTGTGTCTCCTCCCATTTAGTTTCATCCCATTGCTTCTAGTCTTTCCTTGTGCAAATGAGAATAAAGATGATCCTTCTACAATGTGACAGCCCTTGACATATTTGTAGACAGCTATTAAGTCTCCTCTCAGTCTTCTTTTTTGCAAGCTAAACATTCCCAAATCCTGCAACCGTTCCTCATAGGACATAGTTTGCAGACCAGTCACCATTCTGGTCGCTCTTCTCTGAACTTGCTCCAGTTTGTCTATGTCTTTTTTAAAATGTGGTTCCCAAAACTGTACACAGTATTCCAGATGAGGTCTGACCAAAGAGGAGTAAAGACCGATAATGACTTCACGTGATCTAGACTGTATGCTTCTGTTAATACATCCCAGAGTTGTATTTGCCTTTTTTGCTGCTGCATCACACTGTTGACTCATGTTCAGTCTATGATCTATTAGTATACCTAAGTCTTTTTCACATGTACTGTTGCTTAGCTCTATTCCTCCCATTCTGTATATGCTTTTTTCATTTTTATTGCCCAGATGTAGTACTTTGCATTTTTCCCTGTTAAAAACCATTCTGTTGCTTGCTGCCCACTGCTCCAGTTTATTTAGGTCTTTTTTAATCCTCTCTCTCTCTTCTCTAGTATTAGCTATCCCTCCTAGCTTTGTGTCATCAGCAAATTTAATCAGTTTACCCTCAATTCCTTCATCTAAATCATTGATAAAGATGTTGAACAATACAGGTCCCAGGATGGAGCCCTGTGGTACCCCACTTGAGACCTTCATCCAGCTGGATGTGAAGCCATTTACAACCACCCTTTGAGTCCGATCACTAAGCCAGTTATGAATCCACCTAACAGTTGCCTGGTCCATTGCATACTTGGTCATTTTTTCAATAAGGATGGTGTGAGATACTTTGTCAAATGCTTTGCTGAAGTCAAGATATACTATATCTACAGCATTTCCCTGATCCACCCAGTCAGTGATTCTGTCATAGAAGGAAATTAAATTAGTCTGACATGACTTGTTAGTTACAAACCCATGCTGACTCTGGTTAATCACTTCATTCTTATCCATGTACTTACATACATGTTGTTTAATAATTTGTTCAAAGATCTTTCCTGGTATAGAAGTCAGACTCACCGGCCTATAGTTCCCTGGGTCCACCTTCTTCCCCTTTTTGAAGATAGGAACAACATTTGCTCTTCTCCAGTCTTCTGGGTCTTCTCCTGTTCTCCAAGAATTTTCAAAGATTATGGAGAGTGGTTCTAAAATTTCTTCTACGATCTCCTTCAGTACTCTGGGGTGTAATTAATCTGGACCTGGAGACTTGAACTCATTTATGTTAGCTAAATATTCCCTCACAATCTTTCTGTTTACAGATAACTTGGATTCTTCTATTCCTTTGAAAGGACAGTGAAGATCAGTTGATGTTACATTTTCTTTCTGAGAGATAACAGATGCAAAATAGGAATTAAAAAGTTCGGCCTTCTCAACATCCTCTCTTACCATTTCTCCATTTTCATCCTGTAAAAATCCTATAGCATCTTTGACTTTTCTTTTACTTTTGACATACCCCCAAAATTCTTTTTTATTGCTTTTGACATATCTTGCAAGCCTTAATTCATTGTCAGCTTTAGCTAACCTGATACGTGCTCTACAGGATCTGCAGACTGCATTATAATCTTCTTTAGATATGCCTCCCTCTTTCCATTTAATAAACATTTCTTTCTTTCTTTTTAGCATGTGTTTAAGTTCTGTGTTCATCCATCCTGGTTTCCTTAAATGCTTCCCATTCTTCCTACTTTTCGGGATTGTTAACGATTGAGCTTTGAGAATCTCATTTTTAAAAATTTCCCATCCTTCCTGGACATTTTTGTCCTTAAGGACATCCAGCCATTGGATCCCTCCTATTCTCTTTCTGAGTCTCTTAAAATCTGCCTTTCTAAAATCTAACCTTGAAGTTTGAGTCTTCACATGTCTTCCTCCTCTAGTTATCCAATATTCTATAATAGCATGATCGCTGCCTCCTAGGGTCCCAGCCACCTTTACCTCCTCAACCATTTCCTCCCTGTTTATAAGGATTAGATCCAAAGTAGCAGATCCCCTTGTTTTCTCCCCTACCTTTTGGAAGATAAAGTTGTCAGCAAGAGAGGATAAGAATTTGCTTGACCTGTTAGTTTTACTTGAGAGAGCTTCCCAACAAATGTCTGGATAGTTGAAATCTCCCATGACCACTACGTCATATTTTTTGGAGAACTTGGTCATTTGATACATAAAGAGTTCATCCATATCTTCAGCTTGCCCAGGTGGCCTGTAGTAAATGCCTACAATGGTGTCCTTTCCGTTGTTCTCTCCTTTTATTCTTACCCAAACAGTTTCCACAGAACTCCCAGTCTCTGAAGCTTCAATCTCTGTGCAGATATACGCTTTTCTAACATACAATGCGACACCTCCTCCTCGTTTATCAAGTCTGTTTCTTGCAAATAAGTTGTATCCTTTTAGCCTTTTATTCCAATCATGTGTATCGTCCCACCAAGTTTCAGTGATTCCAATGACATCATATTTCTTTTCCTGCATTAGTAGTTCCAATTCTCCTTGTTTGTTGCCCATGCTTTGTGCCTTTGTATAAAAACATTTTAGTTTGTGATTGGTTTCTCTTCCTCCCATATTTTTATTATTTAAATTGTTTTGTCTTTGTTCTTCCTTTCCACTTCCAGTAGCAGAGATCTCAATAGTATTTGTCAGCTGTATGGCTTTTTCTGGCCTTTTGCTTCCCTTCCCACATTGTTCTAGTTTAAAGCTCTCCTGATGAGTGTAGCAAGGCGACTTCCAAATACATGTTTTCCAGTCTTCGTAAGGTGCACCCCATCTCTAGCAAGTAGTCCATCGTATAGGTAATTCATTCCGTGATCCAGAAATCCAAATCCTTGTTGACGGCACCATCGACGTAGCCAGTTGTTCACCTGTAGAATCTTATTCCACCTCCTTGTTCCATGGCCATCCACTGGGAGGATGGATGAGAAGACCACCTGCACTCCCAATTCTTTCACTTTCTTGCCTAAGTCTTCAAAGTCACTGCAGATGGTTTCCAGGTCCTTTCTTGCGGTGTCATTTGTCCCCACATGTATTAGCAGGAATGGGTAGTGATCTGTAGGTCTGAAGAGTCTTGATATCCTGTCAGACACATCTTTAATTTTTGCTCCTGGAAGACAGCACATTTCTCTTGAGGTTATGTCTGGTCTGCAGATAGCGGCCTCTGTTCCTCTTAACAGGGAATCCCCCATGACCACCACTCTCCGTTTTTTCTTCACAACATTCTTCTTTCTCCATCCAGGAGGATTCTGAGGGCTTACAAGGTTATTCATTGCTGGCAAAGTCTTATCTTGCTGTATTTCTTCATGGTGCTCCTGTGAGAGAGCCTGGTACTGGTTCCTGAGCAGTATGGGTGCTGACTGCCTCTCGAACCTCCTGCTTCTGTGGGTCACATGCTTCCATTCCTCTGTTTCCTCAGGAGCAGTTCGAATTTCTTCTCTTTCTGAATCATGAAGAGATAATTCTGCTCTGTCTAAGAACTCTTCACCTTCCTTAATGATTTTCAAGGTAGTTAACCTCTCTTCTAGATTTCGCAACTTTTCCTCCAACAGGGACACAAGCTTGCATTTCTGGCATGTGAAGTTTGGCTTTTCCACTGGCAAGTCTGTGAACATGTAGCAGGATATGCAGATCATCAAATGGCTCCTGGACTCTTCCATGTTCTTACTGTTAATGTTCTAAAAACAGTGAAAAAAGCTTAAAAAAAAAAGCTTCAAAATGCGGCGCGCGGTTTACCGATATCCTCTTTTCAGCTCCAACAGCCAAAATCCAGTGTTCTTTGAGCTCGCGGAGACTCTTCACTTACCCCAAAATGCAGTGGAAATATGCAAATTATCTCCTCAGGACTCCTCCCCTGGTTTACCGATGTCCTCTTTTCAGCTCCAACAGCCAAAATCCAGTGTTCTTTGAGCTCGCGGAGACTCTTCACTTACCCCAAAATGCAGTGGAAATATGCAAATTATCTCCTCAGGACTCCTCCCCTGGTTTACCGATGTCCTCTTTTCAGCTCCAACAGCCAAAATCCAGTGTTCTTTGAGCTCGCGGAGACTCTTCACTTACCCCAAAATGCAGTGGAAATATGCAAATTATCTCCTCAGGACTCCTCCCCTGGTTTACCAATGTCCTCTTTTCAGCTCCAACAGCCAAAATCCAGTGTTCTTTGAGCTCGCGGAGACTCTTCACTTACCCCAAAATGCAGTGGAAATATGCAAATTATCTCCTCAGGACTCCTCCCCTGGTTTACCGATGTCCTCTTTTCAGCTCCAACAGCCAAAATCCAGTGTTCTTTGAGCTCACGGAGACTCTTCACTTACCACAAAATGCAGTGGAAATATGCAAATTATCTCCTCAGGACTCCTCCCCTGGTTTACCGATGTTCTCTTTTCAGCTCCAACAGCCAAAATCCAGTGTTCTTTGAGCTCGCGGAGACTCTTCACTTACCCCAAAATGCAGTGGGAATATGCAAATTATCTCCTCAGGACTCCTCCCCTGGTTTACCGATGTCCTCTTTTCAGCTCCAACAGCCAAAATCCAGTGTTCTTTGAGCTCGCGGAGACTCTTCACTTACCCCAAAATGCAGTGGGAATATGCAAATTATCTCCTCAGGACTCCTCCCCTGGTTTACCGATGTCCTCTTTTCAGCTCCAACAGCCAAAATCCAGTGTTCTTTGAGCTCGCGGAGACTCTTCACTTACCCCAAAATGCAGTGGGAATATGCAAATTATCTCCTCAGGACTCCTCCCCTGGTTTACCGATGTCCTCTTTTCAGCTCCAACAGCCAAAATCCAGTGTTCTTTGAGCTCGCGGAGACTCTTCACTTACCCCAAAATGCAGTGGGAATATGCAAATTATCTCCTCAGGACTCCTCCCCTGGTTTACCGATGTCCTCTTTTCAGCTCCAACAGCCAAAATCCAGTGTTCTTTGAGCTCGCGGAGACTCTTCACTTACCCCAAAATGCAGTGGGAATATGCAAATTATCTCCTCAGGACTCCTCCCCTGGTTTACCGATGTCCTCTTTTCAGCTCCAACAGCCAAAATCCAGTGTTCTTTGAGCTCGCGGAGACTCTTCACTTACCCCAAAATGCAGTGGGAATATGCAAATTATCTCCTCAGGACTCCTCCCCTGGTTTACCGATGTCCTCTTTTCAGCTCCAACAGCCAAAATCCAGTGTTCTTTGAGCTCGCGGAGACTCTTCACTTACCCCAAAATGCAGTGGGAATATGCAAATTATCTCCTCAGGACTCCTCCCCTGGTTTACCGATGTCTTCTTTTCAGCTCCAACAGCCAAAATCCAGTGTTCTTTGAGCTCGCGGAGACTCTTCACTTACCCCAAAATGCAGTGGGAATATGCAAATTATCTCCTCAGGACTCCTCCCCTGGTTTACCGATGTCCTCTTTTCAGCTCCAACAGCCAAAATCCAGTGTTCTTTGAGCTCGCGGAGACTCTTCACTTACCCCAAAATGCAGTGGGAATATGCAAATTATCTCCTCAGGACTCCTCCCCTGGTTTACCGATGTCCTCTTTTCAGCTCCAACAGCCAAAATCCAGTGTTCTTTGAGCTCGCGGAGACTCTTCACTTACCCCAAAATGCAGTGGGAATATGCAAATTATTCCCACTGCAATAATATATGTGCGTGTGTCAGACGTGTATACACTGTATATATATATATATACATATATTACAAACTATACATGACACACATACAGTATATTGCACCCTATACATGACATACACATATAAATATATATATATATATATATTATACTCTATACATGACATACACACACACACATATATACATTATATCCTATACATGACACACACATACAAATATATACATATTATAACCTATACATGACATACTACTATATATAGATTGCACCCTACACATGACATTTATTATGTGCAGCGGCATAACGACCGGGCCCATGAGAGAGGGGGGCCATCGCTATTTCCTCTAATTCACCTCAAGTTGAAAACCACTGTGGTGCAAAGAGCCACTGGCTCCCTGTCCCTCACTTGTTCTGCAGATGCAGGCCAATTATAGGTGTAATGACGTCAGACAGAGCTCTGTAGCTATTGGTGTTATGATCTGCTACAAGAACTAAGGAAAGAAAGGGAATCTGTCTCTACAATAAGACTAAGCTGATTCCCTACGTTGCAGCGGGCGACCTGTTCCTTGTGAACAGACCCGCCTTCGTCCTCAGCTAGTCTGAACGCAAACCTATAGAATAAAGGGAGGGGTCCCTAAAAGAACTAAGGACTGGGACAAAATTGGACACCTCCTAGAAGATGTTGTAGCGGAGCAAAAAGACAAACAGACAAAAAGTACTTAGAGGTCCAAAGGACCAAACGAACTGGAGAGATAGGTACAAAAGCACCTGGCAAGATAGAGAGTCAAATAACACTGAAGTCCAGCAAAGCCAGAAGGGCGGAGCTGGAATAAATAGGCAGCAGGTCACGTGACCACAAAATAGAAAAAAACTAACAGGAGAGTTCTAACAATTGGCCTCTGATAGGGCCCTGGCTGTAGAGTAGGTGCAGGGCATTTGTAGGGTGTAATATATACAGTATATATGTCAGTGTCATGTGTAGGGTGTAATGTGTATGTGTGTAATATATAGGTGTAATTTTCATGCTTGAAATTCTGCACATTGACATGCTGAATCCTAATGGTGTGTAATATATGCTCTGTTAGGATTTTGCTCTGCTTGCGGTTTGATCATCAATGATCACTCACATGCGATTTCCAGACTTGTGGACATGTGATGACTGATGTCTCCTGCTTCTCTCATTTGAAAATTCAAACAATTAGAGAAGCAGGAGGAGAAGTCAGTCGGCAAATGACCACAAGTCTGTAAATCACATGTGAGTGACCATGTCATGACCGCTTGAATAGATAAGCAATGCGAAATCCTAATAGGGCGCATATTACACACCTTTAGGATTTGGCACGACAATGTCAACTGGTAGAATTACAAACATAGGGGCACATGTCTGTCTGGGGTAGCAGAGTAGGGAGCAGCCTTCGGGGTCCAGTCTCTTGGGCTAGTCATCCTGGTCGCATCGTCCCGGCTGGATATTAAATGTATGTTCTATCTGAAATGCGGCAGCATCAGAGAAAAACATAGAGGGCGGCAATATTAGAGTCAATGTCTGATTCTTGCTGCCCAGGGGTCGTGCAGTAGGAATCAGCTGTCAGGTTCCTTATCTTGTGGCAAAACAACAGTGGAAGCCTCATACGTTACATGGCGTCACTGCTGTCTTCACTTCACATGTAATGGTTCAATGTGAAAATGAAAGCCATTGTATCAATATAATGCAACATTAGCAGCTTAGGTGTATTATGAGTTCTTCAATACAAAAAGTGAAACTCCTATATTATATAGAGTCATTACAAACAGAGTGATCTATTTCAAGTGTTTATTTCTGTTAATGTTGATGATTATCTCTTACAGCCAATGAAAGCACAAAAGTCATTATCTCAGCAAATTAGAATACTTTATAACAGCTTGAAAAATGTTTTGTTTTTAAAATCCGAAATGTTGGCCTACTGAAATGTATGTTCAGTAAATGCACTCAATACTTGTCGGGGCTCCTTTTGCATCAATTACTGCATCAGTGCGGCGTGGCATGGAGGCGATCAGCCTGTGGCACTGCTGAGGTATTACGGAAGCCCAGGTTGCTTTGATAGCAGCCTTCAGCTCGTCTGCATTGTTGGGTCTGGTGTCTCTCATCTTCCTCTTGACAATACCCCATAGATTCTCTATGGGGTTAAGGTCAGGCGAGTTTGCTGGTCAATCAAGCACAGTGATACTGTTGTTTGTAAACCAGGTATTGGTACTTTTGGCAGTGTAGACAGGTGCCAAGTCCTGCTGGAGAATGACATTTCCATCTCCAAAAATCTTGTCGGCAGAGGGAAGCATGAAGTGCTCTAAAATTTCCTGGTAAACGGCTGCGCTGACTTTGGTCTTGATGAAACACAGTGGACCTACACCAGCAGATGACATGGCTCCCCAAACCATCACTGATTCTGGAAACTTCACACTAGACCTCAAGCAGCTTGGATTGTGGCCTCTCCACTCTTCCTCCAGACTCTGGGACCTTGATTTCCAAATGAAAATTGGAACTCTGGGACCTTGTGGAGTGTGTCAATGACTGCCTTCTGGACATCTGTCAAGTCAGCAGTCTTCCCCGTGATTGTGGAGCATACTGAAACAGACTAAGGGACCTTTTTTAAATGCTTAGGAAGCCTTTGCAAGAGTTTTTTGTAAATTATTGTAATTTACTGAGATAATGACTTTTATGTTTTCATTGACAGTAAGCCATAATCATCAACATTAACAGAAATAAACACATGAAATAGATCACTCTGTTTGTAATGACTCTATATAATATATGAGTTTCACTTTTTGTATTGAAGAACTGAAATAAATTAACTTTTTGATGATATTCTAATTTAGTGAGATGCACCTGTATTATAATATTATGCAGTATCTGAGGTTCTGAGGTGTGTATTTTGGTGTTCTGCAGCAGCTGAGATGTGTTTTTTGGTGTTCTGCAACAGCTGAGATGTGAATTATGAGGTTTTGCAGCAGCTGAGATGTGTATTATGGTGTTCTGCAACAGTTAAGATGTGAATTATGAGGTACTGCAGCAGCTGAGATTTCTATTATGAAGTTCTGCTGCGCTGTGTGTTATGAGGTTCTGCAGCAGCTGAGATGTTTATTATAAAGTTCTGCTGCAGCTGAGGTGTATTATGAGGTTCTGCAGCAGCTGAAGTGTGTATTATGTTCTGCAGCAGCTTAGGTGTGTGTTACGAGGTTGTGCAGCAGCTGAAGTGTGTATTATAATGTTCTGCAGCAGCTGAGGTGTATTATGAGGTTCTGCAGCAGCTGAGGTGTGTGTTGCGAGGTTGTGCAGCAGCTGAAGTGTGTATTATAATGTTCTGCAGCAGCTGAGGTGTATTATGAGGTTCTGCAGCAGCTGAGGTGTGTGTTACGAGGTTGTGCAGCAGCTGAAGTGTGTATTATAATGTTCTGCAGCAGCTGAGGTGTTTCTTATTTTCTGCAGCAGCTGAGGTGTGTATAATGAGGTTCTGCAGCAGCTGAGGTGTGTATAATGAGGTTCTGCAGCAGCTGAGGTGTGTATAATGAGGTTCTGCAGCAGCTGAGGTGTGTATAATGATGTTCTGCAGCAGATGAAATGTGTATAATGATGTTCTGCAGCAGATGAAGTGTGTATTATGATGTTCCGCAGCAGATGAGGTGTGTATAATGATGTTCCCCAGCAGATGAGGTGTGTATTATGTTCTGCAGCAGCTGAGGTGTGTGTTACGAGGTTGTGCAGTAGCTGAAGTGTGTATTATAATGTTCTGCAGCAGCTGAGGTGTTTCTTATTTTCTGCAGCAGCTGAGGTGTGTATTATGATGTTCCGCAGCAGATGAGGTGTGTGTTATGATGTTCCGCAGCAGCTGAGGTTTGTGTTATGATGTTCCGCAGCAGATGAGGTGTGTGTTATGATGTTCCGCAGCAGATGAGGTGTGTGTTATGATGTTCCGCAGCAGCTGAGGTGTGTGTTATGATGTTCCGCAGCAGCTAAGGTGTGTGTTATGATGTTCCGCAGCAGCTGAGGTGTGTGTTATGATGTTCCGCAGCAGATGATGTGTGTGTTATGATGTTCCGCAGCAGCTGAGGTGTGTGTTATGATGTTCCGCAGTAGCTGAGGTGTGTGTTATGATGTTCTGCAGCAGCTGAGGTGTGTGTTATGATGTTCTGCAGCAGCTGAGGTGTGTGTTATGATGTTCTGCAGCAGCTGAGGTGTTTGTTATGATGTTCTGCAGCAGCTGAGGTGTGTGTTATGATGTTCTGCAGCACCTGAGGTGTGTGTTATTATGTTCTGCAGCACCTGAGGTGTGTGTTATGATGTTCTGCAGCAGCTGAGGTGTGTGTTATGATGTTCTGCAGCAGCTGGGGTGGAAACCATTCCATCAATTTAATGCAACATTAGCAGCTGAGGTCTCTGCTATGGGCTTCTGCAGCAGCTGAGGTGTGTATTATAATGTTATGCCACAGGTGTATTATGAGGTTCAGCAGCAGCTGAGGCATATTATGAGGTTATGCAGCAGTCTGTATTATGTACAATGCATTGTACATTTTTCTGTGGATTTTAAAATCTTTGACTTTTTCTTTTCATAACTCACAAGAAAATCTGAGGCAGATCTGCAGCAATACACATGATTTGTTTTACAAATTTCCCGCAAAATTTTGCCAACTAGAGTGAGACCAGACTGATTAATAAAGGGGTTATTCTGTATTAGCATGGCAGAGTTCTTCCATAACCAGCGCCCCCTGTCCTCATGTTGTGTGTGTTGTACTGCACCTCAACACTGGTCAGGTCAGTGGAGCTGAGAGGCAGCACCAGCTATAACCTAAGGACACTTTATTATGCAGGAAAGCAGAGATTTTTTTTCTAATTTTGTACAATCCCCTTTAGCATTTGTATTCTGGCCTTTTTGGCCTAGTACATGTAGAGCCGGGCCACCAGCTACACCATGTACCATCTGGTATTCTCATCTCATACATTTATGGCATATGCACACGATTTGTATAGTATATGCCAATCCCACCAATGGGGCCATGACATGCGCCGCTGTGAGCCAAGAGACACCTCCACACGAAAAGCAGCAGCGCCTCATTCTCAAGATACATGTGGGTCTCATCTGTAGGATCCGCATATACTATCCCTTATGTCAGGGGTCTCAAACACGCGGCCCCTGAGGCTGCTTTATGCGGCCCGCAGGCACAGACCCCTTGACGATCCCGACCTGGTCCAGGAGGAGCCGCCGACAGCAGCGCTGCATTGCCGCACAGAGACTGTTTCCCAGCACTGCATTTCCAATGCCAGCCGCCGGCCAATCAGAGGCCAGCAGCTGATATCTGCGTGTCGGCGCAGCGAGTATGACGTCATTGCCATATGCAGATGTCAGCTGCTGGCCTCTGATTGGCCGGCGGCTGACATTGAAAATGCAGTGCTGGGAGACAGTCTCTGTGCGGCAATGCAGCGCTGCTGTCGGCGGCTCCTCCTGGACCAGGTCGGGATCGTCAAGGGGTCTGACTCTGTGGTGCCTGCGGGCCACATCTGCAGGAAGGCCGCCGAGGGAACGGAGGACAGGTGAGAATCATCTTTTTTTTTTTCTATTTTATGTGTGTGAAGAACAGCACAGGGGGCACAGAGCCACAAGAGGGGACCTGGATGGGGCACAGAGCCACAAGAGGGGACCTGGATGGGGCACATAGCCACAAGAGGGGACCTGGATGGGGCACATAGCCACAAGAGGGGACCTGGATGGGGCACATAGCCACAAGAGGGGACCTGGATAGGGCACATAGCCTCAAGATGTGGACCTGGATGGGGCACATAGCCACAAGAGGGGACCTGGATGGGGCACATAGCCACAAGAGGGGACCTGGATGGGGCACATAGCCACAGGATGGGGACCTGGATGGGGCACAGAGCCACAAGATGGGGACCAGAGCCACAAGATGGGGACCTGGATGGGGCACAGAGCCTCAAGATGTGGACCTGGATGGGGCACAAAGCCTCAAGATGTGGACCTGGATGGGGCACATAGCCACAAGATGGGGACCTGGATGGGGCACAGAGCCACAAGATGGGGACCAGAGCCACAACATGGGGACCTGGATGGGGCACATAGCCACAAGATGGGGACCTGGATGGGGCACATAGCCACAAGATGGGGACCTGGATGGGGCACATAGCCACAAGATGGGGACCTGGATGGGGCACATAGCCACAAGATGGGGACCTGGATGAGGCACATTAGTACAAGATGGGCGCCAGGATGGGGAACGTTGCCACAGGATGGGGACCTGGATGGGGCACATAGCCACAGGATGGGGACCTGGATGGGGCACATTAGTACAAAATGGGGACTTGGATGGGGAACATTACTACAAGATGTTTTCCATTATTACTATATGATGCTAATTGTAAGACAATATTACTGTATGTGGCCAATTGGGGGAAATAAAATTGTAAAAAAAATAAAAAATAAAATAAAGCATGAAAAAATATTGGGCACTAAAAATGCTGTTTTATATGTAAACTAAAGTAAACACAAAAAAGTGCACGTTTATTATCGCCACATCCATAACGACCCAAGCCATAAAAAAATAAACACGGCAAAAATGTTCAAAAGGTGTATACAAAAAAAATGGTATCACTAAAAATGTCACATTGAACAAAGAATGCGGCCCCCCAAATTCAAATTTTTTCCATGTGCGGCCCATATACCCAGCCGAGTTTGAGACCCCTGCCTTATGTAATATCCATGGATACGGCATAACTGGACGAGATCACAATACCTCTGTAAGCCTAAATTCAGACTTAGTGGAGTTAGTGTGGATTGGAGGTGTAGATTCCACACCACAAATTCGGAGGAGTTTATAGTACAATATATGTGAAGAAATACATTTTCTTTGGATATGAAAAAATGGCCTCCTGCCCTCCTTTGTGTCCTGGGAAACTGCATAAAAAATCAATAAGGTGGGAGCACCAAAAGGCAGTTTTGCACCATTCAGTCTAAGGCCGGCCCTGTTATTGTGTCTTAAAGCATTGAGTGGGGTTTATGTGGGGCGCTGAAGGTAGAAATACTTATTCTAGATTGACTTATTTACCTTTTAGATCCCAGGAACATACAATGGAGAAATCTTTGCGAAAGCTGAAATCTATATGTGGCTTGGTGTGACTAAGTATGCAAAAAACAGCACAACAGACCTCCCAGAAGACTACAAGCTCCTCTATGAAAGAAATGGACATTTGGTGGAATCTCCCACCCTCAATCCACCCGTCCTAATTCGGAGAGATGGTAAGAGAATTTAGTATAATCACATCCAAGTAGGGCAAGAAATAAAACATATGAGGCCATAGGAAGTTAAAAGTTGTCTTTCAGAGATTGACAGCGACATTTCACAGGTTAACAGCCATAGGCCATAGCAATAGGTTAACAGCCATAGGTGGAGCTCAGCTCAACTCCACCCACGGCTGTTAAAGGCACCTGATGGCTGATTAAATCAGCCATCAACTGCCGGGAAAGTTGCTGGCTCGGCGTTTGAGCCGGCATCAAAGTCAGGTGCACGACATAAGATTTAAATGTATGTCACATGTCGTGAAGGGGTTAAAGTATATTAGAAATGAAAAATAGATTATGACATTAAATAGAGATTTAGGATGAAAAAAATGTAGTTTCGGACCACTCCTTTAAATTAACAAACATATCTCACTTCATTTTCCAGATTACCGCTATTTCCAGCTACGAGCTCATATATACCAGGCCCGTGGCATTCTGCCTGCTGATGACAATGGTTTGTCTGATCCATTTGCTAGAGTCATATTTGGCAACTTATGCCAGTCTACCCAGGTAATAGCTGAAAAATAATGTAGAGTTAGGGAATCTGTCTACCATCCTGGAAAAGTTTGGACCTGTCCCAAACTTTCTCAACACTTTTTATATGTCTCACCAACTGCAGGGATTTGTGCTAATGGGCCAGTATCACATGGATTTGCATTAACTAAGGGGAGATACCAAGGTGTTTTCTCTGTTTGTTCTGTCTGTGGAGCCCCGGCGTGTGCCATACGTCAACAGCCAGAAATAATAGGTTTTTTTAATATGGTCAGTTAGATGAATGCATGGTGCTGTATGCATTGCCAAAAAGTAACAATAAAATACAAACACTTGATTTAAACAATAGGTAATTTTCTGATGACCGGGCAGCACAGTGGCTCAGTGGTTAGCACTGCAGCCTTGCAGTGCTGGGGTCCTGGCTTCAAATCCCACCAAGGACAACATCAGCTAGGAGTTTGTATCTTCTCCCCATGTTTGAGTGGGTTTCCACTGGGTTCTCCATTTTCCTCCCTCACTCCAAAGACACGGATAGGGAATCGAGATTGTGAGCCCCAATGGGGACAGTGCCGATAATGTATGTAAAGCGCTGCCGAATATGTTAGCGCTATATAAAAAATAAAGATTATAGTTACCCTTTAAAGAAGAGCTTATGTCATCCAATAGTGTATTTTACCAATTTCTTTAGTTCAGACTCAAGCTATAACAATACATTTGGAGATAGGTTTCTCTGCAGTTCTAGGGTATATAGTTCAGTTTTATTTCTTGAGGGGATAAAATAAAGACAATATTTGAATGTATTACGTGGAATTTTGTATAATGAAAAGCATGCTGTAATATTTGTATGGATCAGGGGCACAAGTTTCAAAATATACAATACAGACCAAAGGTTTGGACACACCTTCTCATTTAAAGATTTTTCTGTATTTTCATGACTATGAAAATTGTACATTCGCACTGAAGGCATCAAAACTATGAATTAACACATGTGGAATTATATACTTAACAAAAAAGTGTGAAACAACTGAAAATATGTCTTATATTCTAAATATAAATGGGGTTGGGACCATCAGTTGTGTTGTGCAGAAGTCTGGTGGATACACAGCTGATAGTCCTACTGAATAGACTGTTAGAATTTGTATTATGGCAAGAAAAAAGCAGCTAAGTAAAGAAAAACGAGTGGCCATCATTACTTTGAAATGAGGGTCAGTCAGTGTGAAAAATTGGGCAAACTTTGAAAGTGTCCCCAAATGCAGTTGCAAAAACCATCAAGCGCTACAAAGAAACTGGCTCACATGAGGACCGCCCCAGGAAAGGGAGACCAAGAGTCACCTCTGCTTCTGAGGATAAGTTTATCCGAGTCACCAGCCTCAGAAATCGCAGGTTAACAGCAGCTCAGATTAGAGACCAGGTCAATGCCACACAGAGTTCTAGCAGCAGACACATCTCTTCAACAATTGTTAAGAGGAGACTTTGTGCAGCAGGCCTTCATGGTAAAATAGCTGCTAGGAAACCACTGCTAAGTACAGGCAACAAGCAGAAGAGACTTGTTTTGGCTAAAGAACACAAGGAATGGACATTAGACCAGTGGAAATCTGTGCTTTGGTCTGATGAGTCCAAATTTGAGATCTTTGGTTCCAACCACCGTGTCTTTGTGCGACGCAGAAAAGGTGAACGGATGGACTCTACATGTCTGGTTCCCACCGTGAAGCATGGAGGAGGAGGTGTGATGGTGTGGGGGTGCTTTGCTGGTGCCACTGTTGGGGATTTATTCAAAATTGAAGGCATACTGAACCAGCATGGCTACCACAGAATCTTGCAGCGGCATGCTATTCCATCCGGTTTGCGTTTAGTTGGACCATCATTTATTTTTCAACAGGACAATGACCCCAAACACACCTCCAGGCTGTGTAAGGGCTATTTGACCAAGAGGGAGAGTGATGGGGTGCTATGCCAGATGACCTGGCCTCCACAGGCACCAGACCTGAACCCAATCGAGATGGTTTGGGGTGAGCTGGACCGCAGAGTGAAGGCAAAAGGGCCAACAAGTGCTAAGCATCTCTGGGAACTCCTTCAAGATTGTTGGAAGACCATTTCTGGTGACTACCTCTTGAAGCTCATCAAGAGAATGCCAAGAGTGTGTAAAGCAGTCATCAAAGCAAAAGGTGGCTACTTTGAAGAACCTAGAATATAAGACATATTTTCAGTTGTTTCACACTTTTTTGTTAAGTATATAATTCCACATGTGTTAATTCATAGTTTTGATGCCTTCAGTGTAAATGTAAAATTTTCATAGTCATGAAAATGCAGAAAAATCTTTAAATGAGAAGGTGTGTCCAAACTTTTGGTCTGTACTGTATGTCTCCTTATATGCCCCGACCACTTAAAATAAAACCTATAAATAGCAATAATATAACTGTTACTAAACAAAAAAAAATCTCTATTAAAAATACCAATATTACCACCTTACAGTGACTATGTAGTGGGCCTGCCAACCATACAAGTGATTCCAATACAGTTACTATATATTTTAAATATATATAGTTATACATTTCTGATTATGGTCGTTCACTTTTCTTAATTTCTCCATCTGGCCCAGACCGACATGACAACTTCTTACACTCATGACTTGTATCTGCAGAGTTTATAAAGAAAGACACATTTGACTTCTCACGTTTCCAGCACCGTCCCACCTGTACCCAACCTACACAAACTCCCCATTCTGTGTGCACCTGCGGTATGGAACATTGATCCCAATACTACAATAATTACTACCTCCACAAACAAAATGCTACACAGAGAGTATGCCAGATACTGCCCCTAAAAATACGTGTCCCATAGAAAGTTATAATGCTCCCACTGTGCTATCTATAAAGTAATAAGGCCTCCATTTTGCTCCCAGACAGTAATAATGCCCCGTGTGCTCCTTTGAAGAATATAATGCCCCATATTCCCCCTTCAAGTAATAAAAACCACTGAGTGTCTCCTTTAATCACCAATGATCCACAGTGTTTTCTTAAAAATTACTAATGCCCCAACTGCCCCTTAAAAAGTAATAATACCTCGAGTCCCCCTCTTCAGAACTAACAAAACCATTAAAAATAGTATAAAAAAAACAAAGCTTATTCTCTCCTAATCCTGAATCCCTGTCCACCGCAGCCTCCAACTCCTCCTTTGACTTGTATGAACAGTAGGCCAGAGCATGTGGTGCAATGCAGTGACGTCGTTGCGCTATCTGTGCCAGCACACTAACGTCCTGCAGGCCAAGGATCTATAGCAGCCCGGGGCCTACAAGATGGAAAGTGATAAGGCACGGAGCTTGTGTCTCCCTGCTCTACCAGGGGATTGAACTCTTGATGCCGACACAACACAATGTGGCACCCGCTGGACATCTGAGACACTAGGCAAGAAGTTTGGGGTTGGAGCATCTTTGATGCTAGAGGTGCCTCTGGTATGTGTATTGGCTTATTGTACTTTAATAAAAGTGAACTGATTGAAAAAAAAACAAAGATGATTTTGAAAGAAAATCAAGATCGTTGTATAGAGATAACTCCTCCTTATAACTATGGAGAATTTTTTTTACTTTGGTTTACTAGAAGCTCAGTTGATAAAATTTGTTTTGATTTTGTTGACAACTCTAAGATCTTTCATCCCAAAGGTCTTTCCTTGAGCATGCTTTCTAAAGTCATAACAGGTATGGACACAATAATGATCATCCAAAAATTCCAACTCACTCAGTTGTGTGTCCAGTTTTGTTATCTGTGGTCTACAGCATACTACCTAACCAACATCTCATCAAACATCAAGTCACAGCAGATCAGGTCTAGGATAGCAATATATTGAGTTTACTAGGCAGCATCTTTGCTATTGAAGCTCGGTTCTTCCTTAGCATAGATGCCAAAATAAAAATTATTTTGAAAAAAATCTGTTTTAACGAGAAATCATCTACGACCCTTATTTGTTCAATTTTTCTAAGCATTTCTGTGTCGACCATTCCAGTCCTGTCTAGTTAAAAAACTAATCTTCTTTAGGTGATTAATGAGACACTTGCTCCAATGTGGAATGAAATGCTGTTGTATGACAATCACCTCATGGATGGAAACAGGGAAGACTTGAGGAACGACCCTCCACTTATCATTATTAATATTTTTGATCAAGATAAATTTGTAAGTAGATCATACTTGTATTACAATTATGTCAGTATTTATGAGAGCTAGAAAGAAAAGCACATTTTGTAATGTAGTGGAAACATCCTTGGAATCAAAAAAACGAGTGTAGAAATAATTAGTTATTGAATATAAAACAATAAATGAAATCATCTTCATCAATTACAGAATTTCCATTGCTCTTTTTGTTCAGCCTGTCTTTTCTAATTAATAATAATTAATTATTTTCCTAACATAAAATCTATATAATGTTTCCACTTCATGATATGTCTGCAATATGGAGACACAGTCACACTCCACAAGGATGAGATTTCCTAAAATCAATTCCTTGAAGGAAGAAAGGAATAAACCTGGGCAATTACTATTGGCTCTCATTTGACACCAATGTTTTTTTTTTTACAAATCATCCATTTATTACTCTATTTCCTTTGTATGTATTCTTTACATATTTATTTTAAACCTGAAAATGTTAATTAAAACAATACAAAAAATGAATGTACAATAATGTTTCTAAAAATTGTAGGGGCCACCTGACTTTTTGGGCCGTGCCTTTGCTACTCCAACTGTAACACTTTTAGAAGATGAGGATAATGAAGATGAAGGTCCTAAATATATCCAACCGCCCTTGCAATTCTTTGACATCTATAAGGGTAACATGGCTGGTGGAGAGCTCATAGCTGCTTTTGAACTTATAGAACTTGAAAACCGAACATATATGAAAGAGGTATGTATATCATAGAAGTGGACGGATGAGGAGAGAAAGCCCTTATTGTTGCATTTAAACCTTATGCACTCTGAGTAAAGAATAGTGTAGGAAACATTCACAATGGGAATTCTACAATGTATTTTAGAATGATGCCTTAAATACATAACAAATGTACAAGGTATCTATAGTGAAACATGCTCTGCAGATTTAAGAAAACTCAGAATATTGGTATACACATACAGATTTAGCCTTTCTTAAAATGACAAAGACACCATGATACGGAAAGATATCCTGATGGAAAAAAAGTCTAACACAATACCTAACTATGTAAATTCAATGGCTTTTGTTGTATGAGGCCACGTTCACACGTTAAGTATTTGGTGAGTTTTTTGAAAGTCAAAACCAGGAGTGGGTGATAAATCCAGAAGTGGTGACGTGTTTCTATTATACTTTTCCTCTGATTGTTCCCCTCCTAGTTTTGGCTTATAAATACTGAGGAAAAATACTGACCAAATACTGAACGTGTGAACGTTGCCTGAGTCAAAGGGGTTTTCCCAAAAACAAAGTAGATTTTAATCAATAGATCTTGGAATAAAAATAAGTTCTACAATTGGATGTTTTAAAAATATGTTCCTGTGCTGAGATAATCTTATAAATGTTCCCCTGCTGTGTACTATGTAATGGCCGTGTCTGACCATACAGCATACATGTCAAACTGTGGCCGTGGGCCAAATATGGCCCGCGGAGTGGTTTTATTTGGCCCACCAGAACCACCACCCCTATGTGGGCCCATTATTCTGTATAGAGAAGTATGTGGAGCCATTATTCTGTATGGAGGGCTATGTGGGGCCATTATTCTGTATAGAGGAGTATGTGGGGCCATTATTCTGTATGGAGGGCTATATGGGGCCATTATTCTGTATGGAGGACTATGTGGGGCCCATATAACTGTATGGAGGACTATGTGGGGCCTATTATATTGTATGGAGGACTATTTGGGACCCATTATTCTGTATGGATGACTATGTGGGGCCCATTATTCTGTATGGAGGGCTATATGGGGCCATTATTCTGTACGGAGGATTATATGTGGGACCCATTATTCTGTATTGAGGACTATGTGGGGCCATTATTCTGTATGGAGGACTTTGTGGGGCCCATTATTCTATACACTGGTTGGCCCGCGACTTTGTCCAAGTTTTTAATTTTGACCCTCTGTGTGTTTGAGTTTGCATACAGGAACATTGTCTGATCATACCATAGCTCCTGGGCAGGGGAGGACACAAAATAGACTATGCAGACAGGACAGTATCTGATCACAGACGATTCTTTCTGTGAGGTAAAACATTTCCCTGCCAGTTTTTTAAATATTTTACCTCAGGGAAAGAATCAGCTGCGATCCCCGACTACGATGATGCAGCAGGAATGGACTTCAATTCTTTAATGATAATGACCCTTAGTTCATATCAGTATACTACCTTGTAAAAAAGCACCGCTGTACAGCTTTCTCAAAGCTGTTATTCACTGTCAATCGATAGACAGTTGGTTAAAACAACACTTTTCTTCCAATGCTTCTTTTATCATTATAAATGCAAATTCCAAAATGCACGTATATCCTAAATATAAATATATAATAGATAATAGAAAAGTTCATCACCATTCTCACCAAGGTGAAATTATTCCATGTAGACAAGGTATTAAGGGCTTCATTTTAGATACATTCATCAGAGATGATGAATCAAAAATGTCAGCATCTGTTGCAACATGGCTTAAATGGAGTCTTTTACACCTCGTCTAAATGCACTAATATTGCGGGAAAGGACTTCCAAGACAGCAGGTGAATCAATGAGAACTGGGGTAGCAGGGTATGCAGGATAGAAGAATGGCAGGTGAAGCTGGAAACACCAAATGCAGCAGAGACAAATGTGCAGATTGAACAGGAGCAGCAGTACTGAATAGGATAAATGATATCTTGAGATGCATTTATACAAATGAAGAACA